>NC_092061.1:16951666-17585833 GCF_039877785.1 Chaetodon trifascialis | reverse complement strand
AAGAGTTAAAGTGGATAACTTGTAAGAAGATATAGCCCCCCCCCCCCCCCCCCCCCCAAAAAAAAAAAAAAAAAACATATCTGACTTTGTCCAGCACTCTTATTCAGACTCTGGTCTTCTTTCTTGACAGGCTATGTAAATAAATTGCCTATTTTTTCTACTAAATAAAACTTTTATAATTATATATTCTGTTTTTAGTATTATTTTAAAACGTTTTCTGCATGCAAAAATATACGCATTCTGTAATGCCGCCAGGTCAAAGGACAAGGACGGTGAATATGTAGCTGGTCCAGATAAATAGCAGCGTTGTAGTGTTATACAAACTACAGCTCGGTACCTGATGCGTCAAACTACGTCATCATAAGTGGACGAAGCACGCTGGCTCGAGCTAGTTCATAAACTTGATGCAAAGCGTACAGGAGCGATGGCCTCAGATGATGCGTTTAAAGTAAGTTTGCTTTCATGCACGTGGTTTAACGTGACCTCTTTTTGGTTTTTTTTACAGCTTTATTACTTGTCCAGTATGAACTCAATCAAAATTAAATGACAGTTTACCTATTGGTGGTAAGGTACTGTGTTGACACCCGGTAGCCGCGGTATGTGTGTGTATAGGTGTCTTCTCTGAAGGGGAAGGTGACGCTGATCACGGGTGCCAGCTCGGGCATCGGGGCCGGCACGAGCATCCTGTTCGCCAAACTCGGAGCTCTGCTGGCGCTTAACGGCCGCGACGTGGAAAACCTCAACAAAATAGCCAAACAGTGTACCGACTGTGGAGCTGCAGAGGTACCTCTCACTGTCAACATTACACGACTTACATAACCGAGTGCAGACATGTTGGCGCTATGTTAAAGTGTCGCTGAATGCAGCTGTTTTTGAACCATCTTAATGATAAGATTCTACACCTTTAATCTGCATTTTTTTTAATGGGATTTGGTGTGACAGCACCCAGTGCGTTTACAGAGCCTGACACTTCAAGTTGACGGGGGATATAAGTCAAAATTAAGTTAGGGTTGTTAGGCTTGCGATCAAAATAAGGAGCCCCGATGCACTGTGGGTTGAGCACAAAGCATTTCAATGTTTTTAAATGTAGACATATTTAGGAACACTATACAGGCAAATGGTTTTATGTCAAATGGGCATATGCATCATATAAACATACACAATTACATTTAAATTTAAATACATGTATTCATACTTCGTCCAGGCATTTCTGCCTTAAACGAAGTGGCTTGATCAGTCTGTGGTCAGTATTGTGTGAATACGTTTTTGCAACCTGTCAGGACATAATGAAACACTGAGTGTGTTTAGCCTTTGCTCGTTCCTGGAGACCTCACTGACGAGGAGACGGTGAAGAAGACAGTGGAGCAAACTGTCGCTCACTTCGGCCGACTGGATGTCCTGGTCAACAGTGCTGGTATCCTGGCCATGGGCAGCATCGAGACGACAGACCTGACTCAGTATGACAAGGTCATGAACATCAATGTCAGGTAGGATTTCACCCGTCATCATAGCATCACAGAGACATGCCAGCGCTGAGTGCACAGTAGTGTTCAATCTGACGGAGGCTAAAGTGATGTATGGATGGAAGATGCATCATAAATAAGCATATATATATATATATATATATATATATATATATTTTTTTTTTTTTAGTTACGGCACCTGAACGAAACAGAAATTCCATCCATCCATTATCTATACCGCCTATCCCTTTCGGGGTTGCGGGGGGCTGGAGCCTGTCCCAGCTACAATGGGCGAGAGGCGGGGTACACCCTGAACCGGTCGCCAGCCGATTGCAGGGCCACATGCAAGGACAAACAACCATTCACACTCACACTCACACCTACGGACAATTTAGAGTCATCAATTAACCTAATGAGCATGTTTTTGGTCTGTGGGAGGAAGCCGGAGTACCCGGAGAGAACCCACGCATGCACGGGAAGAACATGCAAACTTCACACAGAAAGGCCCCGCCTGACCCGGGGATCGAACCGGCAACCTTCGTGCTGTGAGGCACGCGCACTACCTGCTGCGCCACCGTGCAGCCCGAAACAGAAATTGATGTTTTATTTTAATATTATATATGTTTCATATTCCAGATCTGTATACCAGATGACTCAACTCTGCGTGCCCCACCTGATCAAGACCAAAGGCTCCATCGTCAATGTATCCAGCGTCAATGGACAGAGATCAGTGGGTATTAAGCAGCTGGCCACTTTTTTTACCCACCGTTCCTCTGTTACTCTGAGTGACTGTAAGAATCATGACTGCTTTCTCGCTGTAGTTCCCGGGTGTGTTGGCCTATTGCATGTCCAAGTCCGCCATTGATCAGTTCACACGCTGTATAGCCCTTGGTGAGTGAGTATGTTGTTGAGTATACTGTATGTTTACCATTGACAAAGCTGTTAATATGAATAACAGAACTCTTTTTTTTTTTTTTTTTTCAGAACTTGCATGTAAGCAAGTCAGAGTGAACTCTGTCTGGTGAGTGTTTTAATGAAAAAATGATTATTTTTATTGTGTTCAGTACTTGTTTGGGATATATACAATTAGTTAACCCAGTCTCTGTGGATTTCTGAATTAAAAAGCATTGCTATCAGTTGTTTCTGTAGGAAATGTATTTCTAACATACCATACTTTGTATCCCTGCTCCTGCTGCATCTCTTCAGCCCTGGTGTGATCATCACAGATGTGCACAAGAGAGCAGGACTAGATGAGGAGCAGTATGCTCAGGTAACACATCATGTCAGTGTACTCAATGTTGCCACTGTAACAGAATCCCCCTGTCTTTCATGTTCCTATCTACCATTAAATGAAGACAAACATCTTTTAAGCTCATTCTGTCAATCTTTTTCACCACCAGTTTCTTGCAAAGTGTAAGCAGACCCATGCCCTCGGTCGACCAGGGGAGGTGGAGGAAGTGGCCCAAAGCATCGCCTTCCTGGCGTCCGATGCCGCCAGCTTCATTACTGGAGTCAACCTACCCATTGATGGGGGCCGCCATGCCATGTGCCCGAGATAAGATATCATGTATGTTAAGAAATGGCAGCCTGCTAATATAGTTCTTTTAAACTCCCAAGCCTGTCTGTGTTTTTTTTATCAAATAAGGCTGCAGGTGAAAGAGTCATCCTGTTGCCTCTGGGGGGGGGGGGGGGGATGTTACTTCAAGGACACAATTCTTCTCCATGTTTACATGTTTGTGGTAGCTGTCAGGATGGTGGTAGCTGTCAGGATTCGACAGTTCCAGGTGTGAAATTAATAGAAGGAAGCCAAAACTCACTGCCACAAGCAGGCAGTTTAAATGCATTTTATTTTCTCACTTTGCTATGAAGTTTTCTTTGATGGGGGGAAAAAAAAAACTTGAAAGCTGCTTATCAACAAAGGTTTCAGACATTTATTGAAATTGCCTGCTGAGTCATTAGACTTCATTCACGCAGCATAAAACGTCTGCACAGACCAAACGATGTACGCTCATGTACCATGTGTAGTTTAGTGATGTGTATTGTAAGAAATCCTCTGAGTTTATAGATTGGTAGGGACCAACCATCATTGCTGCACCTTTGAGTGACAAATGCATGAACAATTAAAAAAAAAAGTAATGATTGTCTCGGACAATTTAATACAGACTGGAATCCTTGAAGCTCCCAATGACAAAAAAAAAAAAAAGTGATAAAACATGACGCCTGGTTTTGAACTGGAAAGCTAGTCAGAGTTTAAATAAAATTTAAATAGAATCCACTGTAAATAATAAAGGTTGCATAATTATAGACATTTACATTTAGAGAGACTCAGACTGACTCAGATAGTCAGAGTATTGAAAACGATAAAATACCTTGGAAAATATAATTTAATGAATTTGGCCTGCGTGTATATTTTACAATCTTCCCTTTTTACGTAAAGACGCAGCTTTGCTGAGAGCTGACAAGAGTCAATCATACGCGTGTCAACTGTTGCAGCACCGGGTGTCACCTCCGTGTCATCTCGGATTATGACGTTTTGTTTGCCGTGAGATGAGAGGGGCGGTACGAGGTAGCATCTTGACACACTGTTCTCGGTTCACACTGTGGAGTGCTTCGATCCACTTTAACACGAAAAGTACCACACAGCAGTTGTTTGTGTGAAGATCTCTGTATAAATGCGGGGTCTCTCAGCACTGGACAGTTTTTACAGGCTCAGAAAGACTTACCTGGAGACAGTACGCCTGTGTGTCTGAGGCACACTGTATACCTGAATGAGCGATATGATGTTGATACTGTATATGCCTAAAGGCTGTGGAACAATAACTATTGCACTTTATATTACAATATACAGTACATATACATGTATAAATAATACTTAAACATTAAAATAGGAATTGTTGCATTTTCAGATGTAGCTGTTTTCATTTTTCTGTACATATCTCTTTTGAAAAAGTGTTTCAGGTTTATCAGACCGTGAAGGAAATATGGTACAGCATGGTCCGAGAGATGACACGTTCATATTACTTCCTTCCAAAAGGAGTCTTCAGGTCTTGTCACACAAACAAGTCTCTGAAAAAGAAGCTTATCATTGTTTTCCATAGGCTGATTAGTGCTAGAAGTCTTATCTCTGTATTTCCAATGGGCCTTCTTTCTCTGGTGCCCCCTCCTGTTTCTGCAGTCCAAGCATATTTTGTGGAGAGAAATTGGGGTTTTGGGGGTCTGTTGATCTGGAAACCACAGAAACATGAGTCTCCCAGCCACCTCCTCCATGCAGTCACTCCCTTGAGGAGTACTGCCAGCCCCTCCACAGGGCCCTATAAGAAGCACACAGGTCCAACCTCAAGGTGATAGTGTGCACCAGGTTCTGTGGTAGGTAAGCTGTACACATCCACTATTGGGAGTAAGTTTGGGTCCTGGGTCTGGAAGATGAAGTGGGTCTGATGCCAGCGGCCATCTTTGATCTGAAAGTGAAGGTTGTATTATGTCACATGATGTGAGGAGGTGGAAGACAAAATAGCAGCCAAAACTATCTGCATGGCCACATACCATTACCATTCCAGTCTTTATGCTAAGCTAAGCTAGCTTCCTGGCTTCAGCTCCATATTGTTCCCTGTTTTGTTTATCTCATATACAAGGACATACATGTATGCACATGAGCAAGATGCTAACACACCCAAGCTCTGCTGCAATGTGCCAGCAAAGCAGACAAGACTGCTAGTAAGTAAACACGGATGTGAACAATGCTAGACTTAAATACTTAAAAAATCTGCAGTGGTTTTATGGGGAGGAAAACGCATTCAATATCTCAAGGACATAACAATGCATTGTGGTGAGTAGCACTGAACGTAAACTTTCGTTTGTTTGCGAGAAAACTCCACAAGGTAAAGGCGTCCTGTTGTGGCATTGATCTTTTCATCTATGTCAGCAAAGGAACAAATAAGTGTATTTCCCAAAATGTTGAACTATTTCCTCAAGGATATCTACATTTTTGAACCAAAGGCTTGAGTTCTGCATAGACTTTGACTTAGACGTTGTACTCTGAATCCGCGCCAGAGAAGTAACAGCGCATACCCAGCAGTCGTCTCTGGGTATGAGCGGCTCCAGGAGGTCGCCTGCCCGAATCCTCTCCCCCGTCCAGGCCCTGAAGCTCACAGCCCTGGATGAAGGTTGGAGGGAGGGTCCTGCTGCCCATACAGGCATGTTGAGGCAGTGAACGATGATGTGCTGCACTGCCTCTGTGCTCAAAAGGTGGACGAAGTTCATCTGGATACGACCCACTCCCATCTCCAACTATAAAGCAGATTATAAAGTGCATTTTTGATTGAGACATTTGAGAAGATGTGTTTCTTCAATAACCATAATTTAGAAAAGTATAATCATTTTATTGACACAATTTATGCTTGCGTGGCGAGTATTAGTCTCTGTAATAGACAAACTTGGGCGCAATCCATTTAGGAGCTGATGACAAACTCCTGTTCTGTTGGATCACAGATTGTGCCTTAAGTATGATTGTCCGTCCCCCTTGTTTCATTTACCGTTTATGCAGGTGTTGAATCTGTATTTGTGTGCGCTCCGGTGTTTTGTTGTAATATCTCATGGCTGAAGTATAACTCCAAAACAAAGGAATGAAAAAAGAGTTTAAGATTCTAGAGGTTTGCTTGCCAACTGAGCCTGCCGTCGATGGTGCCAAAGGGACTAAATGGGAAGCCTTAAGATTCATTGCGAGAATTATCCATTGAAAAAGAGCTTTGGTTTATGGTACAGAGCCAGAAATGCAGCTGTGCACCTTCATTTATCACGTGAACAACATTCAACTCTAAGCTTCTCTGCTTCTTAAGAAAGACAACAGAGAAGATTCTTCTGCATGCGCACAAGCAATCATGGATTTGATATTCACCGACTGTCTACAGAACAAGCTCCCAGAGCGATCTTATCTGCATTTAGATGATAGAAGTTTACATTTCGCTGGGTGTTTTGTCTAAATAGCTAAATACAGAAGTGATCCTCACCTTGGATACCGTGATAGGTTTCAGGCAAGTCTGTCCCCCACCGGTAAAGTTGCACGTCACCTCAATGGTGTCGGCACCGCAGCCGAGGTTTGGGTCAATCCAGTAAGTGCCTGTCAAAGAGGAGCGACAGCAGAGGAGGAAATGGCTCGTAACTAGCAAGAACAGACTACAGACAGAGTATGTACACAGAAATGACAGAGCAGTTTAAATGTCTCCTCACCATCGTACATCTTCTGTTCACAGTTGTAGAGGTCACGGCAGATTCGTGCAGGGTTGTTGCGGGTTCCCAGGGGGTTCTTCAGACTCTGGATCAGAGTGCTCAGATACTGCAAGGTCTTGAAGATCTCTGTGCCCTGGTCTAACATGGGCAGGTCCATGGTCTGATAATAGAATATTCATCGTTGGATCAAGTAACCTTCTTTATGGACTTCAACTTTTCAGGTTTTAACAGACTCATTCACATTAACAGTAACAATAACACAACAATCAAGTGATGAGCAAAGTGCAGTTTCCCTCAAAACTAACCTCTGGCCTCAGAGCAGCATGGGAATCGATGATGACTTGAAAGGCAGAACCAAGAGCCTCATTTGTCTACCCAGGAAGACAGCAAGACAATAAGGTAACCACAACCAATTTTACTTCTGTTTGTGCTGTAACATGTCATGTTTCCCAAAACAAGAAGAAGACAAGAAGAGAAGTTTACTTACAAGTGAGAGGGCAGAACTTGGAAGACCCTGCAAACCAAAGAGAGAATTCTGTATTACATTGACACACTTCCGTTGTTTTTCCATGTTGGCACTTTTGCAGCGACAGCCACGCAGTGTATTTGTGTTCAGGAAGCACTTCCATAAATCCTAATCTCCACTGTTGGTGGTAGGTTCTGCCATTCTCACCCAATATACAGATATGCACAGAAACAATCACGAATGCACAGGAAATGAGGCATGACCGTACAGGAAATGAGGCGTGTTAAATGCAGAGAAGAAGAGCCGCTGGCTAACAGCTATTTGACTCAGATCACAGTGGAAAACAAGCTCGTCTGTAACTAGTTAGATTATTCTCCAAATGACACACTTGATGTGCTCACAGTTTAGCTAAGGTGTAAATGCAAAAATAAGTTTGTCTTCTTTAAATGATTTTCCTGCAGGCTATATGCTGCACCCTCAGCTGCGTCTACTCTTTTTTTTTTTTCTTTTCTTTTTTGGGATCTGAATTCTGAAAAGATACTGAGCGTGACCACCCTCAGGTGTTGGCAAGAGGCCATTTCCAGGATCGATACAAGCTGGAAAAAACTGCCAGGGGTGTAACATAATCTCACTTGCGTTCAATGCAGATAAGTTTATTCTAACAGTTACGTCTGATAAGTTTCTTACAAAATAACAGTATCTTGATTCCAGTGAAGTGATATGATATCAAAATACTGTTATGCTATTTCATGAAACTTCTTAAGATGCAATTAATAAATAAGTAAAAATAAGAATTCGGGAAAAAAGTGGCATTTTTTAGAGGCAAAGAGATGCTTCAACACCACTTTGTATTTATTGCTGTACATTTTGACTACTACTGTGTGCCACTATAAAAGACTACAAATCAGTGTTTCCATTCTCTTCTTGATATGAGACGTACCTAATTAAGCTGCACATTTCTGGAAAATGCATGAAGAACTCCTTAATATTTAAATCTCACAAGGGATGTTTTTCACTTGCTTATACATCCAAATCTACAATGAATTATAAAACGTCTTTTTTCATATGCACGATATGCAAAATGATAAACTTACTGGTGGTCCAGGTGGTCCACGAGGGCCAGGAGAGCCCTGAAAAATTACAGCACTGAATTAGACTTCAAATCATTTAGAACTTGGCCTTTAGAGATGATGATGAAGTAGTTAATTTTTTTCTTGGAGTACTCGACAGGCCACAGGCCTGTGCAAAGAATAATGATTAAGCTACAGAAGTGAATAATTACTCACCCTTGGTCCTTGCAACCCCTGTTGGAGATGAAAGGAAAAAGAAATCAATATTCATAAGTGGACAATCCAACAATAAGAGAATGAGTTTGAGAGCAGACCAAGTATTATTCTATCATGTGCAGTGTAACAGCATCTCTGTGTACCAATTCAATAGAGACTCTTTATCTACTGTATGTTGAATTGCCCTCTTGCTTCTTTGCAAGCGTACACTCAGAAATCTTATTTCTACACAGCAAATCCTGTTTCAACACAGCAAACCCATATACGAATGTTGGCATTTCAGGAGTGAACTGTGAATTATGCCTGTATGTGAGCTCTCAACAAACCTCTTAAAAAGCTTGAGATGAGCATGCAGCCAACATTTATCACCCTGACAGGAATTCCACAGCAGCTAAGTGTCACTGTGAGTGTAACAACAAACAGTGGAGCACAATAGGAAATGAAAAGTGCTGAGGGCAAAGGAGGCTGAGTGGTGTGCTGTCTCCATACTAAGTATCCTATTCTGTGCTCACAGTACAGACAGAAAAGGATTCATCAAAACAGCGCCACGCACCGTCTCCCCCCGACTTCCTTTGTCACCCTGAGGTCCCTGATGGAGAGAAAGGAGACAGAGGATCACTCCATCACTGCCAAAAAGCAGAGAGAAGCCACATAAAGCTTGGCAGATAGGATGAGATATGAGGTACATACAGGATGACCGCTGGGGCCAATGATGCCAGCCGGGCCCAAAGCTCCCTCCATACCCTGGAAAGCGGAGGCATGTTAGTGACTGAGGACATATATGATGGAGCATCTGATGGGGCACTGCTTATTTTTCATTGGAAGTGTTCAGTTTGTGGGAGTTCAGTGCACAGGCATTGTCTGAAATACTGCATTGAGTTGCCAAACTATCATTAATCTTACCATCAAACCACGTGGTCCTTTTGGTCCCTGTATCCCTGCAGGGCCAGCATCTCCTGGGGGTCCCTGAAGGACACACATATTTGTTATTATATATCGGCAGATAAGGCTTAAAAGTGGAACTAGTCAAGTAATCAATGACCTTTGTTGACCCGTACTGGCAAGAACCTGGATTTGTTACACTGATGAATTCCTCTGCAGTTAGCAAGAGGCAACCTGTATTACCTGCTAAAACAGCAATTATGTCTCAAGCTGCAGTTCCTCTCATGGCCTCTCATTTATGTTCTCCGCAGCTTCCCAACTTTTTTGGAATAAGGGTTATAATTACCAACACTTTGTACTACTGTACTATGTGCTGTACTATATACTCTTTTTGCAGTGAGTAGGTATATGGAATATAAATGATACAATATTTTAATGGACCTAATGTCAAAATATAACTTTGGACTGCCAAATAAACTTCTCAAAGAGAAAGAGCTTTTCCTCAAAGTTCTTTCCATCATTTGTTTGTTTTCTGAGGTGTTTCTGGAGTTATCCTGCTGTACACCATTCGCAATTTATTTTAATTGATTGCAGCTGTAGGAAGGTTCTCTATTTCCTGTGAGCATTACATTTTAGGACAGCAGTGTTGATTAAAAGCACACTCTAAAATAAGTGGATTTAGAGTGCATATAAGAGGGGGATTGCAACCAATTCATCTCACCTCACCTCTTTCAGACCTCTACACCCAAACACAATCTTCCAAAATGTCCCATCAGAAACATGTGGGTGTCACAGATGTCTTTATATGGTTACTATGGTTTGATGCTCCAACAATTTGTTTATGGGCAACACCACACAAAACAGTTCGGCGTGTATTGTTTCATACAGCACTAGCAAACAGCTACCCAAGTGCTTAACGATATATGCGCTGCCAGTTTTAACCTATTCTAATATAGCTGTAGAATAAATCGGGCAGTGTTTTTGCTAAATTAATCATAATACTACATTAACAACAAACAAACTTAAGCTTTGTAATGCTTCTGAGAAGTGGAAAGGTTTTACAAGAAACTCATGTAAGCAGCTTAATCTCTCCCCTTATTTAGAATGAGGTCAATATTGTTGTCATTACATAATTTTGTTTCAGAGCCTTTTACACGACTGCACTTTTATCCTATGACTTTACTATATTTTTCCTTCCTCATTTACTTACAAGTTATTATTGTAACAAATTATCATTAACAATACTGACACAGAGCTCATCTGCTTCACACTCCTGTTCAACTCCTCCTGCAGGAAGACATCCAGCATCACTCTCAGGGTTTTAAGTTTCAGAGTGAGACTCTGGTAAAGCCTGTTCTGTTTCTTCAGCTGGCAATAATTTATAGTGCAGCAGTGCTGTAAGTAAAGAAGACTTATGTTGTAGCAGATCTCATCCTGGGGCAGGTTACAGTAATACCTAACAGCTTTCATCCCAATTTTTACTCAGGACAATATAATATAATGCACCTCCAGAGAATTTTAGACATTCAAACTTCACAAAAGCACTTCAACCAAAAGGTGAGTTAAACCCAGATATTACTTTTAAGGTTATTTTACTATCTCAGAGTCTTATCATAAGTCTGGCGTAAGAGTAAAGAACTCTGTTCAGACTGGAAAATGAAAACTTTATAGATACGATTGACCTGAGGTCATCATATTGATTGTGAATGGCAGCGCATACCTTTGGTCCAAACATGCCCAGCACCCCTGGAATTCCTTGTTGACCAGCATCCCCCTGATAAACAGAGAGAGGTGAAAGTATCATTGCTGAACAACCAAAGAAGATGTCAAGGAATGGAATTTAAAGTTGTTGACAAATCAGTGCTCACTGGTTGCCCTTTAGGTCCAAGGTCTCCTTGTTTTCCTGGCAATCCTGTCCCACCAATAAAGCCTCTTTTTCCTGATTCACCAGTTTGTCCTGAAAGACCCCTCTCACCCTGAACACACACAAACACATGTAAAGACATGCACATCCTCCTCATATTCCATCCAATAACCAACCAGTAGACTGCACCCTCGTGATCCCTCACTGGCTTCCCACCAATGGACACTTTTAATTGCTCAGTGGGCCCGTACCTATGTCCCTACGTCACTATGGTGCTCCTGAAAATCAGTTTTGAAAGCTTCATTATCACAAGATGCAGTAGAATCCAACTACAGTTTACCTCATAATAAACTGTCCAAATTCAATAAATGTTAGATGATCAATATATGACCAAATGAACTTTATTACCTCACTAATCCCAGTGATGTAAAATAGTGTAGATCTAACAAATAAGGCCTCTCTGTCTTTCTCACGGACATGCATATGTAAATTTTCTGTAATACTGGCAAAGCAATGCAAATCAAGACTGTGCCAACTCATAAATATTTGCAACACTAACTCCTCAAAAGCAAGGCAGTTAATATGAGGTCCTTTGAGAACTGGTGTTAAAGACTTTGTGCCATGTTTGGCCTTTGTGCCAGAAAACACTCCAAATATAAAGGCAGCATTTTGGTGCCAAGAGAGGTAACCCTGGCAGATTAAAGCTGAGTTGGCAATTTCCACCTGAGATTGGCAATAAAATTGCCTGCATTATAATCTATAAAAAAGCTTGGGCCATAAATTAACATTAAGTCCTTTGTGAATACGATCAAAACTTCTGCACTTGTAGCTCAAGCAACTCAAATGAAGAAAAAAATAGCGCAAATTGTCCATCCATCATTCTCACCTTTGGTCCAAAGGAGCCTTGACTTCCTGGCAGCCCTGTCACACCAGTTTTACCCTGCTGACCAGGTTTGCCAGTTAAGCCCACCTCTCCATCTTCTCCTTGCTCCCCCTGAACACAGTCGTGCAATCAGAGCTGGTTTTTTTTTTCATTCATTCATTGGAAAGGTGCACCACAGACAATGTCCTCACCTTGGTTCCTTTCGTTCCATCTTTACTAGCCAGTCCATCGATGCCAGGTGGGCCCTCAAGTCCCTCCCTGCCCACAACTCCCCGTGGGCCAGGAGGACCCTCTGGACCCTTAGATATGACAATCAGAATGTTTACATCAGAGCTTACACTGGTTTTAGTAGCATGTAGCTTGAATGTGAGTTATATCTGATTATATATATATATATATATATATATATATATATATATATATATATATATATATATATATATATATATATATATATATATATATATATATATATATATATATATATATATATATGTGTGTGTGTGTATATATATCATGCATCCAACTCACTGGTGGTCCTTTGGTCCCAGATTTGCCTCTCGCCCCTGATTTTCCTTTCTGACCCTGAGACATAAAGAGTTCATGTTCCACAGTTCTGACATGGTTGCATGACAGGAAATGCAGTCCAATAATATTGCATGAAATAACGGAGTCTTCTCATACAAAAAAAAAATCATGCCACTATTATTTAGGCCCTTACTTGATCACCTTTGGATCCTTTCAACCCCGGATGTCCCTTCGGTCCTGGATGTCCCTAAAATGATCATTACTGTTTGATTTGACTTTCACTGTTTGCGTTTGGAGAAGCTGACATACTATCTATATATCTTTTAATAGTTTCAGAGACATAATTTGGATACTTACAGGAAGCCCTGGGGCGCCAGCTTCCCCTCTGCTACCATCAACACCTATTTGACCCTGAAAAACATCGTGTTCTGCATTTCAATGTATAGAACACCTCTTACACCAAACTGACACTACACCTGAAGACAAAAACAAACAAAATGACAGCTTTTTTTTTCCATTTGACTTACAATGTGTCCGGGGTCACCTGGCTCTCCTCTCTCTCCTCGGTCTCCACGAGGACCCTGGGATCATATGGAAACAAATTAAATAAACAATCCAGATCACAGCTAACAAACAACACAAGAAAAACTAGTACATGTAAGAAACTCACTCTGTCACCTTGGGGACCTGCAGGACCTTCTGCCTTGCTGTCGTCTCCCTGCTCACCCTAAACAAGCAATATAGAAAGAGACAAACAACGGCAATCAATGGAATTTCCCTCTAAACCCAATAGTCTGTGCAAAATCAATGCATGTTTTGTTTGGAAGCATATAACGATGGAAGCACATTGCCCACTCTCCTCAGATGAATGGAAAGTCATTAGATGCACTGTTACCCACAATGATCCCATTTCACATGAATGGAGCTAATGTCTCTTCCAGGGTCTTTATGGGATTCATTAAACATTAACCATGGATGTGTGTATGATGTTAATAGTCATGTGTTGTCCATGTGTCAAATGAAATAAATAAATGAAGAGGCCGACAGACAACCGAAAGTAGAAGAATAATTGGTGATGGCCACGGGCCAAGCAAAGCTGGCACCTCTGTGGATAAAAAGCAACATATTGTAGCATTAGGGCTTTTAACATAACTGTGATACAGATCTGTATTTAGATCTGTATTTATAGCAGACTCTGCGGCATGTTGTTACAGCTACCTGGCTCTCTCAAGTGACTATCATACATTTTGCAACGACTCGTGTGATAGCATGATACTGATTTAATTAGAGCTCAAACGCAGCCATTATTTCGTGGTTATTGGCAAAGAGAAAATAACAAATATCCACATCCAGATGGCTCCTGCCCAGGGACTAAAAAAAATGCAAATTAGCATCTCACTAAACTCTGATGCAGTGTGTTCTATTGCGTGCTGCTCTTGTCACAATGAACACAAATTATGTTGATAATGTCCCCAGAATCATGAGCAGAAGAGTCCAGGTGTTGGCTAATTGTATACATTTGACAGCATGGGTTAATTGGATGTGTCCTAGTTCATATCATTGATCAAATTAGGGGTGACTTTTGGAATACGGCAAGGATGGCGAGACAGACAAAGGAAGCACTAATTAGGGACACAACTGAAGCTCCAGAGCATCAGAATGACTGACCGGACACTCAAAGACAATGAAGCACAAGGCAGTTTTACATTGTTAAGTAATTCAACCATTACAGGCTCCCAGAGCTCATTAGACACAATCAAAGTGCAGACAGTGGTAAGGGACAGCAAATAAGTGTGGCAATGTACCTTTTCACCTTTTGGCCCTGGAGGTCCCAGGGGGCCCTGTGGTCCTGTGTGACCCTATGACAAGAAAAAGAGTTGGTGGCTCATTTCATGGCTATAACCTCCAAACCTTAAATCTTATGTTCATAGCGCAGAGACACACATTTCTACTGAGGCAGAGACAGAGAGGGAACTTATGTAAACTGATAGTACACCAGTGTCATCAATCTTCACTTCATCTTTCATTGCCACGGAGAATGCAATTTTGTGAGTCATCAGTCAAGTCATGGTTGTGTGTGTTAGCAATATGATTATACCCTAGTCTTATCTGCAATGATCGATTTCTAAACTTCGATCTCATCCTGAGCCGACAGCATTATGTGCACACACAGATGTGGACCAGTAACATTGCCAGTTTCATTTCCTAAAAGAAAGCTTGTTGTTAAAAATCCACTGTAAACGAAAATCTTCTCCACCCTGATGTTTTAACACATAAATTGTCTTCATTGGTATGGTTAGACAGAGGAGAGGCACATTTAGCGAGCTGCTAGCGAGCATGGCTTGTTAGAAAATGACACATTACTCCCTCTTTGCTATTCAGTTTTTACTTATTTATTTTGCTTTGCTGGATTTGCCCTATGGCCTCCATAGCACATTAGGTGGTTTTGGTGTCTGCTTTCTGCCCTCTAGTGGTAAGCTTTAAGAGAAAAAGTAATTAAAACTGGTTTTACCTCTTCAGGGCCAGTAATCAAGATTTAAACATTTTGCCTGATTCATATCTTTCACAAGCAAAGAATCAAGAAATTAAAGTTAAGTTGCATCTCCATCATGTAAAATAAAAGACGACAAGGCAACCTACGTGTTTTTGCCTTTTTACCAACATGCCCATTGTTATATAGTGGCATCCGCACTACTTATCAATAGAAATACAGAATGATTCGTAAAACAAGTTCAAAAGCCTTCATCTCAGAGGTTTTTAAACATTTATGAATTGACAGCAGAGAAACTACTTTTTTACAGCTCTGGAAGTGCTGTAGGTCCCTCACTTTCCTCACGTCCTGCAATGAGACATATTATTCCATCAGTATTTATGACCAAGTGCTTACCTCATAACCTGATATGCCTGGATCTCCTTGTTGGCCCATTCTCCCCGGAGCTCCCTGGGGGGATGTACACATTTAGCTTACATCCACCAACTACTGAGCAAGTCCTTCAAACCATCTGTGGGTGTCTTACCACGGGCCCAATGGTTCCTCTCGCTCCCTTCTGCCCGTCAAACCCCATCTCTCCATGCTCTCCAATTGGTCCAGTCTCACCCAGGTGACCTTGGTGGCCCTTGCTCCCCTGGAGAAAGGCCGTAAATGAGCAGGTATGCAGTGAGTGCCCAAACTTCACCCACAGGTAGTTTGACAATTCAAACATTTAATACTGAAAGTCTATTTGACAAGCACTTCCAATGATTGTTTACCACTACAGCAGAGGGCTATTCAAGCTCTTGTGTGAGAGCAAATTGACAGACACTGAAGAATGAAAGGTGTATTTTAGCTCCAAGCAAGTGAACTGACAAACCCTTTCTCCTGGTTTTCCTCTTTCTCCAATTTTGCCAGGTTTGCCCTCCTGACCCTGGTAAAGGAAAATCGAAGCAGGTAGTAAGTGGACAAAAAGAGCTGCCTTTTCATGGGGACTGAATGAAATTAGGAGTTGGCTGCCGAGACACTCACCCTCACACCCACTAGTCCAGAAGGCCCAGGGGGTCCTTCCTTTCCTTTCAGACCAATTTCACCCCTGTCTCCTTTGGCGCCCTCTGTACCAGCATCCCCCTTTTCACCCTGAGAGGAAAAGTACAAGTCCAGTGAAAAAAGGTGATCATTCAACTTTAGAGTTAGAGTATTTTGGTGCAATCACAGGCAACCTTGGGGAGGAACACATTTCAATAAAATATTCAGACTGGAAACATTATTATTTATATACAATAGACACATTAGAGTTTCAAAAGTGGAAAATAAATAAATAAATAAATAAATAAATAAATAAATGGCAAACTACCTTCACTGGATCAAACATATCAATGAAAGGTCTGTTTGTACTAGGTTTCATACGCTAATGATATTCCACATTATCAACTGACCCAAGAACTCAAGCATATTGCAAAGCTTGGGGGGCCACAAAGACAAAGCTTGGTCACGTATATTTAGGGATTTTTACAGTAAGACAGTAAGAGTCTCTGAGTCAGAGTTTGATTCTCAGAGTGCTGCAAGTTCTAAATAAAATCCAGTATTCACACCCCACAAAGATGTGAGCCCAGAACAGAGGACATCCAAGTCTTACATCTGGCTCTACATTAAAGTCTGTAGAATTCTGAAGTAGCTTCAGTTTCTACAGTGACCGCTTAGGCATGTAAACAGAGAGTTGTTCCAGTAGTTTAGCCAGAATGACACAAAAGCATGACTAATTCCTTAGAGAAACACAAGGCGCTGTGATTTTGTAACATTTCTAAGATTAAAAGAAGACTGTCACAGTGACTTGACAGTCTTTGGCCATCACTTGTTGCCTGCAAATGGCCGTGGCTCAGAGGTAGATGTGATGCTGCATTATCAGAACTTCAATTTTAAGAAACTGCTGACCAGCCAAGGCTTCACAGCAGGCAACCAATATTGTAGACAGCTGAGATCGTTTCCAAGAGTCATTTAAGGAGAAAGTTTAGTGGCAAGGCCTGCATTTAATAAGGACAAGAAAAAAAAAAGCAAAAAAGCATGAAGGCTAATGGGAATATGTCAATACAGAAAACAAGACTGGCCCAAGAATTGAGCCCTTAGGAACACCATGGACACCAAGATGACAGGTAGTTCCTTACAGAAACTGAGAAACAGGATGAGAACCAGTGCCATGTGGCCACCCACTGAATATTCTAGTGAACAGCTGCACTCAAACTTTAGCAGTAAAATGAATGAGCACTTACCAGCATCAGCTCACTTGAAAACCATTAGACGCTTCAGCATGAGGACAGCGGAAATACATCCAACGTCCATTAGACTACAAGATGTTTTTTTTTACAATTTGACAGCCGAGACACAAGAAGGCCATTTTCAATGATGTTTACAAATTAACAGTTTCTTTCAAATTATTTGTATTCTGTTGTTTTGTTGTTTTGTCTCCCAACACAGCCCCCTCAATGTGAAATCACATTCTACTGTATTTCTGTGTGTTTCCTCCTGGTTTCTTGGTCTCCCTGCTCAACCTTGCCTGCCCACTAAAACCTAATAGATGTTTATTGAGATACAAATATGGCTCCTCTCTGAGGTAGCTGATACTGCAGATATACAGTAATACAGACTCATTTCATACTCTAACAAAGCCTGGAAACAATAATCATGTATTCAATTTTCTACAGACTGCTGGAAAGAGTCAGTCAGCAATTGTTAGAATCCTCTAATTCTTTGCTGAATTTCTATTTTACCCAATTTCACCAATATCACAATGAACCATGACAATGCGCTGGTTTTCATTCCCATAACAGTTAACAGCACAAGCTGGAAATCCCTCTCGAGCTGCCGTTTTCCATCGAGGAGCTGCACTGTGGCCAAGAACCACTCAAAGCAGTTTACTCTCCTGACTAACAGAAAACGTCCTGTACAGCACAGAGCCGAACACACTCTCAGGTTGACTCCTTTCTAATGCTCGCTGCTCTCTGCGCTCACATTTTAACACCTTCTTTAATCCAGAAGTTGCCTGTGGGGCTGTCAGCCGTAGCTCCAGCCATTTGGCTCTGCAGAATCGGCAGGCTTTTTCTGCTTTCCATATTTTTTTCTTCCCCGTCACAATACTCTCAAGATTTAAGAGCTCTTAAAATAGCACCGCTATCTGTTTTCACTGAGCGTCAACACAATGCAGCTCCAACAGTACAAAGGCCAGTATCTCACAAACAATACTCCCTCTGATTACAATAAGCTGCTACAGTAAACAGCATAGTTCAGTGGGTTCGCAGACATAAAGCCTCAGGGATGAATTAATCCACGGTGAAGTTACTGACAACAATTTGATCAGTGGCCAACGTCTTGAAGCAATGTTTTTCCATTGACTGTGGGCCTGTACAGTAAAAAACACTCTTTTAAAGTAATGAATAACTCAAATTTTAAGTCACTACATGTTTTTTGGACTTGCCTTGGCTCCATCAGGTCCACTTGTTCCAGCCTCCCCATCAATGCCTGGCTCACCCTGTTAGAGAAATCATAAAATTATGATGGTTGCAATATGTTTTGGTGTTACAGTAGGACTGTAATCACAGGAAGCAAAAACAGATGAGGAGCAAGCCAAACACTGCAAGTGATGTGGGGTTTTTTTTAGGAATTTTAAGGCTTTGCCAAAATAAATCCAACACTGAAAGGAAATGCAGGATACTCACTCTCTGGCCAATCAAACCCTGCTCTCCGATGTTGCCAGGCAGACCAATGGCACCCTGTCAGGAGAAACATGATGGACATTTTGAGTACAGAAAAACATTTTTTTCAAGCACATAAACTATATATTGTGTAGAAAACAATAATATTTCTGTTAGGATCTGAACTTTTTTAGTTTCGTTATTTCCTGTTATATTTTGTAGCCATCCCTCATGTGTCAAAGTTGACTTTACTTCCTGTGTTTTCCCGCCCTTGTGGTTGTTTGATTGTGTCCACCTGTGTGTAATCAGTTCTCTTGGCTGTTTTCTTTCCAACACAGCTGCTAGTAGGGTTTAATGACTCTTCAGGTAGAAGTCCTGGTACAATGGCCTGTGTGCACACCACAGTGACACAGCGACGCTGCAAATACACTTTTTTTGACATACCTATTTTCATTAGCATTCGTGCAAAATACACTTTTTTTGACATACCTATTTTCATTAGCATTCATGCAATTTCACTTGGACGTTAGTCTCTACATAGCTATCTTGGTAGGCAGGTAGCTAACTTCTAAACCTAACTTAGCTGACAGTAGTTACTTATCATTCTCCCACTGCCTCCCCAGAAACCAATAATGCTACCTACAATCTGCTTGGAGACAAAACAGCCAATCAATTCAATAACCTACTCTAGCTTTCCAACTGGCTGAAATTGTGGTAGACTGGAACAATCGGTCAGAATTTGCAAGTATGCAGGAAAACCTTTGGCCTTGTTTACACCCGACACCTGCACTCTCTCTAATGACCAGTAGGGGCAACTCTGCAAGCGGTGCGAGAGCACAAACATATATGTTTCGTGTGTACAAGAATCCATGTTGCCTGTTGTTGTGGCTTCTTCTTGCTGTTTTGCAGAGGACGTCAGTAGAGTCATCCTTCAATGTGGCCCAGGACACATTCGCATACACAGTGCTAAAAGGCCATATGTGGCCCAGACAACTCAATGTGGATCTCAATGTGTCCTCAATGCCTCTTGGTTGCATTCACACCTGTCCACTTGTGATCAGACCACCCAAGATGCTTGTTAATGTGAGGCGTAAACAGGGCCTTCGAGTGCACATAGTGGAGATGTTGAGAGACAGCAAGTGAAAGACAATGTGAGTGAATTTCCAAGAGTTTGAAAGGGCACAGAGCTTACTATTATGCACTCACAGTATATGAGTAATAGCAAACACACATTTATTGAGCACAGATCAGATTTTTGTTTTATAAAACTAAATATTTTTTGCGCAATTTTCATCTACAAAACATAATGTATCTGTATCTTTTTGGTAAAAATGAGCAGGATTGAGTGCCAAATATAATTCCTTAGAGTAAGAGGTGCTCCTCCCACAGCCATAACCATTTACTGCAGCAAAAGGTGCTGTAACGTCGTCATCCCACACAAACGTTCATGGTGTAAAGTACAAATGTAAGCACACATCCGCCAGTCCACAGCAATAACCAATGAAAACGTCAACAGCGTATCGTCATCGTCACCTTCTCTCCAGGGTCACCAGCCAGTCCTCTTTCTCCAGCCTTGCCCGGCAGCCCCTGTCAAGAGCAGTCACAGCCTTTAGCATTCAGTGCGAACGTAAAAGTCAGGTAGAGTTTTTACACCAGCTGTGTGATCAAACTCACCCTCGCTCCCATTTCCCCCAGCGGCCCAATCGTTCCTGGCGGCCCTGCTGGTCCCTGCAGAAAAGAAGAGGCATTCATAAAAAGGTTAAGAGCACTTCCTAATCTTGGACAAACACCTCTGAAAGTGACAGTAAAAGAGGAAAAATGAGAGAATAAATAAGAACCAGGCAGAAAGTGTGGATTTGTGGAGATAAGTTAATCTGCAGGGCTAAGAGTCTTCAAAAGACCGAGCCAAAGCTCCTGCAAGTGATGGAAACAGGCCTGCTGTTATAGAGACACATTCAGGCTACAATAAAGCTGCCTCTCCAAGAAGGAGACGGTGTAAATCAAATTGTCTCAGACTCACTGCTTCTGTGCTTATGTCTGTGAGACTTGGGCAGAATGAGAGAAAGAAGATTAGGTTGTTCAGGGCTTTTTGACCAGGATACGAGTTTCTAGAAAGCACTGAATAAAAGGTGTCAAAATGGAAATTCAGACTTTATATGCAGAGGAAAGGTGCACAGTGGGTGCTGGAGAGACACAGGTCATTACACATAATGAGACACTATAGTTTCTGTCTATATCCACTTTAAGAGATTCTGCAAAACTAGAAAATTTGACATGAGACATGCAGAGAGAGAAAACATTTCCATACAGCAGGTCTTTGACAATGAGGTAGATTCTCAAATATGGATCCAACATTCATGTAAGCAAATAATAAACTCACTGGCTCTCCTGCAATTCCTTTGGCTCCTGGAGGTCCCGAGGGTCCTTGAACACCCTGAAAATAAAACAGCCATTTACAACACACACACGATTGCTATTCATGCACATGCTGAAACGATAAAACACCCACTAGAGTAACAGTGTGCCACATAAGCCTCTCTGATCCACTACTGTTCCCCAAAATGAGTCCACCCCAAAAATCAAGACTGACCTAAAAGAGACCTTTGTTAGCCCCAATCACTTACTGGAAATCCCTTAGGCCCAGCTTCACCTGGCTCGCCGAGCTTTCCCTGCAGCAAAACGACACAAATACCTTAATTGTTTAGTCTTCAAATTAAAAAAAAGTTCAAATTGTATATTTATGTATCTTCTTTTTTTTTTTGTTCCACAAATACTCCAAATCCCAGAGACTGAATTTACAATGATAGAAAACAGAGAAAAGCAGGAAATCACATTTGAGAGACTGGAACGAGCGGCCGTCTTCCTTCATGAATGACATGAAACGAAAACCAGTGGTGGAAAGTAACTAAATACATTTACTCAAGCACTGTATCTAAGGATAGTTTTAAAATACTTATACTTAACTGGAGTGTTTCCATGTTGTGCAGCTTTATACTGCATTAGCTCCACCTCAATCAGCAACAAGAGTAAAATGATGCCGATGCTGCTGATACCACTTAAACACTTTCATTTCAGTAAGAAATGCAGGACTTGGACTTGCAATGGCCCTTTTTCACATTTTTATATTGCTACTTTAACTTAAGCCAATTATTCAAATACTTATTCCAGTGCTGTTAAAAGGGGAAAGTAAAGAAGCCCAATTTTCCTCACCACCTCCCCGGGGAGGCCCAATTTTCCTGGTGGACCATCAGGGCCCTGCAAAGAAAACATCCACCTCAGTCAGCTGAGCTTTCTGAAATCCCCCAGAGTCAAAATGTTCCCAACTGCCAGGCACTACCAGCACCATCAATATTTTAAGACTCTTTGATTTAAAGTTCTCTTGTTAGATTTCTAGCTAACAAAGAGTGTCCTCTAAAGATTCTTTAGATGTTAAAAATAGATAATAATTACAGTCTGCTGAACAAAGCTGCTTGTAAAAGTTCTTTTTTTCCCCCCTACGTCACAGAAACTTGGGACATTTTGTTTACAGAGATTTGATTAATTAGGAAGCTGAAAGCCAGACATTGCTTTAAATCAGTTTGGCATGTGAAGCAACATTATCAATAAATAGCCATAAGCTTGAGCTAAAGCTGAGGCTGAAATTGTTTTATTAACCATTGTCAACTTTGACTTTGTGACCATATGCTCACCTTTACTCCAGCAGACCCTTTGTCTCCCATTGGGCCATCAGGACCCCTCAGACCCTGTATAAAGAAATACATGTAGTCACTGATGAATAGCTTTGGAAAATCTGGCCTTTAACAGACCTGAGGCACATGTTACTTGACCTATTAAGTCAATGAATTAGGGCACTTCATCTCCATTTTTGTCATCCCCACTTAGTTTAGCCTGGGAGGCAGCTCTCTCGCTTTCATTGTGCCCTGTGGTTTAGCCCACACTGGAGAGACATCATCAAAGATTGTGGCGATTTCGCAAATACTTGGCATCGGCGAATTAGCTCTGAAGCATGCCCAATCCACACTGTGTAGACTTTGCCCCCATCTTTCCAGGATCACACACGGTGGTACCGCCCACACACTGGAGTTATTGTCAAGACGCCTTGGGAAAAGGTCACAAATCCTGTAGCTGATTCATCCTTGCCATTAAAATTGAACCAAAGTATTCGCTGTCGTTAAGCATTAAAGGATTGACTGTGTCTTTGGCTGGTTGTTCATGTAAGCATCTTATATAAATGTGATTCACACGGGGGCCAGAGCTGAATACAGTTCATTACTGTTGTTTCAAGTTATTGTCAAGTGGCAGGTGACGCGTGGGAAAATCTGAAATTCTGTCAATGCATTGGCTTTTTATTTTTTAAATGACTTATTAAGATTGACATGTTTTATAATGCAGACATTTACCCACCATAATGCCTCCATAATTACTTTTTCAGATCCATTCAACCTGAACGGGCACATTCGCTGGAAGCCCAACCGTTTTCCCTGGCTTTCTTGTGAAGTGCTCCAATTTTAGGGGCTTTTTACTTGAAACCCTTGAGACAAAATGATGATAATGACTTGCTTACATGTGTGAGAAGAAATGCATCACATTAAGATTGAAAAGTTGCTTAAATTCAGTGTGAGTGAGTCACTTTGGATGGCAAGAATGACAGGGTGACATGATGCGCAAGTGTGGCTAAATGCTCTAAAAGTCAAATGTAGAAACTTAACAAGATATGAGAGCAAACAAAAAATGCAGTAACAGGATTGGACACATCCTCCAAATAGCTGTCACCACTTTTCTTACAATCCTATGATTCATTTATTGTGCTACATATAATACTTTCATTCCCTTCAGGAACACAAACAGACCAAAATAAAATGTTTCCAGCAGAATAAAGCTAGTATCTTCTTTTTTTTGGAGGTGATATCACAATTTTATAAAGAAAGCATTGGGAGCAGGAAAAGGTTGTCACTGGTTTGTCCCCATTCTTGTTGACTGGGAAGGTCTTCAGACAGTCTAATAAGGAGACTGGTGTTTAATTGTATTGGTCTTAATTCTATATTCCAAAGTCTTGATGTAATTTTCAGCTATTATAGTTATTAAATATTACATTTGTGACTGCTTGTGATATCAGGGGAGCCATGTAAAACCAATTCACAGAATGAAATGCCTTAATTATACCACTTATTCATGTTAGATCAATTATTCATTTCAGCTCAATGATACTGCTGTGCAACCGAGGGCTATTTTCCAAAAGTAGAAAATGCAATTATGGAAAAGCCAGCGAATATTATCCCGAGCTGGCAGACAAAGCAACACATATACATCTCCATGCACAGAAAGTGCATCTTAGAATTCAAGTGCTTTATTAATACATATTCAGATAGGTGGAGATTTACAGTACTCTATGTTTCTTAAAGGTTGTTCTTCCTTTGTTGCTAAGCTAGCCTTGTTGTGGTGTTTTTGCTCTATACTTCTAAGAGATTTAATTATCTGTGGATGGCTGGAGGAGGATCTCTACATTGTGCTCTTTCATAGTGAAGGTGACCATCATTGTTTATGTTAACATTACACAGTTGCTCTTCCATTTATTCCAACTAAACTGTTGTTGCTGAGGATATAAAACACATGATTATCTATAGCATTTTTTCTTTCTTGGATAAGACCCAAATAAAACTGTCATGTTAGCGCAACGCTAAAGCTAGCATCATGACACACTCTCAATGGCCATTATGCTGCTGTCATGTTGAGTTGCTTCCATGTTCACCATCTTCTGTTGACATGTTAGCATGCTAATATTTGCTAATTAACAGTAAATCCAAAGTACAGCAGAGGCTGATGGGAATGTTTTTAATCTTGCAGATCTTTATTTTCTCAAGACCATGACTGTCTACACAAAATGTCATGGCAATCTGTCAGAGAGCTGATGACACATTTCAGTCTGGACCAGAGTGTTGGACCAACCAACACATTAATGGGGTTGCCAACTCTCATGCATTGAGTCTGAGACTGAGGTGAAAATTAACACAGATCTCACGCCACACATGCTCTTTCTCACGCTAACTTTCCATCTTTCAGATGGGCTCAGGTGCAGAGTGTAACAAGGTTAGAGCAGCGCTTTCATGGACTGTCCGTGAACACACCGATCATCATCAGTTTGAACCGAAAACGTGCAACAACAAATCACTGCTATGCACGTTCCAGTGTGTGTGTGTGTGTACATGTGTGTGTGCGTGTGGGCACTGGGGGTGGCTCACAGATCTCAGTCGTGTTAATTGACAGGTATGCAACAGTCATTTGTCTAATTTTATGAATTAGGGTTAGTTTGATTGCTATCCCTCAAGCCATGATGCTAATTGCATGAACTGGGTGTAGATTTGTTTTGTCATTTCATTTGACAATTGACAGCAGTTATGTGTCAACTCATGGTTATATAATCTTATCACACAGATTTCAGTTACTTACCCTCCTGCCTTTGGGTCCTCTGACGCCGATGGATCCCCGTGAACCAGGTGGCCCCTGAATGCATGTGAAAAAAATATTCTTTGAGTTTGACTGTAACAAATCAACACACGAGGAACAGTCGTCTAACTGATTATTAACAGTGGCAAGTTGAATGCAGTTACATAGAAAGCTCTGCTACACTGGTGTAGATGTGCACTTCCTGGTGACATCACTGTTGGCCGTGGTTCCAAGTGCAACACCGCACATTTCTGACCACACTCCCTTCCACACCTGTTGCTAGCTAGTTTTCCATCCAAACGTATTGTAAACCTTGCACATGGAGCCATGACAGCAATAACAGAAAACTCACTGGGATCCCTTGTGGTCCAGGTGGCCCCGTCTCTCCAGGTATTCCAGTGTGACCCTGATGGATACAATATTACTCAAATGATATCAATATGATTTATCAAAGAAATCATAAATGAGCTCTCAGATTTCAGACAAATCTGGGTGGCCTTATTATCTGCCTGTCAGATGATTATTGTTTAATCACTCAGTCCCTTCACACGTATCACACCCCCATCCCTTATATGTGTAGAATTGAATGCCCCTTGGTACGAGAGACGGGGTCCAGACTTACTCCTTACCATCGGCCCCGATTCACCTGGCGGCCCGGGGGCGCCTGTTTTCCCTCGATCCCCCTGAGGAACCACAGGCCACAATTAGAGCAACATAACAAGTGACTCATGATATTTAACTTACAAATGACATAATACTGAGAAAAGCAGCAAATCTGCACATTTGAGAAGCCAGTACCAGTTTGGACAAATGACTTAAACAATTAATCAGTCAATCAAATTTGCTGTAACAAAACAACAAAAAATTGCAATCCTAGCCAAGTATGCCAAACTGAGAGCCTGCTGACCTTTTCTCCGGCGATGCCCGTTTCTCCAACAGGCCCGACAAACCCAGGCAGTCCCTGAAGGAGAGAGAACATGCTGTCTTAACTGTCTCTTATTAGCTCTATTGAAGTTAGATTTCTCATAATAGGCTGCACAGCTCTGGGACTCCAACAAAACAGACACAGACGCACAGTGAACTTCAGACAGACATCAGCAGAGAGAGGGAGAGAAGTCTTTACCCTCTCGCCAAGCTTCCCGACCTCGCCAGTTATCCCGGTCTCGCCCTACAGCAAAGCAGACAATTAGCACATCACAAACTTAGTCGTGCCTTTCGTTTTAGTCAAAATTAGTTGAAATGTGCTCAGAGGCCCGTTCCCCAGCAGTAACAGAGAATTAACATCAAATTTACACATATTCAGATGATACAGACAATTATCACGAAAGACAGCCGGGGGGTGGGGGGGGGGGGGGGGGGGGGGGGGTTCAGTTAAGGATGACGGTGTTTCGGCGGTGGATGTGTGACTGTTAGGTCTGACCTTGAGTCCATCTGGGCCTGTCAGTCCAGGGAATCCCTGCCTCCCAGGCCTGCCCTGAACAAAAAGCAAAAATGACACAGAGAAGTGTACTGCAGCTCCACACAACAAACAATAAACGCTATATCTCCTGTAAAAGGTGCAGTCTGTGAGTCTGCCGTCCCTCGAGAGGTCGAGGCACAAAACAAAGCAGCAACTGATGCCAAAACAAAAACACCCCCTTTAAGAAACTTAATGATCCATAAAACAAAGAGCCGTTTGCAGCATCAAAGGCTTCTTATTACTCACACAAGTCATTGGGTCATTTGTGTTTGTTTTCAGTAATCGCTTGTGGGTTACACTGTTGGGAGATGGCAGACTGGAGTCAACCAATGCAAAAAATACAGAGTTTCATTGGAAAAGTGTTCTCTATTGTTTAGCCTGGGATGACTCCAAACAAACACTTTTTTTGGAACAAGATTGTTAGTGTGGACTTTTATCTATACTGCAGAAAAGTTTAAAGCCAACCTATTAGTCTCTTACTAAGACATAAATTTGCCTTGCTGGGCCCTTTTATCAACTCTATTCCACGTTCAGGTGCCCATGATGCTCATAATTGAAGGTGTTAATCTATGTACGTTGGAGGTATTTGAAGGACAACCAATAAAGGGGACTAGTTGAGTCAATTCAAAAACTTTTATTTCACATTTGACCACCTGGGCAGATGCCAATATAATGAATTACCGTCAGGAAAGTCCAGATGAAAGGGCGTCACCAGAGGACACCCTGACGTACCATGCTGTTGCTAGCTTGCTAACTAATGAATGAATGAAATAATGAAGATTTGAAGACGGATTGATGGGTGTCATATTTTGTTTTACAGGAAGAAAACTTGAGTGGATTTTGCAAAAAGAAGACAAAGAAACGGATTTCTGTGTTGGATTTTTTTTTGGGCATATATTGTTAAACACAGTGTGACCATGGGCGTGATCTGAAAGGGTTAAAAAGGCATCTTCATTTCATCTCGACTTTAAACTCAATCAGTCATCTCATACAACCACTTTGGTTTGACATTTGAAGGCAGTTGTTTTTGTTTGTGATTGTGTGTTTTTTATGAGAGAAAAGAGCATAGCAATTTGCTGACCAATCTGGTAATATGAGCACACAGCGTCCAATAGGAAGTCTCTCAAAAACAGCTTTAGAACAATAGAGACGTCAGTCAGCCAAAGGACTGACTGGTCATAATAGGACACAGTTAGTCCTCTAAGGTTAAATTTAGGCAGAAACACATGGTGCACTTGTGCATAAGCACGTGTTGCGGTGTTGTGTGTGGATCCTCAAAGATAATTGTGTTATTGTATTCTCTAACTGTTCTTGAGCTGCAGGGCTTATCCAATCAGCACTCACCTCGAGTCCAGTGGGTCCAGCTGGTCCAACTGGTCCCTCATCACCCTGACAAGCAAATTGTCACAAAAGGTCAAGTGGAGGTAAAGTGCTTGTATCTTTTATTCATGTTCAAAAAAGTCAAACCCACCTGAAGTCCAGGTGTCCCTCTTGGACCTGGCAAACCTCTTGTCCCTTGCTTTCCCTGTGGATGAAATGCTGAGAGTGAGCTTTCACTTCACCTCTACTCACTGACAATTCATACGCTAAGTGTTAATGTCACTCTACTAACTTTGGGTCCTTCAGGGCCATTTTTTCCTGGTGGGCCAATATCACCTGGAAAGCCCTGTGAACATGACAGGAAATGAACCACGTCTTCGTCACCACACAGTAGCATACTTTATGCACACAGTGTTGTATTAATATGTACTGGACAATGACAGAATGACATCGTCCAAGTATAATTCTTTGTAGTTATACTCTGTCCTACCTCTGGGCCAGGAGGGCCAGGAAAACCATCAGGGCCCTTTTCACCAGGTTTGCCCTAAGAAATGTCACAAATGATCTTGTTATCAGCAGATCAGAAACCTCAAAATAAACCAAACTGCCAACACACAGCCTAAATTCACTTAATGGTTTTTGCCTGGAACATCGTGGTGTGTTATCAAAATGATCTGTACGGGAATCTGCCAGTGCCCTGCTCTTTGAGGGCTGGTTTATGCCACAGCTTGATTAGCATACTGAGCAACCAGGAGTCCTCAACTAAATTTGTCCAGGGGCCAGAATTTTTCTAAGCAGACACTGTAGGGGCTGGACTTTTGAATAAAAAAATAGGCCTAATTAGCCTATTATCATGAAATATCATGACTTTCTTACAAAATTCACATCATTTTATGAGCCCATGTCTGTTTGAAGGACTCCTAGTCCTAGTCCAGGAAAGTCCAGTCTGGGAGCTGAGCAGGTTGATGGTGGATCCACAGAGAAGATGGAGTTGGAGAATAATCTGATTCTGGAGAATGGGTGAAGCATGAATTGTGGCCTTTTTTTGGCCCTTGCCAGCGTTTGACAAGCTAACTGGCAAACATTCTCAGGACGGACACCTCTTCCACTGATGAGTAAAATTAGCTGCGAGCATTTTCTGAATTGGACACAAGTCTGTTTTCGTGTACATCTGATGACTTCCACCCATTTCACCTCAGGAGCACCAGCATTTTGACTAAGTGCATCCAACATCCAGTAGACTACTCACAGCCTACTCTCTTCTCCATTAGATAGAATGACCACTCAAATCTGCACACTGCTTCACCTACTGAGAATATACAGGTCACGAAAGCAGTTATGCATGACAAGAAACCGCTCAATAAAAGCTAATCAAGGGACCAGCTTTGCAACTGTTTTCCCTGCTGGTGCTTGGTGTTTGAATGGAAGATAAAAAATACCTGTGGTCCAGGTTTTCCACGAGGACCTGGCAACCCAGGTGAGCCACGGATACCCTGTACAAAAAAGAAACAAAACAGTCTGCATGACAAAAGTGTGGGACAAATGTAAAAAAGTCACATACATGCCGATTAGATAGAGAAACACACCAACTACACCTCAATGACAGGAATAAAAGACATGGCAAATGCACTTCTGTAGTGCTTTTAGAGAGCAGAACAAAGTACTTTCCAAAAAGTCTCAATAATCAGTGAACACAATGCCAAACAAGTCACTGGTCTAACCATCAGAGGGAATCTGGGGCTCAGTGTCTTGCTGTGGGACACTCAGACATGCAAACAGGAGCAGCCTGGCATCGAAAAACCCACCTTATTATTTATGGATGACCTGCTGCACCACATGAACACAAACAAACACACACCTACCTTGTCCCCTTGGAATCCACACTCTCCTGGCTCTCCCGATAGACCAATATCCCCCTGAGAAAACACAAAGAAACATGAAAAAATAATAGGAACGCTTGTAAAAAAAATAAAAAATAAAAAAATCTATTCTATCAACATGCACCACAGGAGAGCTGGTTAACACAAGCTTTGTGTTATCTGTTAGCGGTCTCAGGAGTCAGAGGTACAAATTGTGATTTGTCACCTCGAGTAATCTTTCTTGTAAACAGGTTAGTAGACTGAGAAAGACATGTGCAGATCACCTTATCACCTTTCAGTCCTGGCTCCCCATGGTTTCCAGGTACTCCCTTGCAAGCAAAACAACATTTAAAAGATGATTACTGAGCAGACAGTGTATGTTTCCATGTTCACTAGGATTTACACATTTAAGATGTGGAATAACAACAGCGACCATGTGTCTGTCCAAAGTGAGCTGAGCCATGACTTGATGGCATTCTGGCTATGAATAATTGCTTAATTACCAAAATGTACCCTATTCATATTGTATCCATAGCAAAACAAGATGGAGACATAACTAGAAAAAAGGCATCATTCACCTTGAGTCCTGGCGGTCCTGGTAACCCCATAATACCAACGGGGCCCATGTCTCCCTGCAAACAACCCCCCCCCCCCCCAAAAAAAAAAACACACTTAGAGCGCTGCATGTCTGAATTAATCTTCAAAGGCTTAAATGATAATCAAATGTCAACATTTACTCTGGTGTGTCAGTGGCCATACTTCACAACTGCAACTTATTACCCACAACTGGGGCAGTGTCTGAAAAATGTCCATACTATACATATAATACTACTCTCAGTACCTATGTCAAAATTATTCTTTATGCCCTACTTTGAGATATATTTTTATATGGCGCAGTAGTTACAAGCTGCTTTCCAAAAAAAAAAAGACAAAGAGGGAGTTAAAGTGACAAATATGTAGGAACTATGTAGGAACCAAAGTGTTGAGACCATAAAATAGAAAGATATGAAATCAGTGAGACAGATACAACAACACTCACAATAAGACCGGGGACACCACATGGGCCAGGAGCTCCCAGTTCACCCTAAGAGGACAAAAAAAGAGAATAAATAAAAGATGCCACACAAGCTCAGGGGGACAGAGGTGTAGATGAAGGTACGCATGAAAGCATACACTGTGCTTCGATATTTGCTTGTTTACTAGTGTTCTCCTCCACTGTTCGCCCGAGTACTGTGTTTCTCCACTCATTTGGCTGGAGTGAGTGAGCACTTGGCACTTGACACACAGAGAGGCTTGTTGTCTAAATGATCTACCCCGCAGCCACACGCCATGCCTACATCCTCTCCGAGCTACGCGTCCAGTGGAGAGATGGATGACACACGGCCCAGCGCGGCCTTCCTGTCGCCTCCTCTATTTCTCCATGAATGAAAGGAGATGAATTCAGCCAAACGGAACGTCCCTTCTTCCCTCTGGAGGCAGAGGAAATGAGGCTTGGAGGAGGCTCTCAAAGGTCAGCCAATCACAATCCAACACTGACCCCGTCAATCACGAGCAGTGAGGGTCAAACAAAAGCAAGAGGAGAGGCGGGTGAAACTGCTGATGCTGCTCTCATATCAGTATGGATTATGACGGGTGAATGAGTTACTGGCACGGATTTGCCCCAAAGTCAGTCTTGTGCAGGAATAAAATGTTCTTGCTGTAAAACAAGATGGAAATAAGCTCCCACTCTGAGTTACTCACAAATAGTCTAACTGAACAGAGACAAAAGAAGGTCAAGTGGTGTAGCAGTGTTTACTTTTTGCATCTGCCCTCATGACTTTATTATTCTTTTCTTGTGAAGCACCCTGTACTGCATTTTAATAGATGTGTCAGGTCAGGTGTAATGTGTGGACGTCAGGGCCATACAAGAGGAACTGCACCATGCTAATAGGTAAGTAAAGGGCGCATTTAGCTACATCATGTCACTTACTGGGTTCCCATCAGGGCCGGGAGGTCCCCTCTCTCCAAAGTCACCAGGAAACCCCTGAGAACAGAAGGAGACAGGATAGTCATGTAACCAGAGGGGGAAGTCAGAGGCTGTTATGTCACATGGTTTGTCAGGGAAGTTATCGCACCAAACACAGGTGATCAACAAAGTCAAGTCAGTTTTATTCATATAGCCAAAGATCACAAATTTGCGTCAAGGGGGCTTTACGTTCTACACAGCATACGACATCCTCCATCCTCAGACCCCCAGTATGTTTCCCAAAACAGAATTTTGCAGAGTCAAGCCAAGCAAATCCCATCAAATGTGCTCCCAGAGCTTCATTCCTGGGAGACGGGCAGGAAATTCCACGGCTGAATGTTTCCAAGCGACCGAGTGTCTGTGTGTGCACGCGCTGCACTCAGCAACCCGCGAACCCCAAACCCTCAGGACTTGTCTAAATGGCTGAATAAAGCTGCTTGGCCCAGAAACTGCTGACTGCATCCTTTTTTTTTTTTTTGCTTGGTGCTAGTAATTCCATTATGGAGGCAGAACAAGAGACGTGATGCAGCCGCGAGGCCACACGCTCAACGTGCGCTTGTCAGCGTGCCAAGGTCAACATGCAGCCGACCGCACAGATCACGGCTCAGCTCTCGCCCACAGGAGGCAAACGTTGTGCTTAGACAAACGATAAACGGCAGAACGGAGGAGAGATCGCTCGTTATCTGTCAACAGCGGCAGAGGAAAAGACTAAATCAAAGTAAGAAGACTTCAAGAGATGGCAGGGATCGGAGTGTTTGTGTGGCAACAAATGCAAACGTGGATAAAGTAATAAGCGGTAATTGATGCAACACGAAACCCACAGGACATGTGCATAAATGTGTCTTTTCCCAAAAGTGCCAATAGCTGACTTGGTTTGATCAGAAACACATGCAAGACTTTGTTCTCGTATTGACAACAACTTTCAGGGAGGCTGGCAAGACTTTTCATTATGTGATCTGTCCAATGTCTGCTATGTGCAAAATATAACACTCACTAAAAACTGCTTTCCTACTTTCCATCTGTGAAGAAAGAGGAGCTGCTAATCACCACAAAATACACACAGGCTCCAAATTTGCTTTCTTGTGTTCGGCTTTGGAATGAATCACATGCATCTCCGCTGCATCAAGCATGCCAACTCGCTCTCCTGTTTCTGCTGATTCAGGACAGAAAAACTTCTTGCATAAAATGACTGACCTCACTTTTTACCACAAAGGAAGAGAAATGGCTTGCTCATGACTTGGCTTTTGTTAGCATATTTTCCGGTCTCAGTTTATGTCACTGACCGTTATGGCATAATAATATAACAACAACAAAAAAAACCATGTACAACCAGACCAGGCATGGGAAAATATCAAGTGGTTGTGTGCTGTTTTAGTATTTTCCACGTAAGCCTGGAAGGATGGGAAATTTATTTCCAGGCGCCAATGACAATAGACTTCTCTAATCTGTGGGTAGAGGCTCCAGAGCACCAAACCCACAACTGACACATCACATTATCCTATCAGTCTAACACAAAACAAGCACAGTACTAAGCACACTGTACAACTTACAATGTTTCCTAATAAACTTCAGCCAGAGGAATTAATCATACAAGATTTATAGTTGCCAGAGGAGTCAATAGCTTTAATATGAGGGCAGTAATTTCAGATTTTATAAAGGGAAGTGACTGACACATGAACATTTGTGTTTCCAGTACTTTCAGTTACAGTGTTTCGGCTGCATATTTCTACCATTATAACAGCCCCTACAGTAATCACCAGCATCACTTTGCCAGTGTGGAAGTTACCACAGCTTTTCTTTTGCAGGCTTACAGCTAAGGCTTGGACTAGAGCCAGAGGAATGGTCATTTAATACATTTTAAAGTAGCTCTGCACTACAATAAGACTCCAACGATCAAGACAAAACACCCTCACTTTCATGAGGCTGCATTAAAAATGTTCTCTGAGAAGTATGTTGAGAGAAAACTTTACCGGCCTACCCATCTTGCCCTTCTTCCCATGAACGCCAGGAATTCCCTGGAAACAGGAAAGAAAACAGATTTGAGAGAGAGAAAAATGGATAAGGATCTTCAGAAGAGATACAAGTGTATAATGTAAAACAGTTTTTAGCCACAGTAGCAGCTCTTTCAAAACACAAAACCACTAGTGAGGCAAAAATGGAAATACTGAGCCTCAAAGTTCATTCTTGAATTAACAAAACCATCTCAAAGGTCCCTTTTGTAGCTCTTCTGGAATTTTTTGATAGATCACAACATGATCTTTAGCAGAGAATCATCAACTTTGAAGCTTAAGTGGATGGGAAGTCCTCAAAGTGTGCAGAAGCAAGTGTAAATTTAAAAATCTGTTGATGAAGATCATGTAATGTGATCAGAACAGATACTAAATGGACCTCTGGACTGTCCCCTGTCAGCCCTCAGCTGTACTTCACTTAAGGTGTGCTTTGAGCTGGATGCTACATGAGCATGCTAACTGGCTGATGGATAAGTCATTATTCTCCACGGCATGCAGTTTGCTTGACAAACACTGTAGTTATACCCAAGAGAACAAGGACACAAATAGAAGCTCTAATCTAAACAACAGAATCCAATCTCCATCCAGCAGCATATCAAGAAACTGAGGCACAGCCCTATGATCCTTCCAACAAGACTGTCTATACCAAGCGGCAACCTCTACCACATTTGCTAACATTCAGTATGAAGTCTTAGCCTGTTAGCCTCGCAGCCAGCCACATCAGCATTAATCTTAAGGTGCAGCCGAGGCTGACTCAATTCAGTCATTAGTTTTAGGACTATCCTGTCATAGAGGAAATACAGTATATGACCTGACACTATTGGCACTAAATGAAAAGTCAAGGAATTACCAAAGCAAGTGGGATTCCTCCTCTCAGGACCAAGCTGTAAATGCCAAATTACCAAATGTAATGGAAATCCATCCCAATGTTTGTGACATGTTTTACTTGAAGCATTGGATCAACTGACTGACGCACTGAAGGTCGTTTTGCTAGCGTGGCTAAAAAACGAAAAACAGACCTCAATCCCCTCTGTGATTTGGTGCCATTGTTTTGATCCACTGCCCTGGAGCTTCATGAGTCCTGGCTGTTTAAATAAATTCAAATCCACCTCCTACATTTTAACCTTAGCCAAGACAGTAGAGAGGTTTGGGATGTGGGCTGTCTTTGCCCCCTGGCTTGATCCATTTACAGTACAAGGGAACTTGCACTACCTTGGGCTTATAATAGTGATTGGATGAAGTGTGCCTGCAGTGCTTCAAGAATGAAATCTATTTCTATTTCCTCATCATATAATTCAACCCAGCAGGCATTTTCTCCCACAGCCACTAATACTCACTCTCTCGCCATCGGGACCAGGAAAGCCAAAAAGCCCAGGGAGGCCAATGTGACCCTAGAGAGTTGAATAAAACACGGAGGGGAGGAACAGATAAGGCAAAGATAGATGGAAAAGCAAAAGAAGATGGACATGGGTGCACTATGAGACGGAGAAAAGAGGACGGACATTGTGAAGAACCCTTAGATGCCAATAACACTAACACACGTAAAAATCTCTTCAGCAGCGATGCTTTGATCTGTTACAGCACCGCAGGCTTTTTGATACAATGGAGCGGCACTGAAGAGCCAAGCCTTGAGGCAAGTGTATATGCCCATGGACTGCATGGTGCTGGCTTCCACGATGTAGTCCAAGGGCACATACCCTCACATCAGGGATCTCTGAAGATCTCTCGGGCCAGACCTGCTAAGCGGAAGAGGGGGGAAAAAGCGGCAGAAAGGGTGGAAACAGAAATTCCAATGACAATTAATGAGAAGCTAACATCCAAACACATAATGGCTATGCTCGGCAACAGACCAATATATTTTTATGATATTTGGCTAACATTAAGAAGAACAGCAAGCACAAAAGTGATTTAGGGAGAGCCAGAGTTCATTCATTCTTACAGCACTTTAAATACAGCACCATCTGTCATCATCATCATCATCATGGAGTTAACAAGGGCAGACAAGTGGTGTTTATGGCACTGGCCTTTTTATGTACCCACACTGGTTTGGTATTTCATTAAGGAGACATTTCACAGGTCGTTTAAAAAAGGGAACGTTCAAAAACTTTACTATTCAGAGAAGAGTCATGCTTCTCTGCCCTGTGGCCTTCAGTGGAAGCCGAATGAGGGTAAACAGTCATTCTGAGGGTGCTTTAAACACTTTCCAGTGTTAGATGTGCAGTATTTACTTTCAAAACACCTTTTTATGACCAGAGATTAAGCATGCTGCCGGGAGAATTTACATTTAATAAAACAAAGCTGTCATTTTCCCCAATATCTACTTACCCTCACTCCTTTTGGCCCCATTTTCCCTACAGGCCCGGGTAAACCCTAAATGTAACAGATGACAAAATTTATTTCTATGGTTACAAACAGCAGCAGAATATCATCTGTGTCACTGTGCTCAATTAGGAAAACACTGAAAAAAATGTTATATCCAACCAGATTAAAAATTCTCAATACATGATGATAAGCATCAACCTTATCCCGATTTTTGCATCCTTTTAAAAGTTCGAATTAGCGTCTTGGCTGGCGTTTGCTGCGTTAACACTTAAGCAGCATTTGCATCAATTTCTCAGAGATGCTGCCAGCAAATCCATCGGTGCAGAAAACCTCCCCCTGCGACTATATAGATCAAGTCACAGCTCAGGAGAACTCCCCACAGCAAAGTGCAACGCCTTGACATAAACCGACAGTCCTGGTGATTCACAGCCCACAGATGGTAGGGGGTGCTAAAACCTAATCCATCACACACCACTAAGTGTCTATAGGGATCAGAGTGCAGACGAAGTAAGTGCACCAGACCACAGAGGCAAACACTGAGACCCATGCCTGAACTCTACGTTATCATAAACATTCAGGAAGTGCCAGCGAGCGAGTAGTTGTCCAGCTGCTTGCGGAGTTGAAATTTGCTTAAAGCTAAGAGGAAACAGATTTTAAATGTAGAGAATCCCTAATGCTTCCCAGCTTTGACTTCTTAAGTTAAACGCTATTCCCAGAAGTGGGGCAAGGAGTGACGCTCGCAGTTTGGAGGGACAGAGGAAGTTTATTTGTACCCAGGGAACTGTGGCATTAGTCACACTTTTATTACCTTCTCTTTCTTCAGAGCAATGCTTACTATGGAAACCTCTGACATTTTATTTCTTCGCTGGACTGGGGGCATGCATCGCTGAAATTCCACCACAGGTGCTTCTCAACAGCTTGGAGTGGTTTGTCGCTCTTTCTGAGGCCTTTCCCCTCCACTCAGCCGCTACAAACTTTGTATTTGGATTTACTAAATGAGGTTTTTTGAGGCTTGGGCTTCACATGCCAATGTCTGACTTTTTTTTTTTTTTTACCACCGTTCAATATCTTTACAGACAACATACAGGGCTACAATTCCCATTTTATTCATCATTCTGAGAGTAAGCAAAAATTACTGACTGTGATTTGATTTATTAAGAAGCCTAAAATATTTCAAAGAGCTGAATCCACAATAGAGGTGATATCCCAGCATCCATTTATTGTGTTATCTTCCTTTATGTGTGTGTGTGTGTGTGTGTGTGTGTGTGTGTGTGTGTGTGGCCCTGCTCAACCAGCACCGCAACGCTAGATTTACTGCACCTGCCTGCCAGGATAGCCTTTGGCCCCAGGGCTTCCATCATCTCCCCGTTCACCCTGTGGAGAGAGAGACAGAAGAGAAATCAGCACCAGAGGAGGGCAGGAGAAAGGACTGAGGGATGGAGGGAGGGAAACAAGGAAAAAGGTGTCTTTTATGCACACATGATTTCTGTTGGGGCCTCACTGATTGCAATAATAAGAAGCTAATATAATAAAAACTGAAAACAAGCACTTCATTTATGAAGTCACAAACACCAGTCAATCGATCCTATGGAGGAATTTAAAGTTCATAGCGTTTCAATAAAGACCTTTTGTTTAGTCGAGTCAGTGTCCTGAAGAGAGAGATGGCACTGCAGACATCAGCGCTCTAACTGCTCCATTAATCCGACAGTTAAGTGCTGTCGCAGTCCAGCCACATGCTGTTAAGACTACTGTGAGCACAGTTCCCACTTAATGTTTATCCTCATCAACAGCACAGTATAATACATGCTCATTCAAACAAAATGCATCCCTCCGAGAGGAAGGTTTAACTCTACATGTATGGGAAGAGTAAAACAGGATTAGTTAGTGAAGGCATGCAGGAAATTACAGGCTCTTTGTGCAGGATACTGAAGGATGACCACAGTCACACACTGTCAACAGTTCTGTTGCTGTATTTTTATTTAGTTGCCTTGGAACACCGGAAAATTAATATGTTATGAGAGATCAAACTGTTACGTGTTATTAGAAATGACAAGAGAAATCTTGCACATGGCCAAAAAGACACAGTTGTCATGCTAGCAGCAGTATAAGGTGTGGTAGTAATGGAAGCAATATAAGATATACTGAACAGCAGGAGGGTTATTAATGCACAGCAAAGCCCAGAGAGGTAACCCTGTTTTTTGGGGGGGTTGAGCAAGTGCATGTTTTGTTCATGTATTGTATCGATAACAGTGCAAGGACACACAGGTATGCATGAGCACACCTGCCGACAGCTATTCCATTGATCAGCTGTTGGTGGCAGCAGCATGCCAAGAAACACAGAAACGAGCTTGTTCAGGGCAGGGAAGAAGACTGGCAAGCAAAGTAAACGCGGGCTGTCGTGAACTCGTTTACTCGTTCACTTCTCCCCATAACAGACACTCGACATTTTGGTTTATAGTGAAATGGAAATTTGGACGCTTGAACGTCATCTGACAGGTGTAGAGTTGCACATCAGACATTTTGAGATTTGTTACATATTCCATTAATACTGATAACTTATATGTTATAACTTTGTATTATAAGTTCCATCAAATTAATTAAGAGTGCCTTCCATGAACAAGAAGTCATGTTTTCGGACACAAGGTGTCGCCAGTTACTGGATTAGCAAACAATCAAATCGGCTTCACAAACAACAATAACAAACTCTAGAATGCGCTGAAAGGGCCGATCATAACCGACCGTCCTGCATGTTAAACCATGTGCCATTTGAGCTATTTTCCATACAAAACACAAAGCACTGTCTCTGGAGAGTACCGCAGCACAGAGGACAAGTTTCCTCCTTCTTTTTTTTGTTTGTTTTTGCTATGTGACTTAGCACATTCTTCTAAAAGATAGTACACAGGATTTGGGCTCAGGAAAAAGGGAGAGAAGGAAGAGGAGAGGGAGGAAGAGGAATGACCTATGGGTGTCCAAACTATTTAGCCCACTTGTACCTCTGCCAAAAATCTCTCTTTCTCTATTCCCGCCAAGATTCCAGAACGGCTCATGTCTGATGCCTCGCCTCTCGGGCTGTAATCCTCCACCACTCCCACACTTCTTTTTTTAACATCCTGATGAGTTCGTGTTGATAATTTCTCCCTGTCATTCCCTCCCCTTCTCTTGTTTTGTAACTATAAATGGAAAGACACGCTGGAGTCTTATGGGAACTGTCTCCGTGGCCCCTTGGCTCTTCTATTCAATGAGTAAACATACGCTGACATACAGCTAACACACAGCGCAGCCATCAGACAGACAACCAGCATGTAGCGGATTTAGTCAGCATGATAAGACTTCAAAGAGACGGAGGAGGGATTGTGTCAGAGGAACCAGAGAAATCACATTTTTGCTTGTGTTTCAGATGCCACTGCTGCTGTTCAGAAAATCCTCTTGGCTTGCCTCATGATTGTTTTTATCTCCTGTGAGAAAAACCACTCAGACACTTGGTGCACCTCACCTCAGATTTAACTGTATGTATTTTCAAAGTAGCATACAGACATCGCATTCTAGCAATTTCCTGCTATATTTAATGGCCTAAAGGGGTCACTACAATTACATGAATTGCAATTACAGATGTGTTAATTACTGAGTGGCCCAAAGAGGAGTGACATTTCAAATTAATGGTGGACTGGTGAAGACAATGAGAAAGATGATGAAAGATGAAGATGAAAGATGAAAAAATAAAGTACTCACAGGTTCACCTGGGAGACCAGAAGGACCAGCGTAACCTTTTTGTCCCTGCAGACAGAAAAACATTAAGTTAGAATCTTGCACACAAGTCTCCAAAAAATACTACTGTGTCATATGTTATTGAAATTCTGATCACAAAGCCACAGGGAATGCTAACTGATGCTCTTTAGAGAAAGAGATTATGTTGGTCTTGGGTGGAAAATATTAAGTCAGTGGTCAAATTGAATCTAATTCTTGTTCTTCTTGTAGAAAGTGTATCACCTTGTGTTCAAGCCTCTCCATCAATACCACGGTGGCTGAAATTATGTTGAGCCATTTCCCAGTTGGCTCAGAGAGGACTTGACTTTGTTTCCTCATAAAATGTTTAATAAAATAACTTAATAAAGACCCGGAGAGTTTCACTTAAAAGGGTTCACAACAAAGACAAACTTAATAGCTGTGAAACTAATAGGCCACTTATCAGCAGTATTGGCTGGTTAACCCTGAATAAAACACTTCTTTATGATTTCTACCCGGGAACAATGGCGTTTTATTTACTGTTTCAGCACAGCTGCTTGGCCCTGAGTTTGTCTCATTATTGCCACCACTGCACTCTGACAAAACAATTCAGCCCAATCTTGGATTAATTAAACCAGTGAACCAATTAGACAAGAACAAGTGAATCCCAAAGGGGTAATTAATGGTCACCTTAATGCCTTGTGGTCTCAAATGAGCAGGCCAGCTGGCTACGAAATGTGTTCATCTTTTCATACTCGAGACCTGGTGCAGATAGAGTCATGCGTTGTTATCTCTGAGGGAAGAACATGTCTATCCCCACAAGTGTGAAATCATTAGCCACCAGCTGTGTTGGCCTGTCAGCAGCAGAAAAAGTAAACCCCGGCCTTCCAGGGGCTGACGCAAAAAACTTTGTGTAAACAAGCAAGTCACCATCAAGAGACCCATACCGAGCACTCTTAAGCCTGCAGCCAGAGTGTATACACCAGGATTCAAATCTCCTTCTGTAAACGGCCTGCGAGACAGTTGGTAGGACTGATGTAAAGCAGGAGTCATCTTTGGCTACTTCACTGAGTTTATGCAGGCCTTTGCTTTATGACAGTGACGAGGAAGGTCAATGTAACTGAATTCAAGAGTTTTTACCAGGATTAGGACAGTTTCAATACCGTCAGATAATCAGTTTGTTAAGATTTTTTTTTTTTTATGTGTGAAAAAATAATGAGTAATCTTTTTTTAGTATACTTAGCAGGATGCTAAAAACTCTGAAACATCAGGTTTCAGTGTGATTCCACCACATACTAAGAAAAACTCTCTTTTCTACCTTATATTTCCCTTAAAGGTACAGTTCCATAATTTAGAAAATACATTTCTCTCTTCCTTGCTGAGAGATAGATGAGAACATTGAGAGTGGTGGTATCAATCTTCATTGAGTATATCCATGAAATATGAAGCTAAAGCAAGCAGACAGTTAGCTTAGCTTAGCACAAAGACTTCCAGGGGGAAACAGCTAGCCAGGCTCCATCAAAATGTTGTTAATGATAATGTTTCTTATTTTATGTCATATTCCCATTTTATTGCTTTTTGTCTTCTTGTCCCTTTTTTAACTTAGAAAACAATCATTTCTAACTGTGTTAAAACATCACATACCATATACAGTAATCTGTATCTGCTTTTCTCAACACATCATTTAAGCTGAGCTGGTGCTTATTATGAATAAAACATTCAAACCTGAAACTCTGGAGCTTTAATACGAATTCAAAATGAGATTTTGTGGATTTGAAAATCGTTCGGCCGCACAACGTGAGTTGATAATGATGGACCCAGCAGTGGGTCAGGCAGGGCTGAGAGGCTGAGGCTGAGTGAGGCTGACATGCCTGAAGCTGTTAAGTAAATCACGCTGTCAGGTTGATGTCCCATGTTGATCAAAGGCCAATATTGGCCGCGTGTATCGTCTTAACTCAGAGACGTACCTTAATAACATGCCAGTGGAAGATTTCAGAAAACACATAACAAGTAGCTCATAGACTCGGGCCTCTGAAAGCATCACGATGTGAGAAATGATCCTCAAAATATCAGCAGGAAGCAAACAAAGAAGAAAAACACTCTGAGTCCAATAAAAAGTCCTTATAGATGAAGGAAAGAATTAAGTCCCTTTAAAAGGCAACTATCTTTCTTCAAATATTGAAATTTTCTGTCTCTTCTCCTGCAGCTTTTGGACAAGCGAAGCCAGATGCCGGTCCATTGGCCGCAGTGATTCAATCAGACGCTGTTACGCTTCAGTTCTATCAAACTCCTCGTTGGTGATTATTTGTGTATTTATCGACTGACAGGCAGCAATGTGCTTCGAGTTGGAAATACCTGACAGGGTTTCTGGGAGCAGATGAGTCTCCTGCTGGAGCCAAAGCACTGCAGCCACGAGAAGACAAAAGAATGTGTCTGGGCCTTCCAGCAAGGCCAATACAGCTGAGTACAGTAAAAGTAGAGAAAGGAAGTCTGTCCCTTGAGTGTGTATGTGTGTGCATGTGTATCTGCATGTGTATTGTATATGAGCTCAAAAGAATTGGACAGCTTTCATAGCTCTGCAAATCCATCGTGTGACACAACGATGGCAACAGATCACATTCTCCATTAGTTCTCCCTTTCTATGAAGAGCAAACAGTTTTAATTAGTGTAACTCACACCAGATCGACCCTGCAGCTAACAGGCAAAGTGCTGCTGCTGTTGCAGCAGCGTCTCCCCTGCGCACAGAATAAGTAGCAGACTTTTCTTTCTAGCAGACAAAATATTGTGCCTTCCGTAGATTTTTATTTTTACTATAACACAAAAGCATATTCCCACCTGGCAAGCCTCACACTTCTTTCTTGGACAAATCAGACTCAGCAAATAAAAGGTATGAGAGCACTTCTGTACAAAGCTGAGGCGCAGGAAGGAAAAATGTTGAGGGCCGCACAGCTAATAAAAAGCTCAGAGCTATTCCAGCGTGCCATGATCAGAGCTGGCTGTGTAAAAGGCACGCTGCTCCATGCTCATCGGAGTGTTTCCGTATGAAAGATACACGCACGCATACACGAGTCTCGTCTTACTTCACAGTGCAGATCACTGACTGACTCCCAGGCAACCTCCCCATTACATCTTTACACATTTCCCACAGTGAGAAAGGCTTTCTCTGGCAGCGGGCCAAGGACTGAGCGTAAAACTCAGCAAAAAGGGTCCATAAAGCCGCGGCAGGTCATAGTTTTACTGGCCGGTCTGACAAGAACAGAGAAGAGAACGAACCGCGGGCTTCATCGGTGGAATTTCAGTGTAATTTGAATACAAAAGTGCCCTGTGCTTTTTGGCTTCCAGTGCCGGAGTATGATAAAAAAGAAATGAAAAGAAAAAAAAAATCTAAGTGAGTTAAGAACAGCTGCAAGCAATGAGGTGTGTGGTGGCTTTCAGCAGAGCCGAGCTGATTGCCTTGTCTCTATTAGCTGGATACAAACTGCATTTTAATGCTCTGTATGGCTGTCAGCAGTTACTTGTGGGGCTGGAGCATATTTAAGATTAACACAGACTTGATCAGAGGGACCAGAATCCCACCTGAACTGAAAAGTGGATGTGTCACAACCACCCCTGCCAGGACGCCAGTCCGCACCCAGTCAAGATCCTCAATCACCATAAATCAGCAGGAAGATTATCAGCTTTTTCCCATGACTGCTCGTTCCATGACTCACGGGCGCGAAGAGGTCCTGTTTCTTGGAGCTGGAGTCCTCCCTACTACTACACTGAATGGAGGAACCTTGAGCACACCAGATGGTTTTTCACAGTCAGCGCTGCCCGATTGCATAACAGTTTGTTGAAACTCCCGCCAAGGCATTATTGCACTCACACTATTGTGTCCCAAATGAGGACAAGGGGTGTGTATATGTGTGCGTAAGTGAGAGAGAAAATTGCTTACAAAGGTTTCCTATTTTGTGACAGTCTATTTCTAATTCTTCAGACATTCAAAACCTGGCCTTACTTTTACCTTCAGCTGTACTGATGCACAGTTTTTGTTTCTTTCTATCTTTACCAGAGTATAATTCTGACAACAGACCACAAAAGGAGAAGTGTGATAAACTGCAGAGTGTAATTTAGAAGAAGGCCTGTCTGAGGATTTTTTTCCACAAACTTTTATGACTTTGTTTTTCTAAGCAGATGTTGCAGCATACCGTCAGGTAACTTAGCAGTCAGTCCCTTTGTAAAGTTTCCCCTCTTCAGTCTTATTTTACCCAGAATGAAAACAGGCTGCAATGAAATTTGCATTTATCTGTTGTAAATCTTCGAGATTCTCTGCCACTAAATAAGAAGGGCGGGTCCCTCTGCTTGAAAAGCTGATAAATGAATTTCATACATTTGGGCTTCAGTGGAAAGCTGCCTGGTCTGAGTGCTGTTTCCCAGATTTTTTTCCCCTGTGTTAACAAGAAGGATCAGGGGAGGAAATGCTGAATTTGTGACATTTCTGTCATGCAAATTAAGTGCACATTGTTGACCTCACCAGCGTGGGAAGCTAATGACAGCAAAGATGAGTTGTTGTGGAAGATTTTGTGAAGCCTGCAGTCTGTTGAAATCAGCCATCGCTACAGACAGCTAACAGCTATTCATCTTGCATTACCAGTTCATGCAGGGTATCACAGAGCTGGGAATAACGTGGATAACACTGACGAGCCGAATGTCACACTGGCTGACATGTTCCTTGGTTACTGTTCGGTTTTGCCACTTCCTGTTTTAGTTTGAAGTCTTCCCTCATGTGTCAGATTTGACTTTACTTCCTGCGTTTTCCCGCCCTTGTGACTGTCTGATTCATGTCAGCTGTGTCTGTTTAGTTCTCCTCCCCCGTCTATTTAAGTGAGCCTACGTTTCCACGTAGCAGGGTGTTTTGGAAAACGGATATTTCTGCCCCTCCGTTTTCAAAAATAACATCGTGCACACAACATTGTTTTCAAAAATGTTGTCATTTACATGAACCCGGATAAATACGCTGTTGAGCACCATCATAACTATGCCAAACCTATGGGCGTGAATGTAAACATAGGTCGCTCACGTGACCTAAAGTATTTTCAGTCGCATGTTGTGACGTTTCGGAACCTAAAACGCTGTTTAACCCTGTTTACACGCCAACACATAACCGGCGTTTTCAGAAATCTCCACTTTGGCCGGACTTTTTAAAAATGTTCGTTTTCCATGAAAAAAACTCCATTTGCATGTAAACGAGAGGCCAAACCGCATGAAAACATATGCGTTTTCCCAAAGTGTAAACGTAGCCTCAGTGTGTTTGTATGGACATTTTGATTTTGATCTCACCAGCTTCCCCTACCCATTAGTCCTTTGATGCCTTAGTTTTTGTAAAATAAATTCTTTTTGGGAGTTCTTTTTTGTTTAAGTCTGCATAGTGGGTTCGCTTCCTGTTTTTTCTTGGACCACAAATTATAACAGTTAGGATGACGATGGGCAATTGATCCCGCCGCCATTCTGCTGCTGTAAATACTAACTGCGTGATACACACAGGGAAGGGAAGTTAGGATTGAGACTGACACATTGCTGCTTATGATCTTTTCTTGGGACTTGCTGACAATAACAAACATAGAATATCCCCAACTTTACTCTTTAATGGAAACTAAAGCTTTATTTCATGATATTCTGATTAAAATGCATTGCAGTCACCAAAATAAGAAATTTTCATGTCAAAAAAAAAAAAAAAAAAAGATCTAAAGCAAAAATATTGTCTTAAAACAAAGCCAGTCAGCAACCAAGCACTATGTCATTTTCACACTCTGCATCGTAGGAAATCCAACAGGCTCTGGTCTGCTTGAGATGTGTAATTACTGAGAGTGGGATAACAGCTTTGGGAAAAGGCCAAGGATAAAATGCACGAGGCCATGAAGAATGCTCTGCTAACCATTCCTCTCTGTCAGGGTAACCCAGCTCAGCAGCATGTAAAATAAAGTCAAATAATGTTGACTAACAATCCAGAGCAGGACGAGATCACAGAAACCACAGTCATAACTTGTCCTACTTTTTAGGAGAACTGTTCTTCAGAGAGTAAGTGACATAACATGTATTTGGAGGAAACAAGTGAGATTTGTGTTTTTCCTCAGTAAACTTCAGGGCTCCTCCTCAAGTACCTTCATCATTTTGGAGGCCTGTGATACCGATGATGTAACAGCCCAGATATTCAAGCCTTTGGTGAGTCAACCCTCAAGGGAGCCAGAACACAGGTGTGCTCCTTGACGCCTGCATTATGTTGAGGCAGCTTTCCAAACAAGAGCTCAAACATCCATGTTTGGCTGGAGCCTCTAAACACTGCAATTTCACAGATTTCCCCCCCTCAAAGGCGCTTCAAAGTGGGCCAGGGTTGAGAGTATTCCTGTGGTTTAGTGATCCTCGATATGCAGAACTCCACTCTTTCAGTCACTCATTCATTCAAGGTGTCAAGTCTGAAAACATTTTGGGAGGAGAAAAAGAGCAGACACACACGCAGACTTTCACACATATGGAACAGGGCCAGTGATATCAGTTACTTCCTTGTAGATTTACACACAAACGCTTGTTTGAGTTTGAGACAAATCAGACTCTCTACCTTTCGTCCATCTTGGCCAGGCAGTCCAGGGGGGCCAATGACGCCAGGCTCTCCCTAAAGAAAGGACAAACTGGGTCATACACCAACATAATTTGCATGACTATCTGCTAATAAGTGGGTAGTTCTATGGCAGATGAGAATATGCATACTTTTTGTCCTTTTGGGGCTTGACCGGGGGACAGTCCATGATCTCCTTTTTGTCCCTAGAACATGAAAACAGAACGTTTCATACTTTTCATCACAGTAGGCACTAAGTATATCCTACTCTGCACCGAAGATCACCGCATATTTCCTGCATTCCACTTCAGGAGCCGCAGAGGAGTCTGCTGTTTGAATTTACACTATCAAGTAGTAATGAGTTCATACAACTTATTGGTGGGTCTAAGCAGTTGTATTTACACAAACGTGCAGTCCATTTATGCCCTCCAGGGACTCAGTTTACACCAAGCCAGCTAGAAGTGATGGGGAGTGATCGTGTACATTCTTCTCCCTTTTCGGGCAGTGGGAATCCTGTCAGTGCGTTCTGGGTCAGCATTCGACAGCGAATCGCACTGGTGAAAGAGTGGCCCAGTTATCTGTGTAATTATAAAGCAAGAGGTCCATGGAGAAACTCCTAATTTCCTGTGTTAGTGCTTATCATATAAAGAAACAAGAATCCGGAGAAAAATGCAGCAGCGCCGAGTTGGCTGGACTGTAATCCAGCTGTTATCAGCTGATTGCAAGTGCTCTGATAGATCATTTACGAAACTGGAGTTTGGGCAGAGAGAAGTCCTGTACTGTGACTCACTTTGTGCAGTCCTAAAGCCGACACCCCTTCTTTAAGGGGTAGGGGGCTGTTTTTTTTTCCAGACCTCTCAACGCAAAGGGCAACAGTTCAGTCATAGAAAGACATCCTTGCTTCCCAACAGTATGTTTTTATTTCTGGGTCACTGGTAAAAGTGTGACAGCAGTTCCCATCTATGCTATCGGCCCATTTAATCCTCCAAGTTTGCAGTGAAAAGTCTTAGTGGGAGTTTTTTTTTCCTAGCAGAGCCAGGAGTGCAAGTCCAGCCAAGAGCTACATCTATACATGAACAGTGTGTCTTTTCACTGTCTAAAAGGTTTTAATTCCAACTACATCCTCTGAAGAGTTTAAACTCAGAGAGAGGCTAAATGAGGTCATTTCTACTGAAAGCTCGAGACGCTGATAAGCATGTGTACCTTCCACTGATTACACATGTATTTTATGACTTCTTTCATACAATTATTAAGCCTAATGGTAAGCATCTTACAGCAGTAGTAAATTAATCATCATCTTGTCTCAATTTATCATCATTACATCCAGATGAAGTCACATTTTCAAAACAAAATTCAGCTGAAACACAGCATGTTTTCATCCGGGTTGTTCATTTTTCCTCAGAGCAGAGAACTGTGCCAGACCAAGCTGTCTGCTGTTTGAGGTTTGTGGGCAAATGGGTCAAACCGGGCCAGGTTTGGTTGGGCTCCAGCAATACATATGTACGATATAAGAATTATGCTTTTTCCCTGGTTGAAGCAGGCCAAAGTATGGTATCAATTATGTTTTTTAATGTTTAAAGACAGTGTGGAAAATGCTGAATTTCAATGCATTCAAATGGATTATGCACAGACTTGAAATATGAGCAATTTTCCATTTCATTCCAGCAAAGTCTGACATACAGACTCCTTTGTGATATCAGACTGGCATATTTTGGAGCTAAGCAGCCCTCTTTGTTGACAATTCAAATCAGCTGGAACACAGACGGCTGTCAAGCAAATGAGGGAGTCAAAACGACATGAAACTGCTGTTCTCTCCTGAAGGGAAACAAATGGCTTTTTAAGAGGCTAGAGTAGCTGTACTGTGAAGCCAAGAGGAGCTGGCCTCAGACATGCTAACACAGTGAAATCACAAACAAACACTGGATGAAGAGGAAATACCACAAAAAATACTGTTGTTTAAATGCCTTTGTTACATCAGTTATATATGGACCATATTAAGGTTATATATACCAAATATTATATTGCATTTTGTTTATATCAACATTTTGTACTGGTTGGACCTTCTTGCCTGCCCATTAGGTTGTCCCATATCTAAAAGTCCACTTCGAGGATCCAGCATTGTGTTGAGAAGGCAGACAGTATTAGTTGAGCGCACATAAATTACAGCAATATGCAATCATGTTGTTTTTCGAGTTTAATATAACCATGAAAAAGCATTTTTGTCAGTTCATCATAGCTGAAAACACAGGCCAGTTTGCCCGCTGTGTTCTCGATGTAAACAAACCACTGACAGCATCAAGAAGGGTGGCTGTTATTCTGTGTTTCTCTTACTCAACAAATCCCATGAAAAGACCAAAACAAACAGTGTGGTAAGTCCATCTCTCAATACTTTCAGACTTCTCTGCTCGGTCTGTGGTTCTCAGCCCCAAACCCTGTAGTTCCTACTGAAGACATAAATCCTTTAAAAACAGGCCACAAATATATAGCTGTTGAAGCAATTTTCTAAACCAGCTGGACACTGTAGACTTTAGAAAACGGAGCTCAGCCAGGAGTAAAATATGTATTTGTTGGGAACTATTTTCAACCACGGATTAATATACAGTTTGTGTTTTAATGAGTATTTACAGCACAGGGGTAGTGTATGTGGGATTGTCTTGAGTGTGTTCATGGTGACAAAGGAACATGTCACCCAGTGCAACACTGGCTCTTTTAAGTGTATAAATAGTGTTTAAATAGTATTTTTCATGGGATTTCTTGACAAATATATATATATATATATATATATATATATATATATATATATATATATATATAGTGTAGTTGTTGTCTTGTGTTAGTCTCTGTATTAAAATACCTGTCAACTAATTTGGAGGTAAAAACGAGTTGCAGTGCTGTATTAATGTTGGTAGTGGGATCTTGGATTGTGCCATCAACACGTTGGCTGACAAAACTAAAACATGATCTGGATCCTGTCATTCCTGTGCACATGACAAACATTTGACATAAACCTATTGACTTGTGGATGCCGTACCTTCACTCCAGAAGGTCCAGGGCGACCAGGGTTTCCATGTGGGCCAGGAGGACCCTGAAAACAGACACACATGATTAAGAAGACACAGAGTAAAGGTGATTGTTGGGGGTCATTGAACAGGCCTCCATTTCACAGTGAAGGGGGGGTTGGGTTAGTACTATGTGTCAGATATTCACAGATGCATTCATACATTATTCCCTGTCCACTGCCTGTTTGTGCTGTGGGACAGGTCAGTGTTGTCCCAAGGTGTCTGTTTATGTATAGGTGCTCTGGGAGACATACTGCGTCTCCTGACTGTCTGCCTGCCTGGCCAAGTTATGACATATGGATGTGATTTTCCTCATCCTCACACTTTTCCACTGGTTTCTGGGGTCCCACAAAGCGAAGGCCACTCATCCATCACACCATCTGTGCCAAATGCTTTATCAAAACGCATCTCCTGCAAGGCAGGCCATACAGGAAGACGTACAGGAGCTGAGAATGATGAGACAAAATCTCCTTTTTTCTGGTTGAGCGAACTATAAATTCAAGCAAGCTGCAAAGAAGGATTGTTTGGAAAAATAAAGCCACAACTTCCTGAGGCGTCCAAGTGAGGAGTCTTCACCTCAACTGCGCCCTTGTGTGGAGCGAAATGCTGAGCATGGAAAATCTTCCCCAGCAAAATTGAAAGCCTTGAAACATGTTCAGATGGCCCGAACAGGAAGCTACTGTATCTCCAGCCCGTTCTTTGACTTGTTCAGACTTTCCGTGGGTTGTGAGACCTTCTCCTCAGAGCTGGAGGTGAAAGTGAGGATAGGATTACTCTGAGTCAAACAGACGGAGGAGGCCAAAAGGTGTAAGTGTACAGTTGGGTGATCCAGCCGCTCTCTGTTATTTATCTGCACTCCTTTATCAGACTGCGGAGAGGACTGGAACAACCCAAGCAGCTCCCCTCCCCTCAAACTGGCCAGACCTCTCCCCTCGCAGGCGCTCACTGCTGGGCATATGGAGACACTTAACAGAAGCTCATCTACAGATTTCCTCCTCCTCTTCCATGCAGAGCATTCCCCCTTTCGCTCGCTCGATATTAAAACGTATGGAAGTCATTATCTCCAGATAGGAAGCAAAGGGAGGAGGAGACGTAGAGAAAAAGGGAGGTCAGGACAGAAAATTACAAATTGCATTCTCACAGAACACAAGGTGAGGAGGCACGGCACTGATGACAAGGTGGGCGGTTGTCATCCCGACGGAGATGAGCATAACGGGGAGAGTGAGTCACTTTGTCCATCTATGTTGGCGTGGGTGAGGAGAGGAATGAAGAACCTCTTTGCTTAATTATTTCAGAGTGACTGACAAGGAACCAATTAGAGACCACCCGCAAAAAAAAACACAAACACACACGGGGGTTAATGTAAAACCAGGTCAGCACATACACAAACACACACACAAACCTGAGGACTGCAGATGAACAGCACCTGTATGCCAGAGCTGTGACCAGGTTTACGATGTGGGCCGATGACTTTAACAGGGGTGACACGTGGAGCTACTGTTTTTATTGGCTGTTAACCCTGAACAGACCTGCTAACACCTTCACTGGACTGCACGGAAGGAAACACTTCGTCTTTTGCCTGATGATTATTCAATATAATGCATATCGAAAGGATCTCACCTCTTATTTACTCCATTTTGCCATTTTGCTGCTACCTACAGTAAAGGCCTTCACACGCAATTCACCCATCAATACTGTAGAATATTTCAAGCTGTTGTTTTTCTCGTGAATAGTACGAACCGGCCCAGGAGAAGATCGATTTTCTTTTGCATGACCCACACACTTGAACAGTTTTGATGCAAAGCATTCACAGGGGAGTATTTCACATTTTCATGTCACTTATTCATTACGGCCCCAATGTGTACAGGCCATCAGTGCTGATTGCTTCACCGAGATTGCTGATCCGGCAGAGAAACAGCATGGCCAGTAGTGCGACTGCGGTTGCAACTAGCCATTGTTTTCTTAATGATGAATCTCCCATTCATTTTCTGATCAATGGATTAATTGTCAGGTCTATAAAATGCCAAAAACTGGTGCAAAATCAGGCCAAAGTCCAAAAATGCTCATACTTGAAAAAGTTTCAACTAGCGGTACAAAAAGAGCATCTGTCTTTCCTTTTCTGTTTTTGAATCATATTCATGTTTCTCAAGGTAGGACTCTTTAATTTATTCAAAACAAACGATTGTTGCTGCTGTGGGTAATATAAAATGCATTCCCTGCTTTGCATCAGAGCTGAGATGTGGTAGGTAGACCTACCCGAATGCTGAGAGAAGCAGAATTATTTTCATCGACTGGGATTCAATGACTGGTGTGTTACAGTGCATTACATGGGAAGTTGTTTAAAGGTCAACAAATCTAGAGAGGAACAACTCAGGAACAACTCAACGGTGATGAGCAAACTGACTGCTGGCATCTTCTGTGAACCCCCTGCCTCTTAACTCTCTGAGCGTGCTCCCAATTAGCTTAAGTACAAGCAATAGTTGAAAATGTCTGTAACCAATAATGACGGAGAAAAACCCAATCAAGCCTCCAAGAGACTGCTCATTCATGCCTACACATGTAATTCATTTCAGAATAATCTAAATTTTAAAACACACATAAATCAGTTCAGTTTTCTGAACCAATCAGCCACAGGCAAAGAGAAATTATGCAAAGGTTTTCAATTTGACAGAAACCCAGCGGCACATACTGACTGCACACTGGCAGGTCCGTTTCTCTGCACAAAGCCCTCTTTGATCCGCTCTCAAGCCTCCCCTTCAGGGCCGGGTGAACTGCGGCGTTCTGCCGGGCTCGTGGCCGTGTCGAGGAACGTGGAAGCTCTCACGTGTAAGAGATGCTGACCGGCGGTAGCAGCGGTGAGACTGTCTGCGCAGTCAGACATGACACCTTACTGTCAGAGAGGTAAAGCCCTAATGGGGCGCTGTCATCCCTGCTGCTGCAAAGCCTTTGTGATGAGCAAGAATGCCCACACAGGTCACACTCTTCTCATGTTCAGTGCAATAGCAAGCTCATACTGTATGTTGGTGCGACCTGCTCTGTATCTGATTTAAAAGGTGCAATTGAAATGAGATAAGGGCCTTCAAAAGATTAGAGATGCTGACTGCAATTCAGCTCAGCCTGAGGAGAATACATTTATCAGGGACACATGTCCTCAATTTCTTGAGGCTTTTTTGGCCAGATGTTGTTCTATCCTTAGCAGTCTCTCCAGTGAATTTCTTTTCAAATATAACTGATTTATCTCTATCTATAAACGTTTCTACATAATTTCCTTGAAAAATGGACACAGAATAGCACGGCAATGCTGTAAGTTTAGGCTGTCTAACTCCACAAACAAAGAGGATTATATGTTGTTGTGCCACCCAAAACACACAAGCAAACTGTTGATTTGGCACATCTATTGGCCATTAGCAGGGGCAAGGACTGACAGTTGCATTCAGGCATCTTTCTAGTAAATCTTTCAAACAAACCTTGGTTTTTATACGTCTATACCTGCAGCTTGTGTCAAAAATTGACACAAGCTGCAAACAGTGTTCTGAGCTATGTTACAGGTGCACTTTAGTTTGTCTTAAACTTAAATTATTGTGGGAAACAAGCAAAAAACAATGTGTGACAACTTCTTGAGCAGTGTAAATGTTACTGGGGATCAACTATTGGATACGGTATCTTTAAAGTATAAAATCTTCTACCACAACGCATGTCACTTTAATTCCTAATGTTGGAGTATAATGGAGTCCACGGCAGAGCTTCCTGTAGATCACAGCTGTGAGGTATTTCTCCCTAATCATGTGACCTATCCAGTAGAATTCTGGTGGTTCAGGAAAACAATCAGTAAAAACTTGAGCTGCACCCTCTGGTCAGGATTTTTTTTTTTTTGCTCTGACTCAACGTGGCCTGCAGTTGGGTCTCAAGAGCTTCATGATGAATGAACTCTATAGAGTTTGGTGCACTACTGGATAGAGCTGCTGAGCTCCAGACAGGGTCTTAAATGCCTTTAATAAGATGGGGACAAAGCCCTCTTTCTTCCTTGTTTAAAGAGATTGGGTTCCCACACAGCCCACCCCTCTGAGGCCTGACCGCAGGGCACGGTCTCACGGGCTGCGGCAGGTAGCTAATACGCACGCTCCTCAGTAGCACAAGTACTCTGCAGGAGTACTTCAGCGGGAGCTCTGCAAAAGAGCAACCAAACCGGGTATCCCTCCATTTTTTCACTGGCTTAAGTTCTACTTCTAGCCTACGTATTTCAGCTCAGCACTCACTGCAATGCAAAGTTCAACTTCTGCTTCAATCATTTTCAAATGAAGGCGGCGAAGAGGCAGTTTAAAGGCCAGCAACTACATACACAACCATCAGTTAAAGGTCTTAGATATAAATCAAAATAACAAACCATCCCTGGGGACAAATCATCTCCCCGTGTTTTCTCTCTTCTTATATTTCTTATGAAAACATGAGCTTAAAATAACATCTGCACTCACTCCATGTGGTTCCACCAGGAGGTCACAGTTGTAGACTGACGCTGAGCCCCAGAAATGAGAGATATGGCACCAAGACTCAGACTCCAGTACACTAGAAGCATTTACCGATGTTAACTTAGGACTTATGCCTAATTCAAGCAGTGTTACTGTTTATGTATGGGATAGAAAGTACTTGTTCTGGAAATAAAGTACACGATACACTCGCACAAGTTACCTTATTCTTTCATTTCCATCTGATACCTATCGTATGTGTTCAATTAATTTTACATTGGCAACCAGCAGATTTGTAGCTTATGGTTGTTTGCTCTCCAGCTTTACAAATGGACCTTGGCAGCCGAGAAGCACAGCTTGATCAAAACCAGAGCCAAAGCAAACTAACGTCTGACTGAATAATGCTCCATAATCCAAAGATGTCAGAGAGTGCTTGATCAAAATGCTCAAAGGTCCTCCATATCAGTGCAGTGCTAAGGGTATAATCTCAGATCAGACGTAATTATTTCATCATTAAGATGCAGTGCAATACACAGGGATGATTTTGCAGGGGCACTGAAAAGCGTTAATGGAAAAAAAGAGGAGCAGTGGGAAGGTAAATATGAAACTTGTGCCTGGTTGGGAGACTCACCCTTGGGCCCCTCTTTCCTGGCTTTCCTGGCAACCCAGGAAGTCCTTGAAGGCCCTAAAAAGAAAAAAGATAAAAGATGTCAGGGACAGAGGGACAAGTCTATAAACACAAAGCAGAAAATAAGAGTTGCTGCCTTTTGAACAGTCTTGAACAGTAAAAGAGAGTTTCAAGTGTTCACAGTGAAAATGGTGTAAAAGTCACTCAAGCGTGATATTCAATCAACAAATACGCGAGTTTTTTTTCCCTCATTACGCTTTTAATGACGTTAGTTGAGAGTTGCAGGGCAGTCAGTGAGATGCTGGCATGCTTGAGGGCGTCTTGTTAGAGACGAGAGCAGCTCTGTCCCCCTGCAGCCAATACGATGTCAGTCCAAAACCACCACAGCGAATGAACTGTAAGTCTGACTCATTGTACTGGCAGGGAGGTCGGCACTGGTTCCAGCCACAGCCAATCACATTAATTATGGGCATCAGCTAGCTTTAAAACAATTTCATCCATGGATTAGCAAAGCTCTGAAAGGTCAAATCTAATGAGGGGTCAATCTGAGCAACCTGTGTTTGCTCGAGATGTTAGGATTTGTTACTTATTTTCCCATGGCTCCACAAGTTTACAGAGAGGAAAAAGAAATGCTCCTTAAAACTGCTCAAGGCAGCTGAAATTGGGCTACTGTCATAATGTCAGATGTATAGAGCACTTTTGTCTGATTCAGACAGGACCAGCAGCTATAATTATACTCTTTTAACCAAAGGAATTTCAGCAACCTTTCGATTCTTTAGACACACATGATAAGCAGTAGGAGCTGCAGGGTAGGCGGCAAGGCAACACTACGGCTCACATCTTTATAGAATTAATATTTCCAAACAATAAATATTCATGACAAGAGACTCTTGGCTCAAGCCATACTTTGATTTGAAATTGTTTTGTCACAAATAATTATTTGATTCAAGTGAAACAAAAGCAAACATACTTATTTTCAAGTATTTTATCTCTGAAAACTCTGATGCTGCCTCTGCTGTTACTCTGCCAGCGACAAACAAGATCATTTGAACTTGCAGAAACAAGGTGGAAAATCCCAGTGGTGCTCAACTTTCAAGGTAGCATCTCCATCCACTGCAAAAACAAAAATTCAAAAGGGTGGAAAAGCACGTACCAATCCAATGTTTCCACTCACAATACCTCACCTCACCAAATTAAAAGCCTGCATGCCTCAGTGCACGAGCCTGGCATTACTGAGCTGCTAGCTATTACTGAATAAATGTAAATGAAACACTGAACTTTATAAGGATGCGACAGAAACTGTGTGGCGGTTTGAAGAACCCCTCCATATTAAACTCATGAGGTATGTTTAATTGTTCCACGAACCTTGCAGTTCATCATGACGTTCTTCAGAGATGTTTATCTGTGGATATATAACAAGTATCACACCTGTAAAAAGTCTCTAGTCCTCGACTGAGGATCTTACTTGACTATCTAGTCGTCAATCCTCCCATCTTCAGAACTTGCCTGTTGAAGTATTCATCAGCACTTTTCTTATCTATCAGAGCTGACATGCTGCAGAAGAATCTGTCATATTTACTTTCAAAGACATTCCTTTTCTTGTAAGCGGCTGAAGCTTATGCCCTTCTAAACAGTCCATGGCCCACTAACGTCAACCCAAATCCCAGTGGAGAGGATCAGAAACTCAACAGCGTGCTCCCAGTCGTCACTACAACTATTCAGAAGACAAGACCGCCTGAAAATTATTTGGATTCTACACCTGACTCAGCAATCTGTTTTGTAGTGTGTACTAAAACATTAGCAAGCAGCAGGATGGCAAAAGACCTCTGGATCGGTTACTCCTCTCTCGTAAAAATGAGTGGCTTCAGGGGCATGCAAAGCTGTGGTTTCCCTCGTTGCCAAAGCAGGAAAGCTTTACTTAAAGCATTCCTTTTGGTCAAGCATGACCTAATACAAGACAGAAGAGTTCTTTTAACAATGGAAAATGTGGGTAACCATTTTGTGTTGAACAGAGGAGCACTGCCTGTCAGGACCACATGGCCAATGTGAATGTATATAGTCAACTGTCAACACGGGTTCATGAATGACAGGGTGAAATATGTTCGTCTCCAACACTGTGCTCTGAACTTCAAAAGCTCGGTCTTAGTCTGCAGTCTTCACACTGCAGACACACACTGATCTCATTAAAACGATTGTTTACATTTCTCTTCATTACTAACTTTTCAGTTCTGGCATTTTAAAACTGAAGCCTGTTGTGTGATGCAAGCAATACTAGGTCTTTTTCACAGACATGCAAAACCTCAGACCTACAGTCAAGACTGTTATAGTTACAGTCAAATATTTAGAAAGAATTAGAAGTTTCATTGAACTGCAAATTAAAAAAAAATGTTAAGTCTCGAACTAAAAGGTAAATTTCCATTTCCTGCAATTCCTGCACATCAGGCCAGCACTCCTACCAAAAAAGTCAGGGGTGCTTAAAATGAGAAAAACACTACAGCTCTCAATAATAAAGATAAAGCACTGCCTGTATATTGCATAGCCTTTAAAATTTTTACTTTAAATGGTTAATTGTGCGCAAGCGCTTAATCCGTTTTCACCTTTGACCCTACTTTAAAAGTATCCATTCTCTGAGCAGTCACACTCCCCCTCAGAGGAATCTAACACCTCACCGCCAGCCCCTTCACTCAGACAAACACTAACTGGCGAAGACCAACTATGAACCTGACTATTTCTACCACTGCTGCAATCTGGCAGGGCACCACAAGCCAGTATTTCATGCAAGCAGGAAAGGAAAAACCTGAGGAAGGGAAATGGAGCACTTCTGAATCATTAACACAGCTGACACACTACTGTCACATAAGCAAACACTTCAGAGATTAAATGATTGGTGACTGCCAGATTCACAAAACCGCACAAGCACGAGACACGTCAGCAGCAGTTCTGGACATCAAAGAAAGGCAAACCACCTTTAAACAATAATCTCACACGCTGTATATTGTTGTGATCCACAGATGTATTAGGAAATTGGCCTGAAGCAAAGTAATGTGTATCTGTTACAATTCAAACGCTCTAATTCGTAAGCTACTAAAATTGTCTAGTAAAAAAAAAAAAAAGTCTACTAAAATAGTAGACTGTATGCATGTGATAAGATAAACACACAAAGAAGCACTTATTGTGGCTCAAAGGTGCGAGAGACATGCATATACTCAGGGGTTTCAGGAGCAGGTGTGTGCTGTGTTTGTTTCGAGCTCATACACTCACCGGCGGTCCTGGTTCTCCCTTTTGTCCAGGTGGTCCAGCCAGCAGTGAGAACTGGGTCGGTTCCAGGTCAAATGTTTGGAAGCCATCTGTTGCAGCTGGAGTGACTGGAATAAGCAAGGTGGGTTTGACATCCTGCACACTGGTCACTTTTGGCTCAGGTTTCTTTGAAGCTACTGTGGTCCACTGCTGTTCATGGGGAAGGTAGGCGTTGGAAGGGGACCCCTGTGTGAAAGCAGCTGTGGTCTGGAGGTTTGGTTTTCTTTGGGATGGTGCGGTGGGAGCAGGTAAATCCATATTTTCAACAGAAGGTCTCTGAGAATTAGCATCTCCTTGCTTTGTGTTCTTTCTGGCGCTGTCGTGTGAGGTTGGTTTGGGGTTTTGTGGTGTCACGCTGATCCTAAGAGATGTGGTAGCTGTTTGAGTCGGAAATTTAAACGGACTTTCCAACCCTGGACGAACCGGTGGAGAAACAGACACAGCACCAGGTTTTGGAGTGCTCGCAGTCTGATACGCAGATGTTTCATTCAGCATCAGTGAGCGCTCAGTTGGAACAAGAAACGTAGTCCTGGTGCTTTCCTCAGAGAAGGCCAAAGTTGGTCTCTGGGCCTTATGGGATACCTCCGCCAATGATGGTGGAGTTATGTGAGTGACAGTAATGTTTGGGTCTGTGGAAAATAGAGGTAGCAGGGGTGGAAACACGGGCCGATACGTGTCGGCTTCTCTGCAGTGTTTCTTAATGTAATCACAATAGTTATGAGCTGCCTTAGCAGGGGGATAAATGTCAAACTGACAGATGGCACCTTCAAACGGCACCGAGTTGTGGTTCATTTTTCCCAGCAGGAAAGAGCCACCTGCATCCAGGGCCTCCTCTTTTTTGGTACCTAAATCTGCATGCACACTTTCCTTTCCACAAGAAGTGTGTAAAAACACCCGGTGGCCTTGGATATCCAAGGCCAGACTGTGCCACTGGCCATCGTGGACATCATAGTCAAAACTCACAGAGCTCCTCTGGCCCACCTGCACCAGGACCTTGCCCGGTATGAACTGCACTCCGAGCTGCACTTTCCTCTTCTTGGACAGAACCGAGAAAAGAAAAGCGCTGTTGATGCGATGAACAGACAAGCTGAGGATCAGGGAGAGATTGGTGGAGCTGTAGGTAGCAGGGATAACAGTGCGCAGAGGCACCTGGATACGTGCCCTCGGGGTGAGGATAACTCCAGACTTGAAGGGGATGATGCCATTAGGGATGGATCGAGCGCCTGAAGATGGCGACCCACCTGCCCTTCGCCCAGAAAGCCCAAGCTGCTGCAGAACATCCACATCTTTAGATAAACAAAAGAGAGAGAAGTCAGTGACTCTTAGCTTTGTAGCATCAGCAGAAACTAACTTTTTGCAAAACCATGATATCATGAGTCATAAGCTTATATAACACAACAGAACGTGTACATGCCTTTGCCTAAAAAACAGGCCTTTTTTCCCCAAGTAACTTTTATTCAACACTTTGGCAAAGGTATAACTGCAAAGGGTTTTACAGAGGAGCATAAAAGGAAAATTATTACAATATATAAATGTGACGATAAAAGGGGAAAGAAAAAAGTTAATTGCATAACACATTTCACTTTATGGTATGTGCACTTAATAAGCTATTTAAAAGACAATACCATATTAATTTGCATAAGGCACCTATTAACAACCTCTCTCTGTGGTGCACTGATTTGCAAACCATGAACCGAAAAAACAATAGTGCAGTAATGTAAGTGATAATGATGTTGTGATGCCGGGCTGGGAGTTCGCAAGTTTAAAGTTAGACGAATGGAAATCCTGCAGCAAAAAGCAATTTAAAAAGGCTGCATAAAATTTCTGATAGGGCCACACATCAACATCCAGTTTTGGGGATTGCCGCCAATTATGTAATGGTTACATCAGTCTTAATTAGAACGCTCTCAGGAAACGGAGGCTCAACGGGTCCCTGGAGAGGACAGTGGTGGGTTTTTAAGAGGTGCATTCCTGCAGAGACAGAAAAGCCATCTCACTTTATCTGGTAACGTCTGATAATTAAACATGATCGGTCTGACAGGGCCCAAGCTCATGGAAACATACTGCAGTGCTTTCTGCAGGTTTTTAATCGCTACATGCATCTCACGGGAGGAAACTCAGGGTAATTTTCACACATTATGGCGTTGTTCTATATATTGCTTCTGATTGGGTCCCACCTTTCCAGAATATAAGACTTTAAATGAATCCACATTTCACTGTAGTAAGACACAGCCTTTATTCCACTTAAGTATTCTTTACATTAATGCACCTTTTGAGCAAGAGTGGTTTGCCTTTTCACTTAAAGTATCTCTTTAGCTAGCGGTGACCACCCATCACAGTGCACATAGAGACAGGATAACATATACATATATCATTCATAACAAAATGATATGCCTCTCTAGGTTGTAATCCTGAATTGACACAATTTAGTATTTCACAAAAGCTCAAATTAGAGGGGAAAAAAGTCATGATTTAACCTCTAAATGAAAAAATGATGGTCTTTGTGAACCCTAAACACAACAAAAAATCCCAGTCCAAGAAACACTGAAACTACAGCACCAAGGTCATGCTAAATCTGGGTTATTATTTTCGCAAGCACAACATTCAGCACTCTCAGACAGCTAAATCTGTTTTTGTTTCGAACATCAAAACAGACTGGAAATGTTCCCAATATCATAGTATTGTCTATTGTTAGACACCGGTGCAAGTCATCAGTTATGTCAAACAAGAGCTTTTTTGTTTGATTTAGCAAGTCTGGAAAATAAAGAGGAACTGATCATCCCTGACCAATCAGCATATCCAGAACAAAGTACGCTAATCCCCTCAGTACTTGCAATGTCGTAACTAAAAGCTTAACAGACAGATCTCAAAATCTGTCCTTTTCTCGACTAAAACCAAACAAATGTGTGCAAGACTAAAATAAAGTGCTGAATGATGAATTACGGCTCAGCAGAGGAGAAATAATGTAGACACTAGATATGTTAGGAGGGAAACCCTGCTCAGTGTTTGCAGGCAGTGGGAGGTCAGCTCGATTGGAAAACCCACACATTCAAAGGAAACATCAAACATGAAGTGAAAAAAAGAACTGAAAGACTGTCTTCAGCTGAAATTCACATATAGCGCTCATTTGAATTGTTAATGATGGTGTGCCAAATTACTTCTTTCATTTTCTGATTTGTGATCCACTTTCAGGGCCTTGCCTCGCAAGTCTAAATCTGAGCTGGTAGACTGGCCACCTAAGGCTTTTTGTGACCTCCTAATGAGCTGAATACAAAAAAACAGAGCATAACACATGCTAGAAACACAGCTCCAGAACACAACTCTTCTCAGAAAGGAGGCAAGTGCACAGACTAGTTCATTTCCACTACTCGCACGCCGTCAATGCAACATTTCATGTGGCTGCTTTATAGTCGAAATTCTGAAAAGTGGAGTCAAAGAATAGAAACAGACAGACACTTCATTTGTTAATTCAGGAAAAGCACTGACACTAAGCAACACAGCTGGTTCTTAGCATTCAGGACAACCTGTGTTTATAGACAGATGAAAGTCTTTCAAGAACTCGGCATCCAAAGATGTTTTTGGGTTACATTGTTTCTCAAAAAACAGGGAGTGAATTGCTGGCTTCTGACTCAGCACACGAATGCATCTACAGGCCAGCAGAAATCACCAAAGAAAACTCATTCAAAATATTGTCTCAGTTAATCTTTTTTCCAGGATACATTGAAATGGATGGTTGAATGAGCAATGGGACATCACAATTCCTTACATCAGTGAGTGCATTTTCCAATTTATGAATTATTTACTATCATCGTTATTATTGAGACTTCTGAGTTGAGTTTTCTGGCAAAAGGATGGCTTCAGGGTAGAGGTGGGGGGGTTGCTGGTTTGATTCCCAGCCCTTACAGGTGAGCCACCATCTGGGTGGAGACTGGTATTGCATCGAGTGACAGACAGAGCCTCCAAATCTGCTGCACTTTGGCTGACCTTGATCAGGTCCTGACCCCTCTGATGAAATGCGACGGCACTTGTATGGTAACTATATATAGAAGTAACAGTCGAAGAACTGGAGCATGGCCAGCAACAATCACACAAACAATACAATAGCATGCGATTGCACAGTCACTTTCCATATGATCGGCTTTCTCTGCAAGTCATCTTCTCACGAAATGAGCAGACAGAAAGAGAATTTATCTTACAAATGATGCAAGAACTGTCTGCAGGTTTGAATACCAGCAGAACTGTTTTCCCAGGCACTCTGTTTCATCAAGGGACACATTTATAGTCTCATTGGAATCTGAGAGTTTGCAAATGAACAGGTCCTTGCATATAAAAATCTGTCTCAGCAGTCATCAGTGGAGGAAAATATCAAGCAGCAATTGGCAGAAACAGCAATCACTGAGTGCAGTGGCTTACATTATCAGAAGGCATCTAGAAACTGGGAAGAGCTCTGATTGAATGAGATCAGAAAAATAAAATCTGACTGACAGCAAAATCAGGCAATAAAAAGGTCTTTAAGGTGTGTAACAGAAAGCTGACTGCATCAGACATCTAGACACAGCTGAATGTGAGTCAACATGAGACAGAGTGCACTTTAAGCAGAGAAGACTTCGGGAATCAGGACTGATGGGTCATGTAACGCCTTGGAAGCCTTTACCAGAGAGGGGTATGGGGCTTGTTTGGGCTAAGAAGAGAACGTTGAATGGTTTTTAACACCAGTACGATGTGTCTAATGCTGGATATTCCATGAATAGGAATCCATATCCTGAGCAACATCCGCCGTTTTCGGCTAAAACAGTTCACGCGTTCAGTGCACAACATCCACTTGATGGAAAAAGGCGAAGAACAGCAGCCAATTCCCAACAAAGACTTGATATGCTTTCCAGGGAAGAGTAATCACACTGAATCAGAGTTTTTGGCGATGCTGACAGAGGTACAGCTGACTAAGCTGGAAAATGTGGATGCTGATCACTTTGGTCACAGATAATCCCTGGATAACAAGGATAAATATGTGCACAAGGGGCCCATGTTGGGGCACTGTACTTACTTACAAGGGTTATTTTTACCTTGTGTTCCATGGCTATTTAATGTCACATAATGATAATGTCACCCAGTCCAGGATGTGAATAGTCTCACCGAGGTGCAGTGCACAGGACAAACCTGAAAGGGTCACTCTAACCTCCAATAAATCAATTTTAATTTCCTCTTTCCCACACTGCTGGTGAGGCACATCTGAGACACTGCCTGCTCAATAATGTCTTTGCGTAACGAGAAAAGCAAACATTCCCCCATCCTTGTCATGAAGTGTGCTTACCTTGTGCTTGTGCTAGCCTTAGAGAGCAGGTGCAACAGAGTATAGCCCAAAGAATCAGAACTCTCCTACAGAGAAAGACAAAAGGGTTGGAAAAACATTATGGCAGAGAGTCAAGGTAGGCTACAGATCATCTAGGAGATGTTTCTTTACAGTTCATTAATAGTTGATGGTTCATTCTCTAAAATGTCAAAAGCAATGATGCATTCTCAACAAAAGGTAATTTGCTTATGTTTCATTCATTCATTCAAGGCTTCATCATGATGCAACACAAAAAACAACATCATTGTTGCATCTTTGAAGCAGTAACCAGTAGATGGGCCTGATTATTGTATCAATCCGCTACTTGTTCAACACTCTTTAAATGCCATAAACTCCTGGATTTCCACCTCCCATGGTGATGAGACCTGCTGCGGGAGGGCATCAGCAGCTCTGCACTGCTCAAAGAGTCGAACATCCGTTTCAAGTCAGCAAGCTTTGTCTTGTCTTGCTGCCTGACCAGATAAGCCAGTGCTCAGCGTGGCTAAGTGAGCACTCCCACAGGACCACCGCTGACAAACCGAAAAAACACAGCATCACCTTCAAGCCTCCAATTCAAGTGAAAAGTGAAAGAAAATTGCAGGATGCTGGTTTTGAAATGGTTTTGTGTGTGTGTGTGTGTGTGTGTGTGTGTGTGTGTGTGTGTGTGTGTGTGTGTGTGTGTGTGTGTGTGCGTGTGTGCGTGTGTGTGTGGATGTAAAAAGGCGCAGTCCATAAAAGACCATTAGATCAACTCTTTTCACATGACAACAGGGACATTCATCACCCCATCCCTATCGGCCCACATCAGCCAATGAACAGCCAATTTTAAACCACTGATGTTTCTGCGACGCTTCTCTCGCAAAACAAGTGATAAAAGGGATGTTGGCAGCTCACATGTCGAGATGTTATGTTTCCAAAGGTGTTAAATGACCTCTGATGAGTGTGGACTCGTATTATCAGCAGGATACACTCTTAGAGCTAATCATTAGGTTGCATGCAGTGGATGAAACTGGACGCCTGTCGAGCGAGCGGCGTTTGAAGTGAACCAGGCTGTGCCACAGTGATGGCAGTGACAGAGCATCTTTTGCATTAATGGTTTTCCAGAGGGCCGCACAAAGCCACTGGTCAACCACTGACACGCTGCCTGAAGCTTATTTTAAATTTCCCCTGCCTCGTCTTTGCATCCCATTCACTGCTCTCACACAGCAGAAACCCCAGAAAAAGGGAGAGAGGGTGCAGTTTGTGACCAAGTCTCTCTGGTGTGTGGGGTTATATGATGCAACATTTTAACTTTTGTTCCCCCTCCCATTGGGACAGCAGGGCCAACCAGCTGAGTGAGATGCACAGCGGGGAGGAGAGAAAAAGAGGAGGAGGAGGAGAGCTCTCCTCCTCTCATACATCTCCCTCAAATCAGTCCCAGATCATTTGGCAGCTCATTCTAATACAAGCTGCAGAGACACAACTCCAAGAAACAGTACAGCAGACTACACTGGCTTCCACTGAACAGTCCGAAGAGCAGAGACAATTGTTTCCATAAGCTTCCCTGCAACCTTTTAAACCATACCACCTGTTCGAGTATCTCACTGCCCAAGTTTTCCAAACGTGAACTTTAAATTTGTGTTACTTCTCAGGATACAGCTTAGCAGCAGACTGCTTGTGTTGGCTGTGCTACAACATCAATGCAACAACTTAACACGAATATCACCTTCAAGTGGATATGACACACTGAAGCAGACGCAGGTGATGTTCACGAGGACACGAATATCTATGAACCTGAGGGGGAAAAAAATCAAAGAAATGTTATTTCCTTTGTACTTCAGAATGGATCGACTCACCCCCCGACTCCAGTGGTTTTGAGTTTGGAGTACGGGGCATTGTCCGGCTCCATAGCGGTTACTTCATTCTTTCTTGGGAGTTTCTCCTGCAGTCCGGACGAGGCAGATCAACTTTTTCCATTCCAGGTGTTGCTTGAGGGTCGCGCGAGGAGTGAACGTGCCGGGCAACAACACCGAAACAGCGGATCAGACACTGCGGGATGAGGCAGCGATGTAAAGGCTGCTCTCTGTCATTGTCTTGTCTCTTCTTGTCCCTGTGGTGCCCTCCACAAGATGATACTAAATAATAAAAAAAAAAAAAAAGACGCTCCGGAGAGCTCCACCTGTGCGCTTGCCGTGGTTTCTCCTTCCTCCTTTCGCGCGTTTTGTTAAAGTACAGTGGACGTCAAGTCAAGCCTTGTCCGACTTTCTTTCCGCTGCAGGACAGGATGACGACCTCCGCTGTGTGTGTACGTGAGTGTGTATGTGTGTGTGTCGACTTCCCAAAATGAAAGTTTATTGTGGACTGAGGAAAATCTTGAGAACCGGGAAGGGGGAACACCTCCCTCTGTCGCCCTCAGCTGACATCCAGGGAAACACATTTGTAGCAGAGACGCTGCTGCCGCTGCTGGAGGTGTGTCTTTTTAGGAAGCGGGACCCTGTCGGATTTGCATGTGGGAGTGGGACATGTGCAGTGTGTGCAGCTGCTCATCATGTGTGGTAATAAATGAATGCGTAAATGAGTTGTACGCCTGTCAGCCACTAGCTGCTTGTTGCATTTCAAGTCTTTTCAGGGCTGCCGCAAGACTTTTGGTAACACTGAGGGCCCCTCTGGTCCCCCCATGCCCACCTGTTGCAAACTTTCACCAAACACCACAAAAAAATAAAAAATAAAATTTAAAAAAATCCTGAAAACTTTCCTATAATACCGCTGGAAAGCTCCACAACAAGCAAGTAAGTGGACCTTGAGCTGAGATTGCTTTATCCATTTCTTTATCGCTCTCTTGTGGTCAAACTTAAGCATTTTATTTCTAATTTACCAAAGATATTTCTTTGACATTTGCATACTGTAATATACTTCTTGTTACCTGCAGATGTGAGTGTCGACATTTATATCTGTGATAATATCAGCCATTTGATTTATTGGTCCCCCTCCAATAAAAACTGCATTCTGGCTCACAAAAAACCTGAAATCATTGGAGCCAGAAATGCAGGACATGTCCTTGGTGTCAGAAGGACCTTCATGTAATTGCCTCCCCAGTAAACTGTCTCTCTTAAATATATTTAATTTTAGTCTACAGAGATCTGTGTTTTTGTCACCAAAATGTCAGTTTATTGTGATTTTTCTCAATCTTTTCTGTACATATCTATTGTATGTCTGTCCATCATAGGAGAGGGATGCTTCCTCTTTCCTCTTCCTGAGGTTTTTTTTTTTTTTCATTTTTTTCCCCGTTAAAAGGGTTGTTTGGAGAGTTTTTCCTTATTCAAATCGAGGATCTAATCATAGAGGCACCTTATGCTATACAGATTGCAAAGCCCCTTGAGGTAAACTGAGATTTGGGACATTTGGTGTGTTTAAATAAAAAATGAGAGGGGTGGTTTTAAATTTTAAACAAACTTGGCAACAAGTTCCACCAAACTGCGGTATGATACGAAGGATATATTTCTGCCATGACAATCCACTGATTCATTTCATCAAGTGAAAAGTTAAACCAATAGAGCAGCGTATTGTGACAGGCTTCCTTCACCTCCTGCTTCACCAACATCCACTTCCGTTCTCACCAGTGCAGCGGAGATCTGGGTTGCAGGACAGCACTGGTTCCAGTGTGTGTGTGTGTGTGTGTGTGTGTGTGTGTGTGTGTGTGTGTGTGTGTGTGTGTGTGTGTGTTTGTGTGCTGTCGTGTGCTGTGAAATTCCTCTGCCAAAGAAAGTCCTCATTGACCCGCCTTCAGCAAACACGCTATGACAGTGTCCAGTGGAGACCCAACAGAGCACCGATTCAGCTGCCTGCAACTGGATCCCTCCTCCTCACACAGAGCCCCCTCACAGTTCGTCCTCTCAGGGCCAGGAAGGAAGGGAGCTCACCACCTTGAAAGAATACTTCCCATGTACCTGTCTGAGCTACGTCGGATGTGAGCTTTTGTTACCACGAGTTTTAGTTCACAGACAAGAAGCGCAATGTCCTCTCGGCCTGTGGAAGAGCGCAGAGGAAGATCTCCAATCTGGGGTGTAATGTTTCATGGGGTTTGTAATGGTTATTGCAGCAGCCTATGGAAGTGGTCCTCAAATTGTGGCCTAGGAAGTGCAAAGTGTTCTTCTAAGCATGGCTGTGGGGGTTGAGTTAGAAGAGGAATAGCTTAAAGAAATATCTGTAGTGAGATATTTTATAAAAATATGTTAATTTGCTTTGTTGCAGGGCGTGATATGAGAAGATTGACACCAATCTCATGCCATGTAATGAATATGATGCGGCAGCCAGCAGTTGATTAGCTTAGCTTAGCATAAACAGTGGGAAGTGGGGCAAAAACCTAGCCTGGCTCCTTCAAATCTGCCAGGTTTTGTGAGCTGGTAGCTCACAAATACTACTTCCAGTCTTCATGCTAAGATGATCAGCTGCAGGTTATTGCTTAGCCAACATGAGAGCTGTATCGACCTTTCCTTCTAACTCTCTGTAAGAAATTGAATAAGCACATTTCCCCAAATGTTGAAACACTTTGTAATTTTTCTAACTTCTTTAACTTAAAGGATTATGCTAGCAAAATTCTCTATTTTTCTCATAATGCACACAAGTGCCTTGAAAGACCCAAAACTAACAACATATTTGTGACTGTATGACACTCAGTACTAAAGACTCAAATACTGAGGAACAGGTAACATATACCTTCTTTTTAAAAAAAAAAAAAAAAAAAAAAAAAAAAGGCTAAGTAAATATCTAGTTTTTAGTAAATGTTACTCAGTAGGGTTAAATAGTGAATTTGTCTGGGACTAGTTTGAACTTTGTGGTAATTAAGCTACATATCATGTGTGGAATAAGCATAGACACTTACTGATTGAAGGAAGGCGGTCAGTAATGGCTGTCAGGGTCCATCCCTTCCTATCTGACATAGGCTGTAGAAACTTATGTAACTATTATGTAAAGTCTTCCCAGATATGGTTCCTTCAGGCACACAGGGGGTTGCGGTCTCATACATATGCTGCTGGTCCTTTACACCAAAAAGTTTGACAACCCTTTTCATGCTGGCCTATGGGAAGAAATGCCTCAAGGCAGGAGCGCACAATTTTATCACTGATTTCCTACCTGACAGCAGTTCAGCAAGAGTCTCCTTCCAATCTGAGCAAAGTCTTTCCTCCACTCTCAATCAAGGCCAACAGCCAGTTTCATGGAAACCATGAAAGAGCTCTGGTGGAAAGAGAAATTAAACACAGTAGATTTTTTTTTTTCTTTAGAGATCCGGAGGCAAGTTTTTCTATTAGTGTTTTATGAGTTGATTTTCTTCCACTCATCACATATGACTGCCATCCTGGAACCCGTCTATAACCATTGACAGGTGTGGATAGGCGCTGTGACTGTTTTTACTCCAGACCAGTGGTGGGTAATAGAAGTCAGCTGGCCTGTATACCCCGACATTACGATGGATATTAGAAGTTCAGTGTCTGCAGGAAATTGGAGGATTTTCCTGCAGACAGACAGTGTCAATGTAACTAGCGTTCCTATACCATATGCATATGAATCATCTTTAGTTAATAAAGCAGTCATATCATTTATGAGCAGCATTTGGTTGTCCACAGTCCAAGTGTGGTGATTTATTCCATTAACTGTGGCTGTATTGTTATTGTTGAGATTAATTAAAAGACCTGAGGGGATTATGATCATTTTAGGTCATCCCTCTCTCTTTTCTATTTTTATAACAGGCCTCAAAATATGAACTTTGAAAACGTATCCTTTCATGCCATGCTCCACTGATCGAATTTCTTGTCAGATAAACACAGAGTCTTTTGTTTTACTCCCATGTCTTGGGGAATTGGGGCCAGCTGAATGCATCAACCTCTTTCCAAGCACAGCTGGATCCAATAAGTGCAAGCCCCGGTGCTGTGTTTACCCATTCCATACATTACAACAGGAAATTTAGAGAAAACTTCTATTCATTCTTGCTGGGTAAGTCCCAATTAGAGTGATATAATTGTTTCTATCTGTTTCTATTATGTTGCTGCCTCGGGATGGAACTGTATAACCTCTAACTGGGGTAATGTTTTGAATAGGTTTAATGGTTGCATAACAGTTACTGATCTCAATTGACAAACCACAAGCTCAAACAAATGAATAACTTAGAGCTGAAACAGATGGAGAGAAAATTAACTGGCAACAGATTGATACTTAATTGTTCATTCAGAAGTACAAATTGTCAATATTCACTGGTTCTTGATTTAAAAACTAAACATCTTTGGGGTTTTGACTGTTTGTTTGGACAACACAAGTGATCTAAATATGTTAACTTTGGGTAATCATCAGGGTCATTTCCTCCTCTATTTTCTGATGTTTAGAGACCAAGACACCGAGTAATTAATACAGAAAATAACTGGAAGAGTAATCAATCAAAATAATCCTTAGTTGTCACCTAAAGACAATATCGCCAAGGTGTTTCTTGAATGTTTTATGTGCATAAGGAAATATTTAAAGGTGCTGTTTGTCACATTTTCTACCAATCATTTACACAATAAGATTTGTGTTGTAAACAAAATCACCTGATCAGACCAGCAGAGATCTCAGAACCCCTCAGCTATCATCTGGTGACACTTTAGCCTCTGAGGGCTTCTGGTGTAGCCAGCGGATAAAAAGATCCGGACCAAGACTTCCTCTTCTGTGCACTGACCATTGTGTAGTCTGATTAGCAACCTGAGATGAGATGACGACATTTCACCTAATCTCTATAAATGGATATCTGCCTGTGAGTGTAGATTTATTTACAACAAAGAAAAAAAGCTAAGAAAAAACTAAATTGTTGTCAGATGATATGCAATGGGTTTAAAGATTTTGTTTCAGCCGATGCATTCTCCCCTTTTCCTGTTTATCTGCATGCAACCAAACCCACTCAAATGTGATTGGTCAATGGCTACAAACAGACTACAAATGGAAACCAGAATGTTTCCGACACCAAAATCTTTCCCTTGCCAACACATTCTGCATTCATATGCAGATAAATGTTTGTAGCTATTAGGATAGCAGTAATGCACACAGGAAACGTGCAGCACATTTCCTCCTTAAAGCTGCTCTAATCAGTATTCCTATAGTACCAAATGGTCCATGTGAATTCATCAAAAGCTTTCAAAGAAACAATACATTTTACAGCTCAAATCATGGTTTTAGTGAGGGTCCATACATGCGTTTTGAGGTCTGCATGTTAAGGAAATGCATTTGATAAATTCTGTGTGGCCACAGGTCTGTTACATCCATCAGTCATCTGTTAGTCTGTACGAGTTCACATATTAATGTGACAGGGATCTTTACAACCTTAGAATGCATCATAAGTCAGAGCATAAAGCACAGCATTGCAATGATGTGGTGAGCCAAGATGCTCATTTCTTTCCTTACTTCTCAATAAAATGGTAATAATAATAATAATCTTAAAAGCAAAAGAACACAGAGCCTGAATCTTCCAGAGGGCCACATTAAATGTGGTAATTATTGCCAATTCCTTACCCCGCAGAGCTGCAGAAAGACAGACGCTGCTGCCAAGTCAGAGGCATTGTTGTGGTGACATTTGAGTGGAGGATCAAACCGCTGATGAATAATCCATATTGAAAAGCTGCTCTTTCTGCCAAATGTCAAACAGCAGCAGGAGCCATTGTTCGCGGAGCGGACTCGAAAACTTTTCATTCACCATCATCACAATGCTGTGTCACATACTATAGAGAATGTGGCAATGAAGGGTGCACTGAATATACAGTTGTTTATAATCTGAAGAGTTTAAGGACTGTTGCATTGGACTCACGCCGCTAGTAATCCACAACGCACAGTCCTCACTTTTACTCATTTCACATAACATTAGTGTTTTTGGCCATGCACTTGAATGAAGTCTGCTGCCTTTCAAGAATTTAATTTGATCATGTTTATTCAGGATTTCACTGTCATTATCCCGCTTTTATCTGAATTTGTTGTGTCCTATTATGGTCTAAATAAGCGGTCCCCATTACTTGTGTGAACTTAAACCTAAGCAACGTTTAGTGTCATATAGGTTTACTATGTTCTGTGTTCGCCTGCAAGTTATTTTCCCTCCACAGATTCCCTAAGTTTGATTATTTTTTGAAGCCTGAAGGGACAAAACTATCCAGAAAATAAAAATGTTTACAAAAACAACATATTGTGTTTAGCAAAATATGTTTTTAATCATCTCATGAGCCCTCAGATTTATGCAGCTCTAAGCTGGAAACCAGTGGTTTAAATGCTGTTGGCTGACCCTCCAATATGACAATAAAACACCACTTGAACTGTACAGCCACTGTAACTGTAGCTTTGCATGCGTCATCGTCACAGCGGTATCCAGTCTATAAATTTCTCTCCTATTCTTGACAATAAAAGGCGATCTGTTATGGAGCGGCCCCACTATGAGATTTTCACTGCGGTGCTACATCTCACAAATCCAGAAACCTTCACTCTCATCCTCAGCCAGGCCTTTCCACATTCATCCTCGGCTACACTGCGTGCTCCAAGTGTGAGCCAACATCAACTTCCTGCTCCTTTCTCGCTGTTTACTGCAGCAGCTGCGCAGATGAAGACAAAGATCTTAATACTGCTGTTAGTCAAGCACTGCACATTACCTGATTAGCTTTCCATCCGCACAAACTGAGTGATTCTATTTAACCAACCACAGAGCCAGACCATGTTTCAGGGCTTGCAGCAAGTCTCCATGTGAAAAAAAATATTTCTGAATTGACAACAAACCGCTTCCAATTGATCAACCTGCACAAGTAACATCTTATTTGAACAGACTAGACAAAACAAATTAGGGAGTGCCTGCGGTAAGTACAGAGCTTCAGCGGACCCAACAGAGGGTTTGCTGTTCTGACAGAGGTCCACCGCCCACGGGCTTCTGTAAACACAAACACAGCACCTGGCTTTCTCCATGTGGGCTGAAAACAGGCCTGCTGTACGCACACATACACCCCTGCCCACCCATTCCCTCACGTCATACACTGACTCAGACTGTTCTCATGGCACAAATGCTCCAAGTGGATCCAGTCAGTCCCAGCAGGCTTTGGTGTTAGTATTGCTCCAGTGTGCTGCTGTTTTCTGTTTGGAAATGTACTGAAATACAAGCTTGTCTATAGTGTCTCAATTAAGGCTTTTTTGTCCCAGATACCATTTAGAGGTCGTTCTTTGTGCACATACAGTGATGTAATGAGACTGAAGCAATTGGTATGCCTCTTCACAAGCACAGTCAAAAGATAGATAGATAGATAGATAGATAGATAGATAGATAGATAGATAGATAGATAGATAGATAGATAGATAGATAGATAGATAGATAGATAGATAGATAGATAGATAGATAGATAGATAGATAGATAGCATTTCCAGGGCAGGGATCTATATCTATGACCAGATTGAAGCATGAAGAATGGGTTGAGGTGGCGCCTGGGCTCATGTGCTATGGTGTGTCCTCTTTGTGTAACGGCGCTGTGTGTGATGCAGATGCATTGTTCCTATTGGAGGCGGTTAACATGGTGAAGAAACAGGGAACGGTACAGGAGAACGGGTTAAATTATACTTTCGTGGAGCATCAACAGAAGGTGGAGGGTGCTATGAGTTTTTTCAGATTGCAAAGACTGACAGGCTGACATCAGCATCCTTTGAGATTAACTCGAAAGGTGATTCATTCAGAGGTGCGCGATTACAAAGACATCAAAAGTTAATACCCTGCAAACTGCAAAGACACTATCCTTCATATGCTGCAAGTGGAAATAAATTGCATCACCCTGCCCAGGAAACTTAGAGGAAGTCTGAATCACTGAACTTCCCAGGAGGGTATGTAGCCATTGTTCACTTCATTTGTTTGGTTTTTGCCCAAAGTCACAATCAAAAAACTCGAATCCCAAGACTTTCCACTCTCCACTGTCCTCCCAGCACAGCATCGGCTGTGTGAAACTCAACCCTGTGTACCAGGGTATCAGATGCATCTGTGCTTCTTTTCAGCTGTAATTCACCCATTAGTGGTATAGATCAGTTCTCATCGGCAGAACATTGATGATTGATGTATTTAGCCTGATTATTTCTGGGCTGCACAACAGTAGATACTGCCGCACTAGCGAGGCCTCATGTGACAGCATGTGTACAGCTGAAGCACCAAGAGATACGATACAGTGACTTACAAAGGCCTGAGACGGGAAACTGCTTCCCAGCGAAACCTGTAAATTCCTAACAGATTGAGCTTCTATGATTGAACGTCATGTTTTTGGAAGAGTGATTGAAAGAAGCTTGTTACACTGCAGGATTTGTTTCAGGCCAAATACCGATAACATTAGCAGACAGACAATGGGGTCACTGATCTGAGTTTTACTTGTAACAGAGAAGCACAAAGGCCTTATCGAAGGAGTCTGTGAATTACAGCGCAGCTCTTGTTTGCCAGCTTATGCTCAGCCAGGCATGATGGTGTACCACTTAGTTTTGTGTTCAGTCTACTACAAATGTGGCTGTTGAGATCTTCACAGATCAACAGTAGAAAGAGAAAAGAAACTTTGACTCTTTTTAGTGCTGATAACAAATTCTTTCCTGTCTTGTCTGCAACACTTCGGATGCTAAGAATTGACCTAACAAAATAAGACACCCTGAGCCAGATGTCTTTTCTTTGCTGTACAGAGCTTTAAATGCACGCCACCACAACACCACAAATAGAAGCTTATTCAGTCTGATACGGCAGAGAAGGATGACTTCTGCAGATGTAATCTTCAGGTGCGCCAGTCTCATTTATCTGTCATCCTCCCGGGACTTCGAAGAGCGTCTTTATCGGGGTTCCACAGAAAGGAATTCGCAAAGACTGCAGATGAAATGTGGAGGGATTGGTTTCAGCAGAATCACTACTGGCAGCCCTGAGAGAAGGAGATAATTGCCACTTTGACAAGCTTTGATCACAGGTACAGTTATTCTCAGAATGTCGGTGTTGATAGAACAATGAGATGACGGCCTGAAAATTCAGACGAATTTGCCCCAGTTTTTCTTCACCCCCTCCTCATGCTTAGCTTCTGAATAGAAGCTCTGTCTAGCACACGAAGAGACAAGGATGACAAAATGAGGGTAGTTGACGTGGCATGGCTTAGCTGTCCATAACTCTCTTTTGATTTGTAGAAGTGGAGAAAGGGGATGTGTTGATGGCTACTGAAATGTTTGGCGGGGGGGGTCGTGAGTAAGTCATCCGTGACCTGTAAATACTGTGGGTGGAATGAATCACTGTGGTTTCTTTTTTGTCGGCAGGCAGAAAATTATTCAAAGTCAGTGCCAAAGTCAGTTTTAGCAAAGTAGGAGGTGTGGAGTCATAAGGGGTAACGTTGGTGGGAAGAAGAAGAAAAAAAAACAACTCAAGGTGAAGATATAACCTCACCACAAAGAAGAAAGGTTCAGTTTATTGAGATCTCTTTGAAAATGCATCCAGACCACAGTGCAGCCCTAAAGCAAACATGCCTCCTACACTACCTGCCTGGGCTAAACTCAGATGCAGCATTTGTTAGCAGGGCCACCCAGTTATAGGAAGGAAGAGATCTTTGTGTGAGTGTTTGAAGGTCAAATGAGTCAGGATTTTTCCTCCCTGACCTCAAAATGTAAACACAGAAGTTCTCAAGTCAGTGCTGTGTTTATTATGTTACATAGGTTCTCGTGGTTTGGAAGTGGATTCTCCCACTCGTGCAGGATTCATTTACATTTGACCTCCTCCTGTATTCTACTCATTAGCCCTGCGCTGATGTTGTTCTCCTGAAGGCTCAGATGCCTCAGAGGGACCTGCGTTCTGCATAGCAACGCCCACATGATGTCATTTCCTCCCACGTCGCTGATGCCGTTTCTGTCCAGATCCACCTGCTGCAGACTCATGTTTTCTTTCAGTGTGTCGGCCAGCAGCCTGACCCCAGGGTCCCCCAAGTTGTTCTCATCCAGGATGACCTGAGTCAGCGAGCTGTTTCCTTTGATGCTGTCGAAAAGTTCCTTCCAAGCCGCCAGATCTGCACCACTGGTCTGCGCCAGCCCTAAGTACCGAAGATACGAGTGGTGCCTCATATATGACGCTAACACCTTTACCCCGTCGCTGCTCAAGCCATTTCCCCCAACATCTAGTTCCAAAAGGGCAAAAACCCTGAAAGAGCTCCATCCGCTGGGCAGCTGCAGAAGCATATTCTGCTCCGATGGGAAGAGCATTGCCTGATGGATGGCAGCAGCAGCTCTCGCCGTTTGCTCCTGCAGCTCAGCTATTCCATTCAACAGGGCCAGCACTCCATGGTCACGCAATTTGTTTCCAAACAAGCTGTAGAGAAAGAAAAAAGTGGTAGCCACAGAGATTTTGATTCCACCCTGAACTGCTCATTTCAGAGGGTATGCAGCCTGATATTAAGCTTTCCCTAATTAAACTTTGATTTGGTTTAGTTTAACTTTTATTAAGTCTTGTATATGCTTGCTCTGGTCCTCTGAGACTGTTTGTGTATCCACTACAAGCTACCTTTGTAGGAGCACTTCATTTGCAGTAATGAAAAAGCCGACACTGTTGTATGCAAACTAAGCTAACTGCTGGCGCTTTATATGTCTAACAGGAAACAGGCCAGCTCCGTGTGTGTCGCTCTTCATCGCAATTCTTGTCCTTCAGTACTTGCGAGCGGGGGAAAGCCGACGCCAAATGCACCCTCCTTTTGCAACAAGCTTCAGCCACTTGGCATTTTACCTTGTTATATTTGAGATTTTTCAGTGCTTTGTCCCCCATTTCCGTAGCTTTGTCTTGGATGTGTGCTGCTTTCTGTCTGGCACCTGGTTGCTACCTTTTCATAATGAGCGCTGTTATTGGCTGGGGGACTAGAACACCCACTGCCCAAAGGTTACAGCCCTCAAACAACCAACCACAGCAAGATAAGAAGAACATAAGAAAATAGTGGCAGAGGGCAGGGTCTCTGATAAATACACCACCACGCACTTCTAGTAAGTCATAAGTGATTAGTTTTGTATTGTATTTGCACTGTATTTATGCAATAGTTCTTTGGGAAAATTCTGCATTGTATACCTTTAAAGGAATTGTTTGTTTAACCAACAAAATTGGGTTATTTATGAGACTGTTTCTAAGCTGAGACCAGTAACTTCCTGGATTCTCCATTGGTTGCCTGCCAACTGCTCAGAGCATTTGTACTAAGATAAGCTAACCAGCTGCTGACTATAGCCTCATATTTAATGGACATCTTTTCACATAATTCTCTGCCACAGAGCAAAGAAGCCAAAGTCTCAAACTACTCCTTCAGCTATTCGTCTGTCCTGTATGTGATGACCAGCTGTGCTCTCGCTGCCTCACACATGACAGCATGCACTATAAGTCTCCACATCTGTCAATAGGTCTCTGAGCAAATGTCAGAAAGACAAGCGCCTGCACATTTACTGCATTTCATGGGGAAAAAAGAAAATAACTCAAAAAGGTAAGGCACTGGTGGCATTTCTTGTTCACATAAAAGAGATGGATTGTGTAATTCAGCTGTGAAAGGCTAAGATTTTACACTGCAATGATGAGGCTGTCCTTGGATCAGCAGCGTCTCTTCAGTTTTATTATGTTCTTTTGAAAAGTCATATTAGAGCACTTTTAAGAGGTTGATGTTCTGGCTTGTTATTCAGTGTGTTTTCCAAATGATTATTCTTCTTTCTCGGATATTGATGTACCAGTGGTGCCTTGGACTTACTGTAAGCCTTTGACCTGAGGCTTCACTCTCAGAATGTCCAGCAGGATGTGAGCACCATATGGGCCAATGAGGTTGAGGTTGAGGTTGAGCAGCGTGACCTCGGATAGGCTGCTCTTGAGGGCCCCCGCCAGGCTCAGCAGAAGGTCGTCTGTGAGGTCTGTGTTCCTCAGAACCAGCTGCTCCACTTCATCGGATGTGCTCAGCACCGTCATCATGGCATCGAGCTACAGGGAAAGTCATGTTTTTGGATTTGGTTTGGCTTGGTGCAAGATGTCAGTAGAAACTTTCTGAAACTTAAGGCATCCAAAAGGTTGTCTTGTCAATCTGAGTTTACCCAAGAAAGACTTCATAAGGCCAGAAGTTATAGAACTAACTCAAATGTTGTTGAAGTGAGAGACATCTCTCAAGATTTGCTGTATATTTCTAGTGCTTTTTCAGTCCTATAATCCTGATGGGAAATGATCTCCCACATGAGGATGCAAGACTGTCCAAAGAGAATTAAACTGATTCAATTTAAATGGATCAAACTTCCTCCCTGCTACATCACTTTGATAATGATAATCCTTTATATATTAAATGTGGCTTAGAGGAAGGCACATTATTCCACTGCCTTTGGAGCTGCCCAAAATGTAAAATATTCTCAGAAAAGGTCACTACAGACTATATCTGACATTATCTGTATTGGGTTGCCTGTCTGCCCTCGACTATTTACCCTTGGTCTGAAGACTGTCAGGTGAAAGTAAAATCATTTTGCTCACTTCAGGCTAAACACTGTGTGTAGACTGTAGAAACCCTGCCATGGGAAAACTAACTTATGTCACCAAGGGGAAGATACAGAGGTTTATTTTAAAGAAGGGGACAAATTATTAATCATCTTCAAAGTCACCTGTTGAGTGCAAACATTTTTAAATGTATTTGTTGTGTTAATTCTGAAAAAGCCAACAAATACATTCAAAACCTAAAACACAACTTCTAGTTCGATTCAACTGCCAGACAGTTTTCTTGAAACAGAGAAATCCTGTTTCGTAGCACAGAAAATGTTTCCCTCTTACAGAAACACATTCTGTGTCACTGCCCAGAGAATAGAGCGTTGCAAACACAAGTATTTACTGTTTGTGTGCAACAGCGGCATAGGCTACGCTGCTCCAAAATGTGTCGCTGGGCAGGAATGAGACGTGAGCAGGACAGGTGCCGGAGATTTGCTCAACATGGAGACGCGGTGAGAGTCCAGAAAGACATATGGACTGGCTGTCGGCCACAACCGCTGCACCACTTTGCTAGACCTTGAGGAATTTTTCAGGCGCTGTTGGAAGCTCTTTCATCGTGATGGGTAGGGCCGAGCCAAATGGCTGCCTCTCCCAGATAAAACTCAGTGACCATTTGTTACAAACTGTTAGTGAATTAGCCTCCTGATAATGGAACAAATGCATGTTACGTTTCCTGTTATTTCATATTTTTGATTTTTACACACAACATTGATGCACCCACAGACCCTGAAATCGGGATTCATTCCATTTAAACTCCATCTTATTTAAATGTGAATGGATGACATTTGCATCTTGAATGTTTACTGTTTCATCTTTATTACTTTCGCCAAGGAGGGGATGTTCTCAGTTATGTTTGTTTGTTTGTTTGTTTGTTTGTTTGTTTGTTTGTTTGTTTGTTTGTCAGCGGGATTACAGAAAAACTACTGGCCCGGTTTTCATGAAACCTGGCGGGAGGCTGTAGCACGGGCCAAGGAAAAACCTAATTAATTTTGGAGCTGGTCCAACAGTGGCCCTGTTGGACTAAATGCCACACATCTTAAAAGTTCAATAGTGATAAAACAGCCAGTTGTAGACATACTCCAAGTTGGAAACATAAATCCTATAAATGAACAATTTGTTGAAATATTATCAAATTGTAGTATGGCCGAGTGCAATATCCAGAATCCAATATGCAGCTGCAGATCCAGAATAACTGCAACATGGCTTTTTTTTCACATCATTCAGCTTTTGAAAAAGTACACACATATCATGCAACTAACATGTGAATTGGCCGCAGTGAACTCCACCAGAGATATTAAAGGACAATATTCACCCTTTACACTTCAAGAGGACAAGCAACAATATTGACTGTGAAGTAATCTCTTTACTCTGAATATACAGTTTTTCCTGAAACTGTTTTTGATTACAAGCTACCATGTTCGTGATGTATGAAGTATTTGATATTTGACAGAATATTTTGAAATCACTGACTGCCCCTCCTGGTAACAACATAGTTTCTGCAGCGTCATTGCGGAAAATTGGCATTATATTTTTCTATTAAGGCTGAAAGCTAAATAACTACCTAACATTAATGGGAAATGTATCCCTTTAAAAGACAAATTGTTTTTCTGTTAACACTTAATAACATCATTTGGCAATTAAATTACCAGTTCTCACCCATAATGTGGGGATGTTGGTATTTCAAGGACTTTTGCCAGTGCTTAAATGCCAAGAGCGTTTCTGGCAAAAACAGATTCACCACAGTAATTTGTGTTCTACACGCACCTGCGCCTGCAGGTCTTGTTCTTTCACAGGCTCTTCATCGCCAGTACTCTGGCTGGCCGTGTCCCCTCTTTCCTCTGGCTCGCCATCAGATTGTGGGACCGTGTCACTTTCCGCACTGTGCTTCACATCTGAGCCTGCAGCTTTGGGGCACGATGACAGTCTCTTCTGGAGCGGGCACCTTTCCAGAACTTGGCATGCAGAGAGAAAAAAAGAAAAACAACACAGACGCAATAAAACCGTCTCTCCCAAAGCCAAGTGCACATAGATATATTGATGCTGACTGTTGATGTGAGGATGCAAGTAATGAAATCAAAAATTCAGTTTGAGTATTCGTGTTCAGTCGAGAAGAGGCATCTGCTGCAGTGAGAGTTATTCTTACTGGCATGTGTGTGTGTGTCTGCGTGAACAACGTCTGCATAACCTCTCCCACACGTCGTCCATCTTCCTTGAAGCAGACATTGTTCAAAGCATCACTTTATTGCAACTTCAACATTTTCTGCTAAAGTGTATTATGTAAATCAGTTATGGCACTGCAGGGGGATTCCAGTTTGTTCCTACTGTGCTGCGGTTTCTTTACTCACTGTTTGCCTTGAACCAGTTGTGTTTGCTTGGGCCACGCTCCAACGCGGTGCTCATTTCCACACATTCTTCACAGAAGTCCTTCAGTCTTTCCCCATCTCTGTTTTTCCCATTTGACCCCGGGTCCTTCTGTTTCTCTCCATTGTGCTTAGTCAGTGCTTCCTTGTCCTGCAATGAATCTTTAAAAAGAAACACTCTTGTTCTTTCCCATTTTTTTCCCCCACAAAGACTATTAAATGGAAACACCATATGCAGATGAATTGAAGGTCATCTGTATCTGGAAGACTTTGCCCTCCTCTATTTTTCCACCTTCTCTTACAGGAATGACACAGTGCTCACCGAGAACTTTGCTTGTCTTGTTTGCTCGCGGCGGCTCTGTCTGCAGTGCTGTGACGTTACTGGTTGCTCTCTGCTCTCGACTGCCTGACGACGCTTGGTCTTTACATTTCTCTGTCACCGGTGACCTCCACAAGACCTCCGAGCCCTTGCTGTCTCGTCCCTCTGCCCTCTTATTTCCGGCTGTCTTGCCTTTGCTCTCTCTCTGATTAGTTTGACCCTTGCGTCGTTTCTTTTCGGAGGTCTCTTTAATCCCAGCTACGCCGGGGTCTTCGCTGTCTGTAGTTCCTCCGCCGCCTGCTTCCTTGATGTGTTTTCTTGTCCTCCTCACTGATTTCTTCTCTGGTTTGGCTGGGATAAACAGAGGGGATGATGGACATGACTCAATGGTGCCTGCATTGGAGACAGTAGGACACAAAATGAAAGCAAGGAACAAATGCTTTGTGGGACATTTTGTCTTCAAACTAGTCTATTAAAATCAAGGACTGGGCCTAATGTCAAAAAATGTTGATGAATAAGCTTTAGGAAGAAATGGAAAATTGAGACACTCATTTCCAGGCTTTGTACCGTTGCCAGGGCTCTGCTCTAGAGGGAGAATTAAATTCTCTTTTGTGCCGCTGTTCAGCTGCTGGCAGGAGCCGTATTTGTTTCGGAGACTTGTACATCTGAAAAAATGAAAAATGTGCTTTCATCATGACTCATATTTCCTCCCTTGTACCACCACCAACATCATTCCCTCATGTCATGCAATATGCATCCTTTTTCCTCTCTGTCGACCCACAATGCATTCTATCTGCAGAGTGGATTGGGTTTGCCCAATCTGTTTTGACTGGAACTAATTTCTCATTTTCTGCCGATGCTATGCTGTCCGTCTCCCAGAGGATGGAGTCTGACCTGTAACAGGGTATCCCACCAGCCAGCCAAGTCAGCCTGAAGCAGCTCTTCCTGCCCTGCTGGAAACCGGGAGCGTAGCGGTACTCGCAGCAGGAGCTGATTCTGGCCACCATCATGCCGTTAACGTACAGGGTAGCACTGAAGGGGTAACCTCTGTGTCTCTGAGAGACAAACTGGAATTGCTCTGAAAGACACAAGGAGAAAATATTATCAAATGCCTGAAGAGCCTTGATAGCCAAGCGCCTCTTTGCGACCTCCTGAACCTGTTCAGTTCACTACAAAACTAGGCCCATATAAGCACTGATGATGCTATTTGAGTTATCACAATGGTCATTTCAGTCAGCAGTGAGGTGAGCTCCAACGCCAAAATCCAGTGACTGCCAGTGAAAAGGAAGATTCAGAACTGCCACTTTAGCTTGAGGATTTATTGTTAATGATCCGCTCATACATGAAAACTTATACATGGAAAGTGTCCTGAGACAACTTCTGTTGTGATTTGGCACTATACAAATACATAAAAAATAAAAACAAAAACAAAAAATAAAATTGAATTGAATTAAAACTTGCATTGGGTTATATCTGTGAGCTACTGTATGAACAGTACAGCCAAAGAGTGATGATCTCTGCTAACATTGTTCTATTTTTCTAAATTAGAGGCCTGAGGAGGAAAAATTATAATGAAAATAAAGCCAACAAACAAGCCGGTTTGTAATTGAGTGTATTTTCCTCTTTTTCCCTTTTAGTCTTTCTCTTAGTATGTCATATTATTTAAAAAACAAACCACATCAAGACCAAAATCAGACTCACTCCAGTCCCATTTAGGAGCAATCGATGGAGTAAAACTCAAAGGAAGAGTAAGATCTGAGGAAGACTGTTATGTCGCTCTGGCATCGTTTTTACTCATTTGTACACCACTTACAGACACTGATTGTTACTGTCTGGAGAAATTAGAAAGAGGCTTATCAAAAAAATTCAGAGTTTTAAGGGCTCATTCACCCACATTACGAAGAACACATTTTGTCACTTAGATTTAGCTCTGCTTTATCTCTCTGTACAGGCAGCTTAGGTTTCCAGGAGACATCTTTCTCTAGGCTTTGTGTTTCCACTCTAGTACAATTAAGGGGAATGTAATTTGTTTGTGGTGCTCACAGCATTGAAAAATGACATTTCAAAAAATTCAATAACAACATCTCTTCCCAGAAACCGTGTTTCTGTTACTCCGAATAATCCACAGAGCATCCTGTCAAAGTCTTTCCCATAGCGACTATTTCTTCTTTAAAAATGAATTCCAGTGAAAACTCAGTGCCACATACCAACGTATGTATGTACATAGTGGATGGCACAGCACAGTGTAAAATCAATTCAATAAAAGTCAATATAAATCCTGTACAGACTGGTTGGAATGTGCCTCTACGTGCATTGTCTCCTTTGTTTTGCTCCTTCATCTGAGCTACAGCTACAGAAGATTTGGTAAACACATCACACCCACAGCTCCAAGCACAAATCCATAACCTCTTTCTTGTCCGACATGGTGATTGCCTCCCCGCAGTGATGGCCGTACAGTGTGCATCAACATGTACCATCTGCAAAGCTGAAATAACTTCTTTTATGTGACGCTAGCTTGTCAGGTCACACGTCGGCTTTGTATTCTTGTTCAGCTCAAATACTGCCTCAGGCCGACGTCCTCATCAGCCTTTTTACAGTGTTGCTTTGAGGGCAGTTGAGTAATAAAATGTGTGAAAAGAGGGAGTAGTTTTAACACCTCTTATTTCATTCAATTATTCCGGGCTTGGTTAATGAGGGAGAACACCTTCATGTTTCCTTTTGTTGAAAATGATTTGCATAACAAAGACATTTAGAGAGAGATTTTTAGATGTATTTTAAAGACTAAATGTTGCGCCTCTTTTGGCCATTCCAGCAACACGTCTTTACATTCCCCAGCTCTTACCTCCTGGAGTCACCAGGCCTTTGAAGACACAGATGTTCTCCCCTCCATTGACCTGCTGGAGGACCTTCAGTTCATCCTGACTGGACCCCAACCCTGACCCCCGATGACCTTGTCCTAGGTAGATCATTGTCACAGTGACGTTGGATTTCTTGGCCTCTTTTTGTGCCTTTAGGTTGCTCTAATGTGAAGAGAGAAGATGATGGAAAGAAAAAAAAAAGGTTTGCCAAAAGAAGTTTCCATTCATTTTCACTAAAAGTTGAGCAGATTACCTGTTTTCTAGGGGGACCTCCAGTTCTCTGAGAGGCAACTGAGGAGAAAGATCCACGTCTTTTGTCATACAGGTAAGGACAGGACTGACTCAGAGCGCCTTTGAGTGAGTTTAGATTCGACCCCTTAGTTGTGATGGCTGGGAGGTACGCGTCATCTTTACCACTTCTGGTAGAACGGGCTGTTGAATCATCCAGCTATATTGGATACAAAGCCATCATCTGAGTGGTAAATCCATTTTACATTATATTTAATCCTAAAGGTCTGTTTAGAGTCTGCAGAAAAAGGCCTGACCACAAACACAGGTGTTGTTCATAAAAGACAGTTAAGATTAGTTTTTAGTTTATGTATTTTAAGAAATCTGCTCCATCACTCCTTTAGAAATTCCTCCATGTTGTATATCCAAATTAGAGCTCCCAGCCTGTAATAAAGTTAAAGCATCACTCATGTAATGATAATAATACGCTGACCTTGTAGATCTCCACAGTATCGGGGTTTTCGAGGAGGAGGAGTTTGCTCTTTGCTCTGATCAGACTGGCGATGGAGTGGATCATTTTAGCGTCTCTACCAGGCTGAGCTGGGATCTTTAAAGAAAAACTCTTTTAATCCATGAAAACAGGATGTTCCATAACATAATATTCACACTAATGATGAACTTAGAGGAGTTAAACAGTTTAAAAAAACATTAATAAAGCTGTGGAGCTGACAGTTCAGACACAGATCAGAAACATGTGGGTTAGACTCTTACAGGAGTATCTCTGTCTCCTCCGTGGACTCCTCTGAAAAGGAGGTCCTGAAGGAGAGTCTTGCTGTTTCTCCTGATTCTTCTCATTGATTCTGATACAGGCCAGGATACACATACAAGTGACCATCAGCACGGACAGCAACATGTACACACAATCTTAATACTAACTATGAAAAAGATCTTGGTTTCATTTTGCAGTGTGGTAATGAAGCAAAACATGAGGGTAATCATGGTGGAAAACAATTCATGCTATATGGAGCCGAAAATATTAGCTGGAGCATGGTAACAACAGGCTAGCATGGTGAAAATGATACTTTTGAAGACATGCTTTTACATATGTAATTTAACAAAATACCTTAGAATGGGAAGAAGTCAGAGGTGTGGACAGCGATTTAGTGGTCTGAAACTGGGTTCATATTACTCCATTATTTCCTTATTACCGATTTCTAATGTAAAGCGCTACCCAATAATTAAATGTGAGGGAATGAAATGAAATCATAGGTGGGAGAAATAGAAATTTCACAGTGAGTAGAGGACGTGGGATAAAATTCAGTCTGGCGAGGGTGATAGAAAGCACAGAGAGGAGAGTTTACAGGTGAGCATGCATTTTGCACTGTGGTCAGTGAATAGAGTCAGGCACAAAATCCTCCCACCTGGGCCTCCTGTGCTAAAACGAAGATAAATCCACCTTGGGCAAACTGAATTAAGATGACACTTTATTTTTTTATTTTCTTCACTGTAATCTAACAAGCCTCCATTGTTTCCTCCCCAGCCTGTCAGTGACTTACACTATCTGTAACCTAATCGCTTCATCTGTGGCCATGTTATCTGCTGGGCTGAGTGCATCTGGGACCGGAGGCAGCAGGCAGACAGCCATGTCCTGAGATTAGCAGCCTGTGTATGCATGAGTGCACTTCAGCTTCAGATGGTAAATAGGAACAAATATAGGACTTGTGTGGTTAAGAAACATATGCTTCTGCAGAGCCAATGCAGCATGTTGTCTTGAAAGTTATCATAACTCCCCCAAATGTTCATTTTAAGCACTTTACTGCAGCTGCCATACCTTTTCATGCACTGCATGCATTTTAATGTCTGGAAACAGAACTTTTGCAGTTTCTAACAGATCATCATCACAACAAGAATTCAGAAAAGAAGTATTCAGCTCTTTTACTGAAGGGGAGACACGACGTGAACATCTGAGTAAAAATTTTAAGTGAATAGATATCATATTGGAACTTTATAACTTTATTGAAACCAGTTTATCACTTATTTTAAGACAATTAGTTTTGTATGTTTTCTGAATGTTCTGTTTAAATTATGCAAATGATGCATTATCTATTAAAGATGTGCTAGTTTGCATGAACGCCCAGAACAGAAATCAGAGCTAAAATGAACAGCTAGCTGTGTATTTTGGACGTTTCTTTCCAGCAGTCTGAAAGAAGACATGTTACACAGCCCAAAATCTCAAAGTTTACCAGCACGAAAAAGCAACATATTCACCTGCAGTGTCTCAAAATGGCAATATCTTGCTGAAAAGAACAGGACAGAGATCTTACCTGTTGTCTTGAGCAGGTACGGAGCAGAATGTGTCTTTCCACCAAGTGATCTGATACCTGCACAGCTGTTGATCTCCTGTTCTCTGCTCTCTCTTCACACGGCCAGCCAGTGACACCTGAGTAGCCGACACCTTTGGCACCTTTGGCTCATATCGCCTGACACTGGTTTCTCATCCATCTTTAATCCTCCCTGACCTTCCCTCTATATGCTCTGGCCACATGATGTCATTTCTGATGCTGTTCCTCAACCTCAGAAACATTTTTGTCAGGAGAGATTCATCAGTTTTTGTTTTATTTTTTGGACAGCTAATGCTGAAGTATTTTTAATTATTGAGTTATCAATAAGCTGCCAAAAGCTGAGACACTGTGCCAGCTTGTTTACAGTTTTGATTTGAACACTTCCATCTCAAAAAATGAGGCATTTGGTTTTAGTTTTGCATAACAGAAAAGCCTCTCAAACAACAAAGCTAATTCATTTCCAGTCTTTATCTGGTCTTTATCTGTTAAATGAAGCCACCCCAATATAATGATTATGGAATATGTTGCTGCATTTAAATGGATTTACATTAATTAGATTTAGACATTTACAAAGAAAGAAAGACAGAAAGAAATTGTAATTTAATCCCAACTCAAAGTCCACCATCTAGCTTTTTCTGTTTAGCTTTCAATCACATTGCATCAGCAGATCCCTCCCCAGCTGTCATGAAGATAGATCTGTTGACATGCAAGTTTCGTGGCTGCTATGTTTAGTCCCAGATTTAGGACTTATTGTCCACACTGGCCTGAAATTAAGCGGGAGTGAAGTGCTGTAAGAGAGCGCAGTCCACTTTTTCTGGACCTGTCAGCCACATCACACATGGCATGCCACAAGCCTGACCTTCAAACCAATATGAGAACTTGCCTTGGATAAAATCCTATCAACTGCTCAACTTATATGTCAACAGATCCATGAGGACTGAACAAACTGCAAGATTTGACACAACTATTTCCAAGGTCAAGAATGAATTTAATGAAAATGAACTGCTGCAGTCGAAAAGCGAGCTCAATCATATAACATCTGATGATTTGAATCGGCTAAAATCTGACTCTGGGTCAGGTACATTGGGAGATGATTGACATACTTAGTGCCATGAAAGTTGTGTCTATACACAGCTTTGACGGACACATTGAAGACAAAATACAGAGGGACTCGTTCATCTGAGGGACCAAGGAAGTCAGACATGAAATCACCATTATTCCTATTTATATATTTGTAGAGTGGATATAATCATATGAAAACAATTAAAATCTCATTGTTTTGAAACAAAAAAAACGTGCTTGCCATCATATGGTGTTATTGTTATATAACAGGCATTTTCCTGCTGTTGCCCCATAAAGACCTGCTCATTCTCTCTTCATCTGTCCTCTGTGAGCTGTCTCAATGGTTGTACTGTTTTCATGCCTCAGCTCTCTCAAAAAGCCTGACCCTCCTTGCATGCACACACTGGCTCCATGCAGTTTCTTATGTGCCATGGCACATCCAAAGGGCCGCTGGAGGCCAACGAGCTCCGTCTGCCTGCTGGATCCATTACATCCATAAACTGATAGGGGGTCTGAGTGTATTTGGCTTGGCAGTCCAGCATTCGTTTCCTGCCATGTTCACTGAAGCAATGTGTCAGCCTATTACAGGCTCACTACACACCTCCACCCTCCAGTGTCCATGATATGACGCATTATGTTAGCGGTGCTTTATAGATGGAGTGATTTGTCATTTCTCTCCGCTCAGCATCTTTTGAGGGCCAAGATTTGTAAAAGTCATCAATGATCAATGTGGAAATATAAGTTGCTGCAGTGAATATTTGGAAGTGAGGAACAAATTGATTGTTAATGTTGGAGTTTAGAGGCTGTGTTAAAGCTATATATCACTGTGTTTTATAGACAGCTTATGTAATATCCTGCTCTCAGGGGACAGTTCGGATTACTGACCATTCATCCTGCCTCTCAATGTAAGAACCAAAGAAGCAAAACATATTTCATTTCCTCCTCTTCTTCCTGTTGTATAATTTGTAACTAATATAAAGCAGCAGTGGCCTAAAGCAGTGACTCACAAACTTTTTTGGCAAATGAATGGGATGAGCTCAAGGATCCCTTTGTCCTACACCTTCGATAGATGCAATCGATGTTTTGGATCCATATCTACACCTGTGAATACATGGTCCTGGAATATGGTTCAGTATTCAGACCTGGTCTTTCTTTTTTTTTCAGTGGGTTTGTTGAGTTTACATTTGTACAAAGAGTGCTTGGAGTGGCAGAAGCTGGTGTCAGCCATCTATGTGTTACATTTAGTGATGCATTTATTTTTCTACAACCTCAGTTGCAACACCTGTTGTTCGGGTGCTAAACTGACTCAGTTTGGTGCAGTCAGCCTTTTGCATCTGGTGATTTATAAGTTATCGTGACAAAGAAATTAGCAGCTCAGATCAGCTTCACACCAATTTGTTATCCTTTTGCACATTGATATTCCTCCTAAACATGAAAATGTGAATACATATTCTTCTGTTTTCACTTTGAAATTGACATTTTACATCGTTGCTGTTTTCTAACCTGCTTATTGTGTGCGTTCAGCTATTCTCGTGCACACATGCTGGACATACAAACTGCCCTGCACTGTTTTCTACCCACATGCCCTCAGAAAACACCTGGCAGGGAACTGCACTCAACTGAGTTTCTGCTTTTTGAGCCACCTGACAATCTTCCCAGGTACCCCCGATAGCTGCAGAAGGGAACCCTGGGGTACCAGTACCCCTGGTTGGGTATTACCGGTAAGAAGTTTAAAAGCAGTACTTGATTTCACCAGCAGGACAAATCTGTGATGGGAAAGTGAAAAAGCAGGCAGCGCATCAGTGATTATTGCATTTTGTTTTTACTACATTTTATATAGCATTCCAACTTTTTGGGAGTCAGGGCTGTAGAAGCCAGACCTCTTTTATTTGTACAGTTGAGAACTGGTATTCTTCCTCCGGTCAACAAGGTCATCAGATTCAACAACGCTCAGGAGTAAAACAGATTGTGTGAACTGCAGTGGAAGATGTCCCATTTTATTTTGAACTGTTCTATGAAGATTTAAGGGAGTTAATGTTCTATGAAATTGTTCTACAAAACTCTGAAATATATTGGTGAGCAGATGATGAAAAAAATGAATAGTTTAATAGTTCAAATTTTAACTCAGAAGAAGAAAAGCTGGACTTTTTGATGAGACTTTACTCTGATTTCTCTGGTATTCTATAGCATGTTTTATTTAGCAAGTTAATTATGACTGTTGCTGTAGACATCATGGTCTGAGGATCTCACTGGAGCTGATTTCCTTTACCTCTAGACTTTTTTGTAGAACCAAAATGTATATCCCTCTAGATCCGGTGGTGTTTTGTAAGCCAGTGTCAGCTGATCCAAGTTGTATACATGACACAATTTTAAAACCTTCATTCACTCATTCGTCATGATTTTCTGGTGATATGTGAGCCTCTTCAGTGAATAGCACAGTAAACCCCGCCAGTATCACTTATTAATCACATTTAATTCATCTTGATCTCTCGGTCTTACGGTCACAGCTCTCATGTTTCTCACTTTCTGATGCAGCATGGTGTTGGTATTATTCATGTTAAGTATATCACAAAACACAAAAACATAGTGAAAGCATAGCAGAGTCTTACAATAATGAACAAACATGAGCTGCCGTGTCTTCTCTCTCCTGCATTGTCAGTGTTGCACCACTTGAGGGCGCAAGAAGACCAATCAGACCAACACATGAGCCAACTCTGTCATAGAAATACATTGCATTAAAGAGAGTGGGCTGGCAGCTCATCTTGAGGCTCTCCCGGTGGTCTGTTGTTCCTCTGTGGCTAATTACCTCTCTGTCTGAAGTGCTGCATCATCTGTTCCTGCTGTCAGAAACACTGACTCAAGGCTGCTTATTGTGGCCACTCAGACTTCTAATTGGCAGGTATAGTTGATTTTCCACAAAATGCTGGACCTGCAGCACACACTACTGTTGTCGCCTGGCAGTCTGGGATGGAGCAGTTTGGCGCCCAGTTGCACCACTCTGTCAAATTTCATGTTTTGGTTAAATTCATTTAATAAGAAACATCAAAGAGGGGAGCGATACTTTCTTAAAGCTGGAAACTGGCTGATGGGAGAAGCAGTGTTTATTGCACACTGATTTCACACATTTGGAATTAATCCTAACATGCCAGCACACCCACGCACGCGTGTGCACACACACACACACACACACACACACACACACACACTTTCTCTTTGCAACTGTGCAGTGTTGGACAGGTTTTTTTTTCCACATCAGGAATCATTTGCTGACAGGTGACCTTTATCCTGTTGCTGCAGTCTTCAGAGAGGACAGGAGGTTAATATACTGTGGTATCACATGTTTATATCAGTGCAGTTTAGAAAGTTTATAAAGACTTTATTGTGCTGTGACTGCTTTAGTTTCATGGATTACTGCCTAAGCAAAGCAGCTGCACCTGGGCCAAAGAGGCGTTTTTAACCTAGACTATATTTAGCACCACATGCTTATCAAAATTAATTAAGATTATTTGCTTGTTGGCTAATTCATTATACATTTAAATAAATTAAAGCAAACATCAGTGACTAATGACCGTCAATTTTATTTTTTCCAGATGATCACAGCTTCTGCATAAATCACAGTTGCAACTGTTCAGGTCAGGATATCAAGTGCCAAATAATTACATATAGTATAACCAGCGCTGTATCTCAAAAATGCAAATGTCATCAAATAATCCCTGTTTTCAGCTTTGTGACAATGCATGCTTCTAGATTATCAAATGGGTTTTTAGATGGTTTATTTATAAGTAATTATATATTTCCATCACATAAAGGTGCACTTAAGATTTTTGCCTAAATAAGAAAAATCTAAATCAACAAATTTTGGAATAATGCGAATGATGCAAATAGCTCATGGGACCCCCCCCCCCCGGTCTGAGGTCTTAAGTTAACACAACATCCATGCACTGTGTCAGTGGATGGCATGAGTGGCCCGTCCCATCTGTGCAGAGCAGCAGGGGTGCCGGAGCTGGTCCCAGCTGGAGACTGGCAGAGCCATGTGGCAAGCTGGCACCTTCTTGACCGGGACATGGTGCAGGCTGCATGTGAAGGAATGGCTAAAAAAAAGGAAAAGGAAAGTGCAGCCTGAATGCTGTCTAACCCCTAAAACTATGTTCCGTTATTCAAAGAACATAAGAGATTAAATAATTTTATCAAAATATGTGGCCTATTGTAATGGATACTGAAAGCTTTTAAACTTTTATTTTCTGCAAATCAAACAGCAGATGCTGACTATTGGATAATTTTTATGTGTTGACTGTCATTCTTTACTGCATTTATTGAAGTATTATCTTTCAGTTTATTTCCAGTTGGCCGCAAGTTATGCATGTTTCAAGATTTTGTTTGTTTCAACATTCAAGAGAGTCAAGACTCCTTTATTGTTACATCTTCATCACACGAGAGTGTAAAGAGTGTAAAATTCTTATGGTTTTGGCTCCTTGACCTTGCAGCAACAATAGCAATAAAAACAATAGAGTGCTGTGTTGTGCAGTGCTGCGTGTAAATATGCATATCTGTATGTACAGTAGTTGTTTGCATGTATATGTATGCACTGCTATGTGTGTGTGTGTGTGTGTGTGTGTGTGTGTGTGTGTGTGTGTGTGTGTGTGTGTGTGTGTGTGGCAGCAGGCCACTCGTGCTCATTGTTCAGAAGCCTGGTTGCCTGGTAGAGAAAACTGTCCAAGAGCCTCGAGGCTGTGGTACTGCTTGGCAGACGGCAGCAGCTGGAACATTTCTCTCCTCTAGTGGGAAATGAGGAACACACAAGCTTCATCAGCTGCTTCTATTACACACTATGGGGGCAACGCTCAGGGTTTAGCACCACTGTCTGAACTTGGCTGATATTTTGCATGTGTGTAATTCACATGCTGTCCCTGTGATGAGTTTGCTCGGATGTACTCTCACAGTCCTGATAAATTGTTTCCTTGCTGTGAATGTGTATGCCTGATTCACAGGCAACTCGTCCTGTGGTTTTTACTTTTTTGCATGATGGAATTGGCTCCTGCCTGCACATGGAAAATATGCTTTATATGGATTAATTAAAACTTCCTCTGTAGTCTCATAAGCTGTGCCTCAGGAGGTGGAGACGGCCGCCTGGGGGTTGGTGGTTCAATCCTCAACCGTCCACATGGCGAGGTGTCCTTGAACAAGACACTGAAATTGAAACTACATCTGCTCCCTATGGTCAGGCCAGTATCTTCAGACTGGTACAGAGTGTGGGGGGTTAATGAGGACCACAATGCAAAGTGTTTTGGCATAAAACTGCTATATAAATGCACTCTATTTTGTATGAATCCATATAGTATACAGTCCTGGCATATTTAAACTTGTTTCATTTATTTCATGATATATAATATTGTCTAATCATGTTATCACAATCAAATATGTAACACTAGTAGTGTACAGTACTGCTGTGAGAGAATGCAAGTAGACTAGAAGGATGATTATGTTACTGCTGTAAGTTTGACCTTAGTTTCCACGACACCTGAGAAAGCACCATTGTAACAGTGAAGCTTAACATCCATTGATCTATTAGACAACAGGACAATAAGAGTGCTAATTACCATTGCACAAAGAGTCCAAAGAGGGACCACTGAGATCAAGATTAAAATCCTCACATACCGAAACCCAACATAAGGTGTGCACCCTCAAAGTTGTTTCCAGCTCTCAGATGATTTGTGCCTGATGGAAGGTGAAGTGGAGTCATCTGTAAATCCCTGCCGGAGTGTTACAGACGGGAGATTAGTGCTTCTGACATGAAGAGGCACCTCTGTGGATCCGTATCTCCATTTATCAGACAGCAGCGTCCTTACTGAACAAACGTCTTCCTCTCTCCAAACAGGTTGAGTGGCTATCAGGGACACTAATGATACTAATAAAATGATGATAGTGAAAACTGTAAAGACAGATCCGATTATGATGCCTGAGTGTTATAATACCGTACATATGTTGCTCCAGAGTATTGACACAAACTCAGTTGTGAAAAGTGATTATCTGTTGATACAGGTACACACTGGATTACCAGTTGATCACAGGAACAAACATGCGATCTCCACACAGAAGGACCACATCCAGAGTGCAGGATTGAACCCTATACCTTCCTGCTCGGCTGCAGTGCAGACCACTGTACTGTACCAACGAGCCAGTCCACTATGCAAACAAGGAATCAGAGTACATTATTACCATCTGTAGTGACATACCCACAGAGAATTATCATCCCACTCTGCACTTCCCTCAGCAGTTTTATCCTCTTTAGGCTTATTCAGTCTTCAGCTTCTGCAACTTACAGTTCTTGGTTAACTCTCAATGTATTCTTCAGCCTTGTTTCCAGCAGCAGCAGCAGCAGCAGCAGCAGCAGCAAATTAACACATTATGAACTACCTGCCTGGCACCTAACGGCAGTCAGACAAAGTTAGCAACAAACTAGCTGGTTAATATATCAAAGCATTTAGCTGCTGAGTCATATATTACCCCCAGAAGCTAAAGGAAGAGTGAATATTGGACTTATTTTCCAAGTTGCCACAAACATGACTCCAAATGAATGCAAATGTTCCTAAGTATGCGACTGTTGGTTAACAAGTCTGCCATATCAATTAAAAAAATCATCTTTCAGCTCTGATAGACCAGAATGCAACATATCCGCAGTCATTTCTCAACAGGAAAACTCATTTGCAGTGCTGCTAAAAATGTGACAAGTTCAAGGTGTTATCTGCAGGCTAGCAGAAGTCATTTTGGGACCTGAAGGGAAACTGCTAACTGAAGGAGAACATATGTTGAGGGGGAGAAGGCACATCAAAAAGTCTGCCGCTTCATCATGCAGTCTGCATTATAATTTTATGATAATAGCATAAAAGTATCAACAAGACACTTTTTCGTTTAATAACTTATTATCCCCCTGTGTAATGTACGCTGAAGGTAATGCTTGCACAGAGACTTGTGTAGGTTCATAGTGACGTGTGGGCTGCATATAAGGCTCTTCTGAGACCTGTCAAGGAAGTCAATAAAGATGTGAATCTGATTACTAAGCCCCCACACTAATGAACTCCCGATCAGCATTAGAGCTGCCCACACTCAGCTGTAAACAGTCTGTCTGTAATGGTTTTCCTTGATGGAAGGATTAGTGATGATGTGATTATAATAATAATTTCCCACTGTTGATAATAACAATCCATATGCACGCAGAGAAAACAGAATTCAGGAGATTGATATTTTGATGTGAAAAGTTAGGGGGGGTTGATGATAAAAACAGGTCAGAGTTTGCAGTGAATTGCAGCATTTTTGGGACAAATTATTTGTCCCAAAAATGCTGCATGTCTGAAGGGTCAAACTGTGTCAGCCAGACTGTGACTTTTTAGCTGCAAAGGACAAGGAGAAGAGTAATCTACATGGACTGCTGTCAGAAATTTGATGAGGCAATGACTGTTGTGTTTACTTTCCTTGGCTTAGAGCTATGTCTGGCTGTTCTGTGATTTGGGAGGAAGGATGGAGGTTACAATCTCCCTGCTAGTTTAGAACATGCAAAAAGTGTTGTCAAAAGCACATCAGAGCAAGCTAAGGTCTTTAGGGAACCATTGCACCACTAAACCTGCCTTACTCTCCTCTACTTGAGTTAGTGATTTTCTCGGTTCTCAAGTTCACAACTTCCAAAGGCAACATGTCACATATCAAATGCTGTTTGATAGTTTTTGCCATCAAACTTAGCTGAAACTTTGCTAAAAATAACAACACACCATGTCACATAGACTGTATGTATGTCCAACTATCCAAACAAATGAACAAACAAACTGAAAGCAGGAAAGCAGGACGCTGTGCGTCACCGAATTCTAAATGTTAAGATGCACTGTTCCATGGGCCTCCTCTGCTGCAAACATAATCGGATCTTATGATAACTATTTATGTCCTGTCCTGTAAATAACTTTTTTTATGATCATGTACATTGTGGCTATAAAAACAAGAACTTGCAGTTTTGTTGTAATGGAGCTCCAAATATCTCCAAATATGTTTATTCTCACTGTCCCCTTTACTCTAATGCCCCTAAATATCCAGCTCATACCATCTCCTCTGCCTCAGCAAGTGAAGCCTGACAGCTGTTAACTTTATAGTGTCCTCACAGGGTCCTCTTCCTGAGGTCCATTTCATGGCCTCTGTATCACTTTCCGCTATACTCGGTTTTTGTGTCAACTGCGACACTTTTATTTCACAGCGGTAAAAAACACGTGACATCTCCACAACCTTTAAAGATCATACTTGGAAAGCAGGGTCATGGTTGCCCCAAAACTGGCTTAGTTTGTGTTTATTTAACTAGACTGATGACAACTTATTCATGCTCATTTAAAAGGAAGATGGACTGAAAATGTGATGCACATAATGACTAAACACATTTTCACATATTGCACAGCAACAAGATCATTTTCTGTTATTAAATGCTGTATCTCAGGAATCCATGCAGGACTATACAGTGATATCACAGCCATTTTCACTTCACTTCTCGCTAAGCTCACCAATCTGCAGGAGTGATTTTGTCTGCCTCTCAAACCAATTTAAACATGAGGTTACATCAAGGAAGATGTTTTTAGTGCTCAAACACAGCCTTAATCTAAGTTAGCACTCACCCTGTATTTCAAGATGTACAGAGCATGAAGTGAGGGACTCTGTTAAGCCGATCTAAGGCTGCAGCTGAGTTTACACTGTACCTTGGGTGTGGACATGACTAAGACCTCACTAATTGGATGTAAATCTGATATGATTTAGAAATAATCCCCTTGAAAGCTAATAAGTTAAGATACTGACTGAGACATTGTACAGTAACTGCCCTGCAAACTGAATGTTTAGGATGTAAAATCCAGGTAAAATCCACATAATCTTTCACGTGAAATTAGGTTTCTGCCTTCTTGCTGTCAAATCAAGTATTTTATAGGCTGTTTGTAATCTTAAATCGTTTGGTCTAATTATGTGCATGAAACAGAATATACATACTGTACAAGGCATGCTATGTATAAATCTGAAGCATGGCAGAGATTAAAGTCGCTAAAAGCTACCAAACTGATTTCCATATATTGCTGTATTATAGACTTTAAATGAAAGTTGTAACACACCTCTGCACGTTCTATTTCTACTCCAATCCTCCCTTTCTCTGCTTCCTCATGTCTTCTTTCTATAAAACATCTTGAACTCGCCCAAACCTTACCCAGCAACACAAACACCCAACCAGCATTCACGCTCCACCACTAACACCTCACACACATTCCAGAGCATGTCTTCTCACACTGTGAGACATAGATTGTTAAGACGTGTGATTGGCAGGAAGCCTCTGGAGACAGCTGCAGGTGGGCTAGTGTGTCATCGGGTGGCAGACAGGCTCTCTGGCATGTGAGAAAGCCTGAGATCTTCCCTCATACATGACCACCATGCTGTACAGTAAACTATGTCATGTCTGACTCATATGACAGAGGGTCACCTTCCTCGATGCCTCATTCATGTTATGAGCATGCTTTACACACATTTTCCCAAAAAATGAATGGTGAGGGCATTTGTTGCATGAACACTGATTATAAAAGGCTAAAACCCTCAGACATTCTGGGAATTGGGCTTGCCATCACAATCAAATCTGTATTAATTGTGTATCTCCGTCCAGTGCAGTCTGGGAGGTGTTTGCATGGCAAAGTTCAAAGAGAGCTCTCATCACCAAGGCATCCAAGAGCCTGGCTTTTGTTCAGATTTATGAGTGTGAGAACAGGACTTTTTGAAATGGTACATGAATTCACTAGACCCAGCTGTTGGCCAAGAAATAGCTTGTGCTTCAGTTATCTGTTCACTGATTGCAAAAAAAAAATTGGAAATGGATTATGTGAAGCCTGAGACTTCACCTCATCACTACCATGACACACAAAGAAAGAAGAGTGCAGAAGCAATTGTGACTCACCGCCTGTTCCTCTGTAAAATGTCCATCAGTCACTTTCACCAGCTCCTGTGCATAATAAACAGTTTGCCCTCCATATCTGTGTTGTCACTTTCGTCTGATGCATTGCTTTTACCTGAACTACTTCTCTTTCTTTTACTTCTTTTGTGACACTGTTCTTCATTTTAAATGCCATCTGCACCTTACGCTGCCCCAATTATGCCTGATTCATGACAGCTCCCATTACTTATTTAGGCCTCTGAGTCAAGACTATTTAATTGAAAAAAGGAAACATTTTACAATAGAGGCTTTAAAACAAAAGGATATTGGATTCTGATTAACCATCAGATGTTGACTGGTCCTTGAAGTCCACCATAAATCATCATGACTTCTCCCTGACCGCTGCAGCAGGCTTTGAAGAGAAGTGGTCTGTTCAGTAACCCACATCCATTGATATTTTTCACTTTTTATTTTTCCATGTTGATTCAGGTCAGGAAAAAAACGTTCATGTTCATGGTCCAGAAGGTAGCCTGTCAGCAGTTTTTTTTATCCTCACAGTCCTAAATGAACCCTTGACCTCCAGTGAATTTTGGATTTTACAACCGTCTCAAGCGGCCCCAGACAGGCGAGCGCGACCAAGCTGTCAAGGTTACAGAGTGGCTAAATGCGAGTCAGGTGTTTGGGTCTCACAGTTGATTGTGGGTGGGTATGTTCAGGACTTTTCAGAGGAGGAAACTTTAATCATCTCAGAGGGGTCTTTGGGGAAGTCTCAGCTGCTCATATCTGGATAATTACAATGATCTATTGTCTGTCTTTGTACCGCAAGATCTAGGATTTATCTCTGATTGGATTACCTCTGAAGGCTTTGTCGACAGGAGCACGGCAGCTGCTTCACCTGGTACGTCTATCTATCTATCTATCTATCTATCTATCTATCTATCTATCTATCTATCTATCTATCTATCTATCTATCTATCTATCTATCTATCTATCTATCTATCTATCTATCTATCTATCTATCTATCTATCTATCTATCTATCTATCTATCTATCTATCTATCTGAGTCATCTGTGTAATGCTAATGAGTCAAACACAATTTGTTAGTCAGCCCTGTGGAAACCATCTACTGACAGTAGAACAGCAGTGACTACATAGAATTTGCATTTTGACCTAGCTTCCTTGACTTACATGAGATGAATCATTATACCATCTGAGGTGTTTCTGCTGGACACAGATATAAATATATGCATTCTGGAGGATAGGTAGTCATGCGAACTTCAGAGGAATGAAAGAAGCGATGGAGGGAGCGAGAGGTTTGCAGGAGGGAGCTGACACGGGGAGGTCAGACAGTAACAGATATCCGGGCCCCTCCGGTGAAAATGCGAAATAATGAAGACGAATGTTAATGATGCATCCATGCTCAAACAGAGGGGAAATCCTTTACAGTAAACAGCACAAGACTAGTGTTGGTTACAGGAAAATCTTTTACCCTCCAAAACACATGGTAGCCTGCCTCTGCTCTAAAACTTACACCAATGACACAGTATCTTACAGGACACTGATGGAGTCTCATCTGAGCCTAAAATTAAGTCCACGTCAACAATTCCTTTGGCATGACAGTTGTCAAAAGGACGCTCAAACCAGGGTGTGTATGAGGAGTCTTGGGTTTCAGGATGCAGGGATGGTGGGATGAATCACTTGGGAATGTTGTGTGAGCATTGGTGGTGTTGGTAAGAGGAGGACTCCTTGGAGTGGTCAAGTACAGCGTCGTTCAGAGCAGAAAGCTGGGACAGCTCGACGTTTAAGGAGAGGGAACAGGGTGGTGTGTACTGATAAGGCACAGGAGGCCAGAGACCCATCTGTCCAAATCCTGACTGCAGACCCAGAGCGAAGCGCCGAGCAGATAAAACATGGGAGTGTACAATGATCGAGGGTAAGATTATTAATCCTGATTTAGAGCTTTTGTGCTGGTACGTTTAAGAGGTGTAAAGCTGACTATGAGGTGTGTTTTTCATCATTTGAATTAATGAATCATCCTTTGTGTAATTGCTGCAATGTAATTAGCACTTGGGGGAAACAGTGTGAGGTGATGCGACTGTGCCTCACATATTTCCACAGTGATCAATGAAGTCATTTGCGTAAATTCTATTTCAAGTTCGCAGTTAATTTTAAATGAGATGTGCATTTGAAGATAAAGAAGGACGTACAATCCCGTTCATTTGTTGAACATTTCTAAATTTGCTTAATGATGGTGTTTGCTGAATAGCTGCTTTGAGAACAAGTCGTGACCTTGTAATCACTGCAATTTGTTCATGTCCACTCTCTCATTGTATGTTTTAGGGCGGCCCTGCAGGAACCAGAGCCCCGCCATATACTGATTAAACAGAGGAAAGGAAGGTCCCCCCGCTGTCGCCGCATGACAACCCCCCTCTCCCTTCGCAGACAGCTCAGCAGACTTCCCCCCACAGACTTCACTGACATGATGTTTGTGGGTCAGTTGCTGCATTGGTGTTTATCTGACAAGTACAGTTTTCTGACTTTAAGGTGTAGTTTAAGTTTTTAGTAGTACAGTAAACAGATTACAATTTTTCATACAATTCAATTCAATTCAATTCAATTTTATTTGTATAGCGCCAAATCACAACAGAAGTTGTCTCAGGACACTTTCCATATAGAGCTGGTACAGACCAAGCTCTTTTATCTACAAAGAAACCAACAATTCCCCCATGAGCAAGCACTTGGCGACAGTGGCGAGGAAAAACTTCCTTTTAACAGGCAGAAACCTCGAGCAGAACCAGACTCTGGGTGGGCGGCCATCTGCCTCGACCGGTTGGGTGAGAGAGGAAGAGCAAGAGAGGGAGAGTGAGACAGACAGACAGACAGACAGACAGACAGACAGACAGACAGACAGACAGACAGACAGACAGACAGACAGACAGACAGACAGAAATGCAGTCAGAGAGAGAGAGAGAGAGAGAGAGAGACAGAGACAGAGAGACAGACATGCAGTCACAGTAACAGTGACAGTGGATGTAATAACAGCATACCTTTCCTGTCTGGTGAAAACTGTGTATCTCCACTTTTGGTGATTTTCAATTTGAAAGGTTCTGATAAACTGAAGGATTAAGTATTCGTTTAGAAAATTCTCCTAGCGACTTCTTAAGCCCAAATAAACTATTCAAAACTCTCTTGGATTAGCTGGAAAATGCTTAATCACGAAGCTGAAAACAAGGCTGCTATCTGGATTGTCTTTTTAGGCGTAAATGGTTCTAGATTAAAATTACACAACAGTGTATGAAGTAGTTAAAATTATCTTAATTTTAAACATCAACAGCAGCAAAATTCAACATACACATGAATGCAGTAGTAATATGAATTCAAAAACATCAGACATAATAGTGAAACACAGACATGATAGTGCAGTACTTATAGTGTAGTACTGCTATTTTTTCCTTAAGAATACTTGTTGCACTGCAGCTGGCTGGCTAATTCTCACACAACTTCAGTCTCCTGTCCAGGTCCTCCACCATTATCTAGATTGCAGTTATTAAAGGTCCCTGTTCCCGCAATTCTCAGCCAATCATTATTGTGCAGACACTGACTCCTTGACACCTCTGTATGAACTAGAACTTCATCTAAAGGATCCAGAACAATGGTGCATCCCCTCTGTGCAAAGGCTGACAGCATGAATCGGCTCGCAGGTGCAAGAAACTGGGCACACAAAGCTGTTATGCAAAGACGGGATTACATAGTGTTTCAGAAAAAAATCAGCCCCTGTAGTGTTTAAGGAGACTGTTGATCATATTGTCTGGGAAAGGGAGGGATGCTTGGGACTTAATATCCAAAGGGTAAATAGAGGTGGAACCCTTAAGGCTTAAGCATGGAAAAACTCACAGACAGCTGACAAATTAAAGGGCAAACCTCAGTAACTGAGTGGAGAAACAGGACGAATGCAAATGCAAGGGCGCGCTGAATATCTGATGAGTGGAAAATGATGATAGCCTTCGCAATAAGCAGATCTCAACCCCAAAAGAATGGGAGATTTTGGACCAAAGTGTCAGACAGCACTCTCCACCACAATGATCAAAATACAAAATGAAGCAATATACTTTGGAAGAGTCTGAGAGGCTTGTTACTTCTCATCCAAAGAGTGCTGAAGCTGCACTGGAGGCTCATGACGGCCAAACACCTTAGAAGACACTTAATGCTGGTTTTTCCTCTCATTTGTCACCCATCTGTTCATTTGCAGTCTGATAAATTACTCATAAGTTTGAGTTCACTTTGGCGATTTTTCACTTTCCTGGATCACACCTCTTTCTGCCAAGGATCACCATGGAAACCAGTCAAAACAGCTCAATACTATTGGATCTTTGCCTAAATTTGCCTTGTTTACTGCTTCTACTGCATATAGAGAAAGGCAAAGAGTGAGATATGATGAACAGAAGCCAGAACAGGAAGTTCTGTGAAAGAACATTTTTATAAAAAGAGCATGTTATGTATGTTTGCACTTTAAATACTCCGGTAAGGTAAGAACAGATGTATTTTCCTTTTATGACAAACATAATAAAACAATGAGTGTCCTGTTTTGTTTTGGTAGTTGGGGGATGGACCAAGGAGGACCCATCCTGTTTGGTAGAACAGTTCTGTCCTGAGTATAATGAGTGGAGAACAGCAGCACGCATGGTCAACAGTCGTGGCAACGTGGCTGTGGGCACACTGGATGGCAAGATCTACGCAGTGGGTGGAGAAGATAAAGTCCGATGTTACAGTAGTGTGGAGAGGTGAGAAAGAGCCCTGTCTAAATGTCTTCACTTCAATCATATTTATCTCAACATGCCACACTATGGAATAAGTTCCCTTATATTATCACTTGAACCTCACATCATCATTGTTTGTTCTGTCACATGCTCCGCTGCATTTCATGTTCCGGTTAAATGCAAACATCCAGCTGCTGATTTCGTGGGAGGCTGTAACTGAAGCTGCTCCTTTTGGTTTGTGTCGATTGTCTGGTAATAAGATGATTCAAAGTGACATTTCATTACCTCACACCAGTTATCACAGCGTGAGAGAGTGAGAGCAAGCATGCTGGCGCTCATGGCGACAGTTTGAAATACCAGTCATCTCTTAATAAGCAAGAGCTGCTTGGCTCTGACAGTCAGGGTCTTTCAGAGGATTCCACCCAGTCCCAGGTTGATGTGTGGAGGTTGAAGTCATGTAAATGTCATGTAGATGCCAGTCAGCGACTCGCGGCCTTGGTGCTGAGTGCTGACACTGGGATGGAGGGTGGTGGTGAAAGTGCTGTGGCATGAGATGACCTAAGCTCCAAACCGAGGAACGACTGTACATGGACCTCTGTCCTAGTGTTTGTATAACTTTATCTAACTGGGAAAGGGGCCTCACTGAGGTTAAAGATCTATTTTTCATGAGAGCTCTGACCAAAATAGCCGCAGCACTTTAGAACACTGAAGGCACAAAACATATAGACCAAAAAGACGAGGTTTTATGGCACTTGGATGAGTTCCCACAACCTCGACTGTGAAGGAATATAGGGATGTAAAACATGACCATTTTCCATATTCCTGACAGTGAAGAATTACGGATATACTCAGTAAACACAGAGGAAAACATAATCCAGGAGGCATGTCATTTCACCCCAAAAAGACCTCTGTAAGAAATACTAGTTACCCCAACATTTACTATTATACCAGAATAATAAATCGATGCTACAAGCAGTTCATTTGAGCTCACTGGCCTTCATCATCCGATGTGGTGGAGAAAAGAAAGCTGTGTATGTATTTGTTGTAGTTTACATCACTGAACAGTAGAGGTCAGCCTTAAGGCACAAATAAGATACAGGCCTTTTGACACTGAATCTAAATTGTAACCTGAAGCCATTATTATTAAGCAATGGACCACCCAAAATCTTCAGTTCACGGGATTTCCCTCATCTTCACATGTTGCCAGGGTATCTAGTCCTCGTTGGCAGAGAAAGTAATAAATAAACTCTTTCTCTCACACACACACACACACACACACACACACACACACACACACACACACACACACACACACACACACACACACACACACACACACACACACACACACACACACACAGCACTCTGTGCTCCTGCAGCACATTTTCTCCCTCTTCCTCTCCTCCTACTCCATCAGATGTCTCAAAGGAGCTGGCTCTGATCCCAGTTCCCACAGACAGCCCCTCCTTAACTTAACTGCCAACTGACCCCATAATGATCATCCCCGGGCAGGCTGCAGACCAGTAAGAAAACACCTTCTCCAAACTGATCAGCTGTTAATAAACCAGCAAGCCCTCATTTTAGTGCAGGGCAGTTACAGTGCTGTTGTGACATTTCAAGGGAATTTCTGACTTCCCACTCAAGCAAAGATTTGCCAATTAGATGAGAAGTGTCGCTCTGGGGGATGCAGGTTTTCATCTACAGTAATGGCCTTGAATAGAGGGAAAACAATTTCTAATAGCCTTCCGGTGGAGAGGACCCACTCTGGCAGATGTTTACACAGATGCCCACACGACTCACATACTCTGTCTCCCTGTGAATGTGTGTCTTCGAAAGCACACAATTGCAGGCATGCAAAACACTTGAAAAATGTACAAATCTACAAAAGCTTGTGTCTGCGTTTGTTCTGCTCAAGCTGTTATTACCGCCACCTGATTTTGTTTCCTCACTCTGACATCCCCGCTCCTTGACCACCATCACGGCAGGTACGACCCAGACACAGACAGCTGGAGTACAGATGTAGCACCCTTGAGCCGCCCCCGCAGCGGAGTGTGTCTGGTGGCGATGGATGGATACCTGTACGCTATTGGAGGGTACGACGGCATCGCTGCCGTAAATACTGTGGAGAGGTACTGCAGCATGAGTACAAAAGATCAATATCTGACAACTTTAACTGTGACTCCTCTTAATACACACTGTAATCATATAAGACTTCATGTCTTAATTCATTAAGTGCCACTGCTATTTATTATTTTCCCAACAAATTCCCGCAGTCAAAGGGTTGCTCTTTGGGTTTTGTACATAAAATGAATATACTGAAAGCACATTCTCATTTTTCTTCCATTCCTTCCTCCATCTGGTGCAACAGAAAAGCTTTAGCTAAGTCTACTTGATAAAACAAAAGCATACCTCCTTTTAAAAATGAACATTAAATGAAAGTGGAACGAGTGGGCTGTGTCTCTGCATACATCTAGAATGAAAGTAATAACGATCTTACTTACCTGACATCTCACATTACTTTGAAAGCAATCTGACGTGGCTGACTCAGAGGAAGGAACAAAGAAATGATAAACTGAGTTATGCAGAAACATTGGTGATTGACAGGCAATTTGTTAAACCAGTCTTGCCAACCTTTGTTTCATTGTTCTAGGTACGATCCAAAAATGAACACGTGGAGCAAGCAGGCACCAATGCTGGCCAGACGCGCCAGAGCAGTGGCTGCAGTGCTGGAGGGTCGCATATATGTGATCGGAGGGAGTGATGGTGATACGGCTATGAGCTCAGGTGAGGCCGCCAAACGTCAGGCACTCACACATCCAGCCAGTGTTTCATAAAAGGCTGGAACTAGAGATTATTTCTCTCATCCTTTAATCCGTCAGTTCGTTTTTAAAAATGCCGCAAGTTTCCAGAGCCCAATTTCAGGTCTTCAAATTGCTTGTTTTGTCTGACCAACAGCCCCAAATCCATACTTATTCGATCTGCAATGACAGAACAAAACAACCCTGCAAATCCTTGTCTTCCAGTTTCTCTCCTTCGAATTCCTGCCGGAGAACTCAATTTAAAATGTAATTACATACGTGTATGCTCAATGGTCTTCCAGTGCTTTTTGGAGTTTTGTGTGTCAGGGGGACTTGTTGCAGCTGGCAAAGATTATGAGAAATAGCACAATTTTAAAGAGTGATAGAAATCGTTGTGTTGTATGTTGTATTTTGTGCTTGGAGGCGCTTTGTGAACTGACTTGTTCCCATCACTATTGAAAAAAACCCCCTCAGCTTTCTTTGACAGCTTTTTGACATGTGACAGGATTTAAGTCACTCATAACAACTAGCTTGACCTTTTATTTTGTGCGAGTAGCCCATGTTCACACAGACAGACAGGCAGACACACACACACACACACACACACACACACACACACATACACACACATGCACATTCTTAAGCCCCCTGACCTTGCCAAAGATAAACAAGGGTTATGTTGTGCTGACACTTGTCACAGACTATTTCAGTCCATGAGAAGTGCACGTCAGTAAAATTCCCACAACCTTTTTTGGTTCCCATCTAGTTGACGCTCCTTGCTTACGAAAATTCTTGGAAATTACATTACTTTTCAATCATTTCCACCGGGCTTTTTTACACAATAAATAGAAAATCTGTTTATATCATTGGTACGTTGCATTCTTTTGTCTCTAACTTTTTGTGTACAACTAAACATGAAATAGATCTATATACCCTGGACACTTGTGGACAGAAATATAAACACTACCTGTCTGTAAGGTAGTGTTACTCATACGGTATGTGTAGTTGGGTAGTATATGGTGTACATGGCCTTTTTTGACTTCTGCTATCCTCTAAATGTTCCCCAGTGGAGCGATACAACCCTGAAGATGGTACTTGGTCGATATGCGCCCACATGCTGAGTCCCAGGGAGAACGCCGGCTGCGCTGTGTACCTGGGACAAATCTATGTGGTTGGGGGCAAAGACGAGCTAAACCTGGAGCTCTGTGCTGCTGAAAGGTTTAACCCGGACACCATGAGGTGGGCTCCTGTCAAACGCATGAGGAGCAAGAGGGACAACGTGAGTAATGGATGTTCACTATTATACATCAGATGCCAGGGCTCCCAGCTGATTTAAGGTCCAGTTTATTTTTACATGGCAGTGAGAAGAAATACTGCTGATGTGACTGAGGGAAGGACATTACCTTCCTTAGCACATTACCTCAAATATTTCATTAGAGATTTAGGGTTTCTTGATGTCATTGTCTAATTTTTCTCTATACAAGAGCATATCAATGAAGGAAACACTGGTAATTTGGTCTTAATTCTGGTTTGTCATGGATGGATTGGCAGGAATGTTTAACATGTTCACCATCTGACTCTATTGTGTTATCATTGCTAGCATTTGCCAGTTAGCACTAAACACAAAGTACAGATGAGGAATGTCATGAGATTTGCCAACAAATATTTATCTATTTATGAGTTTGACCTGATGATGGCGCTAGATCAATTTTATGGCAGTCCATCCAGTAGTTATTGAGACATGGCACTCAGACCTCACGGTGGTGCCAGAGGGAAAGTCAGGGCATCACCAAAATCAGTGTCTGGGTACCATGAACATCTGTAAAAAATGAAAGGATGATCTTAAAATTTCATGGCAATCATGATGGCACATTGTAATTGTTTAACTCATTGGTGGAAGTAATTTTAAAGAATTCTCTCACCCACTCTTGTTAATTATCAGATGTCCCTCGTAGTCTTCAACGGTGCCTTGCTGGCTGTGGGGGGCTCTGATGGTGTCACCACTCTGAAAACAATAGAAGCGTACTGTCATGAAAGCAACTCATGGAGGTAAGAGGAAAACCAGTACTGTGACTTCCTCGACGCTGCTTAGTGCTCACTGCTGTGGCGCTTTTTTGTAACTTGGCTTTGCAGATGATTACTCATCATTCACATAATGCCCAAAGCTCTAACATATTTTTGTTTCCCCTCCCTGTTAATGTGGTTTGCAGGAAGCTTAAAACGTCTTTATGCTTTCAGAAACAGGCCATGAACTGAATCACTATTGTACTCCAGCAATTCACAGTAGAGAGCCACAATGAGGAAATGTATTGGCAGGAAGACATTTTGTACTTTAAACACTAAACTCAATATGGTGCATGGATAACCAAGCCTTAAATACAGTAGTGCAAAACATACAATTTCCAATAAAGTTGGGACACTGTGTAAAACATGAATAAAAACTGAATGAAATCATTTACATTTATGTGTTCACAAAGTGGTGAACCTTTCTCCATCCTTGCTTGTGAACGACTGAGCCTTTCCAGGACGCCCGGGTATGCTTGGGTATGCTTTCATACCCAACCATGATACTATCACCTGTTACTAATGAACCTGTTTACCTGTGGAATGATCCAAACAGGTGTTTTTGGAGCATTCCACATCTTTCCCAGTCTTAAGTTGCTCCTGCCCAACTTGTTTGAAACATGTTGATGGCATCAAATTCAGCATAAGTATATATTTACAAAAATCAATATTGTATATGTATGTCGAAAAGGATTAGCAAATGATCACATATTGTTCTATCTGTGTTTTATACAGCGTCCCAACTTTTTTGGAATCAAGGTTGCATCTTAGCAATGGGGTTCGGCTCTCTGCTATAATTTTAACAACAAAGAGTGTGAGTGAGTTGGATAACATAATTGTACGTATTATCAGATCAGACACTTAAGAGGATGAAGAAGGTCACAATTATTTCCAGCCATACTGTGAAACTCCACAGGGTGCAGTGCGGCGCAGACTCCGCAAAAAGGAAAAAATGTTGACTGTGGTCAAAGTCATCCGAGTCATTTACTAAAAAGTGATATGATGAACAAAGAAAAAGAGAATAGCCTCATCATCCAAGTAATTACTCCTACTCCTTCAAATTTAAATATAATATTACATTAATTAATGTTACAGATCACTGTCTCTCTAGCCATTATGATACAGTTGTCAAATGAATTTCAAGCTTAGGACAAAAATACTTTATATCAAGAAAGTCTGCTGCTTCGAGCCAGACAAATACATAGAGGCACTTTGTGATTCATGCGCTGTGTAAGGCTCCTATATATTATATATGCCTTCAGGCTGCTGACTGAATCTGAGCGTACCACTGTCTGAGTCTTTCCCTCTCCATCTGTTTTTAGACACTTTGGAAGCATGAAGAGCAAGCATCCGGGAGGGAGAGTGGCTGTGTTGTGCTGAGACTCGACAATGTTCGCATTATATGAACAGGACAGAGGTGTTAGAGAGAACTGGCCTAATGGATGTACGCCAGCCCCCAGGATGCATTGTTACACGGTTCGAGTCAGGCAGCATAATAATTGAATAATTGAAGAGTTCAATCCAAAATGAGACATCGCTGCATTAGCCAAAGCTGGCAACTGCAGAATTACTGCGAGCATTACATTACAGGCTCCTGGGTTACCATTAAAGTTATGGGTCTTTTTATGTCTAGCTTACAAAACAGACCTCTTTGTGGACGTGACTCAGTGGCAGATAAATTCCAGGCTGTATTTTTTTCACCCCCAAACAGATATAATGGATTTTTCAGTCCGATACTGATGTTAATATTTGGGAGTTTTAACAATCAGATAATGATCTATTAGCATGGTAAGCCAATAGGTAATCAGGGAAATAATGCAGGTGTTTGGTTAAGGAAAGCGCAGAATTTGTAAGTGACAAGATCTTCTGTCACATCACTTTCTGATGAAAGTAGTAGTTTTAACCTCGATGGATTGTACAAGAATGCTTTGAAGGTGAGAAACTCAGGCGGCTGTTGGAAGTGGAGAAAGTACATACCGAATGTTTTCAAAGTGACAGTCATATGTCCTGGTAAAATAGCCTAATGATATAGAGTAATGATGTGTTTATATGTTATGAGCTTTCTGAATTGCTCCAGTCCATTTATCGCATCTTACAATACTATTATATTTTTTCTTTTAAATGCTCATGTTCATCATGTAACCACATTTTTGTGTGTTCATCAGCCTCTGTGAATATCTGCGATGCTATCATATTGGAAATAGCCCTCAATAACTCAGCCTTGACTGCAAGCCAATTATTCCTATTTCATTATTTATGCTTGCGAAAACATCCAACAATTTGGCAACGCACACACAGAACGGTTTGTGCAATAACCAAATCAGCTGGATCAAGTTGTGGAAAAGGAATATGTGGGAATCAAGATCCTTAGTGAGATAAGCAAGAGAGTGAGTTCTGACTGCTGGCATGGGAAAGCATAAGTGGCTGTGTGGGCTTTAAAATGATGACGCTCTGAGCTCGATCCCCTGGAGAATAATGGGCTGAGCGCAAGGAACGCACACAGAGCAACACGTCTTTTCCAGAGACGCACACGAGCCAGCGGTGTCTCCCATCCGTCCCTCTGAGCACACAGAATGAATATTTTTTTCAATTTGAGGGGGACCATGGTGAGGCAGATAGCAGAGGAGAGAGCTGTTCCAGGTATGTTTTAACATAAGAAAAATATGCATAGCCTAGTGAGAGACTGTGAATTTCTAGAAGTTGCCAAGACTTTGCATGTGCTGTGTATGCTGCATCATTAATGTTGGATACTGGGAAAATCTGAGACAAATGAATAAAGACTGTTGTGATCTAATTTAAATGCAATGTTTTTTGTTTGTTTATTTCAAATGTCTATAATAGCCATCGAAATCCTTGGTCTGACAGATGCGCTGTTTTTACTGACTGATATGTAGGTGTTATAGCTATGCTGGTTCATTTCTTCAGTCACAGTGCAGTAGCAAAGTTGCACTTTCCACCTTTTACCACCAGATGACTCTGAGTGATCCAGTGTGCATACAGTGTGCATACACTGGATCAACACCACCATTTCACACTATTACATGGCTTATGAAACAGAAGAAGCAGTCTTAAAGCGTGACACATTATTTCGCACAGGCGCCGTGCAAAATCATGACGATGCATAAATGCACAATCTATTCTTAGGTTTATTCATTTCTCTAAAAGCCTTTTTATGAGAAGTTTCTGTCAGCATCAAACCCATCAATTTCCTCAGCAGAAACCTTTCAAAGTTGTCCGGCAGATGGCGAGGCACCAGTAGGTGACTCCAGGTCGGGAAAGGAGCTCCCTCCTCCTGCTCGTTCTGCGGAGGAAAGGATGCTGATGCTGACAGGAAAGCATGGAAGCCAGCAGGGCTTAGCTTCATGATGTCCTAATTTTAGATGCGTTAGCCAGCGTTATACGGCAGAAGACAGCAACGGAGGAATGAGGAGCGGTACTTACAGTGACTGCAGACCAGGGGTTGTGATGGAAGAGCAGCTGAAAAGGTACAGGGGATGCCAGCTAATTAAAAAGAAGAAGGCAAGAGGGAAATCAAGTTTATAGTCGACAGCATCCGACTAAAAAAATAACATTTCATCTTCCTTCCACCAAGCAATGCAGTTCGTCAACAGTAGCAAACAAAGTTGTTGCTAAGCGACAGGGAAAAGTATGGCAGGGGTGCCGGTTGTGGGGCTCGCGCATTGATATTCAAATGAACTGTCAGGTGTGCGATAAATGAAAACGCGGTCGAAGGTGTGTCGTCCAATCAGCGCTCGGGACCGGGACTCATTTTTCTCTTCAACCTAAATAACCTCCACGCGAGCTTACAGGGAGCGAAGTAGTACTGTTTGAATGCTAGCTTGTCCGGCTACTATTATTCGCCAAGACGAGTCACAGTAGATTGTCTTGTTGACCCGAACGCTTCAGCTAACCCCGTTAGACTCTTGTTTACCTCCTGACCGCTGGAGTCGACGTCCCTCCCCTTTATAAGTGCCATTTTTCAATGATGACAGAGCTTACGCAGGGGCGCGTTGATGGGAAACATGCTCTATTACACAGGCAGTGCCGAATGGCCGGCGTATGGAGGCTCACGTTAACCAAACCAAGCCAATGTTCACGATAATGGGACCCCCAGAAACTGGAGCACAGGTAACCGAAGTTAAAGAGAAGTCTACCATGCAGCGTGTGTTCCTTCAGGAAGCCCGACTTTACTCACAGAGACTGTGGTGTAAGTTTACTTAACGTGTATCTGTCTTTTATTATATCTCCCGGTCATAACTTTGCCATTCAAACTGCTTTAAGGGGAGCTGGTATTTGTGTTACTCTTACTGGCTTCATTTTGGCTTAATGAGGACGTTAAATGACACCACTAAGGATTGTGGTAGAGTTTTGTTGTATCTTCTATATTTTTTTAGCAGGCCTATGATACTATAGCCATGCACTTCTTAGTTTTACAGTTGTGCTCATATGGGAGTTAACTGTGTCCTTCTTATCCCTTTGCTACTATTTATGGTGGACTTCATTGCAGGTGTTTTGCTTGAAACTCTCTCTCTTTGAATATGATAGATGCGTTTCAGAGATTGTCCAAATGACTTTTAGTGTAACCATAAGGAAAACTGTACCATTCAGGTGAGAAGTCTAACTGGCAGAACATGTTTAGAGACTGCTGATGGAAACCTCACCTACACTGTGTGACTTCACCTGCTGCCTTCTGTAATATGTAGATCATTTTGAAGAAGACTGAGTCCGTTTTGATTCTGTTTTTTATCCTCACTCTTGGCCCCCCTATGTTTTTCTTTTCGAGACCAATTTTAACTCTGCCCTGCATGTATTTTACCTCGCTCCATCTGCTCTCTTTGGTCTGATTCCGCAGTATTCTCTCCATTAAGTGGAGACTGTCTCCCACCGCGAGCAATTCTCTTTCCTATTATTGTGGTCACTTTGACTCATCCATTAAGTCAGCTTTCAAAGGCTGCAGATTCTGTATTTTAATAGAGGACAAGAAGCATTTTTTACTTTCACAGTTGACTGATAGCATCATCTCTTCCTCTCATCATCTTGTCATCTGGCTTTCCTTAACCTCTCCTGTCCCCTTAAGTAAAGGGCACATTGAAGACAATGGGTTCTTTACACTTCTGCACTCTTTTATTTCCTCCTCTCCTCTCCTCTCCTCTCCTCTCCTCTCCTCTCCTCTCCTCTCCTCTCCTCTCCTCTCCAGCACACTCATTTGTCATCTCCCCACTCTCTTTCCTATCTTTCCCTCTGAGGGTCTTTGCTTTCACTGTTAATCAAGGAGAGCATGTCTCTGGGTGCCATTAGTCCACTCAAGGCTGCCCACACTATGCTATGATGACCACACACAAATACACAACTCTGAATTACCCACTTATTGTTCCTTCTGTAGAGGCTTTAGAGGGAAAGCAGTCTCAGTCTCAACAGGATACACAGACATATCATGTGATTGGACCTGTAAGCCATCTCTGAAATACACAGGCATTATACATTGTAGGTGTGGAAGAAACTTCAGTGTCCTATTCTGAAATCCTCCCTGCGGGGCTTTGTGGGCAGAAAATGGGTTTAATACCACCCTCTCCACCATGGCTGCGCGCATTAAAACCCATACTCCAGGGTGTGTTCAATAAACACATAGGTAGATAATAGCTAATTGACCCAGCTGAAATACTGCTTTGCACTTTATCAGAATATGCACTATACATAATGAAACACCATCAGTTGGGCATGTGTGAAACTGTGAGCACATTAATATTAAACCACACAGCTGCATTAAAGTGTGTCAGAGTAATCCTGCTCTGTTTAAACAGGAGCACATTTCAGAGGTCTTGCTGAACTCTGAGCAGTGTTAAGCTGCGACACAGCCAGGGGATGTAATCACATTACATCCTTGCTAAGTCTTAAAGAGGTGAATTTTTAATAAGTGTGTTTAAACTCCCTCCTTGTCTCTCTCTCCCTCCCCCTCTCCCTCTGTCCTCTCGCTCTCTCTCATACCGTCACTTAAACCCCCCACAAGAGGCAGCCATGAGCCCTCCACGCCGATCATCGAGTTCCCATGGTGACAGGTAATCTCCTGAAGCACTTAATTCCCCTACATATGACACTGAGTGACGTGGCAGGAACACATGTACATGCACACACACTGACAATGTGTAGCCAATGTTGTATGCACTCGATGTACACAAACATATGCACATACACAGGACTGTTATCTGCTCGTAGGTGCTTTAGATTTTCACATTTGTCTCTGCAGTAACCTATTCCTCAAGTCAATTGCCAGTTTATATTTTTGAATAATGCATGCCGTTTCTAAATGTTCATCTTATTTTGTTTAATAATAGATGGTGCGTGTGAAATGGGACAGTTACATCAAATCATCTGGTTCGGACTTTCATGCACGACTTGCTTGGACTCAGAACGGAGAATCAGAACCATGTTCAGCGTTTCTTTAACAAATCACATCATTTATGTTTAAGCAGTGTGTGCAGCTGTGTTTGACGCTGCATTCAGAGCAGCTCAGGACTTCAGCTACAATCTTCATTCAAGTGTTTGCAGTGCTCAGATGGCCCACAATGGAAACATTAGCTGTTATTCTCTCTCTCAATAAATGCGTGCCACTTTTAGTGCAATCAATATTCATGGAACAGAGAAAAAAAATGAGTCTGTTTTCCTTGCTGTGGTTTTTCTTTGCACATTTGCTTTTCTGTTCTGTCCCAGATGAATAAATTGGCATCTGTAGAGCTCAATACAACATACAGTTCCCCTGAACATTGATCGTTTTGATTGCAAACAGTCTGTTACTTTGTTTCTTATTATAAACCCTGTAGCTGCCTACAGATTTCCCATAACATGAAATCTCCTCCCTTTAATGGACCTTCCAATCATTGACTTATTTTCCCATATGTACAAACAATCTGAGGCACCTCATTGTATCTCTTATGTTAAATTGTGTTGAAATGTCATCATTGGCATGTGACCGGCTCTCTTAAGCAGAACAGTGCGAAAGTTGCCATGTTGATGAGCAGATGCTGCTTTCTCTCTCGCCCGGCAGGCCCTCCACTGAGACCCTGCAAAGGAACAACAGTGGAAACTCTGGCGTTATTCTGGATATCTCGGCTCTCAAGATGGCAGAGGTGGATACAGAGGTGCCCCCTCTTCCGCCTCGCTATCGCTTCAGGGACTTGCTGCTGGGGGACCAGACATTTCAGAATGATGACAGGTAGCATGAAAAAACACTGATTATGTGGTACAGTATATGAGGGGCTGCCCAGGGATATTGCTGGAGGGGTATGTGTGTGTACGTGTGCGTGCGTACATCTACTTTACATTCACAATCACACTAGGAACGCTGTTTTTACTTTATATTGCTGTTCCCACCTTCCCTCAGGCTGCCTCATCTACTTCTACTTGAGCTAATATTTTCCTACATTTCCCAGAATGACTTCTCACGACGAGCCCCGAGAGATGTGGCGGGGCTTGCATTCAGCTGTAGTCTTATGTGTAGGTGGATAGAGCATTTGAAATAGAAACAGTGCAGTGAGAGGTTTTGTTGCGAAAAAGTCTTTCCACTTGCTCAGACCTTATGGCTGCGTCGCCCTGTTGACTGTTTGGACTACCGTCAATTGGCACGTCTGCCTCTTCAATGATGAATTTGCCCTCGTTTAATTGTCACATTAGTGCAGTTGAGAAAAAAAGGCCCTCCTCCCTCATTCAAAGGGATTGATGCCAAAGCTGATGCTGTGTGTGGTCACTTATCCACTAAAATAAGAAAAAAACAGACAAGCTCAGAAATGAATGTGCGGAAGTGTGGTCTGTTTGAATCAGATGACAGTTGGTTTGAGACTGCGGCGAGCTGAGCATGAAATAGCTCATCCTTTGGCCCTTGACTGGTGCTATGGTCACAAGAGCGCTGGAGTGTTTGGGAGTCTCCTAAGAGTTCTATCATCGCTACGATTGGAGAGCCAGACCAACAGATGCTGTTTGCTGCCCAAGAGGGGAGGAATTAGCCGAGCATCAGCCACAGCAGAGTACTATGGAGCTCTCCATGGTGCTGTAATGAAGCCATCTCACTAAAGGATCAGCACTTGCTTCCATAATGGCTTGCAAAGAGCAAATGGAAAACACTGCTTAATAGTGTGCCTTTGTCAGTAACTTTAAATCTGATGTTAACATGTGATTCATTCCTTGAGCTTCACCATATTGCCACATCCACTTCAGTCTGTTTGTTAAAGGATCTTCACAGATTGTGCCAGATATGTTGACGTCTATTAATATCAGCAGCCGCCTGAGGGTGTTTGGCATATCAGACACGGTTGATTTATAATCAGCCAAGACTGTCGCCTGAAGGACCAAGGTTAGCAAGCTTCTTTTTCAAGAAACTAAGAGAAACGGCAGCGGTCTCACGGGACTCCTTAAAAACCTTGGTACTGGGCAGTGCCTCACGTCCCGCGTCACACAGAGTGTGCCTTACGCACATTCTCGTTGGCTCGTATTGGGTTGTCTTGTCAGTTTTCAGGAAATTAATAATACACACATTTTGCATGTGTGTGTATACACATAATACACCCATATTGCATGTGTGTATTATTCAGTCTAGTTTGCCGAATTTTCCAAGCTTTAGAAATAAAACTCACTCGTACTTTCACTCACTCTAACTTTCAGCAGACGAAAATAATTCAGGATTTCTGTTCTGCATTCTTAAAAAGGTGCATGCTGGTCGTCATATAAAGAAGCCTTCTATAAACAAATTTATTTCCACCATCTCCCAGGTCACAGACCAAATACACTTAAACATCCTCAGTCTCAGGCTGAGACACAGAGCTTGCTGAAGTGTGCACTACTACGTCCTGCGAAACCACTCTGACCTGTGGTTTCATCCATCTATGAGAAAGCCTCGTTTTTAGGGAGTCTTGCGGTCTCACCTCACCTGAGAGGGTCATTTCACCCCCCCAAAAATATCCCTAGTTTTGTCTAGCTGCGCAGATGCTGTAGTTGTTGAGATATTCACCAGTGAAACTTCCACCTTCCACCAAATCATCCTGTTATTGCTTTCCCTTACACACCTGTGTGGATTTTAAACTGTGTTAACCTGAGTGAGCTGTGAACTGACTTTTGTTACACCTCTCTCTTTTGAACCTTCCTTGTCTGTCACTCAGAGACTCAAGATTTCATTACCGAACAAATGTCATATTGAATTGTTTGTGTTGCTAAATTGCATAACTGTTCCCACCTGTAACTGTATGTTGATTTATAATTTTATCAGTGGTCGAATCTGCCAGACGGCGCATTGTGTTCGTTATCTCTGGACTCCAGGCGTTGGTTGTCCAGAGCAACCACCATGTTTCAGCAAAGACTGGATAACCTTTCCTGGATGGCTTTTGTGTTTTGCAATTAGCTGATTGATATCTATCGTGTATGAATGGCCAGTGAACATCATCACTTGTGAAATTTCATTTAGAACCAAGAATTTTATATGAAAACTTGACATTCACTTTTGCCACCGTCCTCTCTCTCTCTCTGGCTGTCTTTATCTTTCTGTTCGCTCAGCCTCTGTCTCTGGGGTAAATTGCTGTCAGTATGTTTTATATCAATGCAAGGTTGTTTGTCTTCACATAACATTAGAGCAGGGGTCCAGAGTTTGACCGTTCCCCCCACACATTGGTCTCTGTGCTTTCCCAAGGGATGCAGTGATTTCTCGGTATCGCAGTACAGATGCTTCTCACTTTGTTCTTTTAAGCTTTATGCCACTTTTATCAGTATTATTGACATAAACAATAACAAATGTTTTGAGCCAAAGATGAATAGTAACACTGATGTACAGTATTCATTACTATACAATCATATAATTACGTGGAAACACAGTAAACATACAATAACATCAGGTTTATCTTTTAACATACAATTACATGAATACTGTGTTCTGTAAACCTTGAGATACTAGAGCCGCCGAGTGTGTGTGTGTGTTTTTGTGTGTTATGTCCCATAGGTCCCCTGTGAATTGATTTGCTGATCGCTGTTCAATGTCAAAGGGTAATTACGCTTTGTTGCTGGGCTACCAACACGTTTATGTGTGTGTGTGTGTGTGTGCGTACGCTAGGTCTTCTCACAAAGCCATATACAGTAATTCACAGATCCTGACATGGAAAAACACAGCAGCCTTTGTTTCTTCAAAACAAATAGCAGCTGTAAACTGCAGCTTCTCACACACACCTCTGCACAATGTGCGTTAGGAAATGAATGAATATGCAACAGAAGGAAACACCATTATTGATAGCATTTTACGGTGCTGCTCTATAATTGCTAGTTTCCGAGCTTCGGAGTGGAAACAGAAGCAGTTGCTGGGCTTTGGGGAATTTCCATGTCTCGGTTGATGATCTGCATGCTCATGGTTTGTGATGTTGATTATTTCCTGTCCTTACGCCTTGTCGAGTGTAAAGCCTCTAAACAAATTAACTCCCAGAGGGAGAGTCAGAACCCTGACCCAACCCCCCTTGCAGCCCTAATGGCCTTTTGCATCTGTTTCCTTGCCTCTATCAAAGTGGGTTATGAGAGCAAAAGGCAGTGGGCTGAAGGACTTGGCCAGTGACAACTTACAACAATAATAATAAGACTACTAGATGGGAATCTCATAAGGCAGCAACAAGAGCAGTCATGCTGAAATGAGCTGTTACAAAGACACTTAAGCTGGTTGTCTAAACCGAATATTATTCAAAATTGGAAATAATGGTGTGCACTCCATTACCACTGTGTACAGGACGCTGAATTTGAACTAGGAAGGCGCTCCGCAATAACAAATGTTTGCAGCAGCCCATCCTGACACCTTTTTGCTTTCATGTCCACAAGGGGGTGGGCGATATGGAAAAGAAATCCTCCATCATGGTATACTGTATGTGATTTCATCTTGCACTTCTGTGATAAAGTGAAATTCCTGGAAAATCACTCAAGAAACTGTTTATAGATAAAATAACCAGGCAGACACGTTGAGGTACTTTATAACATTGATGCTAAAATGATACAAAAATGCCTTATTTTCATGAAGTTGTCTTGCTCGATGATTTGCAACATTGCCCACAATGGTCAAAGACACTGTCTCCTGACTGTTTTTAGCTTAAGACAGTCCCCCATCAAAGGTTGGAGGGCTTAAAACTATGCTGTGTTTCACAAGAAGAATCAAAGATTGGAGATGAAGTCTGAAAAATACGCATAACATCGTGTAGCAGAATCTAGTTCTCGTGCTCTCACTTTAAGCAAAATCTTAACAGGCTGATAAATTTCTAAAGACTCACGGTGTTTTTGTCATTGTCACCCAACCTTAAAACCCGACTTCTGCCCAGCCACGTAGTAAAGTAAAATAAATGCACTCATTAACTGTGAAGGAGTGCAGGTCCATGTGACTGTGTGTCTTGGGAAAATGCGCCATTCTCAGTGTGTGTTACTCCAATAAAATTAAGGCAATGAGCCCTTCTGTGCTGTTGTACTGAGTGTGTGTTTCCTTGTATTCCCGTTCATCGTTGTGTCTGTGGTGTGGATGTGGGCGTACAGTGTGGGGGAAGCTGGGGGGGGGGGGGTCTCCCTCCTGAGCTGTCATTATCTTCAGGGTTGGGTGTCAGAGGGCCATAATGACTGCTCAGCTGTGTGGGTGCTGAAGAGGAGCAATCACGCTGAAGTCATTGGTCTGACAAGCATTTGTGTGTGTGTGTGTGTGTGTGTGTGTGTGTGTGTGTGTGTGTGTGTGTGTGTGTGTGTGTGTGTGTGTGTGTGTGTGTGTGTGTGTGTGTGTGTGTGTGTGTGTGTGTGTGTGTGTGTCAGTGAGTGTGTATTTGTCTTTGCAGGTGTTCGTGTATGTGCTCGCCAAAGAGAGAGTGTGCACCTGTGAGTGTCTGATTATACATCCGAGTGTGCGTACGTGGGTTTGTTTCTCAGTCTGCCAGCCAGTCGGGGGTGGGGGGGGGGTGGGGGGGGTGGCAGCCATCAGAAATAGAAACAAACCACCAAACACTTTAATACATGCTGACAGGATTTAAAACAGAAAGAGGAGCAGGGAGAAAATTGGTTCCATCTATCTTTCCTCTGTGTGTCTAATCTTGTTGGAGTTTTTTTTCTCTAATCAAGACGGTATGCTGACGGGAGTGATGTCGACAGAAGGATGAGTGTTAATTGGTTACTGAATCAACTCTTAACACTACTTGTGAGTCAAATAGTGGCTCTTGTACTGGTGACCCAGCACTGACGCATGTTCTGCTGTCAAGCAACAGCTAGCCTCCAACATGGATCATTCACTCATTGCTGTGAAAATCTCCAATGTGACAGCTTCACAGAAACTTTGTTTTTCGCTCCCTTATAATCCATTTCTGGGTTGATCTAGATTGATTCTGGTCGATTTCATTTGTTTAAGTTTAAGTTGTTGGTGTTGAACTTTCTGAAAGCACAGGTTTTCCCCTGACGACATATTTCTTGCAAATGTACAAAATGTCATGTTTTGATAAGAGAAGAGTGGTTGCCTCTCTTTGAGGCCTCCGTTATAGATATTTTTCTGCCCAGATAGACATTGCAGAACAAAGCTCCAGGTGGAATGAATTGTTCTGAGACATCATTTGTGCACTGACACTGGCAGCAGCTGTTTGTTTGCACTGACTCTGTGGCAGAAGTGACTGCTGGGATTTGATGCCTGGGTGATTTCCATCTGAGCGGGTTTAGGAGACTGATGATAAGATTGAGCAGAAGGAGCACAAAAACCCAGAGGAAGAGGAAGTGTAGGCTGGAGGAGATGGCAGATAGGAGGGAAGAAGAAGAAGAAAGAGAAGGAGGAGAGAGGAGGCAGGCAAGTGATGAGTGACACTGATATGATGATGATTAGGTCCAATAAGTCATGGGGGACTGAGTGCTCTAGGGATATGTTCACTCTGCACGCTCAAATCCAAATCCCTGCTTGTTTTAGATTTAGGATGGCAACAACTAAGATATTTTCATATGATTTGTAGAGGAGATAGCTCAATATAATCTTTCAGTTCATGGTATCATTCTACAAATTTCAGTTGATGGCGACAACTGCTCCCGGCAGATTTATCGGCTGTTATGTTAGCTCCGTGGGAAGGTTGAAAATGCTGTCTACAGCTGGCAGTGTAAGGTTTCTAGCTGACTTGTTTTAATAGTCATCCAGAAGTAGTCTTGAGTACTTTATGCACTCTATGTCTGCGTACATTATTTTGTTAAAGTCTGAGGCTAAAGCTGTATGTCCCTGGCAGGAAGTGGCCATCCTCACCAGCTGGTGATGTAACACTGAATGAAGAAGCAGCAGTGGTCTTACTCTACATCGCAGCATAGAGACAGTTAGTGCGAAGAGTACAGTAACGTCAGAGTCATTTTGTTTGAACTGTTGGGACCCTGTGTAAAACGGTGGAATTTGACATGTGCTCAATTGAAAACGAAGACAATATATTTAATTTTTTATCTCATCAGCTTTATTGATTTTTGTAAATATCTGCTTAAGGGGACAGGAGGACCAAAAGGCTTTTTATTTCACATAGTGTCCCAGCTTTTTTGGAAACGGGGTTGTACTTCAGTACTTTCAGTGTCTTTTTACTTTTAATGTTACAAGAAAAAGCTTTCAGGACGAGGACTAACCGATGTGTTTCTGTACCACATGTCCATGCAGCGCAGAGGATCAGAGTTTGTAACAATAACCTCTACATCTCAGTTAAAGGAGGAAAAACAATTTGGACTTTTGACATATTGTACATCTTTAGTTTTGACCCTACAGTTTCCCAACATCATCTCACCTGAAAATCTGACGTGCTTGAAAGGCCGAGTGTTGTTAGCGGTGACATGTACTGTACGGTTCCACTTAGCAACCAGAGCTTGCAGTGTATACCATAGGTGGTATGAGTCACCACCATCAGCACAGAGTGGGTGGGTGACACTTAAGGGCCGTTAGACTTGTTCTCATCAGCAGCAGAGTGGCTGTGTGTCTTTGAAGTGATGCTGGTTGAAGGATTATTGTTATTGTCACAATGAAGCAAAGGCCCCAAACATGTTGTGTGTTTTTTTCACACTCCGTAAGAGCAAGTTCCTTTAAGGATTTGTGCAGCCAGAGAGCAGAAACTGGGATGTCAACAAGAAAAGGGTAAAAATGAGGGGAGAGCAGAGGCATCGCCTGAAAAGCTAAACCTGGACGGGGTTCCATTTCAGCAAATTCCTCTCAGATTTATTTCCCCTGAACACCGTGGAGGTATTAGTGAAAGTGGTGCATCATGTGTACCTGGACGAGACGAGTGTGCGGCTGACATAGAGCGCTGTTATTGGTCTTCAAATCATTCAATAGCTCGGCGCACAGCCTCAAAGGGAGAGCTCAGATGGCACGGACAATTAAGCTGTAATGGAAGAATTATCATACAGGGTTTGCTCAGAGAGAAATAAGGTTTGTTTTACCCATCACAATGTGTTTGTCCTCCTGGCCATTGTTTTTTTTTGTGCCTGGAAACCTCTGGTGCATTTGCCGTTTAAGCCCCCATGCTCTTTCCTGCCAACTTAATTAGCATCGGCGGAGTTGGCTTGTCAGACTTTAATAAGCAGCTGTGATGATGGAGGCATTTGGATGGGGTTGTCAGCACCGTGGAGGGGGCTCCAGTGTGTTGGGTAAGTGTCAGACGTACAGCGTCGCATTGAGGATTATTCAGCAATCACAGAACACATTTCCACCCACTAGTTCAAAGAGTTTCAGTAAATATGCGAGGCCTGAAGACTGAAGCTGCATTTGCATTGTGAAACATTCACTTGGCTTTGTGAACGGTTAAGAATTTGTACAGTTTCTGCCTTGATTATAATCCGCTTAAACACCAACTAATTATGACTCACTAATGTCTCTTACTTGCATTTGTTTATTCGTCAAAGCTGTGAGATGATTTTTATCTGCGATGCCACACTTGAGTTTTGCCTGGCCAAGGTAATCAGCAAAATGTTTCATAATTAATACAGCCGCTGTGGTTCACTGATCTCGGATTTGCAGAATTATTTTAGTGCAGAGCCCAGTGGCAGCCTTTTCTAATAACACAACTGAGTGCCAGTCAAGTGATGTGTGTTTTTCCCACCTACTGTCTGTTTACTTAAACACTGTTTAGTAATTATCTCTTTGTACATTTAAATACAATCTTTGTCTTCCCGTGCTTCCAGTATAATATTAGCTGTAAATACGAAGCAGAATAAAATATGCTTCATGTCTATATTTTCACTGTTTGTGTGCCTTTCTGTCAGGTAATGTCAGGGAATTTTAACACATTGAGGTACAGTATCACAGTATTGCTCTTGTATAATTCCTGAGATTTTGGTTATTACATTAGCTTAAATTAGCTTAGATATGTGTTTTCCTGGTCTTAAGTGCACAAGGACAGCTTATCTGGCTGATGGTGCTGAATGAAAGGGACTATGAAAGACTCTATTTAGTCACTCTAACCACATCACTAATGATTTGTGTGTGTGTTAATAGTCAAAGATAAAAAAAGAATGCATGACCTTAAATCTGGATTTTGCATTTGCATGTAACACTGAAATTCATTAACCTGGTTTACCATCTTGACAATACAAGACTGTGAGTCAAATGATAAAATGATGAGGAATAAAAATGATACAATTTATTGGCAAAAAGCATTTACTTTGATCCAAGCCAGCACTGCTGATTTATGTAAGAAAACCTCACCTTAGCCTTTTGGGAGTGTGAGGCCATTATTCATCAACAGTTGACATACAAGGATCAATACTGTTCAGACTGTCCAGGGAGTTATCTCAGAAGAAGAGATGAAAGTTTTCTGCCACTGTCCAATTAGGAATTTCCACAGCTGTTCACATAGTTAGAAAAATTAAATGTCTGTCTACATCTGTATGCACAGGCTGCCAAATAACAGCTGATGGTCCTTTTTTATGCAAACGAGCACAACACCACCACAGCTTTCTGGCACAGCGTCACGCTGCGAGCAGTTGTTTTATTCATGAAACTGTTGAACATGGCCTGTTTGCCTTTAATGTGGCCTAATAAAAGTGCCTGCATGTTTTCAGAAAACTTTCAAAGGGAAATGGTAGATGTACCTGAAAACCCCCACAGTAAGTTTATGTGGAGGCGTAGTATGAGGAAATGCTGTATGTTTCTGCGCATGCTGAAGTGCTCACGCTTCACCAGAGACTCTCTGATCGAAAGCACTGATTGTCACTGGCAATTTGATGAATAGATGGCTTTTTCTTTCTTTCTTTCTTTTTTTTTCCATTTCTTTCTTTGTTTTGCATGAACCACTGGCTCTGCTAAACTCACTTTACGCAAGTGAACATTCCCTCAGACATTTTCACTTTTGGAAGAGAGCATAAGGTTATGACCAGAAAATGGATAGTAATAGCCTTTGGCAAAACAGCAGTCAGCCAGCAAAGTGTGTGTGTGTGTGTGTGCGTGCGTGCGTGCGTGTGTGCGCGCGTACTCCTGTGTGTAAGCCTGCCAGTGGCATTGGCTAGACTTCTTCCTCCTCTCTGGCTATGCTGTGCACAGACAGACAGCTCGCCCACAGCAGCGCCAGCTCACTGCCTTAATATGTTTTGACAGAGGAAGCTTTATCACAGCTCTCGACACCCATCTGCAGCACGGAGCGTGAAGCTGAGTTGTTCCCAGCGATTGTTCACCAAGTATCTGGCCAATCAATGGCTTTAGTGTGTCCTCACAGGCAGAATGTAGCTCTTAAAGAAAAGATCTGTCACTTTCACATGTCTCTCTATCTCTGTCAAACCATTGCAAATTCAATAAATGGTCATTGTAAGTAAATCTTATCATTACCTCTTGACATTTTTTTATCCGCCAATATGATCAGACATTATTGAGCAATGCCCTCAGCAGTATTTTTCTGTAACTTCAAATGTGACAGCAGTGGCACTTTGTCACAGCCTAGTGTTGCATTTATCAGCTCTGTCCCCCAAACTCTGATTCCTTTTGTCCTCTTGTCTTTTTCATCTCAGTGGCTCAAAGTTACTCATCTCGCAGAATCTGGAAATCATTCAAGTTTACGTGCCAAGCATTTCAGAGTGGAACGCTTTACCAGCTAAACCCAGCACTCGTCTAACAGGCTTCACTGCAGCATTTATGATGCCCCAGCAAAATCCAAATCCAAAATCCAGCTTGAACCTAAAATAATATATGTAAATATTCTGAATCTGAAGCCCCTCAATTGGCTAATCATGCTGCTGTAATCCCAGAGCTCTCGCTACAATAGGAATAAATCACATCCTGCAAGCAACATGCCTGTCAATAAGCCTGTAATCATTCTAATTAACCGGTGATGAGGAATATTAACCAATACTTAATAGCTAACTGTATTCTGGATTCATGTCTGGCACAAGAGAGTATGAGCTGGCAGCTAATACCAAAATTAATGTAAATTTGAACCACGTTTTAAAATTTTGAAAATCATGTGACTCTTTGATTTAGCCTTGGTTTTTCCATCTGAAACACGGAGAGTCATCACTGCTTCAGATTTGGGTTTCTACACTTAAATTTGAGGTTGAGGCGCAAGCCCCCCCCACGTTTTGCAGTGTACCAGAAGCATGTAAACGGGTTAAGCAGCTCGTTCAGCAGTGCTGCTGCACTAGTACAAACTCACAGGAGATTTCAAACCCGGGGCTATACTGCCATCTGTGTCATTCGCCGGCTGGTGTGTGCTTCTTGTAGTACAGCATGTTTTCACTCTGCTGCTGCTGCTGCTGCTGCTGCTGCTGCTGCTGCTGCTGCTGCTGCTGTTAGATCATACTCACATAGTCTGCAGTTCTCTGCTTCACCACAAAGTGTCTCTGTGCTCAAATCTGTGCTTCTGCACTTGTTCCTGCTGCTGATGAACTTGTCTGCATCCCTTTCTCTATCATACCCAAGTGTATGTCAGCTTTCTTGCTCATAACGTTCATTTTCTTCTTCTTTTTATGAGTTTAATTTCCTTGCACTCAACTGAAACCAGTGCACACACTCACAAGCACTTACATGGCTGACAGTTTCCACAAGAGGAGATTTGTTGATTGATTAAATAATACCCCATTGTTCATTGATCAGCATTTTCATTTCCCATAAAATGCATTACAGTTGTAACTGCTGGATAATGGTTTTTTGCAATTAGGATCAGAGTGAGGGTTCAGAACACCCTTACTATCAGTTATACAGAGGAAGTTGACTTAGAACATACACATAGCATTATCACCACTGCTTTTACACCATATAATTACACACACACACACACACACACACACACACACACACACACACACACACACACACACAGACCATTTGGGGTTAATCAGTACAAACAGAGTCTGTTTTATATCAGGTACTGCAGGGCTGCTCCCCTGGGAGTTTTGTAGCTTGCTCAAATATACATTTTTAGTTGATGTTGATGTTGTCTCACCTCCCAAATTTTCCTGTGCAGTCAGGATTAAACATGCAACTCTCTCCTCACATGTCCCCTTCTCTAATCCCAAGGTTAATATCAGCAGTTAATTTAATGTGTTTCCTGCAGGCTGGACTCAAAATGCCATGTGCAGTGAATGTAGATTGTATTATGTGTTTCCTAACTGCATTACTAATTAGAGCTCTGCTTATGTGGCTGTTCTGGATACATCAGGAAAAAACCTGCATCCTGTAAGCACATGACTGCAAATAGGCCGGTAGATCACGATTAAAGACAGGGTGTGAGAAATACGAGTCGATCTTTACAAATTGCTGCTCTGAATTCATGTGTGGTACTAAGCTGGCAGTTTATACTACCTGAAAAACAGAGGAACATCAGAATCAGCCATGCGTTGTCCCCTGTCCTGTATGCCTGACCAGCTGTACAACCTGCTTCCTGTCTTGATAATGTGAAAATCACCTGCAAGACTACTGACCCATCTCAGCTTAAAAAGCTAAATGCAGAATTTATCTTCAGGTTCTTAAATGCTTGTCCACTGTTGGCTGCTTACAAAAGGAACTATGATAAGCGCAGTGGCCAGTTAACACTGTTATCTCATAGTACACTGGCAAGTTTGGACATGCCTGGTCCAAATTGCAGTTATTGTGAAAAGTTAAGTGAGTAGAGGATGAACTGATCTCCAAAAGGCATGAAAGTAAAAATGGAACAACCTCCTCAACATTTTAAGCTTAAGATTACTTTATTTTTGTAGCCATGAGTAAATGTATGTGAGAAAAAGGGTGCAGAATCTCATGAAAGGAACATCTCTCCAGCTGTCAAACATGGACGTGGATCAATCATGCTTTGGGCTTGTGTTGCAGCCAGTGGGCACAGGGAACATTTTAGTGATAGAGGGAAGAATGGAATCAATTAAATACCAGCAAATTCTGGAATCAAACATCACAGCGTCTGTAAAAAAGCTGCAGCTGAAAAGAGGATGGTCTCTAAAACAGGATAATAATCCACAATGGACTACCTCAAGAAGATCAAGCTGAAAGTTTTTCCATCCTCACAGTCCTCCGACCTAAAATCTGTGGATAGACCTAAAAAGAGTAAGACGGCCCAGGACTCTCAGAGAAGAAGCCTTTTGCAAAGAAGAATGAGCAACCCCCCCCCACACTTGCCAAAGGGGTTGAGACAAAGTACTGACCATGCAGGTGCCTAAACTTTTGCTTCTCTTGGGCCTTTTCCTTTTAGTTATTTTAAAACTGTATATTTTACAATTTGGAAATAATAATAAAAAACTAATCGTGCTTAAAATGTGAAAGAAATGTACCACCTTTAATTGACCGAGGGTACCCAAACTTTTGCTAATGTGTATGGGTCAGATGGATAAGAAAACAAATGAGCCGTGGCTAATGAATGATAAATTTAGTTGTATGTTTAATTGTGTGTCTTAGCTTTTTCTTTTCTTTTTTTAAAATTTTATTTGGAAAAAGAGATTCTCGTACAACATATCGAAATGTTCATGAATATTCAGTATTGTCTGTAGTCTCATTCCAGGTTTTTTTTTGTTTTTTTGTATTCCTTATTCCACCCATATACAGGCACTATAGAGCAATTAACTATTCAATCAAACAATTTCAAATTTCAGACTATATACATTTGAACGTAGGGGCTTCACATCATTTCCATCAGAGGAGAGCGAGGAGGAAATAAAGAAAGGAAAATTTGATAAAAGGAGACTTTTCGAAAGACTTTGGAGGGGTCATGTAAAATCTGCTCTCTTGGGGGATATAAATTCAATCCACTTTTCCCAAATTTGGTAGAATTTCTCCTTCTGGGTTCTTAGAGAATAGGTCAGCTTTTCCATTTTGAATATTTCTAATGTTACTCAGGCCAATCCTCCATGGAAGGTGGTGACGGATTTAGCCACTTCCTAGTGATACATTTTTTACTCACAGCCAGTAGGGCCTGCAGCAGCTTTACATCCCTTCTCAGTTTCAAGCATACAACATGACCCAGGTATAGATTCTCAAAGTTTAGGGGTATGCAAATCTTGAACACTATATTTAGTGTATTATGAATATTGCTCTAGTACTGAATTAGTTTTGGGCAACTCCAAAACACGTGAAAATGGTTTGCCTCCTGGGAACCACATTGTCTCCAGCATTGTGAGCTTGTGCTTATATATTTTCCCTGATGTGGAGGTGTCTTAGCTTTTTCAAGTCACAAGCTGCAAGTCTTCTCTCACTTTAGAAAATGCACCAGAAGGTGCACTTTTGCTGCACTTTTTCTGAACGGGGGGGTCACTGAGTCCACCATGTGGTTCCTGTAGGTTTGTACTCCGCCTGTGTTTCCACGCAAACCGGTCTGATCATGGCATGGGGTGTTTGTCTGCTCGTTTGTCTGCTGCATCATATTTTGGTAATCGGTGTCTTTCGTCAAATCCATAGTTGAAGGTAACATTGGGAGTGGTGATCTCTGGACAGGAAGGATGGCGTAAATGACACAATTCCATTGTCCAGGCAGCACCATTGAATTAACTAGATAAATGTGCTTTAAAGAAAATAGACTTTGTAATTCGGAAGAATCGAGATCTTCTGAAACCATAACAATGAAGACCAGGTGGTGAAGGCGCATGACTGGTACGTTGGTCTGATCAGTAGGAATCGCGGATCATTACATTTGACCATCTCGATTATGTAACCAGTCGGGGAGCCCGTTGGGTTGGCCGAGCGGTTGACGTTACATCGTGACGACGAGTGGATCTCACAGACGCACGGGGACCTCACGTCTCCATCAGGGATGGAGGAGCGCTCGATAACCAGGAGACAAGCTGCTGCGCGCCTCTGTGTGTCTGAGCACCCCGTGATGCGGTAGGGAGGGAGACGCTCCCCCTCCACCTTCGTACAGCACCAGTGAAACGGGGGATGCGGTTTTCCGGCGGCGTCGGTCTCTGAACGAGCTGAGCCCGCTCTGACACCAGGAGGAGGAAACTATTGGCCGCTCTCTGCTGGAGGTAACACACGGGGAGGCAGAGAGCCATGGCAGGCGCTAAGCTGACGCCTTCGCCCTCGGAGATCGACCCAGACGTCAAGACCGAGGTGCAGAAAACCCCAGAGCCCACTTGGGTCAACCCCGCCAACCCTCTCCGGACCATGGGCTCTTTTGGGAGTGATGCCGGCCAAAGGTAGCTGCCGCAGATCCGCACCAAAGTCGCATGTTTCTGAATGCTGCTCGCTTGCGCACATGCAGCATCCGCGAAATAACATGATGCTGCGAGCGCAAGGTTCATAAAGTCTTCCTAATAACTTAGCTCGCAATTATCCTTAGGCAAAAGTTACGCCGTGATCAATATTCCATTACGATTAAATCTACCCGCCCGTGAATTGTGACATTATCGTTAAGCACCGGGTGGCACAGGCTTTCTCCGCTGGGGGTTAAGCACAAACACAACCAGTGCGCCTGTTTATGACTCAGTTTCATGACAAATAGCTGAATGATTGCAAACGCTTCTTCCATCAATCATATTTCTCTCAGCATCACTGGGGTTCATTTAATAGCTGCAGTGTGTGGTGATTACATAATTTAGAGGATGCTGCATTCCCATTACAATTTTATGAAACCTGATGTTTTTATAGGGTGGCAAAAAATCTTATAATACCACTGCATTCAAAGCTGGAGTTATGTTTGACATGATACATGCAGATTGGTGGATGAAATAAAAATGCAAACCATGGGGGATGACGTTGGACATGCCTTTTTTTAATATTTAGATTAAAAAAGAGAGACTACATATTTCAGCACATGTGCACCACTCATGTGTCTGCAGACCTCCACTGTCAGGACACTCTCCCAGCATTTGGTAGACAAATTAGACTGTGGTGTGTGCAAGATGGGCTGAACCCGTAACAGCTGAGGGAAACTGTCTTTTGTTTTTTGTTTTTTCCTTTCGGGAAGACAAAAGAACTTGAGATCTGCAGAAATGCTGCCCTTAAAGGCCAGATTGGCACTGTTACCTGTAGGTTATATGAGTTTGGTTTGGCTGAAAAAAGAAAGATTGTTCTTGTTTGGCAGTGTTTCAAAGCCTGCACAGCCAATATGCTGGTGGTGCAGTGTGTTCTCTCTCTCTCTCAGTATTTCCAACACTCATTTTTCATGCCAATATTTACTTGAGGGCATTGATATTTTTTGATATGGTCAAAAATCTGGAATGTACTCATTGGTATCTGCAGCATTCATTGTGTAATACATGTGTGATTTGATTTTTGATTTGCACTCCATAACAAAAGCAACAGTGACACGGGGAAAACATTTTAACCCGCCACTGAGGAAGTCAGTCTGTGCAAATGCAGCAAAATAATCTGACAAATTATAAGGGATTATTATTTCAATCTTAACAATAAGGCTCCACCTTGTGAAGTCTCTTTGAATATTCATAAAATACTTGCTCTCTCTCATTATAATTTCCATCAATAATAGAGACCCATTGAGAAATCTGTCCACTGCAAATACTACTAAATGTTGTATGCTTTGTATGTAGCCATACAATCCTCCTCTCTGGGGCAAAATGTCTCGAGCTTGGCTGCCATATTTTGGATGACAGACCTGCAAGGATGTCATGTTGTGTTACAGGGTTGTCAGTGGTATCCCATACGCAAAGGACGCGGCTGGATTGGCTCTCAAGATGGATCAGGATTACTTTAGGCTTGAGATGACACTGATTATAATTACCTCCTTTAGGACATGCATTGTGGTGATGCTAATGGCCGAGATTGAAAGAAATCTTGTGCACTTTTGCCAGTCAAGGTGAAGTTTGCAATGTCAGTAGCGTGAGGAAGGTTTGAAAGCATGTCTTTCATCTCGACCACATTTAAATATGCAAAGGAGGCACTTCTCAAATGTTGTGCATACCTCTTCACTTTCTGATGTGTTTGATGATGATGATCACCGGTTCAAGGTGACAGCATTAGCTCGGAGTGTTTTCATAAACACTAGCAAGAACTGCAACTACTGTAGTGGTTTGACTAAGGATGCAAAAAATGATGATGACTACAGGTTGATGATATTAACTTACCCTGTACTTGACTGCTGATGGTTATATCGACACTAACGATGAACTTTAGATGACCTAAAAATCTGGTTTCTTTAGCTATTATCAGCTGTCAAGTAGTAGGATGTATCAGTAGTTCAGTAGAGTGTATGTATTGAGGATGATAATGGAGCAAAACACTAAATTCTAATACCAATCACAGACCACAGCCATGTTGATGACTTGAGGTTTAAAGGTTGACATTTGTGGATGGAGCAGCTGGTCCTCACCACTATAATATTTGAGCAAGCATTCAGACAGGGATTTTGAAATCAGTGCACAGGGATGATACTGACATTAATTAGCATGGACTATGATAAGTGCAAAGATGACAGTAATGGAGATGACGAAGCTCATGGTGTTGTTGGTGTGCTGTAGGTGGTTGAAGTGACGATTGCACATCTGTTAGAGTGATCAGCATCTTAGTCAGCTGACAACTGGTCTGAGAACAGATCGGGAGCTCATCAGTTCGAGAAGTTGAGCGATATTGAATATGGCTATTGCAATGCTGCACTGTTTGTGTGGGATCTAATGCACAATATCTGCAAATGGCCGAGGCTGTTAAACCTAATGCTTCAGTTGGCCAGTTGCCTGGGGCAACCAGATTTGGACCACCATCAACAATTTAATAGACCGGGTTGCCACTATTGGCTATGTCTTCCTGTCATGCTACTTTCAGAAATGACAAAATACCAGGTTCTGTCATAGTTTTAAAGCCCACACAGAGCCCCTGCACGTCCACTGCAGGCTGACAGAATGCTGTCAGAAATCAGAGAGCTTTCTAGGTTATGAAATGTGATGCATCCGGCTGACTCAAGAATGAGAGGATGTGGAGGGGGTGTGACAGAATCAATAATATCGCCCATCGTACGACACAGCCTATAAAAAGTTAATCTATTTCTGCATAATTTATAACACCTGGCAATGCCTTATTATGTTTGTATGTATAGGAGTCTATATACAGTATTGACATTTAAATACTGTGGCCAGGAAAAAGACTAAATGAGACTTGGAGGATTTTCAAGAACAGAGGGATCGACCATCTTTTAAACACAGGATGTGATCAAAACAGACAGACTCAGACAGATTTATTTTGGCTTCTTCCAGCTTTGCCACCACATTGCCTCTACATGAAAAGTCTGTTTGAAAAATGGGCATTTGGTTTGGTCTTTTGGTGTGCAGTGAATCTGAATTTTAGAGCCCAGTGGGGACTGTTAGTCATGTTTTCATTAAGGCCACACCAGTGTATTACACAGGATGTGTCGAGGTTTTTACTGCATATAGGCCAGCAGAGCAGCAACTTGATAAAAGTCAGGACTTTTGATTGACTGATATGCTTTTTACCATTTGCTGATGTTTCAGCAACACTGATCCTTCTACACAGTGTGCATGTCTGTCAGTCTGTGCTTTTCATCAAGTTTTAGTCCTTGTTTACTGTGTTTCATCTTTAAGTCTTGTGCAGTCAGCAGTGCCTCCTCAACGCCAAAGCTACACAGTAGATTTTGATTACCAGCCATTCATGTTGTCCACTGTTTGACTGATGCTGTGGTGAAGTCATTCATTATTTTTTTTATAATTTCCTGTTTTTGCATGTTTTCTTTAATTCGCAGTTAAATGGCAACAAATCTGTTGCATGATACCACGCACTCTGGCCCAGATTTTTCTTATCCAGGCACTCTGAAGGATATGAAGCTACCATATGTGTATATGATATGAGCTTTAGATAATTAGCCACTAGATCAAGCAGAAGAATGGATTTGTGTAGGTTTGTAGGAAGAATTAGGACGAATCGCTGCCATTTCACTCTAGGAAAATGGTCATATTTAAAGGCATTTCCTGTCAGCACAGAATGTCAGTTACTGGTAGCATAAATCAATATTGACTGAAAACATGTAGATCTGTGATTGAGGTTTACGGCTTGTGAACGGTGCAGATATGGGAAGCGTGACTGAACATCTCTTCTAAACCTTAAAACAATTTGGTATGAATTTCCCTCTTGGTAAGTTGATCTTTCAGACGGATGTTATTGAAATACATCTTAACTCAGTTTATTTGCAGTTCTGTGCACCAAAGCTGCATCTTATTTAGGTCCCTCCACTCCCACACACCTTTTTGTTATCCCAGTGCAGGCACTTTGATCCAGTTATCCTCCTCAAATGGTGCAGTATATTATGCACCTTATACAATCAATTTACATATATCTAATGGTGAAAAATGTGCTGTGAATATGCTGTAAATTAATCCAAATCTTGAGCCCAACATGGTAAAGTAGAAGTAGATCTTCATTAATCTGCAATAGCTAATGAGAACGTCTTTTGGTGTAAGCAATAGCCAGTTGGGAAATAGAGGAAAGCTAATGGACATGAACACTGTCTCAGTACTAAGATGAATGTAGATGTAATAAGGGAAAGCTAATATTTCATCTTCTCTCTCTAGTCAGATGTTGGCCTTATTGTGGTTGCCTGGTTAATGACTGTTTTTATGTTTCACGGTTTTATCATTAGTCCTTCATCATTACATGTTTTGTTTATCAGTCAGTTTTCTAGCTAATTACTTTTTCAGATTCTTTGCAAGTTACTGCTCAATTACCCTGTGATTGTAAATTATTGTTGAGCATTTCACTTTTTTTATTGCACAGGCCACTTAAGTATGTGTCCTCCACCCATATGTCTTATGTGTATTTATAGCGCCCTGCTTTCACGGAACAATTAGGCTTTCATTTTGATTTGAGTACCCAGGGTTTAATGATGGGTTGTAATATGGTCCTTGGGGTAAATTACATGCTGTCCATCATTGTTGTTCATTAAGAAAGGAGGATGAAATCTCTCAGCAGTTGACTTGAGAGTTGAGACTCAAAAATAACGGGTGCCCTGGTTGTTATGCATGCGTTTAAACAAAACGAAGATTTAAAAAGACCTTGGATATCAGGTAGAGCCATCTAAACGAACGCTAGTGGCTTTTAATTAAGTGTCTGTAACAGTGAGATACTGTGCATACCTGGCTGTGTAGTGTGCTGAACAAGGGTATACTTTATGTACATGGCATTGTGTGCATGCACATACAGTGCTTGCCTCCTCCTGCTTCTTGAGAGCGTTCGTTAGCAGAGAATCAATTAGAAGGCCTGAAGAATGTGAGAATGAGGGATAATTTTAGTGAAGCCGCCAAGCTCAAGAGCTTACACAGTCAGCTCTAGATGTCGGCTGAACTCAATCGGAGCCATGCTCCAGAAAAAGCTCACAATCTGGGCTGTGCAGGGTAGCACCAACACAGACCTTCAAAACTGAGTTGTTTACAAAGAAAGGGACGACGGCACTCTGACCGGATGATATGGTCAGTAGAGAGCTCTTATGATGGACTCCACACTTAACTCCGTCAGTAACCTGTCACACTTTTCTGTCAATATGTATCATAATGTAGTAACATTTCTGGAAGTTCCATTAAGAAACATACATACAGAAAAATAATGACTGATCTGTTCAATACAGAAAAGTAAAAACACAAAAAAGATAAATGAAATTATCTCTGCATGAATTCAGGCAATAAGATTTTGATGTTTGTGACCTCTTCAGTGAATTCAATAACTGACAAATAAAGCGCATCATACATACATCATCACATACAATCCTGCAAAAACAAAGTCTTCTTTCAATCATGACTCACACATCTTTCTAATTATTTTCCCATCCTTCCATTTTTAAAGGCTGCTCGTTGTCATTTTAACACCTGGGTAGGTCAGTTCCAAAAGTGGGAGATACTGTGGCACAAGAGGTACAGAGGTACTGTTGCTATGGTTACCTGCAGTTTAATATACCTGCTGACTGATACAGAGCTGAGGTTTAGCTGTTGACCAGAACTGTGTGTGAGATTGTCTATTATAATTTTGAGTTTGATGGACGTTTGCCAGCCAGTCAGAAATGGGTGTTTTCTGTGAGAATGAAGTCTAGAGTGTGTAGGCGTTAATGATGCTGTTTCCACCAGCTGTATGTACAGCTCAGTACTCTATCATGTACTGTAGGTTACTGCATTCACCTTCTTTTTGTGTGTAATGCTGCTGTAAAGAGTTCCTTCTTAACCAGGTGTTAAGTTATTGTACTAGAACCAACCAGTCATTTTTTGGAGTGGACAGCTTGAGCAGCCTGTGTGGTATGTGAGGAGCTGCATGGGAAGTGTAGTTTATGAGGAAATGCTGGCACGCATCCTGATGTAGGTGTGCAGATTGAAAACTACAAATCCCATTTCGTCCTTGAAATTGCTGCAGAGATGGGTTATGTGTGATAGGCCCTCCCACTTTATATCAGTCAGTCCTTGAGGCAGTTCTCAGTCAATCCAATTGAAAGCATACTTTGAAAGTGCTGGTCATTTTGCACTTGTTGTCTCAGCAGCTCGGCTCATGTTCCTGATTCCAGATCTGCTGCAAAGAGGTGAGACTCACTTTGCTTCTTCCTTTTGTCTTCCTTGTGTTTTAACACAGTTGGAGTAAGACATGAAGGGCAACATGATGCTAACTGCATAAATATTGAAAAAAACAGAGGAAGGAACAGAGCCAGTGTTGAGTGTGTCAGTTGTAAGCTAATGGAGGCGAAGCGAGCCTCTGTTTATCTTAGCTTATAAACTGCTTAAGTCTTAGCAGCCAGATAGCATCTTTATTGCTCCTTTAAGTGTTGGTGGTCACCAAATGGACAGTGAGAGCGCAGCAGAGGAGTTGATTGTGTTGTTAGGTACAGTATCCCTGACAAGCAGCCTAATCATTTCATAATTGCTTTCTTTTACCCCTGAACTAACTTTTTTAAGGGGCAGTTGGCATGTAGTGAATCTCACTGTGAACCTCTCGTGCAGTAAGTGTTACGAGTGAAATAGTTGTAAAATAAGTGAAGTTGCTCTGCCTCATATTGTGCATCAGTCTGTTACACTTTCTTCAATGCAGTTCAACTTTGCTGTGATCAGAAAATTTCCAAAATGCACAGCAGTCCATCTTTTTGCATCTTGTGTCTGTCTCTTAAATGCACTTCAGATCCAAGGTGAATTAAATATATTTAATCTGGCTTTTAAAAATGTGACTCTCTCTTTCAATAGGATTGATAACCAAAACCTCATAGACTAAGATTTTCAGTTCAGTCAAGGTCCCTCACAAGTACTTCAGATAATGATTTTTTTTCTAACATTGAACGGTTGGAGACCATCTTCTTATTTATGGTAGCATTACTAGAAAGTTACAGTTGAATGACCAGAGTAGACATTTTCATTTTGTCAAAAAAAAAAAAAAAAAAAAGCATTTTCTGTCATGGAGTCCCACTTCTGATAATTTCATTGGATCCTTTGGACCGTAATAGCCGACTGTGCTCTGTTGTTGAAATGGCAAAAGGTTCTTGATAATTACTATACAGGTCCTCTCTTGTGACCTAACTACTTCCTGGGTTTAATGGACACTCCATTAGACCTTTCAAAAGGCGTTTTGGTTTGATGGTGCTCAGTGCCTGTCAGAAACTTTTGAACTGTGCCTGAACTGCCAAATAATGACCTCTTTACAACACGCTTTCCTTCTGCTTTTCTTCTTCATACTTTTGACCAGCAGACAGACTTTGATCATTCACAAGGGGATATCAGCCTAAATTATATTTTTATCCACCTGCTATTGCTGAAATTCATATTTTTAGATGTGCTTTGCAATAGACATTGAAGGTATCTTACTCACCAGAGTTACAGTATATTCACATGTTTGTAGATTCCAAGAAGAGTACAAAAGCCTACAGACATAATGCGAAATGATTTAATGATTCAGTTTATAATGGATTAAGCACTGGAAGACATTACTGCAGGTTACACAGCTACAAACAGTACAATGTGATTTTTTTCCATTAATCAGACTAACTGAGCTGTATGCAGATAATATATATCAAATTGACAACATGAGTCTAGCTTTGTAACAATATGGATTAAAACTAATAGCTATAAAGTGAATGCAAATGTATTTGGGACATGTAGTTTTGGTTGTACTGTATAGGGTTTTGCTCAGAACTGTTGGATCAGAATTGAGTAAAAATTAAGTCTACTGCTCAGTTGTGGTGTTACTATAAATCTGAATGAGCGGTGTGTCTAGTTTGTGTAAATGACTCTCAAACAAATCAATGAATGGCATAAGATTATATGTTCAAGCAAAAGGGCTATTAACGATACTGGTCGAGAGGTTAAATCAATAAAACTAACTGTATCAGAACTGATTACGCTTGTTTGGTTTAACAATACAGACTATGATCAGATGTTTTCTCGCAGATTGTGCACTAAACAAGAACTGTTGGTGCAGAAGCTTTGCTGTCTATTCGCCTTGTTGCATTTACTCGACCTTTTTCACCACCGACGTTAGACTTGTCATAGCAGGAACAGCACAAATGTATCGAGTGACATTAATGATGGCTCCATTTCAGTGGTGTTTACCAATACCGGGCCTCTTGAACTGGAGCACCTAAAGGGAAGGCAGCCATAATTAATGTTCCTTACAATTTCACCAAGTGAAATTGTCCACGGTCGACTCCCTGAATCACAGTGGTTCGTCCGCATTGTGAGCTATTATCTGTTCCTGTGAGCTCAATTTCATTTGCAACTTTGAATGTTTCTGTGTCAACATCAAATCCTGTCTAATTCCATGTCACAGAACAAATTCCTCTGTGGTTCAGCCTCAGTTATTGGTCTCCAAAGGAAGTTGTAGTCAAAGAAGGCACATCTACGTCAGATCAAACTGCGTGTGACCCCAAGCCCATCAGAAATGTCCATTTGTCATTCAAATCAATAGCTGGGTATGTCTCTCTGTCTGTCAGTTTCCTCAGTGTTACACACTCCCCTTCTCTCAACGGTCATCTCAATGTGGAAAATGAGATTGACCAAGAGGGTGTGTCCACTGATCCCCTGTGGTTTGCGTTAATTGTCCCATCTGTTCTTTTGCCAGCGGAGGCATTGTTTTTGATCAAATTAATGTGTTGTATTTTCCTTGCATGTGCCCCATGAATTAGCTCAGAAATGCATTTTGTATTTCCCGTCAAGTTCAGCTCCAGTCAGTTTCCTTTCTCAATGTTAATATTTACTTGTATGAGGAGTTTGAAGGTGACACTCTGAAGCCTCGGCGGAAAAGTCTTGACAGTAGTCCTTGACTGTGCAATAAGAAACCGCTGCACAAATATGGGATCTGATGCAACTTTTGGAGACATTCAGTATGTATTTAGCCAATGTACCCAGTATTTAGCATGATGTAGGTTTTGCTGATATTCTAAAAGGAATATCAACTTGCTAACATAGTGTCAGATCCCATCTTGGATCTTCTTGCTGCACAAACTATGTTCAGATTCTCCGTCAAGCTTAGAAAAAGGTTCCATTCTCACTCAAAATACAAGTGAATGCAAAAAAAGTGGCATCCTTTTCTTGCTCTTCCCTCTCTCCTTCCCTCTCCTGCTTTCTCAACCTCACTGTCTCCTAACCTGTGCCTATTTGTGTCTATGTGTGCTGCGTCCAGGTATCAAGAGGAGTACAGTATGGACTCAACCAATGCCCAGTAAGTCCCTGGCAGCATCATGCTTGCATGGCATGGACGTTTTGGACCTTTATTGCGAGCACCAAAGCACATACGTAGCACTGTTCACTTTGGGTTTTGCATAGACTGGATGCGGACATACTAATGCCTTGACCTTGTTGAGAGGTTGTATTACATGTATCAGTAAAGTGGGTAATCATTGTTGTGGTAATGGTGCAGAATGCCGAGAATAATGAATTCATATGTGGCTACCTTTTCAACAGTTGCTGTGGCAAAGGCTCAAATTAAACATTCAGCTCAATGCAGCTTTTTGTCACATTCGATCACACCACAGGAAATGGTGAAAAGGTAGTTTGTGTGTTTTTATCAACTTATTCCAGGTGTGTCATCTGTTTCTTGAGAGAATGTGCACAGCAGCCTTCACTGGATGTAAGGTCAGGGCTTGAAGCATTAATCATGTCAGCAGAGATGAGTCGTGTTATTTTGGTGAAAGAGGTGCTCAAACTACCAACGTGTCAGTCGTTTGTCCTGTACATGGTGTGCACTGTGCATGCTGCTGACTCTGATCGTATGCAAATTCATAATGGAGTTTCAGCTGGTGTGATATTTGGAGTATTGGATTTTTACTACGTTCACTTGAGAAACTCTCCAAAATACCCAACCTGCCATTATATGGTGATAAAAGAGGTGAAGCGTGGAGGTCTCATCTGTAAGTTACAGTAAAATTATTTATATATTTTGTTTGTTTGTTTGTTTTGAATTTCTGGAAATAATAGCTAGATGTCTGATGTGTATTTCAACTTGTTGATGTTCCACTGCAGCAAATAGGTCCATGTTACTTGATTTGTAAAAGAAAACGGGTGCCAGAACACATCATTAATCATTATCATAGATGCCATTTTGCTTTAAATGAACAGTATGAAATTTCTGCCACAAGGGGTCTCTCAATCAAAACAATAACAAAGCAATATGTAGTTAGATGGCATTGAGAAGTAGCGTGGGATCATTGGAATCGTTGTCTTGATAAATAGCCACCATTGGAAAATCTCTCCATAAGGTGACTCAGGTAGAAATGTTCCCTGATGAGGAAACTCATTAAAGGTTTATTCACGTTACGTTTACTTTCTTCTTCACTCTCTGACATATCATCTGGTTTCTCCTGGGTCTCCATTGACAAGTGACCAAATGAAACGCACTGTAACTTACATAAAATGAAATTATATGGATTTCTCTGGCTTTGAACACACACGCACACGCACACGCACATGCACACACACACACACACACACACACACACACACACACACCAAAATATACAACATAGGTCTCATCGTTTTTAGACATTTTAAAGTGGAAATGTTACATATTGTAAGTCCCAAAAGTTTGAATATTTATGACATAAATTGATTGACAGAATTGAGCAGTGAGGCATCTCTTCTTTCTCAAAGGAGGTTTTGAAGGGATCAGTAACCATCGCTGTTATTGAAGCCACACAATCCAAATTGTGTGTTTAGCCAAAATGAGAAGAACAAGTAACAACAAGCACGGCTTGATTGACACCTGTCAATCAAGCAAACATGCCCCAAAACATGAGTCTGTGATGTCTCCTTAATGAAACTAATTACTCAACATGTGGACATTGAAATTAATTCAAAATTAATGTTTTACTGAGATGATATTCAGTTTGTGCTGTTCTGGACCTTTTTAAATAGTCTACTTTGCTACACAATCTTTGTTTGTTTGTTTTTTTTTTACCAGCATGTCGTCAATACATGCTGGCAGTTCTTCATGTCAGTAGCAGCTTTCACCCTGCAGCTGTGGTGGGTTGCAGCTTGAGTGTAGTGCTTGTTGTGACTGTGCTACTGTTGGAAAATGGATTGTGATCCTTGGGGATGTGCTAAGTGGAGAACTATAAACATGCATTGACATGTGAGTGCTCCCTTCACCACTGGTATGGTAAGTAGAAATTCAGGCTGACGGAACACACTGTGTTTAGTGTGATGCACGATGTGAGTCCTGCACAGTCGCACACGCAATAAGGCTCCCTCTTCATGTTCATCATGTGACACTTGAAGCTCAAGGCGCCGCATCTCCATACATTTTTAAAGGGAATAAACAGTTGTTTCTCTTACAGTATCCAAACACAAACTATCTAATTTAACATGAAGTGTTTTCCTGCAGTTGCAAAGAAAAAAAAAAAAAAAAAAAAAGTTTAAGATGCCTTGATATGATCACAGGAAATGTCAAGTTTTGGTTCCAGCTCATCAAAGAGTAAGATCATTGCATGTTCAGAAAACCACAGCGCTGATGTCAGCACAGTAAAGGGAGATCCACATGCATTCACTGTGGGTGCTTGAAACACTTCAGCTGGTTCCTCTCAATATGGAGGAGCTTAATATGGAGACGTCCCCAAGCAGCTGCGATAGGTAGGTAGCAGGTTTTACCTTTTAACAAAACATTTCCTGGAGTGCACGTCAGAAGGGTGATCTAAGGTGGGGTTTTTTCTGTACCACAATGTGAAAGAAATGTTTATGTGACACTGTATGACCTCTTTTTGTAATCCTGCCTACCTTCTTGTCTTTTCAAATGTCATGAGCTGTCTTCAGAGGCTGAAATGACATGAGTCACTTCTCTCTTCCTGGAAGTGGAATTTATTGAAAAGACACATTTTCTTGGCAGTTCATAGAAAAGTAAAGCCAGTTGAGCAGTTGTGGAACATGTCGCAGTCAAGTGTGCTCTCTTATGACGGCCGGGTGAGATCAAGCCAGTCTGTCTTTTTACCTGCATTGGTTTCCATCCATAAATTTGAAATGGAGTTTCTTAAGCATCAAAATCACAAAACACCGGCATTATTCTTCTTTACCATCGTTCTTACTTTTATTTCCTATTTTGTATTGAAATTTAACAGCTATGTGTTTATTTTGTATAAAGTTTTCGCATTACAGGCTAATTAAAGCTGATTCTACCTCAGTCAAAATATGACTGTGATATTAGAGCTATACGCAACTGGAATATGCCATTTTTTGCTCTTGTGGTTACAGGTCATTTGTCAATGAAAGGTTTGAATTTACTTTTGCCGTACTTTGATTTCTGTATGACACAATTTCATTTTTCAGGGAAATGGAGTCATTGAAGAAATCTTTCAACATCATCTTTACTTCATTGAGTTTCTGTTAAGTTCTTTCCAAATGTCCTTGCTCATCTAAAGATTTTGGAGATCAGGCTCATGTCCTGGAGTCTTTTAGCTCTCCGTTGACACTGCCACATGCTTTATCATTTTCTAACACAAGGACATGGCCTCTTGGGCGATGTGAAGTTTCTTTCTTAGGTGTAATATCTTCCTTTTACTCTGTCTCATGTCCCATTTCTCAGACATCTGCCATCCCCTGAGCTTCACTATTTATATTTTGATAGCCAGTATGTTGTGAGCTTTCTTTGATAGTAGTATCTGAGGAAGACGCACATGATTTGGATCTGTAAAAAATCTCCCGGACCTTTCTGGGTTGGACATGCTGTGGTATTGCCTTTTAGGAACGAGGAACATCTCTCTATGAGAATTTGTCTTTCTCAGGCACTGCCCGGTGTAATATCCAACTGTTCAGCAAATTAGCATGAGCGCTCTTGAAATCTCCTCTGCAGTCAACAGGATGACTCATTTATTATAAACAGTGTAGTCAACAATAATATGAGCAGCACACTTATTATAACTGTACAGTATTGTCAGAACGCCTCAACAGACCTTGAACGACGTACGACAACTGCTTTGAATCAGCACTCTTTGAGAAGAGATTCGAGGCTTAACGATGATGAATTCTGCTGCAGTGCACTTTCTCTCGCTCACACAAAGTGATTTAGAGCAAAATGCTTCAGGGTTGTCTTTGTCCTTGAATACATCATGTACATATACAGAGTAGCTAGGACCCTCTCCAGAACTCCCCCACACACACAGTAGCAGAGTGTATGGATGCCTCAGGAGACCAGAAATGACCTCTTCATCGTTCATGTATATCTTGTCAGTCCACAGGCCACCCAGCTCCATTAAAGTGATTATCCTACCCCTGGGCTGATTATAGCAGAGACTGTTAGAGGTTCCTGCCTTCAGGATCCATTTGACAAAACACTCTCAGAGTTGCCGTTGTCCATGTCTGGCCTGAAGCCCATTCAACTATTTTTGCACTGTGATGAGGCTACTAGACAAGTGCCTCCACCGTGGGAAGTTTTAGATGCAGCTCGGCTGAACAGAATCAGAGAATAACAAAGATGCCTCGGCTCTTGAATATTCATGTCCATGTGGAATATTTTTAGAATCCCCACAGCTTTTATATCAGGCCTATGTCTGAGGTGCTTTGAGTGAGGTGAGGACAGAGAAAACCTGAGATCTGAAAATAAAAATTTTTATTCAGCATGTGATGCTGTCATCCTGACAGCAGTAGATGCAGTATTGGTGTGTGTGCTACCTCTGGGCCCTGAGGCCTTGGTCTTACTGTAAACCACAAATACTACGTGTAGTTGAACTCAAGCAACCTGATTGGTCACAGATAACTGGGCTGGTCATTTACAAATTTGTTGCTATGCCAACTAATTATTTAGGCATTGCTAAATAATGCTGATTTTGGTGCAGCCAAGCATACACTATATAATGCCTTCTACAAGACTGGATGCTGCTCAAGTCTACAGGAAATGATTTCTGCTTATATCTGCAGTAGCAGAGCATGCAGAAGCATCGGTGTACCATATTCGGATTGGCTTGTTTTGCAGCTTCCTCCCAGAGTTCCCACAATCATTTTTTGCCCCAGGTGATGTTGCATTTGGCTAACTGGTACTGTTGTTCACCAGTGTTTTCTCCTGCAACACTGACAAATATTCCATATGGCGCACAACATCTGGCAGCTGTTTGCCCATATTTTTTTTCCCATCACTAAGATGAACGCAGGTGTTTGAACAACTCCGTTCTCTCAAGCAGATTGTCCTGAGGTCGACAAGCTGTTTGATGTTTATTTATAGAGTCTACAAAGCAGATGTAGACTGTCTGTGTTTCAAGCTCGAGTGCATCAAATTATAGTCTTATCAATGGCCGTGTGCATGCGAGCGTGCATGTCATTCCCACCCAACTTTCTCTGGTGTTGCTCTTCATAACTTTCATTATGATCATGAACTTGTCACTGATTCTCTGGTTGTAAGATATACAAAAGGCTCGACATACCATGTAGACTTGTTAGTTGGGGACAAAAGGTCATGCTCCATCTACTGTGACTATGTGCAAACATTCCTGGCTCACGCCTTGTCTACCGTCTTTAAACTTTAGGGAGGTGAAGTAGCAACCTTTCGTAGATGTTGCCTGGCTTCTTGGATATTCAAACTGCTCATGTTTACATTTGACAGTCTGGCTAATGTGCGGAGGTGCATGGTGATGCTTTGCAGGCTACAGGGATGCCAAAGAAAAGAGCGTGAGTACTTAAAAGGTATTGCAGTGGGTCTGAAGTCAAGTGTGGAAGGAGCTCAATTTGTAGCCTCAGTCAGAGCTGCTTGAAAACAGCCCAGCAGAGATAACATGAACTTAACTCTGTGGTCCATTAGTGTTTGATACTGACACACTTTCTTTTTGTGGCTCTGTACTCAAATGAGTATGAAATTATAGTGCAGACTTGTGCTTTAAGGGTGTTTGAAGGTGTTAATTTGCATATTGAGTTAACGGACTGGGAATTGTAAGCCTTTTTTTATATATATAATCCCCCAAATTTTAGGAGATTGAAGCTACATACAGATCTTAAACAGGCAGCAACGACAAAACTATGAGCCTAACCAGAGGAAAGTTTTCAGATTATTAATGGAAGTGATGATCATCATCATATTGATGACTCTTATTCTGCAGATAATGGTCCCCCCAAAAACAGGGAATATATGTAACTCTTCTGCCATCCTCTGTGAGGCTGTACTTAGGTACAGCAGTGCTTTGAGCTAACAATAGGATGCTAACATGCTTACAGTGAAAATACAAAAAAGGTTATTATTTAGTAGTTTGCCATGTTGACTCTCTTAGTTCTGTGCTGTAACATGCTAACATTTGTAAATAGCACAAAGAACAACAGGCCAGTGGGTACTGTGATTCATCCTCTGGGGAGCATCAATGTCTGCCCCAAATGTCTTGCTATCCAAGGGATCGTTGTTGAGATATTTTAGTCTGAACCAAAGTGACAGGCACGCACAGACAGACAGACAGACAGACAGACAGACAGACAGACAGACAGACAGACAGACAGACAGACAGACAGACAGACAGACAGACAGACAGTGTGGCAAACTGTTCAACAGAAAGTAACTAAAGCCCTCTAAAAAAAAAAAAAATGCTAGATGCTGCCAGATTACATCACCTGATATTGGTGATAAAATGAAACTGTTTACATACAGCACACAAAAAGGTCTTAAAAGTGAAACTAAACTGACTCTAACTACTGTGGCTTTATCATGAGCTATTATTATTTTTCAAGCTGCTGTCTCATCAGTATGTATCTAAATTTACCTGTAGATGATGCCTGTTGTATAGACTGTGGACCTGAAGTACCATGTGCCATCAGTACAGAGTACAGAGCCAACCCAACAGAAAATGTGTTTCTGTCCAAATATTCACAGACTGAACTGCAGGTGTCAGTGTACATTCAGAGGAGCAGTGACATATCATTAGCGGAGGGGACATGCATGGTTGTCACCTCCACCCATACAAACAGACACCAGGCCCGGTAGGCTTTGTTGTCGCCCTGTTATCAAGCAGATGTCAGTGCAATTCTCATGTAAAACAACACAATACGAATCATATTACTGTTTATATTAGAGTCACATTTCAGGTTTTGATGTGCTCACGTTTCCTATTTGAAGTGTAATTGCAGGTGACCATAAACCAGCTGAGCAAACATGAAGCCTAAATGAGATCTGTGTCAGTGGAGACCATCTGAACATTGATCACCCGGCTTGCCACCATCAGACTTTACGACAGTCTTTTGGTGCTTCTCACGTGATAGAGCAATCAATGCACACGGTTTACATACAGTATAGCTGTGTGTTTACATATAGCTGTGTGTTTGGGTAGGGTGCAGTCACAGGCGATGGGAGAGGGTTGTCGGTGCCTATAGACGAGAACATGTCGTGTTGCTGTGGCTAATTCGTTTTAATGGAAACACATCACACGAACACGTGAGTATATGTTTCCTGCCTTGGAAGCTGTCTCCATGGCGATACGGCTGGTAGAGGAAGGAAAGGGAGTAGCTGGAAGATGGTGCATATCTTATGTTATTTCTTCCACCTACACTCATTATCCACACATACATACCTTCCTTACGACTCCGATGCTGTAATTACCCTTCTGCTCTCTCCTCCCTTGTCTTTTTGCACCCTGTGCTCATCTCGTCAGACAATAGAGAAGACTCTAAGGGTCCCTCCTGGATGTGAGAGGCCATTATTCCTTCCCCTCCTTGCTCATTAGTGACAACAAGCCCTCTACATTACAGAAACTGTTAATAGACATGTCTCGCTACCTGCATTCATCAAACCTACCTTTAATAGCTACATCATCATTTGTGCTTAAGCGATCGTTTGGTCAAGACCCCAAGTATTTTAAGGTTCATTATGTGTGCTCAAACCTTTCATAGCTTAGGCATTATCAATGTATGCATCATAAGTGAGAAGTCACTTATGGTCAGACAGTTTGATTTGAAATACTGTCGTTCCTCACAGGACATGGTTGTCAGTTTTTAATGGACGCCTTTATGTTAGTGCTCAATATAATACAGGCTGTCCATTCATGCCATCATTTATTAATGTGATGAACATAATTAATAATCAAAATGGTTTATACCTATGTGGTACAGACTATCACACAAACCATAGACAACATTACAGTTTACGGAGTTGGTTACTAAATGTGTATATGTGATATTAAGAGTGAATAGAAATAATTAAACCTTCCTGGATCAATTCATATTACGGTCTCAGTAGAGCAATTATAAAACCTTTACCTTAGCTCAAACTTGGTGTGTGTCACATCTCTACAGTATGTATATGTATCACAGCAAGTGCACCATTAAGAGAATGTCAGCGTATGAAAAAATAGGGCGTTTATTTAATAATCCACATTATTTTCAAGTACCAGTGCTGCACATTAGGATTCAAGCTCATATGCATTTGTGGATGATTTTGTTCCATTGTGAGGGGGAGCTGTGCGTAATGACTGGCAGTAAATGGATGGTAACGGAATTAGTCAGGAGGGAGGTGCAGCTTTTCCAGCACTACATTTGCACAAAGCATATGCTTTATACTGTAGTTCATTTTTACTGGAAACCTTCACCAGAGACAATTATGGCACTGACACAATTACCATTACTGTCTCCTGAAATTGGCAGGATGTGCCATTTAAAGGAATAGCTTCACAACAGCAGGATGAAAACTACCCTCAGTACTTTGTATGTGCTGACTGAAACATATCCTTTGCATCAAGTGTCAGTATTTGGTATTGAATGTTTGGTCAGATTTTCATTCTTTGATATTTTCTCATCTAAACTTGTGCTGCTGCTGATTATATACTGTGTTCTCTTCAGACTGATTGTTCCACAGGACAAGGATGATGATATTCTGTTTTATTAGAAAAAGAAACTCCAAGAAAAGTCCAAAATCAGCAGTGCGTTGGTCTCTCAGTGCTCACCCACCCTCTCTGTTGCATTCAGTCCCGAGCCAAGTCATTCCTACTGAAGACCTACTGTAAAACTTTAAACACTGGTCATGAATAAATACTGGAGCAAATAGCATCTCTGGGACTAATTTCAGCATCAGATTCAGTGTGGTAGTGAGTAATACAGGTCCAGTGCATACAATTTATTGACATCTAGTGAAGAGGTTGCAGATCAGACACAATCAAAACATGTGCTGTACTACTGCAGTAGAACCCATGGAAGCGCGCTCTCTAGAGCCAGTGTGTGGTTTTTGTCCTCTCTGGGCTACTATAGAAACATGACGGTGCAACACAGTCGACTTGTGTAAGAGGACCCGCTCCCTCTATAGCTATAAAGAGCTCATTCTAAGGTAACTAAAACACAACAATTATTTTATAATTTATAAGTATGAAATATCAGCAGACGTCACAGTGAATGTTGTCCTCGTACTCTCAGCATCTCAAGGTTTTGGTATTTATTGTAAAGTACAATTAGCATATTTTAAATGTCCAAGTGATGCTCATTCAACAAGCCAATTTCACCACAAACATACCTGATTATATGATCCCATGAAAAGATTTTCCACTGTTTGGGCAAATGTTTTCTGGTCCAATGTGTGTGTACATGTTGGCGGGCGGTGCTGCGTACGCGCTCACCTGTATACATTTACACTGACATCATGTCGCTGTTCCCCACAGGGTGCAGGTTGAGTTCTATGTGAACGAAAACACCTTCAAGGAGAGGCTGAAGCTTTTCTTCATCAAAAACCAAAGGTCAAGTAAGTACAGCCGGCAGGGAGCATCACGCTGCTCTCTTTACATCCTGAAATGCTAATGGTAACAGGCTTGCTGCCGCGAGTTATGCTGAGAGCTAAATGAACATATAAAAGCATTATGTCGGAAATTGCAGTCAGTGATGACGCATATCCAATTTCTGTCTCAGCTGGGGTTTCATTATTGCGTTGGCTGCCTCATTTTAAAACACTGTATTTTTGTCTGGCCCACCAAGGAGAGAAGAGTACGGTTAATTTCCTGAGAAACGAGGCAAGGCTGCAGTGTTTCTCTCAATAGGAGATAAGACTGGCAATGCCACGGCATCCCTCAATGAGACATTAGTGCGGCTCAGCACTGTGGTGCATTGTGTCTGGAAACTGTTCATTTGCAGCTTGTTCTAAACTACAGGCACCCTGTGTCCCTGCAGAACACAAATGGTTGACATGTCCTCAGCACCGACACAGCTCTGTTGTCTTTCTCTCAACTTGTCATTGTCACTAAGCCACCACAGCTTTTGACATAAAACAACAGAGTCTAATGAAAATGTCATGCTTGGCTGCAGGGGTCTCTTGCTCTGTTCTGTTGCAGCGTTGTTTGTTTGTCCTGTTTCTAAATCATTTTAACATTGATGATGGCTTCGTGTGAAGAGGTCGCGTCACGAGGGATCAGCTGCAAAGGCTGATTAGAAACAGAATACGGCTAGCACCACCCTCTGGCGAACAAGCACGCCTGCAGACAAGTGTCTGTTCAGCTCATTCGGTGGTGCAGGTCGTATGAGTGCTTATCAGCATGATTATGCCTCTACTTACCCAAACAGGAAAACCTGTTTCCACAAACATCATTATCCGTCTCAGCTGTTTCTGTGCAGTTCATTTATTTTGCTGTGCAGTCCTTTGTCATCTTAGAAGCCATATTAGACAGGAGTACTGGTGTTATTTTGTGTTATTCTTGGAGGATTTGAAAGTTATCCATTACCGGAATCAGTTGTGACAGGCAGCCAGAGCAGCATGGATCTGCATCAGTCACACTTCAGGGCCTCGACAGCTAAAGTCTCTTTAGGCCCATCACAAAAGCAGTTTAATGCACCTAAACAAAATGGTGTTAAAGCAGTTTCAGCTTCCTAATGAGGAGAGATCTGGCTGCATTTCTCTTCAGCAGCAGACTCACAATCGCAGCAGTAGTCACAACACTGGAATGTGTGAACTTTAGACGGCAGACAGTAAGAATGCGTGAGGGTGCAGAGCTTTAAAGTTAAGCCTATGAGCAAAATAGCCAAACAAGCTCATTTTCAGGGGATCATCCCAGTTTTTGAGTCAAGCCAAATGATATGTCTTTGTTGGTCCACAGGCCTGAGAATCCGCCTGTTCAACTTCTCACTGAAAATCCTCACCTGTGCCCTCTACATAGTGAGAGTCAGCCTGGATAACCCCAAGCAGATGAACCCATGGTGAGACTCACACTCTGCAGTTGCCGATGTGTCTGTATTTTCTGGATAGTTGCTGTTTACTTGATACATGATTTGCTACGGTCTTTTTTTGTTTCTTTTAGTATTTTGGCAACGTCTTTGATGCTAAGTAAAGGCAATGTGACGTCTTTTGCTTTAGAAAAAGCTGTTTGTGTAGATGCAGCTCTTTTCTTTCTCCAGCTTCTTACACTTGTAATGTTATCTATCATTCTTCTTCTACTAATTCCAAACCCACCAGATGACTTGCCGTATGCCAGAGGATTTTTCCCAATAATATTTTCCTGTTGCCATGCCATGTGCATGTGCAACAAATATGAAAGATATCATAAGAGCAGATTTTGCTTTCAACACATCTAAGGCGTATTTCTCATTAAGAGTAACTCCTAAAGCTAAAAAAGTAAAATGTATACGCAACTTTTAATTTTAATTTTTAAAGTTAATGGTTGTCAGACTTTTTCTGTCATTCCCCAAATGAGTTCACATCCTTCCAGTAGACAAGTTTATCAATCATAGCAGTGATAGTGAAATAAAACGACTCTATTTTTCCTCGTCATCCACCCCTGCAGTGGCCCTACGCCCCCCTCAGAGGGGCCCGCCCACTGATTTAAGTCAATGACATTGTGTGGTTTTGATAACATTAAGATTGTCATTTTCTCATTTCATTCACCCAAAACACAAAAGAGCAAAGCTAAGTTGCTCCCTCTGCGCAGTCATGTGGTAGCTATAAATTGTATTGCGCTCGCTGCCAGCAGTTTTTAGAGATGCATTGGGTTTGTTCTTTATGGCATCATACCAACAGATAGAAATGTTTCCCAGTGGGTAAGTCTCCACTCACGCACACACATCTGCACACACCTTCACGCTCTTTTTGTTTTTCCCTTCTTGCTGTTTTTCCCTCCACAGTTCAACATGTCGGAACAGCACCGAGAACAACGGGACTGCTGCAGCAGAGTCAGCAGAAATCAGCTGGTATGTTTCAGTCAACATGGCATGTAATTGCAAACCGAAGCACGTTTATTTTCAGTGTAGCAGTTATAAACACAAACTTTTTCATGGTTTTTGACAGGGACTTGATTTTCTGGGTTAACAGACGGATTCCTGTATGGGCGATACAGGTGAGATTAATAACGCTCCAATGACACATTAATCAAATTCCACTGTATGAACTGAATCTCAATGCAGGATTCAACCCAAGCACACCAGCAGCCATTTATTAGAAAACAGGCAGAGCGAGAGCAGAGAGTAGTTCCTCAATGAAGGTTGAACAGCCAGGAGAGAGAAGTTTGCAGTTGCCAGGTTCATTTATCTCCCTCTCCCCCTCTGCTTCAGGTGACAGTGGCCTTAATCAGTTTCTTGGAGACCATGCTTATCACATATCTCAGCTACAAGGTAAGAGCCACAATGCATAGTTTCTCTATTTAATCCGTGCTGATGCCTTACAGCTGTCTGATCAAAGTCCAGCACGGCCCGTTTGTTCTCTCTTGTGGACCGGCAGCTTCTAATGTCAAGTCCAAGTGCCCGTGCCAAAGCACCTATCAAGGAAATGGGGCCAGAAGACTTTCGCCAATAATTTTGAACCCAGACATCATGCACTCTGCCCCAGAAACAAGTTGTGTACAACAGCTTTGCAGGGCTGGACGGGCTTGTATTGTTTCTTCTATGAGAGTCATGTAAAGGTGTACTTTGGTACTTTGGTCCTCAGTTCATGTACTTTTATAGGGAGGGTTATGCAAGTGAGGGAAGATCTCAGCATCATGTACTCTATGGAAATGAATATGGTGAGTCTTTGTGCGAGACTCCCGATGAGCAGGATAATGTAAAGGATTTTTGCCCTTCATATACAGTCATAATAATCCAGGTGTCTCTGTTGTATGGTTACGTACTTTATTCAGACACTAAGACATTAAAGAAAAGCTCATCCAGTTCCTGAATGCAATAAGACTAAATTACCTTGAGATGTAGGGATATCCCCTGTTGTGTTGTGTTAAAACCTAAAGACCCATTCTGCATCTCGCCACAGTCCAGGGTCCTCAAAGTACTGCTAGGAAATATTAGCTTCAGCATTGCTGCTCTGACACTGGTAGTATCTCTTAGACATGTTGCTCCATAGATTCCAGCTCCTTCCCCTGTGGTAATCCTCTAAATGTTGCTGTTTGTTGATCATTTTATGTCTTGCTCAGGGACTCCTTCTGTGTTTATTTTATGTGGAGCAAATGCCCAGATTTTATTAAATTCAGTTGGTGATGAAATGTAGCTTCATAAAATGTTTCTTTAGTAGGCTTTTTAATAACTCCATCATAAACTAAATCCACCACTGAACTGCACCTTGTAAACTCTGCTGCGCTCTCTATCTTTGATTAGTATTCAGTCCCTCTCGCTGCTTGTGCAATTAGCCGCGACCATACTTTTGCTGCCTGCATATACTGTATTATCTGGCCTTTTGAAGATAAAGCATCTTGGCAGCATCCACAAAAAGCACTAGTTAAAACAAGCTAGTGTACTTTCTTTTGTTGTTTGGAAATAGTGTCTTATTGAATGCATAATTCAGCATGTAATAATGCAAGGATACTTTATGAAACTTAATACATGACTAAAACAGGAGCAGAGAATGCAGCATGCTGTAGTTTACGAAGTTGAAAAAGTCACAAAGTCTGCAAGAGCATAGTTGTGATGAAAAGATTTAATTACGAAGGGTTAGAATTATAATAATGATAATTATGTTTCTATATGTGAACTTTTCCCAGCGTCATTAAGAGGCTGCACAAACAAACGTGCTTTGAATGCCTTAAGAACAAGTCAATGTGCTGTTTCTTGACCCAGCATTAATTACTGAACCTCTGCATTCCAGCTTTGATAAACCCAATCAATATTCAAATACCCTTTTTCCAACTAATAACAATTAATTACATTTTTCTCACTCTTTAAAGTGCAACATGGACTTACAGCACACAGTATACAAAACTGTTGCTCCCTTGCCTCTTTTCCACTGTTTCCTTGTCACAGCTGTTTTCTTCTAGTGTTCACTGGAATTACACTTCTGCGCTCTCACTGGATCACTCAATTATCTTCCATCTGTGTCCTATCTAGGGGAATATCTGGGAGCAGATTTTCCAGATATCCTTCATATTGGAGATGATCAACACAGTGCCATTTATAATCACGGTGAGTAATTAACTTAATTGGTAAATCAGTCAGTCTGTTCCACAAAAAACGGTCTTATCACAGGCATCTTCATTTAGGATCGGGGTCATGTTGGTATTGGATTGCCCCGGTGTCATGTGCTTCGCATCCTCGACCAGCCTAATTACCCTTAATGAAAAATTGCCAAGGGCAAATTAATTCTATGTTTTTCGCTGTATTGATGATAATGATTTCCTGTATGTCACTGATCTGTTTTAACCCCTTCCTCTCTCCCTTAAGATCTTCTGGCATCCACTGAAAAACATATTCGTTCCTGTTTTTCTTAACTGCTGGCTAGCCAAAGGGGCCCTGGAGAACATGATTGTGAGCATTTCTTCAATAATGTATTTGTTGTACTGCACAGACTGCAGCTGAATTGCATAAAAGCCACTGAGGCCTTTGAAGGAACATTATTGATCCTGTGGCGGCCATATTGAAGCTCCTCAGCTCATGAGTAACACTGGCTTTAATAGTGGCTTTATACAATTCAGTCTGAACAGATTCAATTGAGTTGATTGACTGATTTCTTTATTTCTGGGTGGCTGTCACTTAGTTTATGCAACCATATCTGATTTGTTGGCTCACTGATGTATTGTTTTGTAGCTAGTGCCATTAGCTACATGAGTTTGTGTAACATTGTTAGCACTGACACTGGTTACTTTGATAAATTAATTTGCTTTTGAAGTTATAGTTTAAGACGATCTGTATCTGATGTGGATGGTTACATAGCTGTTGCTCACCTTCAGTCAGTACATCTTTCCAACCAACTGCAGTTGTTGGGGGATAATGCTGCAAAGCGAGCAAATACTGGTGACCTATACTGCAAATGAAAAGGATGTATTACATCTATTTGAGGACCACAGCCCATGTTTTACAAAAACAGAACAAACCGCAACATAGACAGGATGAAAGTCCCTGCCTGTCCGGCAAGCACAGAAGCTTGCAGTACAGTATTGTCCAGGATTTGCCATTGGTGCAAAGTGAATAGTACATGGAATTGAAAGCAATTAAATGATATCCAGCTGGTGTAGTGTGTGTGTGTGTGTGTGTGTGTGTGTGTGTGTGTGTGTGTGTGTGTGTGTGTGTGTGTGTGTGTGTGTGTGTGTGTGCGTGTGCGTGTGCGTGTGTGTGTGTGCGTGTGTGTGTGTGTGCTGTCGCTGTGATTCAGATGACACCATGACAGAGTGAGAGCCTCATGCCAAGGCGGTAGTTGGGCAGATGGTAGAATCTGAGGCCAAGCAGACCAGCACATGGAGAGAAAGCAGAGACAGTTCAGAGTGGCGGTGGCGGGCAGAACATGCTAACAAGGTGCAAATGAAAATGAGTTGTGAGCTCCCACATTTCAGGACAAATGTAGGAGAAAGCGCAATATTATATTAAAATGTTCCAATAGAGAGGAGAGGATTGTGGGACCCAGTGTTAATTTGTATCCAGACTATCCTTGGTTTTTTTTTCCAATATACTGTACATACAAAGAAGAAATCCATGCAGGCCAGAAGAGAACTTAACAAATTTTTTGATTGGTACAACAGGTTAATAGATCCATCACATGCCCATCCGCTAATCTCTTTTCCCATGTCCAGAATGACTTCCACCGTGCCATCCAGAGGACCCACTCTGCCATGTTCAACCAGGTGTTCATCCTCATCTGCACCTTACTGTGTCTGGTTTTCACTGGGTGAGTAAATCTCTGTCCTCGCGGTGGGTAGCGTGCATGTCCTGGACAAGGCGGATTATTTGGCGAGCTGTATCAGTGTTGGGGCCAAAGATGCAAAGTTTTTCTGGCAGGCCAACAAAATGTAAATAGTGGAAGTTAGCTAATGTTATGAAGCCAGTTATCTCTTCTTACTAGTAAAGACAAATAATAACCCAAACATTTGTTATCTTGAGTTTGAAGTTCTTACCCAAAATAGTGATGAGCAGCAGGGAAACGTGCAAAAACACTTCTTGGATAAGAGGTCACGTGCTCTAAAATGTAGGCAGTAAGTGAGACAGTGCTGTGACAACAAGTAAACACTGCAACAGTTAAAATAACCATTCTTATTCACCCATCCTTCATTTGTCTCATTGATTTAGACTTTTTATTAACACCAGTCTATCTTAATCAAAGCTATCACTTCTTGAGCCTGAGGTCTTTGGCATCCCTCTTGTGCCTTGGCCACAGCCCAGCACCCACCTTACCTCCTCCACCCCTCCCAGTTAGACGACATCTCATTCGCCTCTCCCTCAGGGTTTCATTAAATCTCCAACTTATCAATGAAAAACACAAATGAATTGGCACAAGCAGTGAGGTGGAACCAACAGAGCAATCAATAGTGTAATTTGAAATGACATACTGAGCAGGAGCCTAAGCTGTATTGACTCGAGTGCCCTTTGATCTTCCGCAAATTGGATTTGATATCCAATCCACCAGGCTAAAACATGAAACTGAAGCAGATTACCCTCCTAAAGTATCTCTTCACATGTTTTATTTAAATTCTCTTCCCTCGTAGGAGACATGTCTGATGTAACACCATCAAGTTGTTGTATAACTGCTCATCTCTCTGCAGTGCTTGTGGGATCCAGCATCTCGAGAGAGCTGGGAAGCAGCTGTCCCTGTTTGACTCATTTTATTTCTGCATCGTCACCTTCTCCACTGTGGGCTATGGGGACGTCACGCCACAGATCTGGCCCTCCAAGCTGCTGGTGGTCATTCTCATCTGTGTTGCCCTGGTGGTGCTTCCGCTGCAGGTAAACTAACTAGTGTTTTCTCTCGAAGTGCACCGAGGGGTTCAGCGCTTGGGAAACATCGTCTTAGGTCCTGTCTTATCAGGAGTTCTTTGATGATCTGCAACGCAGTGCTGACCTCCGGTGGGTTATCGTCAAGTTTTAAATGACATTTTCTTGCAGCTCTAACAGGCCTGACAACAAATAAAGATCTAAGTTGCTTATTTCTCTGACACTTTTGGCTGCATATTCAGTATTCAGGCCAAGTCATGCTGACCTGCTCTCGCTGCATGATAAATCTAACTATTCACTTGGGGTCAGGTCTTTTTTAAAGATCACAAACAGGTTCATTACTCAAATGTGTTTACCGTTCCTGCAGAGCAAGTTGGGTGAGAAATAGAAATGAGCTCCCACTGCTGACAAACTGCTGCATCAGCACTTTTCACTCCAGTGCTTTCATGGTCTGCGCTCAGATGGCAAATCTATCTCTCTTGCACTATTTCTTTCATTCTTGTGGCATTTGACATCACGTCTGTGATGTTTTTTGTCATTGTGTCAGTTTGAAGAACTAGCTTACCTGTGGATGGAGAGCCAGAAGTTGGGAGGAAACTACAGCCGCCACCGGGCGCAGACGGAGAAGCATGTGGTGCTGTGTGTCAGCTCACTGAAGATCGACCTGCTGATGGATTTCCTCAACGAGTTCTATGCTCATCCCAGACTGCAGGTACCAGAGGAAAACAGCTTGTTTTAATGCTGGATTATCAGAAAGTCAAATAAGTAGTCAGTATATATGCCCACTGTTCACTTGCTTTAGGATGATTTAAATAAAAGCGTTCATCGTGAACATTTCCTTGTTTTGCAGGACTACTATGTGGTGATCCTGTGTCCGACAGAGATAGACATTCAGGTTCGCCGTATCCTCCAAATCCCTCTGTGGTCCCAGAGGGTCATCTACCTTCAAGGATCTGCCCTCAAAGACCAGGACCTGATGAGGGCCAAGTGAGTGAATGGGTGGCGTGCATCAGTTCGTTGATGCAGTCTGCGTCCAGACCTCTGAATCACTGTCCACATTTTAGTTTCAGTTCATTCACAAAAGGATTAAAATACAAGAACAGTCATGTAAGACATAATGGAGGTATGTGAGATGGGACCTCTGATAAGCTATCTGAAGTCTGGGATTTTAATAATGAAAGGAATGAAAGGCTGTATGAAACCTGTGTTCAGCCCCGTGTCAATATCTGACTTTTAATGTCTGAGCTTCAGTCTAGCACATCATCTATAATTTAATTATTTTAAGATTTGGGTAATAATCCGAATGTAAAGTTTAAATCCTCCGCTGGCGAATCACAGCCCTTGAAGTACGACTAGAGGCTCAGACACTTCAGTCCACTTGGCTGCCCTCAGCTTGCACTTCAGTAAAATGGAGTTTCTCTCTACAGTGCATTGATCATCTGCTCACATCTAAGGCCAAGCATGTAGGCAGCAACAGAAACTGATAGAGCACATTAGAATATGTTTGGCCTTTGCATTTGTTTCTGTCCCTGCAAAATATTGCAGCAGCAGTCGCCATTTATGCTTTTACTGATGCTTTTTTATTGCTTGCGGTGTTATGATGTGGTACAGATGAAAGGGGGTCCAAGTACTTCTGCACAATGTTGTGTGTCCTAAATTTATCAAGGAGCCCATCCCCCTTTTTCTCTCTTCAATGTGTGAAGTCATGGGGGTGATTAGACCGCATGGCAATTTCACGCACAGATATGTAATGGATAAAATCACCCGGCCAGATAAGCCTGTTTTCTTGTCATCAAATTCATACAGTCCTTTTCTCCACAGAACATGTGAGCTTTCTGTCACGAGTGAATGATCTCTGCTGCTCATGTGGCGCTAGCACTGCGCTCTAATATCAAACAGCACTTTTCACGCTAGCATACAGCAGCAAACCTTTTCAGTCATTGTCACGGAACATAAGCATCCCAGCCTAACTTTTCTTTAAAGTGTTGATCTCCTTAAATAATTCATTTAGCATTTCGATGACTGTCCTCTGCCCAGTCACCAACCTGCGAACCTGTCTGTCTGTCTTTCTTTCTCTTTCCGCTCGTCTCTCCGTGTACCCGCAGGATGGACGATGCTGAGGCCTGCTTCATCCTCAGCAGCAGGAACGAGGTCGACCGAACTGCTGCTGTGAGTCACATCAACAGGAATTGGTAGAAGCGGTCGTAAAACTCCAGTTTCCAGTATAAACACTCAGGATAAGAATAATTTCATTGGAGCAATTTCCCCTTCACACTCAACTTCCCTCATAAATTAGAAGAGAGAGTTGGAGGTATCCAGATGATATTGTGATGCTATTGGAACTGCCATTGAGTATTGAGAGCACATTGAGGCAACCTTCACGGTCCATAAAATTCAGAGTGCATACAAATGAGTCACTGCATGAGTAAAATAACATAAAATCATTTCCTCTCCCACAGGATCACCAGACTATTTTGAGGGCTTGGGCTGCGAAAGACTTTGCACCAAATTGCCCTCTCTATGTCCAGATTCTCAAACCAGAAAATAAATTCCATGTGAAGTTTGCAGGTAAGTGCGGGAACGCTGTCCACCTCCAGAGGCACAGTTCAATTTGTCGTTGTTTTCTTACACATACACTTCAGGTCTAAAATACTGTTTTATTGCAATTTATTTACTGCATTTCAGATCATGTAGTATGTGAAGAGGAGTTCAAATATGCCATGTTGGCACTGAACTGTGTGTGTCCGGCCACGTCTACCTTAGTCACACTCCTGGTTCACACCTCCAGAGGACAGTGAGTACATGCTGCTATTTTGCTACAAGTAATACAAGCATGTGATGCATTTCCAGTGATGGCCACCGTCAGGATCTCCTTTCATCACCATGTGTGATGTGGGCATATGTGGTCAAGTCAAATGTATACATTTATTGCCCTTGAAGATGGAAACCACTCCAATATCTATTCATTATATATGAAGCAATATTTGGCTTAGCTAAGGATAAAGGCTGGAAACTGGGGGAAGAGCTAGCATAGGTCTGTCTAAAGGTAACAACTTTTACCTGTCAATAGGTTTTTATGTGCTTTGGAGATGCTGGTAGGTGAATTTTGTTGCCTTTTGACAGGGCCATGCTGTTTTCTCTCCCATCTGCTAAATTAAGATAAAGTCGCTCCTCCAGCTTCATATGCACTGCACAGACATGAGAGCTGTATCAATACTTTCAACTAACTCATGACACAATTCACAATGTTGAACTATTCCTTTAAGGTTTTTCAGGGTGCCACTCAGTTATCAGTCAAGCCTAACTGGCGTTCCTAAAATACCAGCCAAGCTACATAGTCACCCTTGATCAGTTTGTTTGGCTTTTCCGTCGTGTCTCAGCCTTAGATTAATAATCCAAAACTGATGTCGTACTCTGCTCCTGTTCACTGAGACTGAACTGAACCAGGTACATTATTTCTGCTCCCAGAGCTGCTCAACTTCCAAGAGTTGTTTTTATTAAATAAACTTTCAATCTTTCTGAATTTGAGCGCTCTCTTAATGTCTAATATCCCTTTGTGTCATGACTCATGTGGACAGATTCAATCCCACACAATTAATATTGGAGAAGTTTTTACAGACTGTCGCTGGCTTTTGTCTGCAGAGCTGACTGCTGCACCGTCAGTTATGGCAGTAACTGTAACGTTATGGTAATTTTACTTTTGCCAGTAAATGGAAATGTGACTAATTACTTTTTCAAAATAAATAATGCAAACAACAGCAGCTGGAATTGAAATGGGCTCATTACTCTTACTTTTGTGCCGCGTGAAAATAGAGGACAGCTGCAGAGGAGAGCAGACAAATGCGTCTTATTCCCCCGGATTTTCCAATGTGAGCTTGTTTTTCACTGTTGTGATTGTAATCTTTCTAAAATAAACCAAAGAGACTTGGGTTCATCAAATATTTATTCTCACTCCATGAAGCATTGTGCGGGTTTTCTCATACCAGACCCGACTCTATAACCAAGAGAAGTGTCGCTTTGAGGAAGGAACTCCAGTTGTTTTGGTGCTCGGGAGTATTAATAACTCCTATCGCTACAGTGATAACAGGCACTATGATCAATGAAATCTGACACTTGTCTTGTCCCACACTGTGCCACAGCACCACTGAAATGATATAGCTACGTGTGCATTAATAAGACATTTGAAACAGACATTTAATAGAAATGCAGAAGTCACTTTCCCTAATAAATAACATTAGTACAGTTATATCTGTGCACACGGTCACCACTGCAGAAACTTGTCACTGTCGAGTCAGTAGACATTACCCTGCGTGAGGCAACAGATCTGGCTGTGTTTGTCATATTCTGTGCAAGGTGACCACCATATATTTCTTCCCTGCTATCCACAGCAGAGACGGCACATCCATTTAAATTTCCATTACTGGAACTTGTGCTGGCCCGGGGCTCTGGGGGTGACAGGAATGGGAATGGATTTCTTTGTTGCAGGTGTTAATTCAAACATCATCACGTTGATTAAAAGCTATGAAGTACATGAACTGTCTAAATAAAATGACCTCAAAGCTTTTTCTCTTTTGCTCGTAACCTCGTGACCAGAATTAAGGAGGAGGGAGTCATGAAAGGTCAGACCGATTTATCAGCCTCTGGGGAAATGAGGGCTGTTGGGTAGTCAAATAAATGTCAAATTTGATTTAAAAATGCCTTCTTATAGGACTCAAAATGACTCTTGAGTCATCGTTAAGCAATACTGAAAAATGAATGGTAACCTGGTTATATTCTGATGTTAAATTCAACAAGGCTGCTGTTTGCCGGCAGTCCATCAGTCCACTGTGGACATCTGAAGCTTCATGTTTCTTTCATTTAAGTAGTGACTCTTCTGATTGTGCTGTTGCAGAGAGGGGCAGCTGTCACCCGAGCAGTGGCAGAGGACGTATGGACGCTGCTCAGGAAACGAGGTCTACCACATCCGCTTGTGTGACAGCAAGTTTTTTGGAGAGTATGATGGAAAGAGCTTCACCTACGCCTCCTTCCACGCCCATAAGAAGTAAAAACATCCCCTAGTTTAATCTTGTAATAGTATTTAATCTCATTTGAGGAGCTATTAATGTCTCTGGGAGCAACACATGTTGAGCTGAGGCCCATTTTGGACTGTGTAGGTATGGTGTGTGTTTGATTGGCGTGAAGAGGGAGGACAACAAGAGCATCCTCCTGAACCCCGGGCCCCGCCACATCATGGCCGCCGCTGACACCTGCTACTACATCAACATCACCAAGGAGGAGAACTCAGCCTTCATCTTCAAACAGGAGGAGAAGCACAACAAGGGCCTGCCTGTCACCGGCCTCTACGACGCCCCCTCCAGGCTGCCCGTGCACAGCATCATCGCCAGCATGGGTGAGACAAGAGCCAGATGCAGAAAGAGAAATCGTGTTTGGTAGCGGGGAAGTTGGTAAAGAAAGGAGAGAGAGGAAAGGAAGATGTCTGTAGTGGTATGAGTGGAAATATTCAGGTTGCAGACACCCATTGTTTGGTTAAGAGCATTTCCATGTCAGAAGAGAAAATGGATGCTTTGATGCTTATTTGCTCACACTCAGCATCTCTGAATGGTGGCTGCCTCGATGGCGCTCGATGCTTTCGCTGACTTTCATGCATGATTTTTTTCTCACGTGCCTTTTTACTTTCTTGGCTGACATTATTGTGTTGTGCTTTTTCTGTTTGATCTGTGAAAGTTGATCAGGCCACTTCATTTGGTAAGTTTGTGCATGATGCATCAATTTTTTAACATTGTTTAGCAGCATTTTTACTGTTGACGGTGTGATACACAACCATGATTCCAAAAGAGTCAGGACTCTGTAAAACAAAAAGAATGTAGTCATTTGCAAACAAACAAACAAACAAACAAACAAACAAACAAACAAATAAGCGGTGAACCTCGCTCCGTCCTTGCTTGTGAGCGACTGAGCCTCTCCAGGATGCCCCTTTCATACCCAGTCATGATACTATCACCTGTTACCAATCAACCTGTTCACCTTTTGCACAGTGTACTTTTTTGGAATCGGGGTTGGACACGGTACAAGACACAGTGATATTTCATTAATGCTTCTCTTAATATCTCTAATCTCCACATAAACAATGATATTGTATATCATTATATTATATTACATTATATATATCATGTTTCTGATATATCTGATGTATGTAGCTGCTGTATGTATATCACACATCATATTACAGCTAATACGATGTGTGTTGGGGACATATTTATTGACAAACCCACAGTGTCAATACTGTTTGCATGCTGTTTTGTGGTAGGTCGAGAAAGCAGTACATTTTCTCCTCAAGGTCAAGCTGAGCTGAGCTAGAGAAGCTGGTAGGATTGTCGGTGGCTGAGATGCTGAGCAAGCTAAACATGGACCTTATTACTGTATGTCCAGTATGAAAAAGCATTTTCCAGGAACAGATCAAATAGTCATGGGCTCACTGTGGCATTTCCTGTGTAAAAATTCACCATTGACTTAAACAACACCCTGCATTAAAAGTGCTGAGCATGCTATTTCTACTGTAAATATCCATGTTTGCTGCTCATTCGATAACCTGATGTCATTTTCAGGCACTGTGGCCATTGATCTGCAGAACCCAGATCCTCCTGAGGAAAGCAGCAAACTGACCTTGCCAACGGAGAACGGCGCTGGAAGCCGCCGGCCAAGCATCGCTCCTGTGCTGGAGATCGCCGACTCCTCCGCCATTCTGCCTTGTGACCTCCTCAGCGACCAATCAGAGGATGAGACCAACCAATCAGACGAGGAGGGTTCCGTAGGGTCAGAGTAAGTGCAATGACTGTGTTTGAGATGTAAAAAAAAAAAAAACAGGCCTTGACGTGAACAGTATGTTTTGTCTTGCTGCAGTAGAAAAGTGAAATGTCCTCACAATGCTAGTGTCCTTTGATGTGTACTTGATTGATCTCCCCTGTCCCTCCTCCTCTTCCTCACGTCTCAGTGGTTGTTGGAGGGAAGATGGATGGGTTTGGAAGAGGTGTGTAATCTGTATGTCATAATGCAGCAAGGTGCAGACATGGCAGTGATAGATGTGTATTTCGTGACAGGAAAGTCAGCACTTTTCCGCTCGAGTGAAGCCCATGCTGTGTGTCCTTATCTCGATACTCACCCTTCAGTGCTCATCTATCAGTCGTCCAGACATGCAGTCGCCATGATAGCAGCTCAACATGTCTGAGGGATTGGTTTATTTCTCTGTGTGTGGTTTCATTAGATGGAGATACTTTTAGGATAGATTGGCTGCTTCACAAACTGCACCTCAGCCCATCCAAGTCTTTTTGTCCAGCAACTGTAAGACCCAGACATCAGTGCCTCTTATGAAGTTGGACATAACATAGTCCTCCTAACCTCTGTGCTTCTATTACTGTGCCCCATGACACTGAACTAGTTTTCTTGCTACAAGAGTTGTCAGGCACAGCAATTTGGGAAATGGAGGACGCTGCATCGTCTTCAGGAAACGAGGCGTGTAGCTTAAGATACCACAGTGCCATCATGTGGTGATCAGGTTGAAGATGCACCTCTAAAAAAACTCAGAATCTCTTTTATTGGCAAACCAGAGGACAATACAGCACTGATGAGGGTAATTTCAGCCAACACATCAGGGGACACGGCACCAAATTGTCCTGTCCTGGGGACACGATTAAAACTTAAGGGGCTACAAAGCATTGTAATCGTTGATGTAGTTGGTATTGAACAGGAATGAGTCATTCAGGCTACTAAATGCCAGTAATTTGAGCAGCTGCAGAATGTAATCATACATTGAAAAGCAGATGCACTGTTATTAACCGTCAGTTATTGTGGGATTCAGTATTATGAAATAATGATGAGATAATGAAGTGTTTGTCAATTAAAGTCTGCACTATTTTTGTGGATTCAGAGAAAATGTAGAACGAAACAGTTTTGACAGAAAGTATCTGTGCAGAGGAAGAAAACTCCCAGTTCAGAGATGTGCAGCATCACAGGTTGATGTCTGACACTTTAGAAAAAGACAGTTTCTGCACTCGAGGTTTTAGTCCAGGCACAACTTTGATAGGACTCAGAAGCATTTCTTGTTCTTCTTCCATCAGTTTTGTGAAGGGCTACCCTCCCAACTCACCCTACATTGGCAGCTCTCCAACCCTGTGCCACCTCCTGCCACAGAAAGCTCCATTCTGCTGCCTTCGCCTCGACAAGGTGAATTCACATGCCGGAAACAGCCCAGAACTAGACCACAGAAACTGTTATGTGTGTCTCCTGAAAGCACTCTACAACTGAAATCTGACTGACTTCCTGTCTCCATCCAGGGCTGCACACATAGCAGCTTTGAGGATGCCAAGGCGTACGGCTTCAAGAATAAGCTGATTATAGTGTCTGCGGAGACGGCAGGAAACGGTCTCTACAACTTCATTGTCCCTCTGCGTGCTTACTATCGGCCCAGGAAGGAGCTCAACCCCATAGTGCTGCTGCTGGACTACCCGTAAGACTTCCTGCCATACTTGCATGCTTTCACTACACACTGTACATACAGTATAACACAGTAAGGATGAGATTGTATGCTGAATCAATACCGAAAGCAGGCCTTCTAGCCTTCGTTTGCTGCTATTGATGGCAATGCTGGACATTGATAAAAATCATCATGTGCTTTAATATGAGGGCTTTTTCAAAGAAAAAAACTAGTTTCCATGCAGAAGTAAAGAAATGGATCTATGCATGTCTGTTTGTGTGTTTGCTTATTTTCATTTGTTTGTTGACTCGTGGGCTTCAGATTTTTTTTTTTAAAGTTTTTCATATGTTTGCAATTTAAAACAACCAAATTGCCTCTGGTAAAGAATTCATCATGACAGCTGAACTGTGGGTTAGCTTTGCTTAAAGATAAAGAAAAAAATGCTTTTTGCATTATTCATAAACAACAGTTCTCTGAGCACAGGAAAAAAAAATGATAGTGTTAGAGCATGTACACGTGTGTGTGTGTGTGTGTGTGTGTGTGTGTGTGTGTGTGTGTGTGTGTGTGCGTGCGTGCGTGCGTGTGTGTGTGTGTTGCAGTGATCCACACCTTTTCTGCTCTAACTCACTGGCTTTCATTAACTTTGGCCAAATGTCTGCGGTTGCTGAAACAGAAGCTACACAGGCAGACAGCCAAGAAAGGTCTGGCTAAGTGACACCACCAGGGGTTTCCATAGCAACCAGTTACATCCTCCCATTGCACTGAAGAATCAGACCTACAGGATATTTCCCTCTTGTTACCTAATGAAGCATCAAAACTGTGTCTGCGCCGCCCAGATTGACAAGCAAAGCAACAGTGTCATAAGCTGTCACATAATCAGCGTGGGACGCTAATTTCTGATGTTTCCTGTTGCCCACAGGCCAGACAACCACTTTCTAGAGGCCATATGCTGCTTTCCAATGGTTTACTTCATGGCTGGTACCATCGATAAGTATGTGCTCCAATGATTAAAAACCTGCTCAGTTAACTGATTTATTTTACAGCTTCAATACAACTACACATGTATCAGGAATAAAATGCAATATAATCTTTAGAGGGTGCTTTCAGGCTGATGTTCCCCCACATGAAGCTACAATATTCCCAGCAAATCTGCACTAGAGTTTGAAAGCAGAAGATTTTTAATTAATCTTTAATATCAACAATAAATTATGTATTTTTGCCTGTCTCTGCGGATCAAAAAAGAAGTGCTATCTAGCCTCAAGCTTTACAGTTATGTTCAAAAATGATACAGCATGAACGTCATTATGAGCCAGAGAGGCAGTGACTTCATGCAATCAGCACACGCCTGGATTTGGTTGCACAGGCTGTTTGTAAGTCCATCATTAGATTTGTGTAGTAACTGCTGGCTAGTTTCAATCTAGTGGTTTACAAAATCAGGTTGCATCTTTAAATCTTAGGAGAGCCTAGTTAAGACATCAGTGAGGGATTACTTAGTGAACACTAGATATGGTTAAAACATAAGCATGAGTTTATAAAGAGCAGCTGCAACTTGCTCTTGTTCCTCTCAAGCAGACCAGTTGTAGGAATCACTGGAAACTAAAATAGAAGTAGCTTATCCAGTTTTGCGTGTGTACACTGGAATAATTGATGGAATGCGTTGAACATTACAGATTTATCAATGTTTCTTCACACATCACGAAGTAATAAACACTGTTGGTTTGTGAATGAACCAGCTTGGACAACTTGCTCCAGTGTGGGATCATCTACGCCGACAACTTGGTGGTTGTGGACAAGGAGAGCACCATGAGCGCTGAGGAGGACTACATGGCAGACGCCAAGACCATCGTCAACGTCCAGACTATGTTCAGGTAACCCAGAGAGAGCATTTCAGTATGCAGCAAACGCCTCCTACCATCATGGTTCTTCTTGTTTGAGCTTGGAGCTTCAGGTTTTGGATCAAATGTGCACCTGATTAATGTTTTCATCTGCTCTCAATGAGAAGCTGAGGAATAAATCCGTATTGTTCCGATATTGCCAGAATAATGAATGAGTTCATCTCAAAGACAAACTACAGTTGCCTGACCTCTGAAACTACTCTTTTATTTAACAACCAAAATTAAAAGCATTTGTCACTGCCACGCTGGGTCTTCCCCTCAGCACAAAGCATTTCATCTCTCCTCTACCCATACCCCCCCCCCCCCCCCCTTTGCCTCACTCAGGTTGTTCCCCAGTCTCAGCATCATCACCGAACTCACACACCCATCCAACATGAGGTTCATGCAGTTCAGAGCCAAGGACTGCTACTCGCTCGCTCTCTCCAAACTGGAGAAGGTGAGTTGATGACAACCAAAAGAGTCTTTCACTGTTTTCTGTCTGAAGATGACTGAAACTCTTATGATCCATCCATGATTTCAAAGGAGGACGTCTGTAGCAGGGATACATATGCATGTGCATATGCACAAAAAGGCATTAGATTAGATTCAATTTTGTAATGGCACTTTGTCAGTGTCATTGAGCACAAGTACTTAGACAATGGAGTGCACTTTAGCATCTAATCAGGACAGCAAAAAGCAGTAAAATGCAAAGTTCTGTACATAAATAAATGTAAAACAGCAAGTTATATATGCATATACTAAGATAAGTATGAACAGTGAAATTAATACACTAAGATATATACAGGATGTGCAGCAGTTACCGCAGGCAAATGCATGTGTAAATATACAGTGAAATGAACAGGTAGGATATGTAGATGGGACATGCAGAGCACAGACAGCAGTGTAAATATGAATACTCTATAGGGCAGATGTATACAGTATGGACAGTGGTAATTTATATATTATGTGAGAGCCTGAGCAGTGCAGGTATGTGCAGCAGTGTGACTGTGGTGAGTGAGTGGGAGTCAGCAGGCATTGAGGCAGAGGCCATCATCGTGCAGAGGATCTGATAAAGAGTTCATGACTTTTAGTAGTATCTGAAATCCTGATCATAGTTGCTTTTTCCCTTCTGACTCTTCATTCATTTGTTCTCTCCTACCCACAGTCACAGCGTTCACCTTCGAGTTTTGAAAGCACCGTGCTTTCAAAAACTTGCCTCTTGACTAACTTTAAAGTTTCCAGAGGTGAAAGCCGAACCAGCCATTTCAATTTCACACACGTCTTCTCGGAGATGGATGCAAAAGAGCAGCAGTTCAGCAAACACAGAGGAGGAAGTAAGATGTGAAAATCAGTTCGCACTGTTCCTCAAATGTTTGTGCGTTTATCTCTCTCCAGATAGAGCGCGATAAGGGCTCCAACTTGGCCTTCATGTTCCGGCTGCCATTTGCTGCAGGCAGGGTGTTCAGTATCAGCATGTTGGACACGCTGCTTTACCAGGTGGGATCACAAAGACCGACATGTACCTTTGAACTTATGGGTATATGTCATGCTAACATTTCAAATGATGATTTCAGTCTTAGCTTTTTATAGGAGGAAGGAAGTAATTCCGAGCCTGTAATGAACAATGCTGACTTATGTTTGAATCAGTGAGGGAGCCTCTGATTGTCTCTTTAATAATGAAATAGGATTGATTTGCCCGGTACTTTGCAAGGCTTATGGCTATGAGTGAACTCTACAAGAACTTTTACATCTCAAGTATATTTTACTGCCCATTTATAAGCTGTTTATCCATCATTTCTCATTCTGCGTTTCAACAGTCGTTTGTTAAAGACTATATGATTGCCATTGCGAGACTTCTTCTTGGACTGGACACCACCCCTGGATCTGGGTACCTGTGTGCTGTGAGTGTTCATATTGCAAAGCAAGTGATTCGTAAGTTTTGGTAAACGATTGCCTTACAGCGTCTGCTTAATTGTCATTGTCAGATGAAGATAACAGAAGAGGATCTGTGGATCAGGACTTACGGCAGACTCTTCCAGAAGCTTTGTTCCTCCAGCGCTGAGATCCCCATAGGCATCTACCGCACCGAGTCGCACATGTTCTCCACCTCAGAGGCAAGTTCAGTTTGATCAGATTCTTCAGATCTGAGGCCTTGTTTTGGGTTTTGTCCCAGCGTTGACTTCTGGTTCGGCTCTAGCTCTGGTTCGGCTCTGTTTTTTTCATTCTTTCTCATTTCTCAACTCCTTTCTTCTTCAGATTTTCCTGACGTCCTTCCTCGCTTTGCATTCTTTCTCCATTCTCCCTTCCTCTCTTTGGTTTTTAATCTTCCTAACTAGCTGCATTTTAATGCTCAACAACTTATTTTCCTTCAGTCATTGTTTGCTCCTTTCTGCTTTTCTCTCTTCTATTTGTTTCATGCTAAGCAGAAGAAGGAAATTAACATTTTTTTACCTGAACCCAACAATTTTTCCTGCATCTGGCCATTTTAGTAGCCAGTTTGATTATTGAAATAAAACTTAGGCTTATTTTATATTTGGCTCATAGTGTTAATTTCCCTGCATTTTAACAGTGAACGATAAAATAGTAAATCCACCATATTTACTATTTCATGTGCTGAATCTTGAGGCTGTAGATGATTTTGTTTCGCTTTGGATGCCCCCATCTTTCATTGCATCTCTTTTGTTTGGATGTCTGTTTGTCCCTCTCTTGTTTCAGTGCAAGGACAGTTATGCACAGGTAAGATCCACATGTGCTTATTTTTTTCATCTGGAAGTTTCAGTCTGCTGCCACCTTTTGCTTAAAGATGAAAAATACCGTGCTGGCATTTTTCTGGCATTTATTAATGTGTAAAGTTCATACCCATCACGGCTTGGTAATGCAGGCTTCTGAAAATAGCATTAAATATGGAAGTTTGCCTTGATTGTCACACGGAAAGGCATTTCTTTACACAAATGGAACAAAACTAACAGCGTTAACAGCAGCGCCCTGCTCTTCCAGTCTCAGGTGTCCATCAACGTGGAGCAGGGCATGGAGCACCGCGAGCGTGGAGAGTCCTGGAAGGAGAAGACGGCCCACAGAAACTCCACCACGAGCGACCAGTCGGAGCACCCGCTGCTGAGGAAGAAGAGCATGCAGTGGGCACGGCGGCTGAGCAGGAAGAGCACCAAACCGTCCAGCAGAGCGGAGCGTATCTCACAGCAGAGACTCAACCTGTACCGGCGCTCTGAGCGACAGGAGCTGTCTGAGCTGGTGAAGAATCGCATGAAGCACCTGGGCCTGCCCACCGTGGGATACGGTGAGTGGAGCAGCTGATGATAGTTGGAGAAGTGATAGACTGTCCCTGTGTTTGCTTTGTGTTGTAGAAGGTGATGTATGGAAACATAAACGTGTAAATCAGTGCAGTAATTTATACATTACTTATTGTGTAGCCAGACTAAACACAGTGTAGCTGATTATTAACAATTATTTAATTATTTTTTATACATTTTTATTTAATTAATAATGATTTAATCATAATTAGTCATAATGTACCTGAAAATGAATAATAATACACATTATAATGTTTGTTGCAGATTGGAGTCTCAGTTCTATAAACACTTTTTTTAAGTCCACAGCAGCTCTGGAGGCAGAAATAACTGGCTGAATTAAAGGATCAGTGTGTGGGATTTAGTGACATCTAGTGGTAAGGTTATAGATTGCAACCAACTGAATATCCCTCGCCCCACCCCTCCCTTTCCAAGTGTGTAGGAGACCCTACGCTGGCCGTGAAACTTGCTATGAGCATCAAAGCCTCTCTCTAGAGATGGTGTTTGTCCTCTCTGGGATACTGTAGAAACATGGCGGTGCAACATGGTGGACTCCATGGATGAGGACCTGCTCCCTCTGTAGATATAAAAAGCTCATACAAATCTCACACGCTGGTCCTTTAAACAGTGGGTAGAGCCCAAGAATCTCAGATAGACAGTAAGAAAACGTAGAAGAAAAACTAGAAGATAACTGGTGGCATCCCTTTTTACAGTAATGGTTACAGTCATGGAAGGGCAGCGGCTGAGGGTTTGTATATCTAGTTTGAACTTCCAGGCTGACGATTAGTTAATCTACATCAGTTGTTCAGGCTAGATCCTTCTCTTTTAGCAGCAGGAGCCATCATAGTAGGGTAACCATTTCAATAATCAATTACTCATTTAAGCAAAAAATCCCAGACTTCTCATAAAATAACCATCATGACATGAAATCAAAGAAGTAAGGATGCTACTTTTCACCAGAACAAAGCATGGAAAGTTCAGGCGATCCTTTTGCTCTACCCACTCTCAGCCATTCACATTATTTCAGCCGTGACAAAAGCTGTGTTTGAAGCACTCAAATCTGTGTTCCAGTCATCTTTTCTCATCTCATCACCTATTAAGACCTGGCGCTGTGGGTCTTGATGGCACCGATCATTAACATCACACCACCTCATCACTGACCTTCAGAAAACCTCATTTTTTCTCATCAGTTTCACACTCATCAAACTCTTTCTCCATGTGCCATAACACACACACACACACACACACATACACCCCTGCATAGTCATGATCATACCAAACATGTGGATGTGAACACGTCACGCATGAGGATGCAGGAGCACCAAACCTCGTCTCAATTGCATTTGACCACAGACTGCAATTGCCTGCATTCTTTACCTGCTCACCTCTCTCCTTTTTGTTCTTCAGCCCTTTCTCTCCTCCCAGCTTCACGCTTCAAAACAAAAGCAGAATCATGCTCCAGATGTGTTGTGCCTGCTAAATATTATGTAACGTGTCGATTGAATACGTTTCAGGAAGAACCCCAAAAGCTCAAGATCTTCTTATGAACCATGAATGTCAGTGAGGATTACTGCAACAGGATCATGTGACATTTGGGAGTGATTCTGTGCACACACTAATGCATGGCTTCTTTGCATCGCTCTCACCTTTTTTCAGAGTTCTTTTTGAAACTGCAAATGCATTCGCTGCCTGCCTGATTTTTTTCTTTTTTCTTGTTTTCCCCCCTCCTCTGTTCCTCTCCTGCTTTCTCTCTCTGACTCTTCTGTCTTCCCTCCTTTGGCTTGTAGAGGATGTTTCTAATCTCACTGCGAGCGATGTCATGAATCGAGTAAATCTAGGATATTTGCAAGGTAATTTGTGTGCTGTTTATAACTCATTTACAACATGTGAGTGGTCCATCTTGTGGAGAAAGGAGTCTGTCCTTTCACCAGCATCCATTGAAGATAAGTGCACTGAATTTACCCACAGAGCTAGATATATCCATTTTTAGACGATGTGTGGTTTTTGGTTTTTTTTTGCCCACCCTTTGATCTTTTTTTGGTTCATCTAAAGTTTTCAGTTAATTCTAAATGACCCAATCAGGCCATTAACAGTGAATGCGTTGCTTAGAGTTGCAGGACATTTCAGAGCACCCGTATACAGAGGGGACCAGGCCGTCAGGTTAGCTGGTTGATCACAGTACTACAACTTTACTGCATGAGTGTGTGTGCGTGTAAGTGTGTGTGCGTGTGCGTGTGCGTGCGCGTCCTGCCAGACTTAGCAGTAGATCAGCAGCCAATCTTTCACTACCTCGCTCTCCTACCTCTCTCTCTCTCTCTCTCTCTCTCTCTCTCTCACTCTCATATCTCTCTCTCTCTGTCTGTCTCTGTCTGGTCTTTTCTGCATTGTGTTCCCGTGAGGTGACGTCCCAAATGGCTAGAGTACTGCAGGGCATCAGAGTATGGCTTTAAGAGCGGAGCGGAACGCATTATGTCTGTGGATGGAAGGTTAGATGTAGAGTAAAAATGTAACGAACAGTATGTATCAGAGGGGCTCTGGTGTGGAAAATGCAGACCTCAGTGGAGGAAATGTGTTCTTCACCTCCGCCTTGTGTGTCATTTTCATATACCAGGAACCCTCTAAGTGTATTTTCACACTTATACCATGGCCACTTAGCCACAGGCAAAAGCAGAGGCGGTGTTTAAATTGTCATTCGTTTGTAGTTTAATGCATGATTTGGTCTGTTTTGCTCGTTAGACGTTACGAGTGTACTGTTGTTATGGTTGCCTGCAGTTTACTGTAGCGTGTGCACTGATTTGGAGTGGTGAGTAACCTGTCAGGGACTAGAGAAGGACAGGAAAACACTGGCTCTGTATTCCAGCACGTTGGTTATGAAGTAAAACACAGTGTCAAAGTGCTGACTTTCAGCTTGAAGTTAAAGCACAACCTAAATCAGCTGACAGTCTTGTTTTGCTGACCACCAGCGGTTTAACCTCCCACCTCACTGCAGTGATTGGGAGGAGAATATACATTCAAACAGGATTACTGAAGCTGATCTTTACTAAAAAAAACCACCAGCCACTATGGGCTGACTGCAGAATGGTGAAAAATTGTTAGCATAGCGAGCGAGCAGAGTGTGAATGAGTAGCAAATAGTGGATAAATGGCTGAAACCTGCAGCTTTTGCCACCTCAAGTGGCTCAACTAGTGTTGAGTAGCTGCCAATATATTGAATGTAATATTAATTTCTAACATTAAATATTCAACGCATTTAGAATCAGCTTGACGAGGACAGACGTCGATGAAGAGAGTACAAGATTCAACATTCGGTCGACAGTGCAGGGATTGTTCTTATTTTTATACACTACTGACTGAAGTCTGGACCATCTTTATTTGTTGCTTGTTTGAGGGTTTTTTTTTTTTTGCTTCAGTCTGGTAATGTGCGGGCGTGTTTCCATGTCTCTGCGGCAGAAAAGCGATGGGATGGGGTGCGTGTGCAGTGAGAGAGAAAAACGCTATATGGACACGAGCCCTGAGACTGCTGTTTCAAATCAAAGCATACATGTATTAATCAAAGCTCCCATAAGGACGTAGCACGAGCAGAGAGCTAGATATGTTTTAAATTAATTCTCTGTCCAAATCAGCAGGCGGAGGCTCTGTGTGTCTCTCTGTCTGCGCTCTGAAACAGCAGCTAAGCAATAGTCACGTAGCCTCTGGGAGGGCACATCGGAATGATCTAATATGACTTCACTCCAAAGATAATGCGAACGAGTTTGCTTAAATATTGGCAGGGACAATTTTGTCCTCCCAAGTCCATACGCAAGCCTCTGCCCTTGGCACTGTGTTTAAATTGAGCAGTATAAAAAAGCAACTGCTGGATTGTGCTGGACTACAGAGCCACAACAGTAAACACACAGCGCTGAACTCAGTGAATTGTTTATGTATGTGTAAGGTTTCTTTTTTCCCAACTGTCTATGAATCAGAAATGAGTCAAACACTCATCTGTGGCCATGGTATAATCCATATTTAATACACTGAGTAGTCTATAGTAGGGTGGATGAGAGGGGACCACAAATTGATTCATATAAATCCTGCGTCTTTTCTCTCTCCACTTAGAGGGGACTTTTTTTCTAGTTTTGTAGAATATGTGGTGGTCCAGCAGCGGCAGCAGCAGCAGCATGGTGACCTCTTCCACTCTCACACTCCCAATGTGTTCTGCTTCGCTCTCAGTTTGGTTTGAGTCGCTCTGCGTTTGGTCCAGTGTGACGGATGCTGGAGCATGTCCCGTGTGTCTGTGGGGTGTGTCACATGCCACTCTTGGTGGGTTGTGGGGGCTGAGTGTCGTCCGTTGGCATGGCAGCCTGCCGCCTTACCAAGCCTGCTGGTCCAGTGTGGAATGCACAGGAGAAAAAAAAAAAAAAAAAAGGAATGCGATGGAGATCGATTTGTGGCGTAGCCGCGGACGCTGTCTGCATGCTGGCTCCGTTCTGAAGCTGCGCATGGGGGTGCTGTTTGAGTCAGCGGGCAGCATGGGCCTCCCCTTGTTCCACAAAGTGCCCTGTCAGTAACGGTTAGCCCTTCTCTCTCTTGCACCCCGCCTGGCTTTATAAAGGGCCACAAGCAGGTGGGTTGTCATGGAGGAGACACATGTGCCCTCCTTTCCCCTTCCTCTGTCCACCACGCAAGTAGGAGCCACCGCCAGAGAGCACTCTCTCACACACACACACACACACACACACACACACACACACACACACACATATATATATATAACACACACACATCCGCACACACAGATATAACTCATCTGGAGATGTAATGTTAAACTTCTTATTGATTCTTCATAAAATATAAGAGCTCCACAGTGCAAAACTGCTTTCATGGTCAGCTTAACTACGCTGTGGAAGCAATGAAAGAGTCCTGTTACAGCTGTTATTTGTTGTTTACATGATAAACAGCTAATGCAGAAACAATTTACAGTTGACTAATTATGGCTGAAAAAGTTCTGCCAAGAGTAAATTAAGTAATTTATTTTGTATTAGGTAAAAGATTTAAACAACAAATAAAACTTTTTAATAAGACTTTTTTAGATTTAGTTGAACAAAAAACATATTTATGAATAAATGAATTCATCCCAAAATCTATAGTTAAAACAATAAATGAATTTATTAAAATGCTTCTGCAGTGATTTGATGGTTTGGTAGTTTGAGGTTGTCTTTACACAGTTTGCCCACCAGAGAGCACTAGCTGTAAACAGCCCTGCTCAGTATATGGGTAATGGGTACTAATTGAAATTGGAAAAAAGAAAATTAAAATCTAAGTGACAACAATAGATCAGCAGATACTAATTTTTAAATATTGACACCAGTATTGGCTTCAATCAGGCTCCAGTCAAAATACTGTGTCTGTAAATTCCTTAAAAACATTGTATTAAATTCCTCTACTGGTGGGAGAAGAGCGTCTCCATAGCTCTCCCTGCACTTGCTATGATGCTGTACGTGGGTAACTTTGCCTTTGTCCTCACCGAAAGGTTAAAAACAAGGGAGGCTCATATTTTCAGTGGTTAGAAGGGCTCATTACCTGGCTGACGTACTGTAAAATGGAGGAGGATGAGGGAGGGCTGCGGCGGCGCTCTGAACGTCTCTTCTGTCTCTTTTTCCAGACGAGATGAATGACCACCAGAACACGCTGTCCTACGTCCTCATCAATCCTCCTCCGGACACCATGCTGGAGCTCAACGACATCGTGTAAGAACCAGAGCAAAGGAGATGCCCCGCTGTGTTGTGTCCAGTTTGACAGCAGCAGCAACATTAACGCTGCTGCCATTAAACTGATCCACATTTAAACATTTAGAGTAAACTGTCACCCTCTTAGTGCTCCATGATGGCAGATAATGCTGGCTTTGTCTTTACAGGTACATTATCAGGTCCGACCCACTGGCACATATGCCAGAGGACTCGCAGGTGGGGCAGGCCCGCACCACCAGGAACCAGCAGGAGTTCGGCACAGAGACGAGGGACGAGACTCACCTCTGAAACCCCCCTCAGTCCTCGACACCCTGACCCTTAACCTCCAAGCCCCGCCTGGGCCGATGGGGCTCGTTTGTCTCACACAGATGAAGGCTGGTCTTGGGCCGAGAGCGGCAGTCCCCCGTGAATGTGCATTATGAGTCTCTCAGACCAGAAATAATCAACCCATGACCCTGATAGAGAGAGAGCTGCTGTTTCCCCACTGAGCTGCTACAGGAGGATGCATGAAGAGTGCCTCGTCATCGACCCCGACTCCCCCTCGTGCACCTGCAGTACTAACATGTGTCACCCTCGGAAAAAACAAGCTGAACCCGAGAGCCAGGCACCAGAACTGGCCCCCTCCCTCCAGCCAAAGGACTGAGAGATTTGAAGGATGTCGTGAGAGGTCTTCGGACAGCCAAAGGGGGGTCTCTCTGCACATACTGTACAGGATATCAACTCATCATTTCACTCAGGGTGAAGTTGCCCTCGTGCCATGACTCAGGCCGACTTCCTCTACGCCTGTTGCTACCTAAACTGAACCGAATCCTCGGGGCAACTCCACCCTCCTCCACATCTTAACGGCCCTGTTTTTCTACGAGGAAATGCTTTGAATTTCTAGCAATTCAAGCATTTGCCATGAAATTACAGTACATGTGCACTTTTCTTAATTTATTACAGATGTCTGTTTGGTTTTTGTCTCTTTCTAATCAGACGGATTTACATTTTCTTTATGAGCACAAACTTTTTTACGACAGACTGTCATCTGTGAATATACACACCGTAGTGGCACTTTTATCGGCCGTGTTAGAATAATCTGCATTTCTCTCTTTGTTGTGATATTCATTATGTTAAAGAGAGAATATTGTTGATTTCTTTCACTATTTTAGGGGTCCCAAATCTAGTGCATGTGCCATTCTTTTGTTTACTCTCTTGCTTTGTAAATTTCTTCCAAATGATTTGTACATTATGTGCCATTCTCTCTGTTTTGAGATATCAGTGTTAATTAGTTTTCTTTTTGATTTTATCAGCTAATTTTTTACCTCGTCAAAGATGTGCCAGTCAATACGTAACAACATGTTCACAAACACTGAAGAAAGAATCCATAAATGAAGGCTAAATTAATATAAAAGATGAAATAGTCATGGTGGCTATTCTAATTAAAACTTAATTTAATGTGCATATTTAAAGTAATATTTATTATAACTCAGTATAATTTACTGTATTTCTGATTTCTCAGTTGGCATAAGCTGCATTCTTATGTATCAGTCAATTTTTTTTATTTTTTTTTTAGCTAAACTTAAACATAATCTTGTTTTATGTCGTTTGTAGTCGTGGTGGTGGTCGTCTTTGTCACAACTCATAGATTTAAAGGAATAGTTTGAAAGTTTGGCAAATGCACTCACACTCGCTTTCAGAGCATTGGATGAGAAGCTTGACACCAAATGAATGAAGCTAGAGTAAGCAGGCGATTAGCGTAGCTTAGCATAAGGGCTAAGCTAATAGAAGTAGGGGGGAAACGGCTAGCAGCGCCTCTAAAATGGATTAAACAAACTTTAAAGTGTTACTGAGTGAGTTTTGGGGCAAACCAGTCTACCTGCTTTCACGGTTTATGCTATGCTAAGCTAATAGTCTCTCCAGGCTGCGGCTTCATTATTGACAGACATGAGAGTGGAATCAATCTCATGTTATTCTCAGTAAGAAGGCGAATAAACATATTTTCCAAAGTGTTGAACTATTACTTAAAGGTGTCCTAATCAGAAATATTAAAAAACTAATATTGGCCGATGTGTCATTATCAAATTTCTTTGATTCAAAAATCCAACTAGTTGTTGTTTTTTTATTTCATCTTGTCAACTTTGCACAGCCTGCGACAGTCACGTCTGTTCCTGAATCTCTATTGGACGTACCCGAGCTGAAAATGAAGCGCTCCTCTCTTGTACAGGCCACACCTTGTGTATATAAGGCGGTGTCAGTGTGCAGTATTTACTCTTGGTTTATCATTCCTCAGCAGTGTGTTCACTGTAAATAGCAACTTCCTCCATTCATTGTTTGCCACTCTGTTCTTCTGTTTCCGTCTCCTCTGTGTGTGAAGTGAAAGAGGACTTGAACTATTTTTGCACTAAAGCTCTGCGGGGACGTCTAGAGCATAAGAGCATGACCCTTTAATCTGAATCTGCAGTGGACAGTATTCAACCATTCTCGTGAAGCAAAGACAGTCAAACATGCAGTAACATGTTGTGCATGTCCTTGCCGACGTCTGGAAAGCGTATTTTGATCGAGTGCCATTCTTGCTGTGAGAGAAATATGAAGTGATTAGTGATGACGATGAAGTGACCTCTGAAGGATTGTTTTGTCTCTGAGATCTTTGTTTGTTTTGAGCAATCAGCATAAGCTTTTTTTATGTGTGACACTGTCTGCATTTTGTGAAGAGTCCCGTTGAGACGTACTGTTGATCTTTGCTGAGTGGCCCCTCAGAGGTGTCAGTTTACAGGGCAAGAGAGCTGAGGAGTGAAGGCGTGAGCGACCACGATGGAGGAGGACACGATCAGTGTTCAGATCCATTCACATGACATCATCTGAGGTCTTCACTTCTATGAAATCATACACGTTCACTTCCGATCTCCTACTGTCCATACTTACAGTAACACAAGGGCATGTAAACACTAAAAAGCATGTTTTGATATACAAGCTTGCCAAGAACGATAATTTTGTACATTTAGCAGGACATTTAGTGTGATGTCCCAATGCTAGAGAAACCCATAATCAAATCAACTGCTTGCAAGTTGGAGCCATTATTTGATACTATGTATTTATATGAATGGAACATGCATGTTGTCTAGGTGTTATCAACAAGCCTCTGTATTCTGTTTACCTCCACTTTTATGTTTTTAAGTCATTGTCAAAAAGGGGTTGATCCATTTTGTACTATTTCTTATGAGAAGCGAGTGTACTTCTCCACATATAAAATATGAATAAATAAATGCTGCATGCAGCCAGATAAGATGAATGAAAAGACCTTTTTATTTGTTCTCACACCTTCAAACGATGACTTGATGAATATGATGACAATCACGTGTACATAAATATGTAATTTAACCATTTCATCAGAGTTCCTTTCATTAGAGTGCTAATATTGACTTTATCAATATTTATATACAATTACAGACAAAGATTCAATTTAAACTAGAGCAGGAGGTCAAATAGATAACTTGCTTGAGGGAAAGTAAGGTGAAATTTTGAGAAATACACTTTAAACTGGCTTTCTTGCTGAGAGTTAGATGAGAAGATTGATACCACTCTTAAATATGTATGGTAAATATGAAGGACAGTTAGCTTAGCTTAGCATAAAGACTAGAAACAGGGGGAAACAGCTAGCCTAGCTCTGTCCAAAAGTACCAAAATCCACCAACCAGCACCTCTATTTCCTACTAATAAATTAGCTGTATCTTATTTATTTAATTCAAACACAAATTTACGCGTAAAAATGACTTCTTGTGGTTTTAATTTGCAACTTTTGCAGTCAGACTTTTAATGATTTTACAGTGTGGTTCCTCCATCCTAACGCCGCTGCTTGTTGACATGTGTCTGCTTCCACCTCTCTCTGGTCCAGCGGCCATTGTTCTGCACGACCTCGTGCAGCAGGTCCATGAAGGCGTACTCATTGCCGGACAGCAGCGTTTCGTCATCTGGTGAGGCGCCATCAGAGGGAGCCTTTGAGCCAGAGCTTCTGTTTTCTGCCGGCTGTCTGCTCATCACAGCTCGCTTTGGTTCTGTCTTGTCGCTGCTCTTATTCTTTTCTGCAGGACTTCTTGCAGGTTTCAGGTCTGGAGTTTGATCAAGTCTTTCCTGTTTTTTCCTGATTGTCTGTCTCACCGTGGCAGGGTCCTGGATCATCTTCTCTTGCTTCATGTCATGGGCCTCAATGATCACGGTGGTCTTGTCCTTTGTGTTTGAGGACTGAGACTGTCCCACGTTCGTCTGAGCTGTTTTTAGGGGATCTTCCATTTGATTTTTCTCAATTTCATCTCCATCAGAAGGATGCTCCACTTTGTTTAACACTTTCTTCACCGTGAAGCTGTCAGACCGCTCCTCCTCCTCCTCCTTCATCATATTACATCTTGCCTGCCACTGACTTGCAGTCGGAGGCCAGGTGGAGATCCTCCCCATAACTTTTGCGGTCTGTGATCTTTGATGCGGATCATCAGAGGACTGTTTGCTGAAATCATCAGGTTTACTCTGGTTCGTACCGATGCTCAGATAAGGTACAGTGTCAGTGTTCACAGACACACACTGGAGCTCTGTATCCAGATTTCTGCCCTCAGCAGCTTGTTTAGCATTCACTTCAGTGGTTTTTGTTAGATTTTCTGTCTCAAATCCTCCATCTACTTCAGTCTCACTCCCCAGTCTTTGCCGTCCATCAGCTTGTTTTTCTGTGTCTTTCGATTGAGCCCCTGTCTCAGTTTGTAAAGTCAATTGATCTTTCACAGGTGCACAAAAAGGAGATGTAAAGAGAACAGCATTAGCCGACTTTGCTCTGACTCCAGTAAACGATCCCCTCCATCCCATCTCTGAGTCCTGGTGACTGTTTCCTCTTGTCTCAGAGTGTCCTGGAGACGCAGCATGACTGGATCTGCTGCCGTCCTCTTCTTTCAGCTCATTTCTGTTTTCTTTTGGACATCCAGGCATCACAGCTTTGGTACTGCATGTCCTCCTATGCAGCACCACCAGGAGAAACACCACCAACAGGAGAAAAGACAGGACCACTGCACAGGAGCGAGTTGTTCGAGAGGAGATTATTTTCATCCATTGATGATGTTTTTTTAAGTACAGGCAAACAGAAACCAGCAAAAGCGAAGCTAAACATACCGATCACAAGCACGAGTGTGCAGACAGCACTTGTGCCTGTCGATGGTCGTGATGTCACACAACTTTCTAGAGGGAATAAGACACATATGAGGCACAGATTAAGACGTTCAAATATCCAAAGATGAGAAGACGCAGGCGTACCGGTCATTCCAGTGGGTGTAGATAGAGTATATGTGGGCAGGTCAGAGGGCTTAAGATGGACTGAGATCTCTGTCACTGATGGAAGTGATGTCATATAAGTTTCTACAGGAAACAAGCAGATTTGGAAGAAGTACTCTGACTTTAAGCAGAAGTAGCAACATCACATTGTAGAAATACTCTGTTAAAAGTAAATTTCATGCATTTCAGATTTTACTTAAGTACAAAAGAATCAGCATCATTATGCGACATGTTTCAGAGTGATGTCAATTATATTATTGGGTTATAATTATTGAGGCATTAATGTGATGTCATCCCTTTACTGTAAAGCCAGTACGGGTGGTTTAACTACCTTATATAGTTTATCTGCTGGTTAACCTGTAAATTTCCCTTGTGAGATCAATAAAGTTTTACTTCATTCTATAATGTTACATGAGGATTTATTTGTTGATTATGTTTTTCCTTGTTAAACTAAATCTGAAAAGTAGCAAATAAATCAAATTATCAAAAAAAAAAAAAAAATATTGTGGAGTGGCCTCTGAACCGTAGTAGCATACCAAAGTAGTATAAGTAGAAAATGTACCTCAAAAGCATACTTCAGTACAGTAAGTAAATACAGTTTGAGTAAATGTACTTAATTACTTTCTATGATGTGCAAACCAAAAATAATTAACTTTTTAAAATTTGTGCACCAGATCAGCATTAATATACACAGAGTTAGAGACAATCTGATTGGCTGCCCGACTTCTGACTGAGAGCTACAGCTCTGCACAACGATGAACTTTGATGGTCACACACACCGCTGAGTTATGGTTGAATTAATTATGTTGCTGTCTGTGGCGCCATCTGCAGGAGAAATAGCATCAACAGGTCAGGCTGACTCAGAGTGGGTGTGTATGTGAAAGAGCTGCGGTCCGCAACCTTTTTTGCGCCACGGACCGGATTCACGTAAAGCAATAATTTGACGACCGACACAGAAACGGATAAAAACAAATTATTAAAAATACAACTCAGCATTACCCTGAATGCAGTGGTTGTAATTAGTGGGAGCCCTGCGCTTGTTTCTCTTCAACGAAAAGGCTTCATTGCCTCATTAGCGAGCCTGTCGTCACATATTACGCAGAGCGGGTTTAGTGCGTGACAATCACCTGAGGCGATAACCCGTATTTTAAGTAGGACTGCTGATATTGTCTCTTAAATGCAGCTTTCTTTTTCTTGGAAGTTGTAGGTTCTTCCTCTTCTGTCTCATCATTTGGCCTTACCCCCTTTCCGAAGAAGCTCTCCAAATTCGTTTCTTTCTTTCTTTTTTTTTTTTTTTTACTCATTTTTGCTAGCTTGTGGAGTTACTGTTTTACTACCGTATCACGTGACCGAGACAAGCGGTTTGACATGTGCACAGAAGCACAGGCGGATGCATTTTTAAAATCAAACATCTTTCAGACTCTGATGACCAATAAAATATTTTTTTGTTCAGTCTCTCTGTGCAGACCGGTACCGTGGGTTTCAGCAATGACTGGCTTTATGACAATTATGTCATCATTTATGGGGAAAGGTGTGACAGGCTACTCACAGATCTGTCGAGGGAATTCCAAATAAATACTAAATTTGGACTCAGACGTTACAGTATACGAAAAAAGTTGAAACATGATGACAAACTATTGGAAAAAGAGTCAAAACATCACATCCGATCTGTCCCTCTATCGAAGGTGAGGTCAGGTGAGATTAGTCTGTCAGTCTGTGTGTCCTGATTATCAGAGGTTTAATATTAACACATAATGAATGTGTGAGCACAAAACTGGACATGCTGTGAAGGAGCGTCGACTCTCAGCCAGACGGCAGATATCAACACAGGCCTGTCCCTGATTGTCTCTCACGATAGTCTCATTCTATCGTTGGACAAAATGAAATATGAAGCAAACTGAGATGGGAAGAACCGAATGTACCGAATGTCTTTACAGCAGGTGCAGTGGTCACTGTGAGGACATCAGTGGGTCTGGGCTGAACTGAGCTGCTCATCTCTGATGTTGACCGTGCTGGAGCGGTTGCTAGAGACAACAACAAAAACCCTGAGCGCAAATTTAATGTGACTCCAGTAGAAAAGAAAATGACATGAAGAAGAACGGCGTGCACCTGTGTGTGAGGAGCTAATTAAAGGAGCATCAGTGGGTTTGGGTTGGACTGAGGTTTCTGTCTTTGATGTCAGCCGTGATGAAGGTGTTGTCACAACTTTTGGGGAACAAATATGAGCAAATATCCTGATTTTAATGGTGAAGAATCTCATATATCAGAACTGGGAGCAGAAGGAGCAGACGTACCAGCAGATGGTGGGACTGTTGTGAAGAGATCAGAGGGTTTGGGTAGGATGGTTTGTGTCGCTGATGGTGGAAGTGGCGTCGCGCACACTGACACGTTCCACACAGGTCGACCCCTCAGAGATGGAGGACTGTCACAGGTCACCTCCACCTGTCGGTCCAGCAGAGACCTGTTCTGCAGATCTGAGGAGAGAAGCAGCTTTAGGCTTTCCAAAAGCTCTTCAAACACAAGACTTGTCTCATATTTCACAAACCTTTGAGGAAGTCAACAAAGTCTTCAGCGCCGCAGGAACAGTCCCAGGGGTTCCCATCAAGTCTGAATCTGGTGGACCTGAGAGACCTGAAGACCTGAGGCGACACCCGAGTCAGCCTATTCTCAGACAGGTCCAACTCAGCCAGGACGGTCTGGGAGCTGAAACTGTTTGGATCAACTGTTCTGATCCTGTTCTTACTCAGGATGAGCCTCCTGAGGCGGACGAGGCCGCTGAGCATGAACTCCTCCACAGCTTCCATGTGGTTTCCTGTCAGGCTGAGCTCGCTCAGCACATCAGGACGACCCAACCAGTTTGGGTTCATCTCTGTCAGCAAGTTCTGGTTCAGACTGAGATTTGTGAGGTTCTGGAAAGAGCTGAACGCTCCTTCAGCGACTCCAGTGACTCCTGCATTCTCGATCCTGAGCCTGGTCACAGAGGTGAGGTTGTTGCTGCGAAACACGGTGGAGTTGATCTCCCCGACACCCCTCAAAATCATGAACAGAGACGAATAACCAGGCAGGAAGGCTGAGAGCAGAGTATCAGAAGCACATGGAGGTGTGAGTGCATCTGAGAGCGGAACAGAAGAAGTGGACTGCAACACTGGAAACAGCTGCATTCAGAGCAAATATGATACGCCTGTATCTCGTGTTGATTCAGCAATTTCAAAGTCCTGCTTGTGCTGCCATCTAGTGGTAATGTTGTGTAATGCACCATCACTAGCCTGAAATTTTTCTGACCTCCTTCATGTGTGATGAACATGTTCAGACACGCACCAACTTTCAGTCCATGGAGGTCAATAAGAGAGAGCTTTTCTGCCATTAAAGAGTCTGTCCCCCCCCCCCCCCCCCCGCTCGCGCTTTTTTTCTTATTTCAACTTTGCTTACTATTATGTCTCTCACTTTGTAAACTTGGCTACCTGTACTCACAGTATTTTTAATTCTTTTTGAGTACAACAACACTCTGCAATAAAGCATATCCTGGTAAAAAAAAACAGAACTCCATAAAAACTACATTTGTCTTTCAAATTCAGCTTCTACTCTCATGTACCATTTCCAGTCAAATTTTCCAGTCCTCACCTGTCGGTATGTCCAGGCAGAATAAAAACTGTCCCTCTCCGTAACACGAGTGGCTCAAGCGCACATTGACCAGCAGCAAAGCCAGAGCAGCAGCAGCAGCAGCAGCTGTGGATGTACAGAGGAATCAGATCAGCTGTGACTGCAGCATCTAATCGTTTGAGCAGCAAACACATGCACTCACCCTTCATGGCGACCGATCTGATCAACCCAGGATGCAGGTCTGGAGTGACAGTTGATCAGGTCTGATGATCTGGTGGTCAGCAGGTGTGAAGAAGAAACACTGTTACTATGGCAGACCACAGGCTGCCATGGTTATGAGCGTTGGCATTTAGGCAGTGAGGCCGCTGTTCCAGCTGGGTGGTGGAGTGTGAGATGGTTAGCAGCACCAGGGGAGGCCTGGAGAGGTTTTCACTGCTTAGATCACTTAGATTAGAAACCAGTGTCACGTTGGATGACTGAGGTTGTGAAAAGTAGATACTTCAGTAGCTTTTCAATACCACGTGTTACAATCTCTGTGAATTCTACTTATGATAGCATCAAATATACTACAGCTAGATATAAAGAGCTTGTTCTAAGTGATAGAATTCTTATTTTCATGTGATTAAACACAGTATTATATTCCATTTCTGCCTATAGACCCTCTAAACCTTACACAGGGGACCTTTAAACACCAAGAACATAAGACTCTTCATCTACCATCGTAAATGACGTTGCAGTGAAAGGAAGCAGCGTCGCCTCGTGTGAAAAAACACATTTTTGTTAAGATTCAAATCAGTGCGGTGTCATAAAACTAGCAAAAGAAAATAAACAGTGAGTCTCACAAATGGACAAATCAAGCCATGGGAAAAGAATAAAAATGAAAAAAAGGTGAATTTTATTCACTTGAAAATTTATTCCGCTTCAGTGCTTCCACATTTTGAAAATAAATAGATGGCATGGGATCAAAGATAAAATCAACAAGGATGAAAAGTACACTAGTGTAACAAAAATGGTGACCAAATGCCAGTACAATCTTTGAGTGAACATAAAAATACACTCACATACAAATAAAGATCTGCCACCTCCCCCTGCCCAAATGCCCCCACAAACAGATCAAAATGCAGCAAAATGAGAAATCAAGTATTCTGTTTTTGGAGACAGCAGTAGTATCAGATCAGCGGACGCCCCCTCAGCTTCACGTCCCTGTTAAACCCTAGTGTTTGGTTTAGTTTTCACAATTTACGGAGCGCGCGAACAGCAGTGTTATCCATTAGTTCTTCGTTTTTATGCCCGTTCAGACGGTGGAACTCCCCAACAAACAGAAAGTAAAGTGCTCGTGCAACACTTCTGGTTGTTCTCGAGGCCAACAAACGGTTTCTGAAAAAAGCACTTCTGATGATTCTGGAAACAGAGAAAGAGTGAGACGATGTGGCAGTGTTTGTCAACACCTGGGAGGAATGTTCTTTAATGTTGGTACATAACTGAACCACAGCCCCCCGCCCGCCCGCACACACAAACCCCTTAGCGAATATATCAAATACTGTCATTCGAACCGGTTACAGAGCAGCACGAAAACACTCTCCACAACAAGAGTGTGTGTGCGTGTGTGTGAGTGTGTGTATGTGCTGCTCTCGTGGTTAAAAATGGGACAGGCCGACAAAAACACTCAGGGAGGGGAGTTCAAGGGGGAGGAGGGGGAGTTACATTGCATGAAAGAAGCCGTCGACAAGTGTTCATGAGTGCACCTTAATACAGGACAATTCAAGAGTGCCCAGTGAAGAGAGGAAACACAGCTAAGCTCTAAACATCAGAGAATTCCCGTTATGATGAAAACACATAACATCAGCTCAGACTCTAACACATCGCTTTAATAAGAATTAAAAAAAAAGTTAAAACAAAGGGAAAAAAAAGCATCATTTGTGTACCAAAACCTATCATTCACCCACTTTTGACACCCTCGAGAAAAAGGATGTTTTAACAAATAAAAGTATTTAAAATGACCGTCGTTAACTTTTTTGTTTTGTTTTGTTTTTTTTGCTTGACACATACCCAGTGCTACACGATCAGCGTCTTGATTAAAAAGCGGTTGAATACATAGACGATAGTACCACGATGCGTGAAAGGCCAACGGATGTCTGAGGGAGACCCGAGGAGCTCCCCCCCGTGACAAAAGAAGAGGACAGTTCAGAGCAGCAGGTTTTTGGAGATCCCTGGTGAGGCAAAGTCGGCAATGCCAGCCTGATTCGACAGATTCGACCGTCCACACAGGAAGAGATTGTGGTTTTTGTCTGGGCAGCGGAGTGGCCCAACAGTCCTATAGGGTTGTACAAAGGTCCCTTACTTTGGCGTTTCTGACAAGGGTGTCAGAAATGCCCCAGTGTCGCCGCTCCTTTTGTCCGAAATTCAACCAAAGCAGGCGTTTCCAGAGAGAAGGAAGGACTTTAGTGCTGCAGCTGAGCTCTCAACCATGACAGTGCTGAACTAATAAATAAATACATCCACCACATATGAGAGAGACGGAGGAAATCAAAAAAAGCCACATGCTTGAGTCGTGGTCGTCGTAGAAAAACGGAGCCGGACCAAAACAAACCTGAACAGATCGCACTGAGATCACAGGGAGAGGAAGCGAATTCAGCCGCCGTCCCAGTTCCTCAAACCACCTGTGAGACACACACACACATACACACACATACACACACATACATATACACGCACACACACAACTTTTCCTTGGTCCACCTACAGGTGACCACGTCCATAAATGCAGCCTCTCCCATGCAGGCTTCCACACCGAGCGCGGTGGCGAGCTTGGCTGTGGGCGTCAATGCAGTCTATTCAGGAAACAAGCAAGATGGGGAGAAGATGATTTGGATGACAGAGGCCTTTTAAAATCCGGCCCGCTATTTTGAGCTTTTCTTTGGCACAGCACTCCTCTTGGCCTGCCACAGGTGGTTGTGGATGGTCAGCGCATCCACGCTGACCGACACAGTCTTGGCGGGGATGACGGTGAACTGCTTTCGGTCGGAGCTGTACTTGTAGAGCTTGTCGATCATCTTCTTGCTGATGCTCTTGGGTCCCGTGCCCGTCAGCTTCTGTATCTCTTCGGTTTCGGGGAAGTACGAATAGAGAGCCCGGAACTGGCAGCCCCCGTCGCGGAACAGGATCATCATGTGGTTGGACTCGCACTTCTCCAACTCCTAGTAGGGAAGGAGGTCAAACACATGCAAGACCAATTATTAATACGGCATTAATGTAACACTGAGGTATATTAGACTGGTAGGAATACCCTTTTTGCTAAGAGAGAGACTTGTGTTGCAGGTGTTGCTGTTACAGAGGAAATAAGTGTCTCCTACGCCTGTATCACAGTAATGGAGCAGAGAAAGTCATCTGCCATGTTGCCAAGTTGGTAGATATCAAGTTGGTGCATGTCTGCTAAAGAACGGACCTCTAGGATCTGGTTCTTTTGTGGCTCGTTGACTTTGCCAGCCAGGCAGCAGTGCGAGATTGCATTGTGGATGATTGGCTTATTCGACTTGGCGCTGGGCTCCTTGAATAGTTTGGGACCTAAAGGAGAAAAGTCAGTTAGACCGCAGAATTATGTCACACATAGCAAGAGGATAATGTAAATTAACTGCAGCTAACACGTCTACATCATAAAAGAGTCACTCTGGCTGAAGATGATGACAAGCAAAACAGTGAAAATGGCTGGCCATGGTTATTGTGTTGTGCTGAAAGCAGGCTTGACATGCTGATCTTTCTGTCACCGATTAATGGTTGACTGAACAAACACAACCGCAGCTCTGACATCATAGTAATGTATCTGTTAAGAGAGGTGAGACAACAATAACTGTGCACTTACCAGTGTATTCAGCCATGGAAGTGATGGAAGAGGCAGTGGAGCCATTGTCCCAGTCTCTCTCTGCAGTGCGACTGTTGTTACGACTGCCTGGAAACGACTCCACAGAGTCACAGCTAGAAGACAACGTGAACAATAAGGATTATACAGTGACTATTGTTTAAAAACAGAAATGACTATAAATACTGCAAATCATTAACATTAAAAAAGCAGTTTTTGAGACATGTACCGCTGGGAGCCAGCCCCTCCAGAGTTGACACTGTCAGCCTCGTTGGTTGCAGCAGAGGCCAGGGACAGACTGGAGCCTGATTGGGCGTTGCTCAGGTTGTCAGCTAATCAAAACAGAGAGGACACTTAAAAATGGTTTGGCAAAAATACAGTGTCACTTTAGAAGCAACTACTACATACTCAGTTAAGACTGCACAGCACATAAATATGGACTATATACAGTGAATGCAACTTCAAAGCACAAGTCAGATGCCTATAAAGCAGGAAATATGATTCATGCATCCAAAATTTTGCATGTCAAAACTCACCATAGTTTTCATAAATAAATTAAGTATGGAAAGAGGAAATTCTTTTCATAATATTTAACTATGACAGTGAAGTGATAGTGAAGAACAGGCTTTCCTCCTGTACATCGTTTCATTGAGGTAGTTTGAAGTTTGTTTTATTTCATGTAACATGTAACCCAGTCAAGTCAGTGCTCATAACTGCAGGACAGGTAATTATTGTGGCACAATAAAAAATAACTGGCAGTCATCCAATGTGGCCCACACCTCAGATGGAAAAAAAAAAACAACTGAAGTGCACCAAGCTGAGACATGTTAAGAAAACTGTAACAGCTGAATGTCAAACTAATGATCTAACAATCTCACATGTGGAAGAGCCCTTGGAGAAATTATCGCTGGAGGATTCCTCTCTGAAGACAGACTTGGGTCTGTGTTTCTGCTTCGGTTTGGGGGTTTTGGGCTTGACGAGGCCTTGTTCTTCGAACATCTCCTGCTGCTTCCTCCGCAGATACTCCTGTTTTATCAGCTCCCGCCGTGTCTTCTCCTCTTCTTTACGCAAGCGCTCTTCCTCAGCCTTCCGTCTAAAAGAAACCAAACACTGAATTGTAGCTTTTTGTTAGAAGAGTAAGGTGAATCTGGTGCTGATGTTGGTGAAATAAGTTACCTCGCTTCATCTCGTTTGAGCTCTGATTCTGCTTCTAGTTGTTGTTTACGGAGTCGAGCCTCCTCAGCTTTCTTCTGCTGCTTCAGCAAGAACGCTGCTCTCTTCTTAGCAAGCTCATCCTCTGCCTTCTGCTCATCCTTCAACATATAAAAACATATTAGCACATTATTTGTAAAGCATTTAATCAATAATCATCAGACATTTAGTGCAGAAATGAACAAATACAAAAATTTTGTCTGTTCGCCAGACCAATGCAAGTTAGACAATCACTGTAATAAAAACTAGATGCATCAAATAAATATTTGCTTTTTTGATGCAAAGGCATTACCTTGAAGAAGAAACCCATGACTGACTTCTGCTCTCCATCACCTCCTTCTGTAGTTCTGTCCTCAGCAGCCTCCTCATCCTCAGTGGCTTTCAGCTCTGACAGATCAACCTCAATCAGGTGGGCTTTGCTGCGCTGCACCTCCTCTGATGGTACGTTCTCTTTCCCTGAACCGTCTGATGAATTAAGGTCCGTCTCTCTCACGGTGCTGGACAGGCACTCGTCAAAGGACACTTCAGAGGCAACCACTGCCGTCAGGTCCACTCGGGTTGGCAGTCTCACGTTCGCCTCGTCACGAAGCCGGAAGGTGGCGCTCCGAATATGGCCGGAGCCCGGCCTGTCGATTGTATCTACTGCTGTGGCATTTCTGGGGCTGTCGGGGTACTCGGTCCTGGGGGACCTGCCCCCAGCTAACTGTCTTGGGTGTGGTAATGTCTCTGACCCACTCTGGGTGGGGGTGAGGGTCCTTGATGCCTGCCGGCTCTGCTCCTTGGCTATCTTTAGCTCTGATGGCTTGGACCTGGAGCCACGGCCTGAGCTTAGCTTGGGGGGTTTTCTGGTGGGGGCAGTGCTGGTGCCGGAGAGGTGCTCAACAAAGTGAAAGCTTGCCCCCGCCTTAGAGTCACCATTTTTGTCACTGGTGACAGGAGGAGGTGGAGTTGCACCAGGGGGGGACTGTACATTCTGTTTCATCAACATCTCCTGCTGCAGTGACAGTTGCATCATCTGCTGCTGGATGCTGCCGATGGCGTCGTTCAGCAACTCGATGGAGCGGCTGCACTCATTCAGGTCCAACTCTTCTTCTAGGTAGAAGCTTCCACTGTTCCCTTTCTTGTCTCCTTCTAAGGCACCTGACGGGGTGGTTCCCTCCAACTCTTTGTCCCCCCTCAGGGCATCTACACACATATCATCTTTACTTGATGGTCCTTTCCCCCCACTGAGCTCATCTTTAGGGATGTCAGCTTTAAGTGGGTTTGGTAATGTGTCACTCTTGCCGCTACCTTTCTTTACAACGTGCAGGAAAGCCGCCTTTCCCAGCTTCTGCCTCTGCCTCGCTGACAGCACCTCCATTTTCTTCTTCTGGTGCTCAATGGCACGTCGCTTCTCCTCCAGCTGCATACGAAGCTGGACAAGTTCAGAGGCCAGTACACTGGCACCACCGTTTCCGTCACCTGTACGAGAGTATCCTCCCAAGGGTGAGGACGGACTCTGGTCTCTTTTAAGCTTCCAGGAGGAAGTGAGAGGTCCGCTGCTCTCTGATCCATCTGGTGTGGTCCTTTGGGAGCTGGAGGCACTGGAGCGAAGGTCGTGGTTGCTGCCAAAGCGCTGCTGCTGGGCTTTGCGCTCAGCAAAGGAGGTCATGCGCACACTGCCACTGGCCATGCTGCTGGCCTGGGAGTGAGCACTGAGACAGGGGCTGGACCGACCGCTGCCACCGTTCAAGTCTTTGTCCTCATGCTCTTTCACATTCATGTCCTCTTGAAGTTTGGCTGACTCCTCTTCTTCATCTTCCTCGATAAAGGCTTTCCTGGGCCAGTTGGGGTCTTTAGTAGTAACAGCTTCATCCAGATCCTCCTCCTCTTCATCCAGGTCTTCCAGCTCAGCGTCCAGGCCCTGGCCAGCCTTTGGTTCTTCAGAATCTGAATGCAGGTAGAAACCCCCTGCTGGCTCTCTGGACGAGGGGTCCACACTGCTGGTGACAATGGGCCTGAAACCTGTCTGAGCCTGTGGAGGCTCCTCTGACAAGTCTTCCTCCTCACCTGAAGGGGTAAAGGTTTGATTCAGGCTGCAGGGCGCTTTCCTACGAACGGCCGATGTAGATCCATCCCCTCGGCGTAGAGAGCCCCTTCCTGAAGAGCGGGGCCCCTCACCACTTTCTTCCTCCTTGTTTAGGCATACAGACTTCTCTTTAGCCGTTTTGAGCACGGCAGGCATCAGTGGTTCTAGGTAAAAGCTATCTGGTGCAGGTTTGGACTCAGAGGAAGGTTTGGGTCCCACTGTGGCAGTTGCTTGTGGCCCTTCAACCCGTTTAGGGGTGACAGAACCATCAGTCCTGGCAACTGCCACCAGAGTTTCTTCCTCGGCCTCATTGTTGACATTTCCCAAGAGGCCGTGGCCGTTGACTTTGCGTATGGCAGCCTGTGGCGGCTGGTGGACAGAGGTCTGGTGTTTGGGTGTGACGGTGATGACATTGGACGCTAGGCTGTCCTTACTTATGGAGCGAGCCAGACTCACACTGTCACCAGAAGCTATGTCTGCATCACTGTCTGTGGCTGAATGAAACATGTAGGGGCTCAGTGTGGACAGTGGTCTGTGGAAGGAGAGTATGAAAAATGAAGTCAGAATAATATACAGCTCACAATATATGGAATTTGAATACTTCCACCATAGGTAATACATTTATTGATTCCCCGGGATCAATAAAGTATATCTGATTCTGATTCTAAAAGAAACTTGTTTTTCTTTCAATTCACCAGTTCATTGACTAATCATTGCTGCTCTACAAATATGAACAACCAGAATCTTTGCCATATAAATGATAAATATGTACACGCTTACAAACAGGCAAACACAAATAACACGAGTGCCACACATTTAACCCCAGAATATTTGCATACGCTGCAATTTAAATATTTCATTATCAGCTTTATAAGCAGATTTTAAACAAAGCCCTCTAAAATGTATCATCTTCAAAGCAGTACATGGAATGCCATTTGAAAAAAAAAAAGGTTTTCCAAATCAAACATGAGAGCAAATATTTCTTTTAGATTAGATTAGGAAAGTGTATTTTGTCTAGGTTTTTAACTACATTAGGTACCTCTGCCTTTTATCGGGCCATGCAAGAACAGAGCCCCGGGGCTGTCCGTCCATCTGAGTCAGGGAGTTCGAGCGGTTTCTGAGACCTGACCACAAACACACACAATGAATAGGTATAGACAGCTGCTGGTCACCATCATACAGCCCTGATTCTACAAAAGTTGGGACATTGTGTAAAAAATAAATAAAAACAGAATATGGGCATCAAAATCAGAATAAGCATTCATTTACAAAAATCAATGAAGCTGATGATGTAAAACATTAAAATAAATTGTCTTTGTACTGTTTTCAATTGATTGTGTGTCTGAAAGGATTAGCAAATGATCACAATGTGTTTTGTATAGCGCCCCATCTTTTGTGGAATTGTGGTTGTACAAGTTGAATATGGAAGGTGTAAAGAGTGCTTTCCGTACCTGCAACATCCTCTCCTTGCTTCTGTTGCCTCTGTCGGAGAGGCAGGAGTGGGTGGGAAGGACTGAAGGTTGGACCTCCTTTACTAAAAACCAATGAATAATTATTTTTTTAGCAGATGTGCAAAATCATAACTGTCATTCAACCATTATTAGCAGAGCAGATATGCAGAAGGTTTTTCACTAGATTAGCCCTGTGAACAGGTTAGACCCAAGACATTTTCCCCCAACCAAATACATTCAGATATCATCTAACACGAACACAGCAACAGCCAAATATTTTACCACACAACAGACAAGAAACGTGGCATGAAAACCCCTAACTGACAGTAGGGGTGGGCAAAAATATCGATATGGCAATATATCATGCTACTTTGTCTTCCGATTCAATATTGATATTTAAATTTTGAATATCGATATTGAATCGCGATACTTTGTCTTTCGATTCAATATTGATATTCATATTTGATATATATAATATCAATATTGAATATCATCCATCCATCCATCCATCCATCCATTATCTATACCGCCTATCCCTTTCAGGGTTGCGGTATTGAATATCAAATTTTCAAATTTTGAATATCGATATTGAATCGCGATACTTTGTCTTCCGATTCAATATCGATATTGAATCGGAAGACAAACTATCCATCCATCCATCCATCCATCCATCCATCCATCCATCCATCCATCCATCCATCCACTGTCTTCCGCTTATCCGGGGCCGGGTTGCGGGGGGAGCAGTCTGAGCAGGGACGCCCAGACTTCCCTCTCCCCGGACACTTCCTCCAGCTCTTCTGGGGGGATCCCGAGGCGTTCCCAGGCCAGCTGAGTGACATAGTCACCCCAGCATGTCCTGGGTCTTCCCCGGGGCCTCCTCCTGGTGGGACATGCCTGGAACACCTCCCTAGGGAGGCGTCCAGGGGGCATCCGATAGAGATGCCCGAGCCACCTCAGCTGACTCCTCTCGATGCGGAGGAGCAGCAACTCTACTCTGAGCTCCTCCCGGGTGACAGAGCTCCTCACCCTATCTCTAAGGGAGCGCCCCGCCACCCTGCGGAGGAAACTCATTTCAGCCGCTTGTATCCAGGACCTCGTTCTTTCGGTCATGACCCAAAGTTCATGACCATAGGTGAGGGTAGGAACGTAGATTGACCGGTAAATCGAGAGCTTCGCCTTTCGGCTCAGCTCCTTCTTTACCACGACAGACCATTACAGCGACCGCATTACTGCAGCCGCTGCACCGATCCGCCTGTCAATCTCACATTCCATCCTTCCCTCACTCGAGAACAGGATCCCAAGATGGAAGACAAACTATCGCGATATATTGCCATATCGATATTTTTGCCCACCCCTAACTGACAGTGCTGTACTCTTAAGACAGCTAACTTTAACTTTCAGCTTCCCACACAACTGCTGACAATGCACACACAGACAGAGAGACAACTTTGTGCAAACCACTAGTGAATTTGGTGAGAGAGAAGACAAAGGGCTGGAGGTGGAGGGCACATGAGAATGAAAGTCAGACACTGCTGCATATCTACCCACCCTTGTAGGGCTATTGTAACTGGTTAGTAGACAGGATCATGATGAGGCGGAATGAGAAGGAAAGTGAGAGAAGACTTACAGGGGGTCAGACTCTTCAGGGTGCAGGAAGTACCTGTTACAGACTTCTGGGCTGCTCTGGTTATCGGCCACACCAGGGCTGGCCAGGAAACTGCGCTTGGTGGCGTTGGAGATAGGCACTGATGGGCGGGCACTCTTGGGCTGAGCTATGGCTCGAGCTGAGGAGAGGAGCAAGACAGAGGTGTTGAGAAAGAGATGTTGATCATGGCAATAAACAGTGACTGATGCTGACTGTCATTAGAAGAGCTCAACCTTGGACATTGAGGGGGATTTACTTCTAATTATGACCCAAATAATAGGTGCATTTTTAAAATGTGACATTTCAAATGCAACTTCAAATGATGGAAACAAAATATACAAAATATACCCGTTTCTTGATCAATGAGACACTTAAGAAGTAGAGTAAGTAAGTGAGTTTTTCTCAGTAACTAGAGTTATTTAATCCATGTTGAAGGACTGGGACAGACAGAAACAAACATGATTATGCTTATTTGCTTTTTTGCCTACTGCTTAAATTGAATAGTTAATTGTTTTGAGTAACTTTCCTGATGCTAAACTATGTGGTTTAACAACAGTACACTGCGTATTGTGTAACATTAAAAGCAGCTTCATTGTCGGCATTTCACCAATGTGATATTTTCACATTACACCCTGAGTGTAAGAATCACATGATCAACACTTACCATCTTTAAACTCTTGGAGATCTCGAGGCTGGACAAACTCTGGCTTGACGGTCTCGAACCACCAGAAGAGTTCAGCAATGAACACCATCACATTGTGCTGCATAGGGAGCACAAGAAACATGTTAAAAACACTCGTGAGTGTCATAAAGCTTAGATAAACAACAAGAATAATTAGCACCACCTAACATAAAAAAAATTTTGAGCAAGTAAAATACAGCAGTTTCTGTTGCAGCCTAATATAATGGCTGGCTTCTTGTGCTACATGATTAAACGTACATTTTGTTCCTGATGAAAACACAGTATATCCGTGTTAGTACCTTGAGCACAAGTGGCGAGTACAACATGTCCTCCGTTGTCAGATAGAAACTTTTATTCAGATACTCGTTGGCGAACTCTCTCAGTAGCTGGATGTTGTACAGGCTATCTGCGATGGAGGGTACTTCCTTCAGGCAAATATCTGATCAGACAGGCAGAGAGCAGGTCAGACCAGGACACAACTGAATGACCTGATGGCTATAAATGTCACACTGACTGGACTGGGACAGTAAGCCATGTGCTAATGCCATAAATAGTATCGCACATGGATTTTAAATTCAACGTGTTAGCAAAGAAAGCCTGATGCTATCTACGAAAAAAATCTACAAGGGTAACTGATAATTAGTAGCCACTGAACGTGGGCGTGTGCATGCAAGCACAGCATACCCTCCAGCTTCATGAGGTCTGGGCAGTAGCAGTGGACCACTGTGAGCAGTGCAGCTCCGTCACAAACATCCCTCATCAGGTCTTCCAGCAGTGGGAAGAAGGGCAGCTGTCGGCCTGAGGCATGCTCTCGACGATACCGTACCTAACCACCAGGGGGACAGGAGAGCTTTGATGAGAGGAGAAGCCACAACAATACCTACCACCATGGGACTACCAACCACTGACACACTAAATGCGATGACTAGTGTCACACAAGTACAAACCTCTTTTTCTGTGAGATTCCCGTCTGAACTAGTCAAGGCATGTATTGGTCACAGATGTTTTTGGCTCCAGTTAATGCTCTAGGCTATCAATTTAAGCAATGGTTCAAGGTTCTCCCAAGGAGCTTCAAAGCAAAAGATATGAGGATTTTTTTCTTTTTTTCTAATATAAGCTGCTATTCCTCTTCAACTGATCAATAGCAAGTTTAGTGTAAGTTCCAAAAGAAAATGATGCTGAATGGCAAAATCTTGTTTAGGGAGAACCCTGAAGACCTGGTTAACGATGAGGAGATGGAGGTGGAGGTGTTAAAGAAGTGATGTGAACAACACAGAGGGGATGGCCAGCCTTCCTCAGGACTTGGGAAGGCAGCTATCAGTAGTCGAGTCAAACTAGGCAACGTAAGCCAACTGACTGGGAGGGAAAGTGGGGTAATCACTGGCCCACTTATCAGAATGAGTGTGTGGTTAGTGGAAAAACTCACTCACCCCAGATGCATTAGTTTTAGATATATAGTCTATACAACTGGCAAGGGTGGATATTTTGTTATTTATTTTTGTTTCCACAATTCACTGATCGATTACAATATGCACAAATTACCTAAAAGATCAAATTATAGACATCATTACAAGTCAGATAGACCCATTATGGAAGCTAAAAATGGAGACTATAGACCTACATATGATTTGGAGCAGCATATGTAAATATAGACCACACAGGATGCCAAAGCAGATTGTACTGACTGGTACTGCTGCTTCTAACTCCAAACGCTTCTGCATGACTTACAGATAATCACCTGAGACTGGGAACACCACACCCTATGTAGTGACTAACCAATCTGATCTGTGAGGCACGAATAAAAGAGGCATAAAGAAAATTATGAAGAGTTATTTAGAGGTGCAGATCAAGTTGCTGTCTCTCCAGTACAAAGAGATGTGCAAGATATTTGCGTCATGTGATGCAGCAGTAGATAGAGCTGATAAGTATCTTGAATATCGGTATCAGTCTTTATGTTAGTCGATGATAAAAACAAAAACAACTTCGGTTCAGATAAACCAAACCAGGTCTGAGGTGAATTAGAAACTGTGTCACAATTTGATGATTTGTCAATCTGACAGCCCTGACAAGTTGATTTTTAAACTGTCACACTCAGTATGAATCTTTGTTAAAATTCAATCAAGATTCTTTTTTATGCTATGTGTATATATTAAAAAAGTTACAATCTGCCAATACATAATGTATTTTTTGGGCTATAGATCAAGGAGCCAATACATATTTCAGTCACAATTAAACCCTAATAGAGATCAAAACTTTAAATTTTAAAGACAAACCTATCAAACATGCCAAACCCTGGCAAAGGTTTCGTGAAACTATGAGCCACCAAGCACGAATTAAAAAGGTCACAGACAGCACAAGACAGCCGAGCAGCTAAAAAGATTTTATCTAAATTACTAACAGCATGACAACATTTTCTTAACACTCACTCTGGTGCTCCTACAGTTTGTCGGGAGGCCATTCCATGAAATTATACTAACTCTACTGAGGCAGCTTCTGTCACAAGTCACAGGAGAAACTACCAACCAAACTTAAGAAGCTCTACTACAAAAAGAGATCTACATAAGGGAGTCTCCTCCTGAGTAAGAGGGAACACTGTACCGCTTCAGAGAGCTCCTCTGGCTCCAGCATGCAGTGAGCCAGCTCGTGCATGACATAAGGCTGACACACACACACACACACACACACACACACACACACACACACACACACACACACACACACACACACACACACACACACACACATATACACACACACACACACACACACACACACACACACACACACACACACACACACACACACACACACACACACACAAAGAGCAGAGACACTGTCAGAGGGGACTGTTGGCACAGAGGAGTGTGTGAGAGCAGAAGAGAGAGACCGGAGGGGGAATGACAAAGCAGATCAGTGAGAGGAGGTGGCCAAGGATGGGACTGCAAAGCAAAGGAAGGTGTATGCATGGATTTGCTCTTGTTCTCAGTGGGCAAGCAAATACCACGCACACGCACAGCGAATCCACATGGCCTACTTGAGCTTGAAATGATATAGCACACATTGCAGAGCTAAAAGAATATATTTGAACACTTCACAAAGGTCGGAATAACCTTACACCTGTGTGGTACACTTGCCACAAGGGAAAAACGAAACAAAAAAGTAACTGTCAGCTTTCTCCCCCTTGCTGACACACTGGCTACAAGCAGCACAGAATGAGCTTGAATGAGCCATGGTGGAGTGTGCGCGCACATCAACACAGAACTATGCGTGCAAGGGGGAGAGGGCGAAGAAAATGGGGTTATGGGGAGGGCTGGGGCTGGCATCCAACTTACAGGGACTAGCTTCCAATACCATTTGGAGGGAGACTATCCAGTTTGCAGGGATAAGAGAGGGGAGGGAGGGCAGATGAGGAACAGGAGAAGAGAGTAAAAGGTCAGAGGTCACAGACAAAGGATTGGATCTGCTTCCAGTTTAAACAGAGAAAAAGAAAGCAGGGTCAAAACAACTCCAAAATGCCATTAGGGAGAAACATTCCTTGTCACAATGAAGGATCCTGCTGTAGCCTTAATTTAGTGGCGATGACGCCCACCTAGATGAAGCCTTAATGAGGAAAATGTTTTCAATAAAAAGGAGTTACCTAGAAAAGTCCCCAAAAGCCACAAACATGGAGATGCTGGCAGAAACTACAGGGCCATTCTGGCTCTGGAATTTGGATTTTTCTCCTGTAAAAGAAGCACCTGAAAGACACTGTGAGGGCCTTTACCTTTTGGTGGCTAGGAGACTCCAGGGGGTGGTGCTTGACTTTGTGCTCCCTCTCTGTAATCTCCCTCATCTTCATGTTCACCTGCAGAGGAAATAATGACATATTCAGGATGTTTACATGGACTTGAGAAACCAGGTTACTCAGAGAAACCAGGTTGTGCAAATAACTGAAGAAAGCATTTACATGCTGTGTGGTAGCCTCGTTACTGTAAATTTGCATGTACATGCAACAGGTCTGCAATAAGGTTTCTCCCCTATCCTCAGCCTTATTTTGGAAGACTGACTCGCTTGTTTTAACTGTTTTGTTTTTTTTCTTTCTTTCTTCTTTGGTGCCTGTGTTGATATTGGAGCAGACAGAAAGACAGAAGACAGCTCCTCCTCACAGCACAAATATGTCTGAATGTTACAAATAGTCAACTCTTTAGCAATGGAAACTGAGTTATTTAGAGTTCTGGAAGTTCATGTTAGTTTCAGTTTTAGTCTGACTTTAAATGGAATTGTTTTAAATACAAGGGCACGCTGCTGTGTGTAATGACTTTTCCTTTCATGTACACACTCTGCTGTTACTTTCTCTGTCCGCAGTCTTTTGTTTTGCATGTGCAAAAAATTACACATAAAACCACACACTGACAGATTAACTAGGAAAAATGACCTATGGGGGAATAGATACTGTCCATGACAAACTGACACTTTCCTTTTCCCAAACAGTGATGGGACATTATTGTGATTAATAGACACACTGCATTATGGCTCTCGCTGCCTCAGGCCTTTAACCTCAGGCCTTTAACATGAGCGCAACATGAGCCCAAACCTCTTACGTGTGCACCAGATCCGTACTCCTTATCTGTTGGCCCATCTCTGAGAACCAGCGACATACAGACCTCAAAAAAACACAAGCCAACTATAAGGTCAATGTGAAAAAGCCTAGGATTATTCTCACCTGTACATTTAGGGAATAAAAAGGCAGGCTCAGTACAACATGTATGGAACCTTGTTAGTGGGATTTTTTTTTTAATGTGCTGCTATTTTTCTTTTATTGTATCTACGCTGTTTGTGTCTGTGTCTTCAAACCTTGTTGATCCAGAAGACCATAGCATCCTCCAGGTCAAAGGGAAGCTCCTTGGAGGCACTGAAGGTGGAGAAGCGCTTGACAGAAGCCACCACTTTCTCGATGCTGATCATCTCCACTGTGTACGCCATCATCAGGGCATCGATCATGGGCATGTGAGCACTCTGGGTGAGGGAGAAAGACAAACAGAGGACAATTTAATTCCACTGGAATTTTCCCCCAGTTTCCCATGCAAGAAACAAGAAAACTGCCTACTTCAGAGCTCACGCGGGACAATCCTGAGGTTCCTAAACAATCGTGCAGCTTTAAGTAACCTACCACAGTTTATTTAAATGTGAAACCTCTCATTCAGCTCAATAGGTGCCCACCCTTTAAAACAATTTCTATCCTAATGAAATCAGTTGACCCAGTGGGGGTATGCCTGTTCCAAGTGGCCCAATACCTGCCTAACAGCAAAAATCTTTCTTCTTGATCGCCAGGGTGGGAATTAACACCAGTCATATAATGATAAATCTGCTGGTAAAACTCTTTTCTAAACCTCACTGTATGTGAATGTCTGTTACTAAGGGCATCTGAATCCATCACAGAACAAAATATACATACATGCCATCGTCAGTGCTTTGTATAATGTGCTGATAGCCTAATCCAATTGGTGATGGAAGTGCTGAGATTAGGCTCGTTAACATAACGAATGAGAGCTATTCAGAGCTTTCACCAGAGCGTGACCTACATGGAGACAGACAACAACAGTGAAAAACTACCTCCCAGTTGTATATAAGACAGATAAGATAAGATAAGATAAGATAAGATAAGATAAGATAAGATAAGATAAGATTTTATTGATCTGACGCTGGGGAAATTAAGTTGTTACAGCCAGCAAGTACTACAAAAAGCAAAAAAGAAAACTGGCACAGAAGGGTCAAGATAACAAGTATACAGGATATAGAATAGGAAATCAACTATGTATATGTACATTATGTACAGATTATAGAAATACTAAATGCCATAAAAATACTACTGCCACACACACAAATATTGAAGGGCTCAACAAAAGGTGCACTGCATTTAGCACTAAATGTCAATAAGTAGTGTTCAATAAATAAACAAAAGGGCAAATATAAAAGCATGATGTGCTCTTCAATCTATTGTTCTCCTCAAACACTGACTCTGCCCTTCATCAGCTCAGCGAGGAGCCCCATGGGGAGCAGGGGCTGCTGTTGCCCTGAGCTGTGTGAGCTCCTAACAGGCAGACAGATGCACGTGCGTGCGCAAACACATACACACAGACATAGACATAGACACACACACACACACACACACACACACACACACACACACACACACACACACACACACACACATACACACACACACACACACACACACACACACAAACAAACACACACGTTAAAACTCAAGAGGATGGCTAGCATCTCAACGCTTTACAAGTCCCAGCTGTTGCCCCAACAAGAGTCAGACAAGGTGCAGAGGAACTGTCTGCAGGTACAGACAGTCTCTCTCTCTCTCTCTCTCTCTCTCTCTCTCTCTCTCTCTCTCTCTCTCTCTCTCTCTCTCTCTCTCTCTCTCTCTCTCTCTCTCTCTCACTCACTCACTCACTCACAAATTCTGTTGCTGTGCAAATGGTTGTCAAGTCAGCACACTGGAAGAGGGCTGTCCAACAGTCCATCAGAGATAAGCAGTGTCCTGCTCAGGATTTTCCATCTCCTCACCAGGGCTTTGTGTCTGGCTGCTTACACATAGGCCTGTGTGGATTATTTTGTCAGGCCGCGAGCCGGAAAAGCAGACACACATCCCTGACTAGCTAGCCTGCAGAGAGGAGGCTCAACACCACTGCTGGTTTCCATGGTAACAAAGGGATAGGAAGACAGCTGAGAGCGAGTGAGCTGGTTAGTGTTCATTGTATTCTGTGTGACTTGCTGCTGCTGAAAATTGTGAGACATCAGATCTCATTGCAACAGAGGGCGGGGGCTGCTCTTCACTTCATTCATTGCTCTGTGACATGGTGCTGTTGGTTTAGGTGATGACGTAGTGGATGGAGGGTACACATCGAGGACATTTAACCTGTTTAAGAGCTGATCTGTGAAAATATTATAAGCTCTCATACACTCATACTACACATATGATGACAACACAAAGGGTCAGTTGAGCCAAACCATCAGTTTCCTGAATGAAAGGACAGAATTTCTCTGTCAAAATATGGATAGAGGATACAGAGCTCAATAAAGGACATTTGAACTGGGCACTCAAGGATAAAAGGGGAAGATTTTCAAGTGCCGGCATTCATCAAATGCTCTTAAGTAATTTGCAAAAATGTAAACGAGAAAAATATCACAAAATCCATTCTATTAGCTCAAGAGTAACTCGCTGTGCCATCTCATTAAAAGATGGTCTTCTGCAACACAATGTCATGGTACCTATACAACTGTGCATTATGGGCAAAATTAATACTATGAAAACTATAAGGAATTAACAAATGTTTGACTCTGCAAAATCCTATATCATATTCATCTTTTAATGTAGTTCAGATTTGTTCACTTCAGCTGTTAGTGACAATATTTAAAAAAAACCAAGTGGAAAACTGACTCTCTAAAACTGAAAATCAGTCTGGTCAACACTGCTATAGCACAATCACACCACAAACTCTAATCACAGCTCTATCTTGCATGAAAGCCCTCTCACGACTGCATGAGTAACAGTCAAATTTCACCTCGTCATTTGAATGAAAACTGATAAGGGTTCAGTCAAATCAGCTGTTGACTGTTTCACCTAGCAAAGTAGCAAAACATGTCTGAAGCTCACAGCGTATGATGGGAAACAATGGCAAATAACCTTTCTGCCTATTCACAAGGTTTTAAAGTTACTCGACACAGTAGAGAGACAATTCCGAGTGTCTCGAGTGCCTGTGGCTGAGAATGATTGCCCGGCTGGATAAGGATAAAAACACTAGCCTCTTCCACTGATTTCACTGTGACCAGATAATACATCAGAACCAGGAAGAGCCGTAGATATTACAGGTAATGTTCAAAGTTGTTGCTCTGACCTGGTTTCCTGTTTCTCTGACAGTCAATCTGTGCTACAAATTACATTTTGTAAAAGCTACTGCAACATCATGACCTGGATATGTCTTTAAAAAATGAAGTAGAAGAGTAAAAACATATCAGCATTATTCACTTTTAATTGCAGAGCTTCAGCTTAAGTTGAAAATAGTCAATTAATGTACAGAGATTGTGAAAATTTTTATTGCAATTCAGGATATCAGTTAGGATACCCACCAGATGGCCATTAACATATCTATCCCAACCTCAAGTCCATCCACTCACCATTTTGATGGGCATACAGGCCAGGTCCCCATCTGTGACAGGTGTATCGTCACTTTCCACAACATATATGCCCTTCCTGGACAGAGCCTGGATGACAGACAGGTGGGACTGAAGAGACGCTGCCTGCTCTGACTTGAGGATGAGGGCACAGACACGGCAGTAGAGCTCACAGGACAGCAGCAGGCGGATGACAGGCGGCTTGATGTGTTCCTGGTCATACTGGTCTGTGTAGAATGGGTCCCTTAAGTCCTCTGGAATATGGTCTGCAATGGAGAGAGGGGTCAGGTGAACCACGTTGCTGTGGAAAATAGTGAGATTGAAGACAGACATGTTGTTTTGCTGGCAAAATAACACTGTAAGATACTCTATGATGAAGCAGGGACGTCATGGTGCATGGCAAGCACCTTTAAGGTCTCCAACATGTCCACCTGCCTTAGCCTGAACCCTTCAATCTTCTACAGTGTCAGAAGGCTGGAGGAATGCTAAGCACGCTTTCCATGTGATATTTGTTCTATGCCTGCTTCAGTTTACTTGGCGCAAACACGGCCATTTGTAATTGTAAGTCACAGCTTATTGCCTCAGGAGTACATTGGGAAAGAGATTCTTACGAGAGTCCTCAGTGAGAGCAGGCTTCTCAGGTGACACAGTGGACTTTGCCAGCACTAATGTAACAATACTGGAGCCACAAAAAACGAAAAGAAAACAATGACCTACACAAGAGATTTGGTTACTTTCGAAGTGAAGTCACTCTCAAAACCAGAGACCACAGCCATATAAGGGCAAGATTTCAGGCATGCACAAACCAAATACATACTGCAAGTTAAAGCGCACATTGAGGCTTAAAATAGGTCTCAAATGTTGCACAAAACCTGCACAAAATCCTGCACTGCACAAAACAACGTGGTGATTGAAAATAACGCTGTTCTGTTAAATCTCTTCTGAACTCTGCTTAAGCTTCAGTAACACAGCATAAGCTGTATGTGTGTGTGTGATGTGTTCTTAGTGTCTGCTCTGGCTGACGGGATAAAGGGAGCCACTCATCAGCAATCTCCTGCTCACAAAAACAGGAAGGCAGACAGGCAGCTTCTACCAGCAGCTGCTTTTGTGGTTGATAATATAGCAGAAATCTTGAGGTGAGGAGGCAATAGACTAGATTTTGAGAGGTATCTAAAATGTGTTGGCAAAGAATAATTAACTATAAAACATGAACTAGCAAAGACAAATCACAGGTCAGTTTAGGCTGTCCAGTTCTGGAGAATTCAGATTCAGATTTTATGTTCAAAATCCTGGAAAAAAAATATGGCCTTTGTAATTAATAGATGCCTACGATAACTTCTTGGGTAGGGATACAGCTGTTCTTGTGACCTTCATCATATCATATTTAGTGCTGATGTTCCTGTCAGCCGTACAAATTTGTGGTGTTGCCCTGCATTGTGCTGCAACTGTAGCTTGTAAATGGTGCTTTTGTCTACCATTACTTCTGAATCCAATAATACAACAGAATGTGACCATTTATTGTATACATGAAAGGTTTACTCAGAACTAGGGACAGGTCACAGATCACAAACATTAAGGGAAGGTTTCCTACTTCCAAACACATTTAGTCTGTTTTTGTGATTCCTCCAAGGCAAAGCGTTGCTCTTCTCTCTCCTGACATTAGATTTGTTTTTGTCTCTGCCTATTCCCAGTTCATCATGTGGTGTATCACTGTGTTGTCAACTGCTGATGCCACTTAGGAAGTAGGAATACAGCAATCAATTTTTTTCTGGCCCCGATCCCAATTCGAGTTGTATAACACTGGGTATCTCCCAATACAATCCAATATTTACATTAAGGAATGTTCCTAAGAACTAATTATGAGTCATTTGAAACTGTTTATCACATTCTTCAATTACCAAATTGCATTTCAAATGCAGCTGAAGCGAGTGGCACTTTGCACTGTGCACTATGAACACTGCACATTATCCTGTAATTTAAATAGGTACATTAATAAATTAATTATCAACTAGCATTTGTGATGCTGACTAGCGAGGGTAGCAATATTTAGTCAACTTAGTCAACTAACTGTACACATCGCTACTTATGTTTTTGTAAAAGTTGATTAAATATGGATGTATCTGACACAGTGAAACAAAATGCTTGACTACTAAATTTTAAATTTCAAACTTATTTTAATGAACTACTTGATTAGTATTACTGGAGATTCTGGTTCAAAAACTGTAGGCTGATATCCTTAAATTTTGGCCCGTCATCAACTACCAATTACGGAATTCACGTTAATAAACATCTGCTGATAAGACCTACCATTGGTGATGTTTGTCATTCTAACTGGCATTGAAACAGTGAGTGCCACCTGCATTTTGCCAAACTTAGCAACTGATACAAGAGTCCATTGCACTGTTGAGCCCAAACAGTTTTTCACATTCGCACAATCCCATTTTCAATATCATTGAAAAAGCTGCATTGCAGAGCTCGGTTGTGATAAAGGAGCACAGCGCTGCAACACTAGCAGGCCAAGGTGGATAAAGTTTATTTCTGAAAAGAAAGGATCAGACTTTGACTGTCTTTATTTTAGCCAATAATGATCCGGTGAAAGTATGAGGTAATTAGGAAGTAATTAGGAGCCTTTGTTTTGATGCATAAACAAACACTACTTTGATCATGCAACTATGAAGATTTGTTGTCATGTAGGAATGAGACAGCATAAAGGTATGAACTGAGATTTAAACATGCAGCGCTTATGTCAGTGGCTGCTAATGCTCAGGTCACATCCATCCTGTTTACTGCATTCCACATGCATTACAACAACATGGCCTCACCAATATGCTGTCTACCACCGTACACATGGTGCAAAGAAGGATGTCATTGTGCAACAGCATCAATCTATTCTGCATAACACCCAGCAGTGTGGGTCGTTCGTGGAGAGCTGTGTCTGAGTATATAAACACAGTAGAACAGTGGGAATGATTGTGTATGAAAACAAAGGGGTCTGGCTGGGGCGAGACTTCACGTTTGACTTCATTCCACAGACACTGATGTCGTGTGGCAGCTGCCCCCCACCCTCCTGCCAGCAGGAACCAGGCTGCAAAATTTTAACTGGGATGGGGAGGAGCATGAGGAAAGACCCAAGATGTGCTACAGCAGCGTCAGCCAACCATGACCAGCACCACACCGCGATCATCTCAAGCAGGGGAGAGCAGAGTAAGGACCAGCACTGGGCCTGCAACCATGACAGGTGCTTTCTCCCTCGCCAGTGTTGTGTCTGGCTGTCTGTCGCTCAGGCTGGGAGCAGCTGTGGCACATGCAGAGGGCAGTAGGACAGGAGAGCATGTACACAAACACAGACATGCACGGTCAAAGACTGATGAATACACACCAGATGCACCTGAATCCCTGACAAACCTCTATATCACAACATGGCTGCATGTATTTTAAAATGAAACTATGTCATTTCAGCTGTTTCCAAAGCACTGTTTGTATCTGTCAGTCATTGCACGAGCCAAGCAAACAACTGTGCAGACTTAGCAAGGCAGCAGAGCGCCATATGAGGCATAGGGTGAAAATCAAATGGGCCTAGTTCCCATGGGACGAAGCTAAGGGCCACAGCATCTGAGAGTTGCCTCCCTCTGAGCTGCCAAAGCTTTGGTGCTTATGTGTTATTTCTATTGTAACTTACTGTAACAGCATCTACACCCATGTTGCTTTGTGATGCATCGTTTTCGTTTGTAAAGAGATGATGTATTCCATTGTTAGCCCAGGCCTACGATGACAGACTGTGAATTGTCAAAACAAATGCCTACGAACCTTGGTATGAACTCTGAGAAAATGGGAGCACAAGACATGAACCTTTGAGCAAACAGGGTTAAGAGCAAAACACTGGACTGAAAGAAAAATATCCTTCCATCTACAAACTGGATTACCATTAAAACTCCCATCTGAGTGCTATTTGTTTAAAATGAATGCTTCAGTGGCATTAGGAAATCTTCGTAATGACCACAGACATAAGAGACAGCAGAATACAAAAGAAAGCTAGAATGAGCCTCGGAAATAATGACAGATGATTTGACCAGAGACTACACTGACAGACATGCAAAACAGTGAATGATGAGACTCCCGCATCAGTTAGATGCTTACACTGACAACACTTAACTGTTACAATAAAGAGACAATGTGTAGCAAATGAGAAGGTAAATAAAATAGCAGCATGCTGTGATTTTATTCCTGATGTTAACATCTTCTGATGCTGATGCTTAAACATCTGCCAAACAGTCTGGATGTTCTCTGCTGTCACGCCTGAGTTAAGAGGTTAAAAATCTATTATGTGAGTGAAAGCTATCAGAGAAAAATTAGGCCAACATTTTCTCATGGTTAATGTAGACAGTAGTTTTGCACAAGCACTGGACTACACAGCTTATAATGCTTCTTAGTGTATCTAATCTGAAAACATGGCAACACTTTGCTGGCTGGAGATATGACAGGCAAGAGTCTCTCATGTAGAGTTTCACCAGTCACACTATTTCACCAAGATCTAATTATTTTTCTCCAGCTGGAGCCCCTGATGATGGCAGTCTATCTGCTATTTGTTTCAGCAAATTCTCTGGCTAGAACAACATCACAGCCAATCACGTCTCGATCCAACAGCAATTGATCTACGTTTTGTATCTTGGTCAAAGAAATATCAGAAATACTTCTTAATATGATGCAATACAATCCCAACAGCACCACACAACTACAGCTACCAAAATGAACACTAAGGTGAATCAGCACCTCTCTAAAGCATTGCAAAAACTAGAATTACTGCTTCATGGTTGTATGCCTCTGCCAACCAGTCGAGTTGCAGTTTACATCCATGTCCGTCCAGACTCATAAGTACTGAAGACTCAGGAGGAATTCAGTAAAAGTTTAAGTGTTTTTGATGAAATAGAACTGACCACTATATTGATGTGTATGACTCCAGTGAGAAACATGCTGTCTTCATTTATGATTATTTTTACAGAGAAGCACAGAGGACTGATAGAGCACTTTGTCACATGGTGCAATGACAATCACCTGAAGCTCAGTATCTACAATTACAGTGAGCTTGTGGTGGACTACAATGCTTCAGATATGGATGTTGCTGCAAAGAAGCTTCAAATTGTAAAACATAGACCTTCACAAACATCTTCAACCCGGCAGCACTGATGATCTATACAGGGTACCCAAACCTTTTTCCTTGCAGGGTCAAACTGTAACTTGATTGTGGATTTTTTTTTGTCCCCACTCACTTAAATTGAAAACACCTTCAGAGGAGATCCAAAAAGATCCATTCTCAACAGGAAGAACGAGACTTGAAAAATTGGTAACCTACTCTATACTCTTTTTTTTTTTAGCTCAATGTATTTGATAGACGGGCAACTGAGTGGGTATGCCTTCCAAAATTCTGGCTAATAGCTCTCCCCATCATACACTTGAGCAACTGTGTCCAGTGAAAGAAAGCAGACTTGCGTATATCAACTACAGAGCAGAAGTAGTGATAGCGCTGGGGTTTTAAAATTAGCTAATTGGACAGCCAGAAGGAAATGGATCCTTAAATGTCGTCTTAAAATCCATACAACTTATCTCAGTCCTGCAATCTATTCAAATCTTGACTGTTGCAACCACAACAACAGGAAAATCTGGCCTAAAGGCCTAGTCACTAATGCTGATACTATCTCAACAAGGAGTGAATGACTGGCAGTACAGATCACAATTTTCCGTGCTCCGTGTACAGTCTAACAAATATAGCCTAATCCTTAGTGCCTGTCACTCAGCCTGATTTGGGTTCAATCTCACTGGCCACCCAACAAGAATGGGTGGATCTGGTGAGTCAGTGAGGGAAGCTTCAGTTGCCAAGTGTCATGGGGGAATTAATGTTGGCTTGAGTGCACACATCAACAGATATTTCTTTCTCTTTCCTTTTTCCTGTCAGTTTCTCACTACTGAAATGCTACACAATCTGCTGACTGTGTGTGGACAAGAGTAAACCATTGTTGGAATAAAAACATCTGAAATAACTATGAAAATAGGAGGAAAACACAATGCAGAGAGTGCTACCTGAGGTTCTACTAAACTCTCTGAGTCCAGATAGCTCAGTCGGTAGAGCATCAGACTTTTAATCTGAGGGTCCAGGGTTCATGTCCCTGTTGGGACGGTGAATTTTTTGGAATTTCCCCTCGCGGGACGAATAAAGGCATATTGAATTGAACAAACGCACTACCTATTTAGTGCATAATGGAGGATATATTGATATTTAGTAAGTAAACCATGCAGACAACTGTAAATCTAAAAAAGATACTTAGTATTTCTGTAGCGTGAATGTAGATGAAATTACTCACCAATGCCATAGGCTTTGGCAAACAGCCACCGCAAGTTGGCAGCTATTTTTGCTCTGGCGGAGTCGTACATCTCCAATGGTATGATGTCCATTGTGCCTTCTGCAACTCCAGTCAAATCCCCTTTTCTCCTGGTACTGTCCCCGCCAGCACACAAATCAACGTCCATCCTTAAAAGCAAAAATGAAAATGATGTTACCATCAAATTTATACGGATCATACTGCTGACTAAGGGATATAGCCAAATAACAGGAAACTGGCCATCCCCAATCTGCCAAGTCACAATTCTCATTGGCATGGCTTGTGTGAGTGGCTGGATGCTCTATTAGAGTGATTCTTCAATAAATTATTAAATAAAATCCTCATATGGTGTTTGTTGATCATCAAGGAAAATACTGTTTTGGGTGCTGCTGTTAATCTTCCCTTAAGTGGTTGATTAGGCTTACATCTGGTGGCTGAGACATAAGTACCAATGTAGCAGTCTCACAAACATGATCACACTCATTATGTAAAATGCTTAATGAAAGAGTGCAAACTGTCTTTGCAGTATCTGGTACTTAAATTAACCTACAGTGAAGCCATGGTGACTTCAAACAGTGCTGACTACAAGAATGAAACTTGCTGGCCATTATGTACATTGTGGGAAGCACATTAGGTCTTGTACCAATCCACAACACGTAAAAATACCTGATGTTGTTAGTGACTTTTTCCTACTGTGAATAAATGATCACATTAGTTGTCTGAAAATACATTTTGGCCCTAAAAAGAGGATTCTTACTAATAAAGCTAACTACTCTCACAGACAGAAAACCTCAAAAGCTACAATAAAACTTTGACAGCAGTTGCTCAGTCTAGACTCAAAGCTAGAGAAGCTTCAATTTGCTGTCTCAGTGACTTCCTTTACATCTTTCTGTCCGTTGTTTGTGCAATTTGCAACTTTGTTTTGAAAAAATACAAGGCAATTGGAAAATGATCAAAACCATCTGCACCAAGTCATGCAGACTGATGTTTCTTATCAGCGCCTGTATCAAACTCAGAGCACTTTCACTTTCAATTGTCCCTTCAGTGAATTGAAAGACATGTTCTGCGTTGACGTTTCCATTATTCTGGACACTTTTCTTGCTAGACTTCAACACGCTGGACAAAATTTCTTACTGAAATGTACAATTACAAAAATAGTAACATCTCTAATTCACTGATAGGATGGCGAGTGAGTAAACGAGTGCAAACATGTTTACACATAATATCATACTAAGATCCTACAGTTAATGTTACATTACCTGTAGCGTTAACCCAGTGTTACCATACCATCTTAACGTCATCTTCGGCCCAATGCTAGATTGTTCAACATGGTAGGTAATTGCTAATTAACTGCATTGCCTATGATTACAACGTTAGCACGCTGATATTATTAGAACCTCATTAACAAGGGAACAAACGCTAGGTGACATTGTACTCTTTTGCCTAACGTGAGGTTAGCTAAACGGCATACATGCAAATATATTGCAGGACCGGCTAACCGTTAGCTTGCTATTGGGTATTGTAACGTTACAGGAGCAGCACTGCATGCATCGGCCCCGTGAATGACGTTAGCTAGCTGGCAGGACATTACCTTGAAAGGTGTGGTGTATTTCCAAGTCACCCTTCAGTTCCGTCGGGGTAAACAATTATCCAAGGACCTGCCTCGCTTTACAGTGGCCTGCTGTGTAGAAAATACACCAGCAGCAGCGATGCATCATAGCCAGCTAATAATGCTAGCACGGAGGCGAGTCTGAATGGTCTCCTCCCAGCAACAACACCCGATTCGCGGCCTGTGTGACAAGAGCTCCACGGCAGGTTTTCAGCTGAAACAAACGCCAGGCAGAGAAGGGGGGCTCTCCGGTGGAAAAGCACGACGTACAGAGGCTTTTCCGTTTAAAGGTCTATCTCTGTACTAGCCTCCTCATGTTAGTTAGCAAACACACACATTTCTAACTGACTAGGGGTATGCAGCAAGGACCGGTGGTGTGCTCTCGCTCTGCCCATAGAAACGTAATTACTAACCCTGTCCCGTCTCAGCAACGACTGCGCATGCGTGATTACCTTCCAAATTGTTATTCGCAGTACTGGTAATAATCAGTATAAACCCGCAGGAACTCATTCACCGACTTATATTTCTTTAATATTTCAAGCTAAAACACAGGCCTGGCTCAGTTTCTTCTATCTTAACAATCTGCCTACTTTTTATTTACCTCCACTTGTTCTAACCGCTGGCTAATTGTGTTTAACAAGTTGACTGAAACCACAAGCATGTCCCGTTGTTCCGTCCCAAATTATGTCTTTGTTTCAGTATGAACTTGTCACAGTATGTGTACAGTACACGTTTTTATTATCACATTCATGTGTTGTCCATGTGACATTGACCAATGCTGCTATCTAGTGTTGAAATGTGGTATCAACATTTGAAGCCTTTCCGTGGTTTGTCAGAGAGGTCACAAGATTAACATAGGTAAAACCCAATTACTTTCATATAAGTGTAGTACACCAAGAGAAAGAAGAGTTCTTAGCAGTACATCACTTAATAGACAGCTTAGTTTGTTGATTGTGTAGACATAGGAACCTGTGGCTATGAAAATCAAATAAATTGACCTTACTGGTCATGTGGTTTCACAAAAAGAAATCAAATGTTGTCCACTCAGCAGCTGAAGGGGAGATGCTAGCTAATGCTAGCTGAAAACTCCTGCATGCATGTGGTGAACACAAAAAAGAAAAGTTCATACAATATAAATTCAGCAGAAAATGAGACAACAGTAATGATAACTTTGATTAACAGTAACTGACAGTAACTTTGTAAAGTAAAAAACAGGAGCAGGATGGCGGACTTTGTGTCCATCCAGTCAGAGAAATGGTAAAAGTTGTCTTTTTCAGTTCTTTCTCTTCTTGGTATTCTGCCCTCTACCATTAATAAAATCAATGATCCACAAATACTTTCTCCCTGTTTTTTAGTACCTTTATATTGATTGTGTGCTAAGTGAGGTGATGGGACTTGATTCAACAGGACTTGGTGAGATGAGAAATGGAAATGAAAAATAAACAACACATTTCTTGTGTTTTTACAGCAATATGTTTATCAATTTATTTAATGGGATAAAATGCTATAAAGGACAATTATGGCTAGTAAAAGACCTAGACTTCATCTTAAGACGTTTCAGTTAGCAAGAGAGAAATGAGGCCTTCCTTTAGACTTAGACTTTAGACTGCTTCTTTATTGATCCCAAATTGGGAAATTATTTTGTTGCAGAAGCAATTAAACATACAGACAAACACAGATTATATACAACAATTGTTTAAAAAGGTAACAAAAAACATAAACAGGAATAACAGTAATTTGTTAAAAATAAAAATATAACTAAGGACGATGTGCTGTCGATGTTCCTTATCCTAGAGATTATTATTTTGCAGCACAAGTGAGAGTTATGATATGTCAGTGCAACTCATCATATACTGCTCAAGGGAAAAATGTTGAAGCAAAAATACCTTCCATTCCCATACAGGCAATATTAGCTGATGAGGATTTACAAAGTTGTGTGAATACTATCCATAATCCACGGGTAAAATGGACTCTTAAAAATATGGAAAATGATCATGAAATGATATAAATTACAGAGAGAGATTGGAATTCTCAAATGGTGTGCACATAACTCAGATTTTACACCAAATAAATTGGACACAAAGGACTGGACAGCTAAAAGAATAATGCGTCTATACAATATAATTAACACTCCTCATAAAACACTACTCAGCTTTGAGATGCTGAACCACGACTTCTATAGATATTTTCAGAAGTGACATTATGTTAATACAAAGGTCAAAATGTAACTGAGACAAGTAAATGTCTGATAGAACTGTTCAGAAAAGCATATAATTCATATACTGGTAGCAGAATCATTTCATGTATAAGAGTCTGTTGAATCTTCAAACACAATCGACTTCATACATTAAAACAAAGTGGGAGAAGGAAAGAAAAAATCTATCTCTGAGGAAGAATGGGCGACAATATGGAGGTTTCAATGGAAGTGTACCAGCTCACCAAAACTGAGAGAGTTTGGCTGGAAAGAACCTGAAAAGGTATTTTATTACACCCTGTCAGAAATCCCAATATGATAATAACCGTCCTATCTGCTGGAGAAACCGTGGACATCAAAACGCAAACCACTACCATATTTTCTGGGACTGTGAAATACCCCGAGAAATTAAGACTCCACATTTTGGATACACACCTCAAAAATGGTTGAAAAGAGATTCAAATGAGAGTCCAACTTTAAATGGATGAATGGAAATTACAATGGGGATTTATAAAATGGAGAAGATGATGACATGATTAAACTGGAACAATTTACAGCATACTGGGGAAAATGGATTGTATGTAATGATATGTAATGCCCCATAGGCCTGATTTTATTTTTACAAAATAATTTTATTGCAGAGCAAAGATCACTGCCTTCCTGTTTTCATTGTCATATGTGTATTATTTAGTTAAACAAAATGTTGAGATTTGTAGCATACACATTCAGTTCCTGAAATATAATGCAGGAAAAATATTTGAATGATGCTGAATATCAGTAAAAAAACAACAACAACAACAACAAAAAAAAAACTGTGGAATTTAGAATCTCTCTGTAGAATTAGAAGACTGTGACATCTCTGTGCCTTTGATCTTTGATCTTTGATCTTTGATCTTCACTGCTTGACTACTTGCTGGACACACACTGTTGGCATTAATAGAGGATACATACTGTTGGAAGGACACATTTGTTGTTGTCGTGCTAAAACATAAAAAGTCAAGTTTTAACACAGCTACCCAGCCAAATTATCATAAATAGCCAATCAAATCATCAGGATAACAAAATGAACAGGAAAAAATGCTCCGTGTTCACTTTTGTTAGAGAGGAGACTGACGAGAGTAATGACGAGGAAATCGAGGAAGAAATACTGGAGATTTCAGAAGAAGTTGGAAAGAGTATTGACATTGAGGACGATGATAGTCTAGGGGATTTTTTTGAGGAGCGCACTCCAGAAAAGTCTCTGATCAAGGTAGAAAAAGATGCTCTTGCAAAGACTCTGGATGGAATGACAACGGACTGTGAGGACTATGACAGTTCTTTTGAGGAATACACTGAGGATGAGTCCATTTCCTCCTGCAGTGCTCAAGAAAAGTCATTGGAGAAGGAAGACAGAGCGAGAGCTCAACAGAGAGAAGCTCTGGAGCAAGAGCAAAAAGAAAAAGATGCTTTTGCAAAAACTTCGAAGAAGACCCAGCTACCCAGCCAAATTATCCTGAATAGCCAATCAAATCAGGTAAACAAAATTGGCAGGAGAAATTCCTCCATGTTCACTTTTGTTAGAGAGGAGAGTGACAAGAGTACTGAAGAGGGAATCAAAGAAGAGATATCGGAGATTTCAGAAAAAGTTGGAAAGAGTATGGACACTGAGGGTGATGGGAGTCTATGGGATTATTTTGAGGAGCGCAATCCAGAAAAGTCACTGGAGAAGGTAGAAAAAGATGCTCTTGCAAAGACTCTTGATGGAACGAGAGCGGGCAGTGAGGACTACAAGAGATCTGAGGATGCGTCCATTTCTTCCTCCAGTGCTCAAGAAAAGTCAATGGAGAAGGAAGACAGAGCAAGACAGAGAGAAGCTCTGGGGCCAGAGCAAAAAGAAAAAGATGCTCTTGTAAAGAGTCTGAAGAAGAAGCAAGCTGAAAAAGACGCGCTTGCAAAGACTCTGAAGAAGGAGCAAGCTGAAAAAGACGCTCTTGCAAAGACTCGGAAGAAGGAGCAAGCTGAAAAAGATGCTCTTGCGAAGACTCTGAAGAAGGAGCAAGCTGAAAAAGACGCTCTTGCAAAGACTCTGAAGAGGGAGCGAGCTGAAAAAGACGCTCTTGCAAAGACTCTGAAGAGGGAGCGAGCTGAAAAAGACGCTCTTGTAAAGACTCTGAAGAAGGAGCAAGCTGAAAAAGATGTTCCTGCGAAGACTCTGAAGAGGGAGCAAGCTGAAAAAGATGTTCCTGCGAAGACTCTGAAGAGGGAGCAAGCTGAAAAAGACGCTCTTGCACAGACTCTGAAGAAGGAGCAAGCTGAAAAAGACGCTCTTGCAAAGACTCTGAAGAAGGAGCAAGCTGAAAAAGACGCTCTTGCAAAGACTCTGAAGAAGGAGCAAGCTGAAAAAGACGCTCTTGCAAAGACTCTGAAGAAGGAGCAAGCTGAAAAAAATGCTCTTGCAAAGACTCTGAAGAAGGAGCAAGCTGAAAAAGACGGTCTTCATGTTTATATAAAGCGCCTCATTGAGCAGCAGAAGGACAGTGTGAAGAAAGACAATGAAATTAAATGCCTGCACTTCAATATTGGAGTTCTTCAAAGTGATATTGCCACCAAGAACAGCACAATTTCCTCACTGCAGGAGAGACTTAACCAGGTTTCTGAACACAAAGAAGTCAGAGTAAAAAAATGTCAACACCACGGGGACTATGAGGCCGCTGTCTCCCAGCAACAGAAGGAAGCAGAACTGGACCGTCTGACTCAGGAAAACCATCAGTTGGCTTCTGAGAATAAAATACTGCGGGCTGAACTTGAGGCTGCCCTTAATGAGGGGAATCAGCTTCAGGAAGACAGAAAATCTCCCAGTAGACTTAAGGAGGCCATTGAGAAGGAAAGGGCTAAGTTCTTGAGAGTGTCTAAAAAGATACAGATACAAGAGAAGGAGCTCTCAGAGAAGACTCTGGCTTTAGAAAAGAGTCTGAACACAGAGACATATTTAAGGTCCTGTCTCAAAAAGGAACAGAAGCGCTTTGAGCAGGCGTTTTTACAAAAGCAGGCTGGAACTGATCATCTAACAATCCTCAGTGACCAGCTGAAAGAGGCATTTTTGTCCTCAGAGTGCCTGATGTATGACATGCAGACAATAAGGATTGAAAACATAGACATCAGAGCTAAATTCAAGGCTGTGGAGAAAGAATATAACAGAATGAAGTCTAAACTCCACTCTCTCTCTGAGCACCCTGAAAAGATGATGTCAAAGAAAAATGATGCCATCCCTGAGAATCAATGTTCCATCGCCAAGCTCCAATACACAGTACATGAACTCAAAGCACTACAAATAGATAGCAAGCTCAGAGAGGCACAACTTAAAGATGACCTAAAACATGAAAAGACAAAAAATTCTGAGTTACAGCAAAGAGTGGATCAACTGTCCTCTGCTCTTGAAAAAGAAAGCACTAAGTGTGAGAAGTACTGCAGCAGAAAGACTGCCCTGGACGAGAACACAAAGGCTCTGCACCAGCTACAAAAGGAATATACTGAGCTGGTGAGGAGGCACAGTGACGTTAACTCTGAATATCGTGAACTGCTTAGAAGTCACACTTCCCTCAAAATCACATATGAGAGGCTCAGCTCTGGGAAAGGTAACCCTTGACCAGAGTTCAGTCCACCTCAGTTCACAGCAGCACCGCATGTCTCTGACGATCCGCCATCACCCAGATGACAGCAGCCCTAAAGTCTGATGTCTCACTCCATTCTTCATACATGCGGACAATCAATCTAATCTGGTTTCGGTTTATTCTGTACATACAACATCTATTGCATGTCTGTCTATCCTGGGAGAGGGATCCCTCCCCTGTTGCTCTTCCTGAGGTTTTCCATCATCTGAGGTCGGGGATCTAAGGGCAGAGGGTGTTGTACGCTGTAACAGAATATAAAGTCACTCCCCCTAGAATCAAAATTGTGATAGTGACTAAAATTATAATGATAAAATTGACAAGAGACATCAGCATTGCAGACAGACTGGGGAGCCTAATGCAATTCAATCCCCGTCAGATGGAGTGCATCATTCTGTGTGAAGTTTGCATGTTCTTCCTGTGCATGTGTGGGTTCTCTCCGGGTGCTCCGGCTTCCTCCCACAGACCAAAAACATGCTCATTGGGTTAATTGGTTAATTCTAAAAATAATTCAAAAAGGTGTGAGTGTGAGTGTGAATGGTTGTGTCTTGTGTGTTGCCCTGCGGTCGACTGGTGACCGGTCCAGGGTGTACCCTGCCTCTCACCTGCTGACAGCTGGGATAGGCTCCAGCCCCCCCTGCAATGTGAATATGGTAGAAAACGTAGAAAAGATGTGTCATAAAATTGCACAAATAACAAAAATAAAAGAACAAAATAAAATGAAACAAATCAAAAATAAAACACTGCCTGAGACAATGCATTGAAATCTTGCCCATGATCTGCACTGCAAATATGTGCAGTAACCAAGGTGTGTATATACAAACACATAATGTACAATATGCCTTTTCACAGCACATGAGTGAACAGGTATGAGTGACAACATTAACAATAGCACAGTGAAACTGAAGCAGTGATAAGGAAATCAGCCATTGTCCATTTGCACACTTACATTGTCAGAATGAGCCTTTGTGGGCGCCAAAATGACCATTAAATGTGGTAGCGAACAGCAGATTTTTCCTGCCTCTACTTTGCTGACCCATCACTCACTCAAATAAAGACACAGATTCCAAAGATTGCAGCCACAAAAAATAACTTTAATGCAATAGTGATTTAGATGCCAGTCGCCATGAGGCTGTTTGAATGAACAGACTGTGAGAGTATATTGCATAGGTTGTTAATCTGGGATAGTCCTGCATGAAAGCTGGCTGAAAATAACACCTGTGAATCCAACAATTCTTCCGTGTCCCTCAGCAAGAACGTCCATTTTGTTCTTTTCAGTTCCATTTGATGGCCGTTTGCAAAGACGAGATATCTGCATTTTCTGAGGACCTTTTTTTCTTGAAACGTGCAATCTCCCAATGTTTGTTTCAAGATGTTACGGGACAGTTTGGTATGCATGCGGGTGCAAAGCATGGAGGTGGTGAGACAGCTGGTCACTGTGGCCGTGATGAAGGTCCGCTTCAGTGCAGAAAGTGTGCAGAAATCCTCCTTCATTCAAATGTGTTGCACCGCTTTAAGCTACACTGACCTACCAGTCCATTAAGCACATTTCTTAATAATGGTTTGTAAAAACAACATTTGAATCATTTAGTTTTTTTCACATTTGAAGATTAGCTTCGAGGTTTGCTAAAAATGTTATAAATAAGAACAAGTCACTAGTTTGGCTTTGATATAAATAATGTAATAATACATAGTTCAGACACTTCTCTCGAAAAACATTTAAGTATTTTCAAATATTGCATTTACGAAACCATGTCTTGTGGTGCTCTTGTTCATAAGCTAAAGTTCTAAACAGATTGGTTAAAGCCATTTTCAAAAGCCAAACTAGAAGGGGGTGAGCAGAGGTTTGCCATGACGACAGGTTTAGAAAAACAATCTCAGCCTCCCTGAGCAGAAAGTCACATCAATACCATATTTTCAAATATTGAATAAAAACACTCGAAAGCTTGGCAAAACACACCACCCTCCATATTGTTTTTAATCCTCGGTACAACCAGGAGAGGCTACGCTCGCCTTCTTGTAGCTGGAGATTTTAAGTACTCAATGCAAAGGCTAATATCGTGTAACACCACTACCCATTGCAGTTCACACACCTCTAACACTCAAATCAAATATATTTCTTTACAGGTCAACAAAAATCCTTGCTATTGCACAGAAATACAGGAGGTTTTTCAATGGGTACAACTAATGACAAGGCAGGTTATATAGTGGCATTTTGGTTTGGTTTGACAGCATAAATGTTCATTGCTCTGAAAAGAAAAAAGTCAGTCTAAAGACCAACACTGGTTGGGTCTTAAATTCTATTATTTCTTTGTGTGTATGAAGTAAACGTGTGTTTTTTTATCATTCAAATTGAAAGGTTAAAAAGGCAGAGCCCTTTACATTAGGCTCAGCTTCATGAAACATCCCACTACAGCCTTTTGAGACAAAAACACCACAGCCTCTTCTTTTCACCTCCTCAGTGCTGCAGTGAGTGATATCCATAGAGGTGAACAAGTGCTAAATGAGCGCAACATGACAATATGACATTCAAGAGCACATTGACAACAAACGCACAGGCCTAATATACAACTTTCTTTCAAAAACATGACTAAGACACAAACAGTTTAGTGTACAGCTTTTGTCTAAAAAGACAAAAAAAGTCAAATAAACTTTCTTGACGAGGCTCCTGGATAAACGTTCTCCTCTTTAAACTGGGAGGCGGTTGACTTACAGTGACCTTACAGGCATGAATGGAGAGAGCGGTGACGTGTCTCAGAGCCTAATTGTCAATTAGCTAAACAAATGTCAACTTTGACCACCAGCCTCTCAATTGCAAGCAGTTATCTTGATGAAAATGAGATGAATGGGGAAAAAAATAAAACACGATGCTGACAAAAGTCTTCCACACACTCGCCACTGATGACAGACGAAACTGTAATTGATATTTAAATATTGTGAAACATACAAAAACAGTTTTCTTTTTAAACATTAAATTGATGTTTGATGTCATTTTTGCACATGGAGAAATTATATAAAATAAATCAAATCTGTCATAACTATAAATTGTTCTCATTCAAATGTAAAAACAACATACTAAATCTCATTTTTTTATTATTACTGTCATAATGTTTATGTTAACATTGTTTTGTATAAGTGTTTTTACTGTACTGTTATAAATAGGTATATGTAGAACATCTTAATTCATAACTTTACGCCTCAGGCTTTGTCTTTACAAGGCAAAAACAATACTTGTGTCTCTGCCACACTCAGACACACACACATCCATACATACACACATCCCAATATGGTCTAACATACACACAAGCTGCCACAGTCACACAGGGGGTCACCAGGAGGCTCTATGTGCGATTGAGAGTCTGGAAGATTCTGGATATTTGGAGCATGACGGGGCCAGTCTCGGGGTCGTTCATCCACTGGGTGCTGTTTAGAGGATTCTCCAGCATGTCTTCAAATGCTGCACACAGACACAAGGCACACCGGTGAGAAACATATTCAGCAAAGACAGCAGCCTTAAAAAAGCCTCTCTCTCTGTCAGGTGTAAACCTTGACCATGTATCCTCTGTGTGTGTAAATGTGTGTGAAGTTGAAAATTCTGGTATTGTAACAACATTGATTCACTGAACCTAGTCTTCCATAGCTAGACCTATCTCCGCGCTTTGTTTTAGCACTGTGTTAGAGCTGGTGAAAGGTCTGGCTACTCCCATTGTCATTCTGATATGGGGGGGGGACTCCTTGAAAACTCCTGCATGCATGTGGTGAACGCAAAAAAGAAAAGTTCATACAATATAAATTCAGCAGAAAATGAGACAACAGAGTAACGATAACTTTGATTAAAGCACAGTAAGTAAAAAACAGGAGCAGGATGGCAGACTTTGTGTCCATCCAGTCAGAGAAATGGTAAAAGTTGTCTTCTTCAGTTCTTTCTCTTCTTGGTATTCTTCCCTCTACCGTTAATAAAATCAATGATCCACAAATACTTTCTCCCTGTTTTTAGTACCTTTATATTGATTGTGTGCTAAGTGAGGTGATGGGACTGGATTCAACACGACTTGGTGAGATGCGAAATGGAAATGAAAAATAAAAAGAACAAAATTTCTTGCGTTTTTACAGCAATATGTTTATCAATTTATTTAATGGGATAAAATGCTATAAAGGACAATTATGGCTAGTAAAAGACCTAGACTTCATCTTAAGATGTTTCAGTTAGCAAGAGAGAAATGAGGCCTTCAATTAGACTTAGACTTTAGACTGCTTCTTTATTGATCCCAAATTGGGAAATTATTTTGTTGCAGAAGCAATTAAACATACAGACAAACACAGATTATATACAACAAATGTTTAAAAAGGTAAGAAAAAACATAAACAAGAATAACAGTAGTTTGTTAAAAAATAAAAATATAACTAAGGACGATGTGCTGTCAATGTTCCTTATCCTAGAGATTATTATTTTGCAGCACAAGTGAGAGTTATGATATGTCAGTGCAACTCATCATATACTGCTCAAGGGAAAAACGTTGAAGCAAAAATACCTTCCATTCCCATACAGGCAATATTAGCTGATGAGAATTTACAAAGTTGTGTGAATACTATCCATAATCCACGGGTAAAATGGACTCTTAAAAATATGGAAAATGATCATGAAATGATATAAATTAGAGAGAGAGATTGGAATTCTCAAATGGTGTGCACATAACTCAGATTTTACACCAAATAAATTGGACACAAAGGACTGGACAGCTAAAAGAATAATGTGCCTATACAATATAATTAACACTCCTCATAAAACACTACTCAGCTTTGAGATGCTGAACCACGACTTCTATAGATATTTTCAGAAGTGACATTATGTTAATACAAAGGTCAAAATGTAACTGAGACGAGTAAATGTCTGATAGAACTGTTCAGAAAAGCATATAATTCATATACTGGTAGCAGAATCATTTCATGTATAAGAGTCTGTTGAATCTTCAAACACAATCGACTTCATACATTAAAACAAAGTGGGAGAAGGAAAGAAAAAATCTATCTCTGTGGAAGAATGGGCGACAATATGGAGGTTTCAATGGAAGTGTATCAGCTCACCAAAATTGAGAGAGTTTGGCTGGAAAGAACCTGAAAAGGTATTTTATTACACCCTGTCGGAAATCCCAATATGATAATAACCGTCCTATCTGCTGGAGAAACCGTGGACATCAAAACGCAAACCACTACCATATTTTCTGGGACTGTGAAATACCCCGAGAAATTAAGACTCCATATTTTGGATATACACCTCAAAAATGGTTGAAAAGAGATTCAAATGAGAGTCCAACTTTAAATGGATGAATGGAAATTACAATGGGGATTTATAAAATGGAGAAGATGATGACATGATTAAACTGGAACAATTTACAGCATACTGGGGAAAATGGATTGTATGTAATGATATGTAATGCCCCATAGGCCTGATTTTATTTTTACAATTTTTTATTTTTTTATTTTTTTTAATTTATTATTTATTATTTATTATTATTAATTTATTTATTTAGCCAGGTTAGTCCCGTTAAGATTAAGAATCTCTTTTTCAAGGGAGACCTGGCCAAGACGGTCAGCAGCAAAAACACAAAGTTGCAGACAGAGACACACAGGGAGACAAAGTACAATTCACAATCACTAAAATTTGCATAAAGAAAAACTATCAATAAATCAAGACGAGTGTTTCTGAGAGTAATTTGTACAAACGGTCAAGCTAAAAACATCGACATCCTATAGAAACTGCTTCCAAGTCCTTCATTTTAGATTTAAAAACATTTAAAGACACAAGCTCCTTCAGTTTTAAATCATTCTGCAACAAATTCCAGGCTGAGGGTGCAGAATACCCAAAAGCCCTTTTCCCAATTTCAGTCCGAGCATTTGGGACAGAGAGCATAAAGAGGTCCTGAGAACGCAGTGAATATTGCCCGGTGTTTTTCTGCGTGATGAAAACACACAGGTAATATGGAAGCAGACCAAGAATTGCCTTGTATATAAAGGTGTACCAATGTAGGAGCCTACGGGTCGCCGGGGGGGGGGCATCCTACCCGAGAGTACAACTCACAGTGATGAGTCAGTGCTTTACAATTTGTAATGAACCTTAGGGATGCATGGTAGACTGTATCAACCATATGGAGACACTGAGCAGAGGCATGCATGTACAAGAGATCACCATAGTCTAATACAGGTAAAAAAGTTGCAGCAACTAGACGCTTTTTTACATTAAAAGAAAAACACAGCTTATTCCGAAAATAAAAACCCAGTTTTAGCCTCAGTTTTTTCACCAGGTTCAGCACATGAGGTTTAAAATTAAGGGAGTCATTGATCAATACCCAGGTACTTGTACGAGTTAACAACTTCTATCTCCTTTCCATCAACAGTGACCACCACAGGTACATTTTGTAACCTAGCCTTTGAGGTGGTAAACAACATAAGCTTCGTCTTATCTGCATTTAAAACAAGTTTCAGCTCATGCAGTTTATCCTGAACAACCACAAAAGCATTTTGCAAGTGCTCAACTGCCAGTGCAAGAGATGCTGCACAGCAGTATAAAACAGTGTCATCAGCATAGAAGTGAAAAGTAGCATTTGACACATTTTGACCCAGATTGTTCACATAAATAGTGAACAAGAGTGGACCTAATACCGAGCCTTGTGGCACACCTTTGTGGATCGATACAAAATCTGAGCATAGACCATCATACCTAATGCACTGAGACCGATTACTAAGATAGTTTGAAAACCAAGAAACTGCTTCTTCTGAGAGACCTGAGTTCAGAAGTCTAAGTTTTAAAACATTGTGGTCGACTGTGTCGAAAGCTTTGGAGAAATCAAGAAAAAGTGCTGCACAATGTTGCTTCTTATCAAGACCTACAGAAATGTCATTTACCACCTTCAGTGCAGCCGTGATAGTGCTATGCTTTTTTCTAAAACCTGATTGATATGCTGATAAAATATCATTGGTGTATAAAAACTCCTTTAGCTGAGCACTCACAAGAGATTCAAGAATTTTAACCAGTACTGACAAATTAGATATTGGCCTGTAGTTATTTAAAATACTTGGGTCTCCCCCTTTCAATAAGGGGAGGACAAAGGCAGATTTCCATATTCTTGGAATTTCCTTAGTCAGCAAAGTTAGGTTAAAAAGATATGTGAGAGGCTCTGCTACAAAATCGGCTGCCAATTTCAAGAAATAAGGATCAATCAAATCAGGTCCTGAAGGTTTTCTCGGGTCTAGTTCTTTTAGAGCCCTAGAAACTGCCTGTGCAGAGAAAGGCACAAAATTAAAAGACTGACCAACACAGACAGACGCACCAGTACTTGGTTTCACAGACGCACTGCAAGCAGAGGCAAACAGGGAGCCAGTAGCTGCAAAATGCTCATTCAAACAGTTCAAAATTTCCATTTTGTCATGAATAGCAACAAAATCCTTCATAACAAAGTTGGGCACTGTTAGGGAATGATTGCTGACAGAAAAGGACTTTATAGCTTTCCAAAATTTCCTTGGATCATTTAAATTTTTTGTAGTGACAGACAAATAATATTCTGATTTTGCTTTCTTGATAAGAGAGGAACATTTGTTTCTCAGTTGTCTGAAAATAGTCCAGTCAGTAGCAGAACCTGTTGCCCTTGCCTTTGCCCAAGCCACATTACGTGCATGAATAAATTCAGTTAGTTCAGGGGGAAACCAGGGGTTATCACGCCCCTTAACTCTGTATCTTATAAAAGGTGCATATCTTTTTAAAATTTGTGTAAAACCATCATAAAAAAATGTCCATGCTGCTCCAACATCAGGGATCTGCTCTATTCTACTCCAATTAAAATTAAACAAATCATGAAAAAAAACCCTGCTCATTTAAGTGTTTAAGATCCCTTTTCAAAATAACACGTGGCTTGGATTTAGGGATTTTAGTGTTTCTAGTACAGTAGCAGCAACAACACAATGGTCACTTAAATCATTGCAAAAAACACCAACAGCTGAAAATTTATGAGGAACATTAGTCCGGATCAAATCTATTAGAGTAGATCTCTCGGGCTGTTTAGGATTTGGCCGAGTTGGTGAATTAATCAACTGGGTAAGATTGACAGTCACAAAAAGATTTAAATTCATCTGATACTGGCTTGAGCCAATCCCAGTTAAGATCACCAGCTAACACAATTTCATTATAATTTAATTTGGATAAAAGGTGCATCAAAGACTGCAACGCATCACTCAGTGCAGATGGGGGTCTATAACACCCAACAACAGTTAAACAGAGACCCTTAGACAATTCTATACTCACTGCCAGAAATTCCAGCTGTTTGCTGAGTGATTCAGTCAGAATTACCCTAACACAAAATTTTGATTTTATAAAAATGGCCACACCGCCACCTTTCTTTGGTCTGTCAGCACGATAAACATTGTATCCATCTATGTTAATGTCTCTATCAGTGACTGATTTTGTCAGCCATGTTTCTGATATTACAACAATGTCCGCATCTGTTGATTTAACCCATATTCTGACCATATCCACTTTAGACAACAAGCTGCGCACATTGCGATGAATGATTATTAGCCCTGACAGAGATTTAAAATCAGATGGTGTCTGAACACACTGCAGCTCAGGGCCCAGGTTAGTTTGCACATTACCAGATATAAGAAACAGCAAAACAATCAACCATCTCCGTTTGACACAATTACATGTGGAAACCTTCGTCATCTCATATTTCTGGTCCGACTGAGATTTCTCATTGAATGTAAAACAGTCATTTAAAGTCAGAAGGTTTTGAAGGTGGGGCAAGTCTTTGGGCAAAGTTTCTGAAATGTTTATGTCCTGTGCCAAACACTTCGGGGTTTGCATGAATTTAAAAACAGTCAAAGCGCAAGTGCCTCCATACGCAATGTCCTGCAGGCGAAACACATTGTTAGATGTACTCACCCAGGAGAGATCACTTGCTCGCAAGTCCCAGACAGATAACACGAAAAGTAGAGTCAGGAGAAACGCCATTCTCATTGTCCAGCAAGAGATAGTGTGTGCGTACCTGTGCGAGTGTGTGTGTGTGTGTGTGTGTGTGTGTGTGTGTGTGTGTGTGTGTGTGTGTGTGTGTGTGTGTGTGTGTGAGACAGAGACAGCGCAAGCGAGCACACTGCAGGCCGTCAGCCAGGAGGAGGAGGAGGTATGTGTGTGGTGGGGAGGCCGGGTGGCGAGGCAGGTGAGAGCCTGAGATGCCTGGAGGATTTTTACAACCCCGGAGCGCTGGAGAGCAGGCCGCCGGTAGAGAGGGGTGGGAACCGGAGTAGGAGATGCAGTGGCAAAGCCCAGGAGGAGAGGCCAGGCAGGTAGAGCCGGTGAGGTGCAAGAGGACCCAGTGGCCAATACGTAGACCACAATCAGATTCAGAGGATCGGATTAGTTTAAATCCCATTCGATGAGCCAGAAAGGGGAGACTTTTGCAGAGAATAGTGTGCATATATGTTCTATGAAGGTTCTTTCTGTAATTTAAATGAATGTTAAAAGAATAAGAGCGTTATTAGTAAAAACAGAGGACACATAACACTGACGTGAACAGACATGCCGCCATCTTGGTTTTGTGAGGTCCTGTGATAAATAATTGTATTGCAGAGTAAAGATCACTGCTTTCCTGTTTTAATTTTCATATGTGTATTATTTAGTTAAACAAAATGTTGAGATTTGTAGCATACACATTCAGTTCCTGAAATATAACGCAGGAAAAATATTTGAATGATGCTGAATATCAGTTAAAAAAAACAAAACAAAACCCTGTGGAATTTAGAATCTCTCTGTAGAATTAGAAGACTGTGACATCTCTGTGCCTTTGATCTTTGATCTTTGATCTTCACTGCTTGACTACTTGCTGGACACACACTGTTGGCATTAATAGAGGATACATACTGTTGGAAGGACACATTTGTTGTTGTCGTGCTAAAACATAAAAAGTCAAGTTTTAACACAGCTACCCAGCCAAATTATCATAAATAGCCAATCAAATCATCAGGATAACAAAATGGACAGGAGAAATTGCGCCGTGTTCACTTTTGTTAGAGAGGAGACTGACGAGAGTACTGACGAGGAACTCGAGGAAAAAATACTGGAGATTTCAGAAGAAGTTGGAAAGAGTATGGACATTGAGGACAATGGGAGTCTAGGGGATTTTTCTGAGGAGCACACTCCAGAAAAGTCGCTGGACAAGGTAGAAAAAGATGCTCTTGCAAAGACTCTGGATGGAATGACAACGGACTGTGAGGACTATGACAGTTCTTTTGAGGAATACACTGAGGATGAGTCCATTTCCTCCTGCAGTGCTCAGGAAAAGTCATTGGAGAAGGAAGACACAGCGAGAGCTCAACAGAGAGAAGCTCTGGAGCAAGAGCAAAAAGAAAAAGATGCTCTTGCAAAGACTCTGGATAGAACAAGAGTGGGCAGTGAGGACCACAAGAGTTATTTTGAGGAATTCACTGAGGATGTGCCTATTACCTCCTGCAGTGCTCAAGAAAAGTTGCTGGAGAAGGAAGACAGAGCGAGAGCTTCTGAAATAATGGAGATTTCAGAAGAAATTGGAAAGAGTATAGACATTGAGGACGATGGGAGTCTAGGGGCTTTTTTTGAGGAGCACACTCCAGAAAAGTCGCTGGAGAAGGTAGAAAAAGATGCTCTTGCAAAGACTCTGGATGGAATGACAACGGACTGTGAGGACTACGAGAGTTCTGAGGATGTGTCCATTTCCTCCTGCAGTGCTCAAGAAAAGTCATTGGAGAAGGAAGACAGAGCGAGAGCTCAACAGAGAGAAGCTCTGGGGCCAGAGCAAAAAGAAAAAGATGCTCTTGTAAAGACTCTGAAGAAGGAGAAAGCTGAAAAAGATGTTCCTGCAAAGAGTCTGAAGAGGGAGCAAGCTGGAAAAGATGCTCTTGCAAAGACTCTGAAGAAGGAGCAAGCTGAAAAAGATGCTGTTGCAAAGACTCTGAAGAAGGAGCAAGCTGAAAAAGACGCTCGTGTAAAGACTCTGAAGAGGGAGCAAGCTGAAAAAGATGCTCGTGTAAAGACCCTGAAGAGGGAGCAAGCTGAAAAAGACGCTCGTGTAAAGACTCTGAAGAGGGAGCAAGCTGAAAAAGATGCTCATGTAAAGACTCTGAAGAGGGAGCAAGCTGAAAAAGACGCTCTTGCAAAGACTCTGAAGAGGGAGCAAGCTGAAAAAGACGCTATTGCAAAGACTCTGAAGAAGGAGCAAGCTGAAAAAGACGCTCTTGCAAAGACTCTGAAGAGGGAGCAAGCTGAAAAAGACGCTATTGCAAAGACTATGAAGAGGGAGCAAGCTGAAAAAGATGCTCTTGCAAAGACTCTGAAGAAGGAGCAAGCTGAAAAAGACGCTCTTGCAAAGACTCTGAAGAAGGAGCAAGCTGAAAAAGACGCTCTTGCAAAGACTATGAAGAGGGAGCAAGCTGAAAAAGATGCTCTTGCAAAGACTCTGAAGAAGGAGCAAGCTGAAAAAGATGCTCTTGCAAAGACTCTGAAGAAGGAGCAAGCTGAAAAAGATGTTCCTGCAAAGACTCTGAAGAAGGAGCAAGCTGAAAAAGATGTTCCTGCAAAGACTCTGAAGAGGGAGCAAGCTGAAAAAGACGCTCTTGCAAAGACTCTGAAGAGGGAGCAAGCTGAAAAAGACGCTCTTGCAAAGACTCTGAAGAAGGAACAAGCTGAAAAAGATGCTCTCGCAAAGACTCTTAAGAAGGAGCAAGCTGAAAAAAACGCTCTTGCAAAGACTCTGAAGAAGGAGCAAGCTGAAAAAGATGCTCTTCATGTTGATATAAAGCGCCTCATTGAGCAGCAGAAGGACAGTGTGAAGAAAGACAATGAAATTAAATGCCTGCACTTCAATATTGAAGCTCTTCAAAGTGATATTGCCACCAAGAACAGCACAATTTCCTCACTGCAGGAGAGACTTAACCAGGTGTCTGAACACAAAGAAGTCAGAGCAAAAAACTGTCAACACCATGGGGACTATGAGGCCGCTGTCTCCCAGCAACAGAAGGAAGCAGAACTGGACCGTCTGACTCAGGAAAACCAACAGCTGGCTTCTGAGAATAAAAGACTGCGGGCTGAACTTGAGGCTGCCCTTAATGAGGGGAATCAGCTTCAGGAAGACAGAAAATCTCCCAGTAGACTTAAGGAGGCCATTGAGAAGGAAAGGGCTAAGTTCTTGAGAGTGTCTAAAAAGATACAGATACAAGAGAAGGAGCTCTCAGAGAAGACTCTGGCTTTAGAAAAGAGTCTGAACGCAGAGACATATTTAAGGTCCTGTCTCAAAAAGGAACAGAAGCGCTTTGAGCAGGCGTTTTTACAAAAGCAGGCTGGAACTGATCCTCTAACAATCCTCAGTGACCAGCTGAAAGAGGCATTTTTGTCCTCAGAGTGCCTGATGTATGACATGAAGACATTAAGGATGGAGAACATAGACATCAGAGCTAAATTCAAGGCTGTGGAGACAGAATATAACAGAATGAAGTCTAAACTCCACTCTCTCTCTGAGCACCCTGAAAAGATGACGTCAAAGAAAAATGATGCCATCCCTGAGAATCAATGTTCCATCGCCAAGCTCCAATACACAGTACATGAACTCAAAGCACTACAATTAGAGAGCAAGCTCAGAGAGGCACAACTTGAAGATGACCTGAAACATGAAAAGACAAAAAATTCTGAGTTACAGCAAAGAGTGGATCAACTGTCCTCTGCTCTTGAAAAAGAAAGCACTAAGTGTGAGAAGTACTACAGCAGAAAGACTGCCCTGGACGAGAACACAAAGGCTCTGCATCAGCTACAAAAGGAATATACTGAGCTGATGAGGAGGCACAGTGACGTTAACTCTGAATATCGTGAACTGCTTAGAAGTCACACTTCCCTCAAAATCACATATGAGAGGCTCAGCTCTGGGAAAGGTAACCCTTGACCAGAGTTCAGTCCACCTCAGTTCACAGCAGCACCGCATGTCTCTGACGATCCGCCATCACCCAGATGACAGCAGCCCTAAAGTCTGATGTCTCACTCCATTCTTCATACATGCGGACAATCAATCTAATCTGGTTTCGGTTTATTCTGTACATACAACATCTATTGCATGTCTGTCTATCCTGGGAGAGGGATCCCTCCCCTGTTGCTCTTCCTGAGGTTTTCCATCATCTGAGGTCGGGGATCTAAGGGCAGAGGGTGTTGTACGCTGTAACAGAATATAAAGTCACTCCCCCTAGAATCAAAATTGTGATAGTGACTAAAATTATAATGATAAAATTGACAAGAGACATCAGCATTGCAGACAGACTGGGGAGCCTAATGCAATTCAATCCCCGTCAGATGGAGTGCATCATTCTGTGTGAAGTTTGCATGTTCTTCCTGTGCATGTGTGGGTTCTCTCCGGGTGCTCCGGCTTCCTCCCACAGACCAAAAACATGCTCGTTGGGTTAATTGGTTAATTCTAAAAATAATTCAAAAAGGTGTGAGTGTGAGTGTGAATGGTTGTTTGTCTTGTGCGTTGCCCTGCGATCGACTGGTGACCGGTCCAGGGTGTACCCTGCCTCTCACCTGCTGACAGCTGGGATAGGCTCCAGCCCCCCCTGCAATATGAATATGGTAGAAAAAACAAAATAAAATGAAACAAATCAAAAATAAAACACTGCCTGAGACAATGCATTGAAATCTTGCCCATGATCTGCACTGCAAATATGTGCAGTAACCAAGGTGTGTATATACAAACACATAATGTACAATATGCCTTTTCACAGCACATGAGTGAACAGGTATGAGTGACAACATTAACAATAGCACAGTGAAACTGAAGCAGTGATAAGGAAATCAGCCATTGTCCATTTGCACACTTACATTGTCAGAATGAGCCTTTGTGGGCGCCAAAATGACCATTAAATGTGGTAGCGAACAGCAGATTTTTCCTGCCTCTACTTTGCTGACCCATCACTCACTCAAATAAAGACACAGATTCCAAAGATTGCAGCCACAAAAAATAACTTTAATGCAATAGTGATTTAGATGCCAGTCGCCATGAGGCTGTTTGAATGAACAGACTGTGAGAGTATATTGCATAGGTTGTTAATCTGGGATAGTCCTGCATGAAAGCTGGCTGAAAATAACACCTGTGAATCCAACAATTCTTCCGTGTCCCTCAGCAAGAACGTCCATTTTGTTCTTTTCAGTTCCATTTGATGGCCGTTTGCAAAGACGAGATATCTGCATTTTCTGAGGACCTTTTTTTCTTGAAACGTGCAATCTCCCAATGTTTGTTTCAAGATGTTACGGGACAGTTTGGTATGCATGCGGGTGCAAAGCATGGAGGTGGTGAGACAGCTGGTCACTGTGGCCGTGATGAAGGTCCGCTTCAGTGCAGAAAGTGTGCAGAAATCCTCCTTCATTCAAATGTGTTGCACCGCTTTAAGCTACCCTCACCTACCAGTCCATTAAGCACATTTCTTAATAATGGTTTGTAAAAACAACATTTGAATCATTTAGTTTTTTCACATTTGTGGATTAGCTTCGAGGTTTGCTAAAAATGTTATGAATAAGAACAAGTCACTAGTTTGGCTTTGATATAAATGATGTAATAATACATAGTTCAGACACTTCTCTCTAAAAACATTTAAGTATTTTCAAATATTGCATTTACGAAACCATGTCTTGTGGTGCTCTTGTTCATAAGCTAAAGTTCTAAACAGATTGGTTAAAGCCATTTTCAAAAGCCAAACTAGAAGGGGGTGAGCAGAGGTTTGCCATGACGACAGGTTTAGAAAAACAATCTCAGCCTCCCTGAGCAGAAAGTCACATCAATACCACATTTTCAAATATTGAATAAAAACACTCGAAAGCTTGGCAAAACACACCACCCTCCATATTGTTTTGTAATCCTCGGTACAACCAGGAGAGGCTACGCTCGCCTACTTGTAGCTGTAATTGATATTTAAATATTGCGAAACATACAAAAACAGTTTTCTTTGTAAACATTAAATTGATGTTTGATGTCATTTTTGCACATGGAGAAATTATATAAAATAAATCAAATCTGTCATAACTATAAATTGTTCTCATTCAAATGTAAAAACAACATACTAAATCTTATTTTTTTTTATTATTACTGTCATAATGTTTATGTTAACATTGTTTTGTATAAGTGTTTTTACTGTACTGTTATAAATAGGTATATGTAGAACATCTTAATTCATAACTTTACGCCTCAGGCTTTGTCTTTACAAGGCAAAAACAATACTTGTGTCTCTGCCACACTCAGACACACACACATCCATACATACACACATCCCAATATGGTCTAACATACACACAAGCTGCCACAGTCACACAGGGGGTCACCAGGAGGCTCTATGTGCGATTGAGAGTCTGGAAGATTCTGGATATTTGGAGCATGACGGGGCCAGTCTCGGGGTCGTTCATCCACTGGGTGCTGTTTAGAGGATTCTCCAGCATGTCTTCAAAAAAAAAAGCCTCTCTCTCTGCCAGGTGTAAACCTTGAGGAGACCATGTATCCTCTGTGTGTGTGTATGTGTGTGAAGTTTAAAATTCTGGTATTGTAACAGCATTGATTCACTGTACCTAGTCTTCCATAGCTAGACCTATCTCTACGCTTTGTTTTAGCACTGTGTTAGAGCTGGTGAAAGGTCTGGCTACAGAGTTCATACAATATAAATTCAGCAGAAAATGAGACAGCAGAGTAACGATAACTTTGATTAAAGCACAGTAACTTTGTAAAGTTAAAAACAGGAGCAGGATGGCGGACTTTGTGTCCACCCAGTCAGAGAAATGGTAAAAGTTGTCTTCTTCAGTTCTTTCTCTTCTTGGTATTCTTCCCTCTACCGTTAATAAAATCAATGATCCACAAATACTTTCTCCCTGTTTTTTAGTACCTTTATATTGATTGTGTGCTAAGTGAGGTGATGGGACTGGATTCAACACGACTTGGTGAGATGCGAAATGGAAATGAAAAATAAAAAGAACAAAATTTCTTGCGTTTTTACAGCAATATGTTTATCAATTTATTTAATGGGATAAAATGCTATAAAGGACAATTGTGGCTAGTAAAAGACCTAGACTTCATCTTAAGATGTTTCAGTTAGCAAGAGAGAAATGAGGCCTTCAATTAGACTTAGACTTTAGGCTGCTTCTTTATTGATCCCAAATTGGGAAATTATTTTGTTGCAGAAGCAATTAAACATACAGACAAACACAGATTATATACAACAATTGTTTAAAAAGGTAAGAAAAAATATAAACAAGAATAACAGTAGTTTGTTAAAAATAAAAATATAACTAAGGACGATGTGCTGTCGATGTTCCTTATCCTAGAGATTATTATTTTGCAGCACAAGTGAGAGTTATGATATGTCAGTGCAACTCATCATATACTGCTCAAGGGAAAAACGTTGAAGCAAAAATACCTTCCATTCCCATACAGGCAATATTAGCTGATGAGGATTTACAAAGTTGTGTGAATACTATCCATAATCCACGGGTAAAATAGACTCTTAAAAATATGGAAAATGATCATGAAATGATATAAATTAGAGAGAGAGATTGGAATTCTCAAATGGTGTGCACATAACTCAGATTTTACACCAAATAAATTGGACACAAAGGACTGGACAGCTAAAAGAATAATGCGTCTATACAATATAATTCTGTCTGAATGGTCTCCTCCCAGCAACAACACCCGATTCGCGGCCTGTGTGACAAGAGCTCCACGGCAGGTTTTCAGCTGAAACAAACGCCAGGCAGAGAAGGGGGGCTCTCCGGTGGAAAAGCACGACGTACAGAGGCTTTTCCGTTTAAAGGTCTATCTCTGTACTAGCCTCCTCATGTTAGTTAGCAAACACACACATTTCTAACTGACTAGGGGTATGCAGCAAGGACCGGTGGTGTGCTCTCGCTCTGCCCATAGAAACGTAATTACTAACCCTGTCCCGTCTCAGCAACGACTGCGCATGCGTGATTACCTTCCAAATTGTTATTCGCAGTACTGGTAATAATCAGTATAAACCCGCAGGAACTCATTCACCGACTTATATTTCTTTAATATTTCAAGCTAAAACACAGGCCTGGCTCAGTTTCTTCTATCTTAACAATCTGCCTACTTTTTATTTACCTCCACTTGTTCTAACCGCTGGCTAATTGTGTTTAACAAGTTGACTGAAACCACAAGCATGTCCCGTTGTTCCGTCCCAAATTATGTCTTTGTTTCAGTATGAACTTGTCACAGTATGTGTACAGTACACGTTTTTATTATCACATTCATGTGTTGTCCATGTGACATTGACCAATGCTGCTATCTAGTGTTGAAATGTGGTATCAACATTTGAAGCCTTTCCGTGGTTTGTCAGAGAGGTCACAAGATTAACATAGGTAAAACCCAATTACTTTCATATAAGTGTAGTACACCAAGAGAAAGAAGAGTTCTTAGCAGTACATCACTTAATAGACAGCTTAGTTTGTTGATTGTGTAGACATAGGAACCTGTGGCTATGAAAATCAAATAAATTGACCTTACTGGTCATGTGGTTTCACAAAAAGAAATCAAATGTTGTCCACTCAGCAGCTGAAGGGGAGATGCTAGCTAATGCTAGCTGAAAACTCCTGCATGCATGTGGTGAACACAAAAAAGAAAAGTTCATACAATATAAATTCAGCAGAAAATGAGACAACAGTAATGATAACTTTGATTAACAGTAACTGACAGTAACTTTGTAAAGTAAAAAACAGGAGCAGGATGGCGGACTTTGTGTCCATCCAGTCAGAGAAATGGTAAAAGTTGTCTTTTTCAGTTCTTTCTCTTCTTGGTATTCTGCCCTCTACCATTAATAAAATCAATGATCCACAAATACTTTCTCCCTGTTTTTTAGTACCTTTATATTGATTGTGTGCTAAGTGAGGTGATGGGACTTGATTCAACAGGACTTGGTGAGATGAGAAATGGAAATGAAAAATAAACAACACATTTCTTGTGTTTTTACAGCAATATGTTTATCAATTTATTTAATGGGATAAAATGCTATAAAGGACAATTATGGCTAGTAAAAGACCTAGACTTCATCTTAAGACGTTTCAGTTAGCAAGAGAGAAATGAGGCCTTCCTTTAGACTTAGACTTTAGACTGCTTCTTTATTGATCCCAAATTGGGAAATTATTTTGTTGCAGAAGCAATTAAACATACAGACAAACACAGATTATATACAACAATTGTTTAAAAAGGTAACAAAAAACATAAACAGGAATAACAGTAATTTGTTAAAAATAAAAATATAACTAAGGACGATGTGCTGTCGATGTTCCTTATCCTAGAGATTATTATTTTGCAGCACAAGTGAGAGTTATGATATGTCAGTGCAACTCATCATATACTGCTCAAGGGAAAAATGTTGAAGCAAAAATACCTTCCATTCCCATACAGGCAATATTAGCTGATGAGGATTTACAAAGTTGTGTGAATACTATCCATAATCCACGGGTAAAATGGACTCTTAAAAATATGGAAAATGATCATGAAATGATATAAATTACAGAGAGAGATTGGAATTCTCAAATGGTGTGCACATAACTCAGATTTTACACCAAATAAATTGGACACAAAGGACTGGACAGCTAAAAGAATAATGCGTCTATACAATATAATTAACACTCCTCATAAAACACTACTCAGCTTTGAGATGCTGAACCACGACTTCTATAGATATTTTCAGAAGTGACATTATGTTAATACAAAGGTCAAAATGTAACTGAGACAAGTAAATGTCTGATAGAACTGTTCAGAAAAGCATATAATTCATATACTGGTAGCAGAATCATTTCATGTATAAGAGTCTGTTGAATCTTCAAACACAATCGACTTCATACATTAAAACAAAGTGGGAGAAGGAAAGAAAAAATCTATCTCTGAGGAAGAATGGGCGACAATATGGAGGTTTCAATGGAAGTGTACCAGCTCACCAAAACTGAGAGAGTTTGGCTGGAAAGAACCTGAAAAGGTATTTTATTACACCCTGTCAGAAATCCCAATATGATAATAACCGTCCTATCTGCTGGAGAAACCGTGGACATCAAAACGCAAACCACTACCATATTTTCTGGGACTGTGAAATACCCCGAGAAATTAAGACTCCACATTTTGGATACACACCTCAAAAATGGTTGAAAAGAGATTCAAATGAGAGTCCAACTTTAAATGGATGAATGGAAATTACAATGGGGATTTATAAAATGGAGAAGATGATGACATGATTAAACTGGAACAATTTACAGCATACTGGGGAAAATGGATTGTATGTAATGATATGTAATGCCCCATAGGCCTGATTTTATTTTTACAAAATAATTTTATTGCAGAGCAAAGATCACTGCCTTCCTGTTTTCATTGTTATATGTGTATTATTTAGTTAAACAAAATGTTGAGATTTGTAGTATACACATTCAGTTCCTGAAATATAACGCAGGAAAAATATTTGAATGATGCTGAATATCAGTAAAAAAAACAAAACAAAAAAAAAAAACCTGTGGAATTTAGAATCTCTCTGTAGAATTAGAAGACTGTGACATCTCTGTGCCTTTGATCTTTGATCTTTGATCTTTGATCTTTGATCTTTGATCTTCACTGCTTGACTACTTGCTGGACACACACTGTTGGCATTAATAGAGGATACATACTGTTGGAAGGACACATTTGTTGTTGTCGTGCTAAAACATAAAAAGTCAAGTTTTAACACAGCTACCCAGCCAAATTATCATAAATAGCCAATCAAATCATCAGGATAACAAAATGAACAGGAAAAAATGCTCCGTGTTCACTTTTGTTAGAGAGGAGACTGACGAGAGTAATGACGAGGAAATCGAGGAAAAAATACTGGAGATTTCAGAAGAAGTTAGAAAGAGTATGGACACTGAGGACGATGATAGTCTAGGGGATTTTTTTGATGAGCACACTCCAGAAAAGTCGCTGGACAAGGTAGAAAAAGATGCTCTTGCAAAGACTCTGGATGGAATGACAACGGACTGTGAGGACTATGACAGTTCTTCTGAGGAATTCACTGAGGATGAGTCCATTTCCTCCTGCAGTGCGCAAGAAAAGTCATTGGAGAAGGAAGACACAGCAAGAGCTCAACAGAGAGAAGCTCTGGAGCAAGAGCAAAAAGAAAAAGATGCTCTTGCAAAGACTCTGGATAGAACAAGAGTGGGCAGTGAGGACCACAAGAGTTATTTTGAGGAATTCACTGAGGATGTGCCTATTACCTCCTGCAGTGCTCAAGAAAAGTTGTTGGAGAAGGAAGACAGAGCGAGAGCTTCTGGAATACTGGAGATTTCAGAAGAAATTGGAAAGAGTATGGACATTGAGGATGATGGGAGTCTAGGGGATTTTTTTGAGGAGCACACTCCAGAAAAGTCGCCGGAGAAGGTAGAAAAAAATGCTCTTGCAAAGACTCTGGATGGAATGACAACGGACTGTGAGGACTATAAGAGTTCTTCTGAGGAATTCACTGAGGATGAGTCCATTTCCTCCTGCAGTGCTCAAGAAAAGTTGTTGGAGAAGGAAGACAGAGCAATAGCTTCTGAAATACTGGAGATTTCAGAAAAAGTTGGAAAGAGTATGGACACTGAGGACGATGGGAATCTATGGGATTTTTTTGAGGAGCGCACTCCAGAAAAGTCGCTGGAGAAGGTAGAAAAAGATAATCTTGCAAAGACTCTGGATGGAACAAGAGCGGGCAGTGAGGACTACAAGAGTTCTGAGGATGTGTCCATTTCCTCCTGCAGTGCTCAAGAAAAGTCATTGGAGAAGGAAGACAGAGCGAGAGCTCAACAGAGAGAAGCTCTGGGGCCAGAGCAAAAAGAAAAAGATGCTCTTGTAAAGACTCTGAAGAGGGAGCAAGCTGAAAAAGATGTTCCTGCAAAGACTCTGAAGATGGAACAAGCTGAAAAAGATGCTCTTGCAAAGACTCTGAAGAAGGAGCAAGCTGAAAAAGACGCTCTTGCAAAGACTCTGAAGAAGGAGCAAGCTGAAAAAGACGCTCTTGCAAAGACTCTGAAGAAGGAGCAAGCTGAAAAAGACGCTCTTGCAAAGACTCTGAAGAAGGAGCAAGCTGAAAAAGATGTTCTTGCAAAGACTCTGCAGAGGGAGCAAGCTGAAAAAGATGTTCTTGCAAAGACTCTGCAGAGGGAGCAAGCTGAAAAAGATGCTCTTGCAAAGACTCTGAAGAAGGAGCAAGCTGAAAAAGACGCTATTGCAAAGACTCTGAAGAAGGAGCAAGCTGAAAAAGACACTCTTGCAAAGACTCTGAAGAGGGAGCAAGCTGAAAAAGACGCTATTGCAAAGACTCTGAAGACGGAGCAAGCTGAAAAAGACGCTCTTGCAAAGACTCTGAAGAAAGAGCAAGCTGAAAAAGACGCTCTTGCAAAGACTCTGAAGAGGGAGCAAGCTGAAAAAGATGCTCTTGCAAAGACTCTGAAGAAGGAGCAAGCTGAAAAAGATGCTCTTGCAAAGACTCTGATAAAGGAGCAAGCTGAAAAAGATGTTCCTGCAAAGACTCTGAAGAGGGAGCAAGCTGAAAAAGATGCTCTTGCAAAGACTCTGAAGAAGGAGCAAGCTGAAAAAGATGCTCTTGCAAAGACTCTGAAGAAGGAGCAAGCTGAAAAAGACGCTCTTGCAAAGACTCTGAAGAAGGTGCAAGCTGAAAAAGACAGTCTTCATGTTGATATAAAGCGCCTCATTGAGCAGCAGAAGGACAGTGTGAAGAAAGACAATGAAATTCAATGCCTGCACTTCAATATTGAAGTCCTTCAAAGTGATATTGCCACCAAGAACAGCACAATTTCCTCACTGCAGGAGAGACTTAACCAGGTTTCTGAACACAAAGAAGTCAGAGTAAAAAAATGTCAACACCACGGGGACTATGAGGCCGCTGTCTCCCAGCAACAGAAGGAAGCAGAACTGGACCGTCTGACTCAGGAAAACCAACAGCTGGCTTCTGAGAATAAAAGACTGCGGGCTGAACTTGAGGCTGCCCTTAATGAGGGGAATCAGCTTCAGGAAGACGGAAAATCTCCCAGTAGACTTGAGGAGGCCATTGAGAAGGAGAGGGCTAAGTTCTTGAGAGTGTCTAAAAAGATACAGATACAAGAGAAGGAGCTCTCAGAGAAGACTCTGGCTTTAGAAAAGAGTCTGAACGCAGAGACATATTTAAGGTCCTGTCTCAAAAAGGAACAGAAGCGCTTTGAGCAGGCGTTTTTACAAAAGCAGGCTGGAACTGATCCTCTAACAATCCTCAGTGACCAGCTGAAAGAGGCATTTTTGTCCTCAGAGTGCCTGATGTATGACATGAAGACATTAAGGATGGAGAACATAGACATCAGAGCTAAATTCAAGGCTGTGGAGACAGAATATAACAGAATGAAGTCTAAACTCCACTCTCTCTCTGAGCACCCTGAAAAGATGACGTCAAAGAAAAATGATGCCATCCCTGAGAATCAATGTTCCATCGCCAAGCTCCAATACACAGTACATGAACTCAAAGCACTACAAATAGAGAGCAAGCTCAGAGAGGCACAACTTAAAGATGACCTGAAACATGAAAAGACAAAAAATTCTGAGTTACAGCAAAGAGTGGATCAACTGTCCTCTGCTCTTGAAAAAGAAAGCACTAAGTGTGAGAAGTACTGCAGCAGAAAGACTGCCCTGGACGAGAACACAAAGGCTCTGCACCACCTGCAAAAGGAATATACTGAGCTGGTGAGGAGGCACAGTGACGTTAACTCTGAATATTGTGAACTGCTTAGAAGTCACACTTCCCTCAAAATCACATATGAGAGGCTCAGCTCTGGGAAAGGTAACCCTTGACCAGAGTTCAGTCCACCTCAGTTCACAGCAGCACCGCATGTCTCTGACGATCCGCCATCGCCCAGATGACAGCAGCCCTAAAGTCTGATGTCTCACTCCATTCTTCATACATGCGGACAATCAATCTAATCTGGTTTCGGTTTATTCTGTACATACAACATCTATTGCATGTCTGTCTATCCTGGGAGAGGGATCCCTCCCCTGTTGCTCTTCCTGAGGTTTTCCATCATCTGAGGTCGGGGATCTAAGGGCAGAGGGTGTTGTACGCTGTAACAGAATATAAAGTCACTCCCCCTAGAATCAAAATTGTGATAGTGACTAAAATTATAATGATAAAATTGACAAGAGACATCAGCATTGCAGACAGACTGGGGAGCCTAATGCAATTCAATCCCCGTCAGATGGAGTGCATCATTCTGTGTGAAGTTTGCATGTTCTTCCTGTGCATGTGTGGGTTCTCTCCGGGTGCTCCGGCTTCCTCCCACAGACCAAAAACATGCTCATTGGGTTAATTGGTTAATTCTAAAAATAATTCAAAAAGGTGTGAGTGTGAGTGTGAATGGTTGTTTGTCTTGTGCGTTGCCCTGCGATCGACTGGTGACCGGTCCAGGGTGTACCCTGCCTCTCACCTGCTGACAGCTGGGATAGGCTCCAGCCCCCCCTGCAATGTGAATATGGTAGAAAAAACAAAATAAAATGAAACAAATCAAAAATAAAACACTGCCTGAGACAATGCATTGAAATCTTGCCCATGATCTGCACTGCAAATATGTGCAGTAACCAAGGTGTGTATATACAAACACATAATGTACAATATGCCTTTTCACAGCACATGAGTGAACAGGTATGAGTGACAACATTAACAATAGCACAGTGAAACTGAAGCAGTGATAAGGAAATCAGCCATTGTCCATTTGCACACTTACATTGTCAGAATGAGCCTTTGTGGACGCCAAAATGACCATTAAATGTGGTAGCGAACAGCAGATTTTTCCTGCCTCTACTTTGCTGACCCATCACTCACTCAAATAAAGACACAGATTCTAAAGATTGCAGCCACAAAAAATAACTTTAATGCAATAGTGATTTAGATGCCAGTCGCCATGAGGCTGTTTGAATGAACAGACTGTGAGAGTATATTGCATAGGTTGTTAATCTGGGATAGTCCTGCATGAAAGCTGACTGAAAATAACACCTGTGATTCCAACAATTCTTCCGTGTCCCTCAGCAAGAACGTCCATTTTGTTCTTTTCAGTTCCATTTGATGGCCGTTTGCAAAGACGAGATATCTGCATTTTCTGAGGACCTTTTTTTCTTGAAACGTGCAATCTCCCAATGTTTGTTTCAAGATGTTACGGGACAGTTTGGTATGCATGCGGGTGCAAAGCATGGAGGTGGTGAGACAGCTGGTCACTGTGGCCGTGATGAAGGTCCGCTTCAGTGCAGAAAGTGTGCAGAAATCCTCCTTCATTCAAATGTGTTGCACCGCTTTAAGCTACACTGACCTACCAGTCCATTAAGCACATTTCTTAATAATGGTTTGTAAAAACAACATTTGAATCATTTAGTTTTTTCACATTTGTAGATTAGCTTCGAGGTTTGCTAAAAATGTTATAAATAAGAACAAGTCACTAGTTTGGCTTTGATATAAATAATGTAATAATACATAGTTCAAACAGACACTTCTCTCGAAAAACATTTAAGTATTTTCAAATATTGCATTTACAAAACCATGTCTTGTGGTGCTCTTGTTCATAAGCTAAAGTTCTAAACAGATTGGTTAAAGCCATTTTCAAAAGCCAAACTAGAAGGGGGTGAGCAGAGGTTTGCCATGACGACAGGTTTAGAAAAACAATCTCAGCCTCCCTGAGCAGAAAGTCACATCAATACCACATTTTCAAATATTGAATAAAAACACTCGAAAGCTTGGCAAAACACACCACCCTCCATATTGTTATGTAATCCTCGGTACAACCAGGAGAGGCTACGCTCGCCTTCTTGTAGCTGGAGATTTTAAGTACTCAATGCAAAGGCTAATATCGTGTAACACCACTACCCATTGCAGTTCACACACCTCTAACACTCAAATCAAATATATTTCTTTACAGGTCAACAAAAATCCTTGCTATTGCACAGAAATACAGGATGTTTTTCAATGGGTACAACTAATGACAAGGCAGGTTATATAGTGGCATTTTGGTTTGGTTTGACAGCATAAATGTTCATTGTTCTGAAAAGAAAAAAGTCAGTCTAAAAACCAACACTGGTTGGGTCTTAAATTCTATTATTTCTTTGTGTGTATGAAGTAAGCGTGTGTTTTTTTATCATTCAAATTGAAAGGTTAAAAAGGCAAAGCCCTTTTCATTAGGCTCAGCTTCATGAAACATCCCACTACAGCCTTTTGAGACAAAAACACCACAGCCTCTTCTTTTCACCTCCTCAGTACTGCAGTGAGTGATATCCATAGAGGTGAACAAGTGCTAAATGGCCGCAACACTTGAAAACTCCTGCATGCATGTGGTGAACACAAAAAAGAAAAGTTCATACAATATAAATTCAGCAGAAAATGAGACAACAGAGTAACGATAACTTTGATTAAAGCACAGTATCTTTGTAAAGTAAAAAACAGGAGCAGGATGGCAGACTTTGTGTCCATCCAGTCAGAGAAATGGTAAAAGTTGTCTTCTTCAGTTCTTTCTCTTCTTGGTATTCTTCCCTCTACCGTTAATAAAATCAATGATCCACAAATACTTTCTCCCTGTTTTTAGTACCTTTATATTGATTGTGTGCTAAGTGAGGTGATGGGACTGGATTCAACACGACTTGGTGAGATGCGAAATGGAAATGAAAAATAAAAAGAACAAAATTTCTTGCGTTTTTACAGCAATATGTTTATCAATTTATTTAATGGGATAAAATGCTATAAAGGACAATTATGGCTAGTAAAAGACCTAGACTTCATCTTAAGACGTTTCAGTTAGCAAGAGAGAAATGAGGCCTTCAATTAGACAGACTTTAGACTGCTTCTTTATTGATCCCAAATTGGGAAATTATTTTGTTGCAGAAGCAATTAAACATACAGACAAACACAGATTATATACAACAAATGTTTAAAAAGGTAAGAAAAAACATAAACAAGAATAACAGTAGTTTGTTAAAAAATAAAAATATAACTAAGGACGATGTGCTGTCGATGTTCCTTATCCTAGAGATTATTATTTTGCAGCACAAGTGAGAGTTATGATATGTCAGTGCAACTCATCATATACTGCTCAAGGGAAAAACGTTGAAGCAAAAATACCTTCCATTCCCATACAGGCAATATTAGCTGATGAGAATTTACAAAGTTGTGTGAATACTATCCATAATCCACGGGTAAAATGGACTCTTAAAAATATGGAAAATGATCATGAAATGATATAAATTAGAGAGAGAGATTGGAATTCTCAAATGGTGTGCACATAACTCAGATTTTACACCAAATAAATTGGACACAAAGGACTGGACAGCTAAAAGAATAATGTGCCTATACAATATAATTAACACTCCTCATAAAACACTACTCAGCTTTGAGATGCTGAACCACGACTTCTATAGATATTTTCAGAAGTGACATTATGTTAATACAAAGGTCAAAATGTAACTGAGACGAGTAAATGTCTAATAGAACTGTTCAGAAAAGCATATAATTCATATACTGGTAGCAGAATCATTTCATGTATAAGAGTCTGTTGAATCTTCAAACACAATCGACTTCATACATTAAAACAAAGTGGGAGAAGGAAAGAAAAAATCTATCTCTGAGGAAGAATGGGCGACAATATGGAGGTTTCAGTGGAAGTGTATCAGCTCACCAAAATTGAGAGAGTTTGGCTGGAAAGAACCTGAAAAGGTATTTTATTACACCCTGTCGGAAATCCCAATATGATAATAACCGTCCTATCTGCTGGAGAAACCGTGGACATCAAAACGCAAACCACTACCATATTTTCTGGGACTGTGAAATACCCCGAGAAATTAAGACTCCATATTTTGGATATACACCTCAAAAATGGTTGAAAAGAGATTCAAATGAGAGTCCAACTTTAAATGGATGAATGGAAATTACAATGGGGATTTATAAAATGGAGAAGATGATGACATGATTAAACTGGAACAATTTACAGCATACTGGGGAAAATGGATTGTATGTAATGATATGTAATGCCCCATAGGCCTGATTTTATTTTTACAATTTTTTATTTTTTTATTTTTTTTTATTTATTATTTATTATTTATTATTATTAATTTATTTATTTAGCCAGGTTAGTCCCGTTAAGATTAAGAATCTCTTTTTCAAGGGAGACCTGGCCAAGACGGTCAGCAGCAAAAACACAAAGTTGCAGACAGAGACACACAGGGAGACAAAGTACAATTCACAATCACTAAAATTTGCATAAAAAAAACTATCAATAAATCAAGACGAGTGTTTCTGAGAGTAATTTGTACAAACGGTCAAGCTAAAAACATCGACATCCTATAGAAACTGCTTCCAAGTCCTTCATTTTAGATTTAAAAACATTTAAAGACACAAGCTCCTTCAGTTTTAAATCATTCTGCAACAAATTCCAGGCTGAGGGTGCAGAATACCCAAAAGCCCTTTTCCCAATTTCAGTCCGAGCATTTGGGACAGAGAGCATAAAGAGGTCCTGAGAACGCAGTGAATACTGCCCGGTGTTTTTCTGCGTGATGAAAACACACAGGTAATATGGAAGCAGACCAAGAATTGCCTTGTATATAAAGGTGTACCAATGTAGGAGCCTACGGGTCGCCGGGGGGGGGGCATCCTACCCGAGAGTACAACTCACAGTGATGAGTCAGTGCTTTACAATTTGTAATGAACCTTAGGGATGCATGGTAGACTGTATCAACCATATGGAGACACTGAGCAGAGGCATGCATGTACAAGAGATCACCATAGTCTAATACAGGTAAAAAAGTTGCAGCAACTAGACGCTTTTTTACATTAAAAGAAAAACACAGCTTATTCCGAAAATAAAAACCCAGTTTTAGCCTCAGTTTTTTCACCAGGTTCAGCACATGAGGTTTAAAATTAAGGGAGTCATTGATCAATACCCAGGTACTTGTACGAGTTAACAACTTCTATCTCCTTTCCATCAACAGTGACCACCACAGGTACATTTTGTAACCTAGCCTTTGAGGTGGTAAACAACATAAGCTTCGTCTTATCTGCATTTAAAACAAGTTTCAGCTCATGCAGTTTATCCTGAACAACCACAAAAGCATTTTGCAAGTGCTCAACTGCCAGTGCAAGAGATGCTGCACAGCAGTATAAAACAGTGTCATCAGCATAGAAGTGAAAAGTAGCATTTGACACATTTTGACCCAGATTGTTCACATAAATAGTGAACAAGAGTGGACCTAATACCGAGCCTTGTGGCACACCTTTGTGGATCGATACAAAATCTGAGCATAGACCATCATACCTAATGCACTGAGACCGATTACTAAGATAGTTTGAAAACCAAGAAACTGCTTCTTCTGAGAGACCTGAGTTCAGAAGTCTAAGTTTTAAAACATTGTGGTCGACTGTGTCGAAAGCTTTGGAGAAATCAAGAAAAAGTGCTGCACAATGTTGCTTCTTATCAAGACCTACAGAAATGTCATTTACCACCTTCAGTGCAGCCGTGATAGTGCTATGCTTTTTTCTAAAACCTGATTGATATGCTGATAAAATATCATTGGTGTATAAAAACTCCTTTAGCTGAGCACTCACAAGAGATTCAAGAATTTTAACCAGTACTGACAAATTAGATATTGGCCTGTAGTTATTTAAAATACTTGGGTCTCCCCCTTTCAATAAGGGGAGGACAAAGGCAGATTTCCATATTCTTGGAATTTCCTTAGTCAGCAAAGTTAGGTTAAAAAGATATGTGAGAGGCTCTGCTACAAAATCGGCTGCCAATTTCAAGAAATAAGGATCAATCAAATCAGGTCCTGAAGGTTTTCTCGGGTCTAGTTCTTTTAGAGCCCTAGAAACTGCCTGTGCAGAGAAAGGCACAAAATTAAAAGACTGACCAACACAGACAGACGCACCAGTACTTGGTTTCACAGACGCACTGCAAGCAGAGGCAAACAGGGAGCCAGTAGCTGCAAAATGCTCATTCAAACAGTTCAAAATTTCCATTTTGTCATGAATAGCAACAAAATCCTTCATAACAAAGTTGGGCACTGTTAGGGAATGATTGCTGACAGAAAAGGACTTTATAGCTTTCCAAAATTTCCTTGGATCATTTAAATTTTTTGTAGTGACAGACAAATAATATTCTGATTTTGCTTTCTTGATAAGAGAGGAACATTTGTTTCTCAGTTGTCTGAAAATAGTCCAGTCAGTAGCAGAACCTGTTGCCCTTGCCTTTGCCCAAGCCACATTACGTGCATGAATAAATTCAGTTAGTTCAGGGGGAAACCAGGGGTTATCACGCCCCTTAACTCTGTATCTTATAAAAGGTGCATATCTTTTTAAAATTTGTGTAAAACCATCATAAAAAAATGTCCATGCTGCTCCAACATCAGGGATCTGCTCTATTCTACTCCAATTAAAATTAAACAAATCATGAAAAAAACCCCTGCTCATTTAAGTGTTTAAGATCCCTTTTCAAAATAACACGTGGCTTGGATTTAGGGATTTTAGTGTTTCTAGTACAGTAGCAGCAACAACACAATGGTCACTTAAATCATTGCAAAAAACACCAACAGCTGAAAATTTATGAGGAACATTAGTCCGGATCAAATCTATTAGAGTAGATCTCTCGGGCTGTTTAGGATTTGGCCGAGTTGGTGAATTAATCAACTGGGTAAGATTGACAGTCACAAAAAGATTTAAATTCATCTGATACTGGCTTGAGCCAATCCCAGTTAAGATCACCAGCTAACACAATTTCATTATAATTTAATTTGGATAAAAGGTGCATCAAAGACTGCAACGCATCACTCAGTGCAGATGGGGGTCTATAACACCCAACAACAGTTAAACAGAGACCCTTAGACAATTCTATACTCACTGCCAGAAATTCCAGCTGTTTGCTGAGTGATTCAGTCAGAATTACCCTAACACAAAATTTTGATTTTATAAAAATGGCCACACCGCCACCTTTCTTTGGTCTGTCAGCACGATAAACATTGTATCCATCTATGTTAATGTCTCTATCAGTGACTGATTTTGTCAGCCATGTTTCTGATATTACAACAATGTCCGCATCTGTTGATTTAACCCATATTCTGACCATATCCACTTTAGACAACAAGCTGCGCACATTGCGATGAATGATTATTAGCCCTGACAGAGATTTAAAATCAGATGGTGTCTGAACACACTGCAGCTCAGGGCCCAGGTTAGTTTGCACATTACCAGATATAAGAAACAGCAAAACAATCAACCATCTCCGTTTGACACAATTACATGTGGAAACCTTCGTCATCTCATATTTCTGGTCCGACTGAGATTTCTCATTGAATGTAAAACAGTCATTTAAAGTCAGAAGGTTTTGAAGGTGGGGCAAGTCTTTGGGCAAAGTTTCTGAAATGTTTATGTCCTGTGCCAAACACTTCGGGGTTTGCATGAATTTAAAAACAGTCAAAGCGCAAGTGCCTCCATACGCAATGTCCTGCAGGCGAAACACATTGTTAGATGTACTCACCCAGGAGAGATCACTTGCTCGCAAGTCCCAGACAGATAACACGAAAAGTAGAGTCAGGAGAAACGCCATTCTCATTGTCCAGCAAGAGATAGTGTGTGCGTACCTGTGCGAGTGTGTGTGTGTGTGTGTGTGTGTGTGTATGTGTGTGTGTGTGTGTGTGTGTGTGTGTGTGTGTGAGACAGAGACAGCGCAAGCGAGCACACTGCAGGCCGTCAGCCAGGAGGAGGAGGAGGTATGTGTGTGGTGGGGAGGCCGGGTGGCGAGGCAGGTGAGAGCCTGAGATGCCTGGAGGATTTTTACAACCCCGGAGCGCTGGAGAGCAGGCCGCCGGTAGAGAGGGGTGGGAACCGGAGTAGGAGATGCAGTGGCAAAGCCCAGGAGGAGAGGCCAGGCAGGTAGAGCCGGTGAGGTGCAAGAGGACCCAGTGGCCAATACGTAGACCACAATCAGATTCAGAGGATCGGATTAGTTTAAATCCCATTCGATGAGCCAGAAAGGGGAGACTTTTGCAGAGAATAGTGTGCATATATGTTCTATGAAGGTTCTTTCTGTAATTTAAATGAATGTTAAAAGAATAAGAGCGTTATTAGTAAAAACAGAGGACACATAACACTGACGTGAACAGACATGCCGCCATCTTGGTTTTGTGAGGTCCTGTGATAAATAATTGTATTGCAGAGTAAAGATCACTGCTTTCCTGTTTTAATTTTCATATGTGTATTATTTAGTTAAACAAAATGTTGAGATTTGTAGCATACACATTCAGTTCCTGAAATATAACGCAGGAAAAATATTTGAATGATGCTGAATATCAGTTAAAAAAAACAAAACAAAACCCTGTGGAATTTAGAATCTCTCTGTAGAATTAGAAGACTGTGACATCTCTGTGCCTTTGATCTTTGATCTTTGATCTTCACTGCTTGACTACTTGCTGGACACACACTGTTGGCATTAATAGAGGATACATACTGTTGGAAGGACACATTTGTTGTTGTCGTGCTAAAACATAAAAAGTCAAGTTTTAACACAGCTACCCAGCCAAATTATCATAAATAGCCAATCAAATCATCAGGATAACAAAATGGACAGGAGAAATTGCGCCGTGTTCACTTTTGTTAGAGAGGAGACTGACGAGAGTACTGACGAGGAACTCGAGGAAAAAATACTGGAGATTTCAGAAGAAGTTGGAAAGAGTATGGACATTGAGGACAATGGGAGTCTAGGGGATTTTTCTGAGGAGCACACTCCAGAAAAGTCGCTGGACAAGGTAGAAAAAGATGCTCTTGCAAAGACTCTGGATGGAATGACAACGGACTGTGAGGACTATGACAGTTCTTTTGAGGAATACACTGAGGATGAGTCCATTTCCTCCTGCAGTGCTCAGGAAAAGTCATTGGAGAAGGAAGACACAGCGAGAGCTCAACAGAGAGAAGCTCTGGAGCAAGAGCAAAAAGAAAAAGATGCTCTTGCAAAGACTCTGGATAGAACAAGAGTGGGCAGTGAGGACCACAAGAGTTATTTTGAGGAATTCACTGAGGATGTGCCTATTACCTCCTGCAGTGCTCAAGAAAAGTTGCTGGAGAAGGAAGACAGAGCGAGAGCTTCTGAAATAATGGAGATTTCAGAAGAAATTGGAAAGAGTATAGACATTGAGGACGATGGGAGTCTAGGGGCTTTTTTTGAGGAGCACACTCCAGAAAAGTCGCTGGAGAAGGTAGAAAAAGATGCTCTTGCAAAGACTCTGGATGGAATGACAACGGACTGTGAGGACTACGAGAGTTCTGAGGATGTGTCCATTTCCTCCTGCAGTGCTCAAGAAAAGTCATTGGAGAAGGAAGACAGAGCGAGAGCTCAACAGAGAGAAGCTCTGGGGCCAGAGCAAAAAGAAAAAGATGCTCTTGTAAAGACTCTGAAGAAGGAGAAAGCTGAAAAAGATGTTCCTGCAAAGAGTCTGAAGAGGGAGCAAGCTGGAAAAGATGCTCTTGCAAAGACTCTGAAGAAGGAGCAAGCTGAAAAAGATGCTGTTGCAAAGAGTCTGAAGAAGGAGCAAGCTGAAAAAGACGCTCGTGTAAAGACTCTGAAGAGGGAGCAAGCTGAAAAAGATGCTCGTGTAAAGACTCTGAAGAGGGAGCAAGCTGAAAAAGACACTCGTGTAAAGACTCTGAAGAGGGAGCAAGCTGAAAAAGATGCTCATGTAAAGACTCTGAAGAGGGAGCAAGCTGAAAAAGACGCACTTGCAAAGACTCTGAAGAGGGAGCAAGCTGAAAAAGACGCTATTGCAAAGACTCTGAAGAAGGAGCAAGCTGAAAAAGACGCTCTTGCAAAGACTCTGAAGAGGGAGCAAGCTGAAAAAGACGCTATTGCAAAGACTATGAAGAGGGAGCAAGCTGAAAAAGATGCTCTTGCAAAGACTCTGAAGAAGGAGCAAGCTGAAAAAGACGCTATTGCAAAGACTCTGAAGAAGGAGCAAGCTGAAAAAGACGCTCTTGCAAAGACTATGAAGAGGGAGCAAGCTGAAAAAGATGCTCTTGCAAAGACTCTGAAGAAGGAGCAAGCTGAAAAAGATGCTCTTGCAAAGACTCTGAAGAAGGAGCAAGCTGAAAAAGATGTTCCTGCAAAGACTCTGAAGAGGGAGCAAGCTGAAAAAGATGTTCCTGCAAAGACTCTGAAGAGGGAGCAAGCTGAAAAAGACGCTCTTGCAAAGACTCTGAAGAGGGAGCAAGCTGAAAAAGACGCTCTTGCAAAGACTCTGAAGAAGGAGCAAGCTGAAAAAGACGCTCTCGCAAAGACTCTTAAGAAGGAGCAAGCTGAAAAAAACGCTCTTGCAAAGACTCTGAAGAAGGAGCAAGCTGAAAAAGATGCTCTTCATGTTGATATAAAGCGCCTCATTGAGCAGCAGAAGGACAGTGTGAAGAAAGACAATGAAATTAAATGCCTGCACTTCAATATTGAAGCTCTTCAAAGTGATATTGCCACCAAGAACAGCACAATTTCCTCACTGCAGGAGAGACTTAACCAGGTTTCTGAACACAAAGAAGTCAGAGCAAAAAACTGTCAACACCACGGGGACTATGAGGCCGCTGTCTCCCAGCAACAGAAGGAAGCAGAACTGGACCGTCTGACTCAGGAAAACCAACAACTGGCTTCTGAGAATAAAAGACTGCGGGCTGAACTTGAGGCTGCCCTTAATGAGGGGAATCAGCTTCAGGAAGACGGAAAATCTCCCAGTAGACTTAAGGAGGCCATTGAGAAGGAAAGGGCTAAGTTCTTGAGAGTGTCTAAAAAGATACAGATACAAGAGAAGGAGCTCTCAGAGAAGACTCTGGCTTTAGAAAAGAGTCTGAACGCAGAGACATATTTAAGGTCCTGTCTCAAAAAGGAACAGAAGCGCTTTGAGCAGGCGTTTTTACAAAAGCAGGCTGGAACTGATCCTCTAACAATCCTCAGTGACCAGCTGAAAGAGGCAGTTTTGTCCTCAGAGTGCCTGATGTATGACATGAAGACATTAAGGATGGAGAACATAGACATCAGAGCTAAATTCAAGGCTGTGGAGACAGAATATAACAGAATGAAGTCTAAACTCCACTCTCTCTCTGAGCACCCTGAAAAGATGGCGTCAAAGAAAAATGATGCCATCCCTGAGAATCAATGTTCCATCGCCAAGCTCCAATACACAGTACATGAACTCAAAGCACTGCAATTAGAGAGCAAGCTCAGAGAGGCACAACTTAAAGATGACCTGAAACATGAAAAGACAAAAAATTCTGAGTTACAGCAAAGAGTGGATCAACTGTCCTCTGCTCTTGAAAAAGAAAGCACTAAGTGTGAGAAGTACTGCAGCAGAAAGACTGCCCTGGACGAGAACACAAAGGCTCTGCACCAGCTACAAAAGGAATATACTGAGCTGATGAGGAGGCACAGTGACGTTAACTCTGAATATCGTGAACTGCTTAGAAGTCACACTTCCCTCAAAATCACATATGAGAGGCTCAGCTCTGGGAAAGGTAACCCTTGACCAGAGTTCAGTCCACCTCAGTTCACAGCAGCACCGCATGTCTCTGACGATCCGCCATCACCCAGATGACAGCAGCCCTAAAGTCTGATGTCTCACTCCATTCTTCATACATGCGGACAATCAATCTAATCTGGTTTCGGTTTATTCTGTACATACAACATCTATTGCATGTCTGTCTATCCTGGGAGAGGGATCCTCCCATCTGAGGTCGGGGATCTAAGGGCAGAGGGTGTTGTACGCTGTAACAGAATATAAAGTCACTCCCCCTAGAATCAAAATTGTGATAGTGACTAAAATTATAATGATAAAATTGACAAGAGACATCAGCATTGCAGACAGACTGGGGAGCCTAATGCAATTCAATCCCCGTCAGATGGAGTGCATCATTCTGTGCAAAGTTTGCATGTTCTTCCTGTGCATGTGTGGGTTCTCTCCGGGTGCTCCGGCTTCCTCCCACAGACCAAAAACATGCTCATTGGGTTAATTGGTTAATTCTAAAAATAATTCAAAAAGGTGTGAGTGTGAGTGTGAATGGTTGTTTGTCTTGTGCGTTGCCCTGCGGTCGACTGGTGACCGGTCCAGGGTGTACCCTGCCTCTCACCTGCTGACAGCTGGGATAGGCTCCAGCCCCCCCTGCAATGTGAATATGGTAGAAAAAACAAAATAAAATGAAACAAATCAAAAATAAAACACTGCCTGAGACAATGCATTGAAATCTTGCCCATGATCTGCACTGCAAATATGTGCAGTAACCAAGGTGTGTATATACAAACACATAATGTACAATATGCCTTTTCACAGCACATGAGTGAACAGGTATGAGTGACAACATTAACAATAGCACAGTGAAACTGTAGCAGTGATAAGGAAATCAGCCATTGTCCATTTGCACACTTACATTGTCAGAATGAGCCTTTGTGGGCGCCAAAATGACCATTAAATGTGGTAGCGAACAGCAGATTTTTCCTGCCTCTACTTTGCTGACCCATCACTCACTCAAATAAAGACACAGATTCCAAAGATTGCAGCCACAAAAAATAACTTTAATGCAATAGTGATTTAAATGCCAGTCGCCATGAGGCTGTTTGAATGAACAGACTGTGAGAGTATATTGCATAGGTTGTTAATCTGGGATAGTCCTGCATGAAAGCTGACTGAAAATAACACCTGTGATTCCAACAATTCTTCCGTGTCCCTCAGCAAGAACGTCCATTTTGTTCTTTTCAGTTCCATTTGATGGCCGTTTGCAAAGACGAGATATCTGCATTTTCTGAGGACCTTTTTTTCTTGAAACGTGCAATCTCCCAATGTTTGTTTCAAGATGTTACGGGGCAGTTTGGTATGCATGCGGGTGCAAAGCATGGAGGTGGTGAGACAGCTGGTCACTGTGGCCGTGATGAAGGTCCGCTTCAGTGCAGAAAGTGTGCAGAAATCCTCCTTCATTCAAATGTGTTGCACCGCTTTAAGCTACACTGACCTACCAGTCCATTAAGCACATTTCTTAATAATGGTTTGTAAAAACAACATTTGAATCATTTAGTTTTTTCACATTTGTAGATTAGCTTCAAGGTTTGCTAAAAATGTTATAAATAAGAACAAGTCACTAGTTTGGCTTTGGTATAAATAATGTAATAATACATAGTTCAGACACTTCTCTCTAAAAACATTTAAGTATTATCAAATATTGCATTTACGAAACCATGTCTTGTGGTGCTCTTGTTCATAAGCTAAAGTTCTAAACAGATTGGTTAAAGCCATTTTCAAAAGCCAAACTAGAAGGGGGTGAGCAGAGGTTTGCCATGACGACAGGTTTAGAAAAACAATCTCAGCCTCCCTGAGCAGAAAGTCACATCAATACCACATTTTCAAATATTGAATAAAAACACTCGAAAGCTTGGCAAAACACACCACCCTCCATATTGTTTTTAATCCTCGGTACAACCAGGAGAGGCTACGCTCGCCTTCTTGTAGCTGGAGATTTTAAGTACTCAATGCAAAGGCTAATATCGTGTAACACCACTACCCATTGCAGTTCACACACCTCTAACACTCAAATCAAATATATTTCTTTACAGGTCAACAAAAATCCTTGCTATTGCACAGAAATACAGGAGGTTTTTCAATGGGTACAACTAATGACAAGGCAGGTTATATAGTGGCATTTTGGTTTGGTTTGACAGCATAAATGTACATTGCTCTGAAAAGAAAAAAGTCAGTCTAAAGACCAACACTGGTTGGGTCTTAAATTCTATTATTTCTTTGTGTGTATGAAGTAAACGTGTGTTTTTTTTATCATTCAAATTGAAAGGTTAAAAAGGCAAAGCCCTTTATATTAGGCTCAGCTTCATGAAACATCCCACTACAGCCTTTTGAGACAAAAACACCACAGCCTCTTCTTTTCACCTCCTCAGTGCTGCAGTGAGTGATATCCATAGAGGTGAACAAGTGCTAAATGAGCGCAACATGACAATATGACATTCAAGAGCACATTGACAACAAACACACAGGCCTAATATACAACTTTCTTGTAAAAACATGACTAAGACACAAACAGTTTAGTGTACAGCTTTTGTCTAAAAAGACAAAAAAAGTCAAATAAACTTTCTTGATGAGGCTCCTGGATAAACGTTCTCCTCTTTAAACTGGGAGGCGGTTGACTTACAGTGACCTTACAGGCATGAATGGAGAGAGCGGTGACGTGTCTCAGAGCCTAATTATCAATTAGCTAAACAAATGTCAACTTTGACCACCAGCCTCTCAATTGCAAGCAGTTATCTTGATGAAAATGAGATGAATGGGGAAAAAAAATAAAACACGATGCTGACAAAAGTCTTCCACACACTCGCCACTGATGACAGACGAAACTGTAATTGATATTTAAATATTGCGAAACATACAAAAACAGTTTTCTTTGTAAACATTAAATTGATGTTTGATGTCATTTTTGCACATGGAGAAATTATATAAAATAAATCAAATCTGTCATAACTATAAATTGTTCTCATTAAAATGTAAAAACAACATACTAAATCTCATTTTTTTATTATTACTGTCATAATGTTTATGTTAACATTGTTTTGTATAAGTGTTTTTACTGTACTGTATATGTAGGTATATGTAGAACATCTTAATTCATAACTTTACGCCTCAGGCTCTGTCTTTGCAAGGCAGGTGGATGTTGAAAACTCCTGCATGCATGTGGTGAACACAAAAAAGAAAAGTTCATACAATATAAATTCAGCAGAAAATGAGACAACAGAGCAACGATAACTTTGATTAAAGCACAGTAACTTTGTAAAGTAAAAAACAGGAGCAGGATGGCAGACTTTGTGTCCATCCAGTCAGAGAAATGGTAAAAGTTGTCTTCTTCAGTTCTTTCTCTTCTTGGTATTCTTCCCTCTACCGTTAATAAAATCAATGATCCACAAATACTTTCTCCCTGTTTTTTAGTACCTTTATATTGATTGTGTGCTAAGTGAGGTGATGGGACTGGATTCAACACGACTTGGTGAGATGCGAAATGGAAATGAAAAATAAAAAGAACAAAATTTCTTGCGTTTTTACAGCAATATGTTTATCAATTTATTTAATGGGATAAAATGCTATAAAGGACAATTGTGGCTAGTAAAAGACCTAGACTTCATCTTAAGACGTTTCAGTTAGCAAGAGAGAAATGAGGCTTTCAATTAGACTTAGACTTTAGACTGCTTCTTTATTGATCCCAAATTGGGAAATTATTTTGTTGCAGAAGCAATTAAACATACAGACAAACACAGATTATATACAACAATTGTTTAAAAAGGTAAGAAAAAATATAAACAGGAATAACAGTAGTTTGTTAAAAAAATTAAAATATAACTAAGGACGATGTGCTGTCGATGTTCCTTATCCTAGAGATTATTATTTTGCAGCACAAGTGAGAGTTATGATATGTCAGTGCAACTCATCATATACTGCTCAAGGGAAAAATGTTGAAGCAAAAATACCTTCCATTCCCATACAGGCAATATTAGCTGATGAGGATTTACAAAGCTGTGTGAATACTATCCATGATCCACGGGTAAAATGGACTCTTAAAAATATGGAAAATGATCATGAAATGATATAAATTAGAGAGAGAGATTGGAATTCTCAAATGGTGTGCACATAACTCAGATTTTACACCAAATAAATTGGACACAAAGGACTGGACAGCTAAAAGAATAATGTGCCTATACAATATAATTAACACTCCTCATAAAACACTACTCAGCTTTGAGATGCTGAACCACGACTTCTATAGATATTTTCAGAAGTGACATTATGTTGATACAAAGGTCAAAATGTAACTGAGACGAGTAAATGTCTGATAGAACTGTTCAGAAAAGCATATAATTCATATACTGGTAGCAGAATCATTTCATGTATAAGAGTCTGTTGAATCTTCAAACACAATCGACTTCATACATTAAAACAAAGTGGGAGAAGGAAAGAAAAAATCTATCTCTGAGGAAGAATGGGCGACAATATGGAGGTTTCAGTGGAAGTGTACCAGCTCACCAAAATTGAGAGAGTTTGGCTGGAAAGAACCTGAAAAGGTATTTTATTACACTCTGTCAGAAATCCCAATATGATAATAACCGTCCTATCTGCTGGAGAAACCGTGGACATCAAAACGCAAACCACTACCATATTTTCTGGGACTGTGAAATACCCCGAGAAATTAAGACTCCACATTTTGGATACACACCTCAAAAATGGTTGAAAAGAGATTCAAATGAGAGTCCAACTTTAAATGGATGAATGGAAATTACAATGGGGATTTATAAAATGGAGAAGATGATGATATCATTAAACTGGAACAATTTACAGCATACTGGGGAAAATGGATTGTATGTAATGATATGTAATGCCCCATAGGCCTGATTTTATTTTTACAAAATAATTTTATTGCAGAGCAAAGATCACTGCCTTCCTGTTTTCATTGTTATATGTGTATTATTCAGTTAAACAAAATGTTGAGATTTGTAGCATACACATTCAGTTCCTGAAATATAACGCAGGAAAAATATTTGAATGATGCTGAATATCAGTAAAAAAAAAAAAAAAAAAAAAAAACCTGTGGAATTTAGAATCTCTCTGTAGAATTAGAAGACTGTGACATCTCTGTGCCTTTGATCTTTGATCTTTGATCTTTGATCTTCACTGCTTGACTACTTGCTGGACACACACTGTTGGCATTAATAGAGGATACATACTGTTGGAAGGACACATTTGTTGTTGTCGTGCTAAAACATAAAAAGTCAAGTTTTAACACAGCTACCCAGCCAAATTATCATAAATAGCCAATCAAATCATCAGGATAACAAAATGAACAGGAAAAAATGCTCCGTGTTCACTTTTGTTAGAGAGGAGACTGACGAGAGTAATGACGAGGAAATCGAGGAAAAAATACTGGAGATTTCAGAAGAAGTTGGAAAGAGTATGGACACTGAGGACGATGATAGTCTAGGGGATTTTTTTGATGAGCACACTCCAGAAAAGTCGCTGGACAAGGTAGAAAAAGATGCTCTTGCAAAGACTCTGGATGGAATGACAACGGACTGTGAGGACTATGACAGTTCTTCTGAGGAATTCACTGAGGATGAGTCCATTTCCTCCTGCAGTGCGCAAGAAAAGTCATTGGAGAAGGAAGACACAGCAAGAGCTCAACAGAGAGAAGCTCTGGAGCAAGAGCAAAAAGAAAAAGATGCTCTTGCAAAGACTCTGGATAGAACAAGAGTGGGCAGTGAGGACCACAAGAGTTATTTTGAGGAATTCACTGAGGATGTGCCTATTACCTCCTGCAGTGCTCAAGAAAAGTTGTTGGAGAAGGAAGACAGAGCGAGAGCTTCTGGAATACTGGAGATTTCAGAAGAAATTGGAAAGAGTATGGACATTGAGGATGATGGGAGTCTAGGGGATTTTTTTGAGGAGCACACTCCAGAAAAGTCATTGGAGAAGGTAGAAAAAAATGCTCTTGCAAAGACTCTGGATGGAATGACAACGGACTGTGAGGACTATAAGAGTTCTTCTGAGGAATTCACTGAGGATGAGTCCATTTCCTCCTGCAGTGCTCAAGAAAAGTTGTTGGAGAAGGAAGACAGAGCAATAGCTTCTGAAATACCGGAGATTTCAGAAAAAGTTGGAAAGAGTATGGACACTGAGGACGATGGGAATCTATGGGATTTTTTTGAGGAGCGCACTCCAGAAAAGTCGCTGGAGAAGGTAGAAAAAGATGCTCTTGCAAAGACTCTGGATGGAATGACAACGGACTGTGAGGACTACGAGAGTTCTGAGGATGTGTCCATTTCCTCCTGCAGTGCTCAAGAAAAGTCATTGGAGAAGGAAGACAGAGCGAGAGCTCAACAGAGAGAAGCTCTGGGGCCAGAGCAAAAAGAAAAAGATGCTCTTGTAAAGACTCTGAAGAGGGAGCAAGCTGAAAAAGATGTTCCTGCAAAGACTCTGAAGACGGAACAAGCTGAAAAAGATGCTCTTGCAAAGACTCTGAAGAAGGAGCAAGCTGAAAAAGACGCTCTTGCAAAGACTCTGAAGAAGGAGCAAGCTGAAAAAGACGCTCTTGCAAAGACTCTGAAGAAGGAGCAAGCTGAAAAAGATGTTCTTGCAAAGACTCTGCAGAGGGAGCAAGCTGAAAAAGACGCTCTTGCAAAGACTCTGAAGAAGGAGCAAGCTGAAAAAGATGCTCTTGCAAAGACTATGAAGAAGGAGCAAGCTGAAAAAGACGCTCTTGCAAAGACTCTGAAGAAGGAGCAAGCTGAAAAAGATGCTATTGCAAAGACTCTGATGAGGGAGCAAGCTGAAAAAGATGCTCTTGCAAAGACTATGAAGAAAGAACAAGCTGAAAAAGATGCTCTTGCAAAGACTCTGAAGAGGGAGCAAGCTGAAAAAGATGTTCCTGCAAAGACTCTGAAGAGGGAGCAAGCTGAAAAAGATGCTCTTGCAAAGACTCTGAAGAAGGAGCAAGCTGAAAAAGATGCTCTTGCAAAGACTCTGAAGAAGGAGCAAGCTGAAAAAGACGCTCTTGCAAAGACTCTGAAGAAGGTGCAAGCTGAAAAAGACAGTCTTCATGTTGATATAAAGCGCCTCATTGAGCAGCAGAAGGACAGTGTGAAGAAAGACAATGAAATTCAATGCCTGCACTTCAATATTGAAGTCCTTCAAAGTGATATTGCCACCAAGAACAGCACAATTTCCTCACTGCAGGAGAGACTTAACCAGGTTTCTGAACACAAAGAAGTCAGAGTAAAAAAATGTCAACACCACGGGGACTATGAGGCCGCTGTCTCCCAGCAACAGAAGGAAGCAGAACTGGACCGTCTGACTCAGGAAAACCAACAGCTGGCTTCTGAGAATAAAAGACTGCGGGCTGAACTTGAGGCTGCCCTTAATGAGGGGAATCAGCTTCAGGAAGACGGAAAATCTCCCAGTAGACTTGAGGAGGCCATTGAGAAGGAGAGGGCTAAGTTCTTGAGAGTGTCTAAAAAGATACAGATACAAGAGAAGGAGCTCTCAGAGAAGACTCTGGCTTTAGAAAAGAGTCTGAACGCAGAGACATATTTAAGGTCCTGTCTCAAAAAGGAACAGAAGCGCTTTGAGCAGGCGTTTTTACAAAGGCAGGCTGGAACTGATCCTCTAACAATCCTCAGTGACCAGCTGAAAGAGGCAGTTTTGTCCTCAGAGTGCCTGATGTATGACATGAAGACATTAAGGATGGAGAACATAGACATCAGAGCTAAATTCAAGGCTGTGGAGACAGAATATAACAGAATGAGGTCTAAACTCCACTCTCTCTCTGAGCACCCTGAAAAGATGACGTCAAAGAAAAATGATGCCATCCCTGAGAATCAATGTTCCATCGCCAAGCTCCAATACACAGTACATGAACTCAAAGCACTACAATTAGAGAGCAAGCTCAGAGAGGCACAACTTGAAGATGACCTGAAACATGAAAAGACAAAAAATTCTGAGTTACAACAAAGAGTGGATCAACTGTCCTCTGCTCTTGAAAAAGAAAGCACTAAGTGTGAGAAGTACTGCAGCAGAAAGACTGCCCTGGACGAGAACACAAAGGCTCTGCACCACCTGCAAAAGGAATATACTGAGCTGGTGAGGAGGCACAGTGACGTTAACTCTGAATATTGTGAACTGCTTAGAAGTCACACTTCCCTCAAAATCACATATGAGAGGCTCAGCTCTGGGAAAGGTAACCCTTGACCAGAGTTCAGTCCACCTCAGTTCACAGCAGCACCGCATGTCTCTGACGATCCGCCATCACCCAGATGACAGCAGCCCTAAAGTCTGATGTCTCACTCCATTCTTCATACACGCGGACAATCAATCTAATCTGGTTTCGGTTTATTCTGTACATACAACATCTATTGCATGTCTGTCTATCCTGGGAGAGGGATCCCTCCCCTGTTGCTCTTCCTGAGGTTTTCCATCATCTGAGGTCGGGGATCTAAGGGCAGAGGGTGTTGTACGCTGTAACAGAATATAAAGTCACTCCCCCTAGAATCAAAATTGTGATAGTGACTAAAATTATAATGATAAAATTGACAAGAGACATCAGCATTGCAGACAGACTGGGGAGCCTAATGCAATTCAATCCCCGTCAGATGGAGTGCATCATTCTGTGTGAAGTTTGCATGTTCTTCCTGTGCATGTGTGGGTTCTCTCCGGGTGCTCCGGCTTCCTCCCACAGACCAAAAACATGCTCATTGGGTTAATTGGTTAATTCTAAAAATAATTCAAAAAGGTGTGAGTGTGAGTGTGAATGATTGTTTGTCTTGTGCGTTGCCCTGCGATCAACTGGTGACCGGTCCAGGGTGTACCCTGCCTCTCACCTGCTGACAGCTGGGATAGGCTCCAGCCCCCCCTGCAATGTGAATATGGTAGAAAAAACAAAATAAAATGAAACAAATCAAAAATAAAACACTGCCTGAGACAATGCATTGAAATCTTGCCCATGATCTGCACTGCAAATATGTGCAGTAACCAAGGTGTGTATATACAAACACATAATGTACAATATGCCTTTTCACAGCACATGAGTGAACAGGTATGAGTGACAACATTAACAATAGCACAGTGAAACTGAAGCAGTGATAAGGAAATCAGCCATTGTCCATTTGCACACTTACATTGTCAGAATGAGCCTTTGTGGGCGCCAAAATGACCATTAAATGTGGTAGCGAACAGCAGATTTTTCCTGCCTCTACTTTGCTGACCCATCACTCACTCAAATAAAGACACAGATTCTAAAGATTGCAGCCACAAAAAATAACTTTAATGCAATAGTGATTTAGATGCCAGTCGCCATGAGGCTGTTTGAATGAACAGACTGTGAGAGTATATTGCATAGGTTGTTAATCTGGGATAGTCCTGCATGAAAGCTGACTGAAAATAACACCTGTGATTCCAACAATTCTTCCGTGTCCCTCAGCAAGAACGTCCATTTTGTTCTTTTCAGTTCCATTTGATGGCCGTTTGCAAAGACGAGATATCTGCATTTTCTGAGGACCTTTTTTTCTTGAAACGTGCAATCTCCCAATGTTTGTTTCAAGATGTTACGGGACAGTTTGGTATGCATGCGGGTGCAAAGCATGGAGGTGGTGAGACAGCTGGTCACTGTGGCCGTGATGAAGGTCCGCTTCAGTGCAGAAAGTGTGCAGAAATCCTCCTTCATTCAAATGTGTTGCACCGCTTTAAGCTACACTGACCTACCAGTCCATTAAGCACATTTCTTAATAATGGTTTGTAAAAACAACATTTGAATCATTTAGTTTTTTCACATTTGTAGATTAGCTTCGAGGTTTGCAAAAAATGTTATAAATAAGAACAAGTCACTAGTTTGGCTTTGATATAAATAATGTAATAATACATAGTTCAAACAGACACTTCTCTCGAAAAACATTTAAGTATTTTCAAATATTGCATTTACAAAACCATGTCTTGTGGTGCTCTTGTTCATAAGCTAAAGTTCTAAACAGATTGGCTTTTGAAAATGGCTTTAACCAAATTAGAAGGGGGTGAGCAGAGGTTTGCCATGACGACAGGTTTAGAAAAACAATCTCAGCCTCCCTGAGCAGAAAGTCACATCAATACCACATTTTCAAATATTGAATAAAAACACTCGAAAGCTTGGCAAAACACACCACCCTCCATATTGTTATGTAATCCTCGGTACAACCAGGAGAGGCTACGCTCGCCTTCTTGTAGCTGGAGATTTTAAGTACTCAATGCAAAGGCTAATATCGTGTAACACCACTACCCATTGCAGTTCACACACCTCTAACACTCAAATCAAATATATTTCTTTACAGGTCAACAAAAATCCTTGCTATTGCACAGAAATACAGGATGTTTTTCAATGGGTACAACTAATGACAAGGCAGGTTATATAGTGGCATTTTGGTTTGGTTTGACAGCATAAATGTTCATTGTTCTGAAAAGAAAAAAGTCAGTCTAAAAACCAACACTGGTTGGGTCTTAAATTCTATTATTTCTTTGTGTGTATGAAGTAAGCGTGTGTTTTTTTATCATTCAAATTGAAAGGTTAAAAAGGCAAAGCCCTTTTCATTAGGCTCAGCTTCATGAAACATCCCACTACAGCCTTTTGAGACAAAAACACCACAGCCTCTTCTTTTCACCTCCTCAGTGCTGCAGTGAGTGATATCCATAGAGGTGAACAAGTGCTAAATGGCCGCAACACTTGAAAACTCCTGCATGCATGTGGTGAACACAAAAAAGAAAAGTTCATACAATATAAATTCAGCAGAAAATGAGACAACAGAGTAACGATAACTTTGATTAAAGCACAGTATCTTTGTAAAGTAAAAAACAGGAGCAGGATGGCAGACTTTGTGTCCATCCAGTCAGAGAAATGGTAAAAGTTGTCTTCTTCAGTTCTTTCTCTTCTTGGTATTCTTCCCTCTACCGTTAATAAAATCAATGATCCACAAATACTTTCTCCCTGTTTTTAGTACCTTTATATTGATTGTGTGCTAAGTGAGGTGATGGGACTGGATTCAACACGACTTGGTGAGATGCGAAATGGAAATGAAAAATAAAAAGAACAAAATTTCTTGCGTTTTTACAGCAATATGTTTATCAATTTATTTAATGGAATAAAATGCTATAAAGGACAATTATGGCTAGTAAAAGACCTAGACTTCATCTTAAGACGTTTCAGTTAGCAAGAGAGAAATGAGGCCTTCAATTAGACAGACTTTAGACTGCTTCTTTGATCCCAAATTGGGAAATTATTTTGTTGCAGAAGCAATTAAACATACAGACAAACACAGATTATATACAACAAATGTTTAAAAAGGTAAGAAAAAACATAAACAAGAATAACAGTAGTTTGTTAAAAAATAAAAATATAACTAAGGACGATGTGCTGTCGATGTTCCTTATCCTAGAGATTATTATTTTGCAGCACAAGTGAGAGTTATGATATGTCAGTGCAACTCATCATATACTGCTCAAGGGAAAAACGTTGAAGCAAAAATACCTTCCATTCCCATACAGGCAATATTAGCTGATGAGAATTTACAAAGTTGTGTGAATACTATCCATAATCCACGGGTAAAATGGACTCTTAAAAATATGGAAAATGATCATGAAATGATATAAATTAGAGAGAGAGATTGGAATTCTCAAATGGTGTGCACATAACTCAGATTTTACACCAAATAAATTGGACACAAAGGACTGGACAGCTAAAAGAATAATGTGCCTATACAATATAATTAACACTCCTCATAAAACACTACTCAGCTTTGAGATGCTGAACCACGACTTCTATAGATATTTTCAGAAGTGACATTATGTTAATACAAAGGTCAAAATGTAACTGAGACGAGTAAATGTCTAATAGAACTGTTCAGAAAAGCATATAATTCATATACTGGTAGCAGAATCATTTCATGTATAAGAGTCTGTTGAATCTTCAAACACAATCGACTTCATACATTAAAACAAAGTGGGAGAAGGAAAGAAAAAATCTATCTCTGAGGAAGAATGGGCGACAATATGGAGGTTTCAGTGGAAGTGTATCAGCTCACCAAAATTGAGAGAGTTTGGCTGGAAAGAACCTGAAAATGTATTTTATTACACCCTGTCGGAAATCCCAATATGATAATAACCGTCCTATCTGCTGGAGAAACCGTGGACATCAAAACGCAAACCACTACCATATTTTCTGGGACTGTGAAATACCCCGAGAAATTAAGACTCCATATTTTGGATATACACCTCAAAAATGGTTGAAAAGAGATTCAAATGAGAGTCCAACTTTAAATGGATGAATGGAAATTACAATGGGGATTTATAAAATGGAGAAGATGATGACATGATTAAACTGGAACAATTTACAGCATACTGGGGAAAATGGATTGTATGTAATGATATGTAATGCCCCATAGGCCTGATTTTATTTTTACAATTTTTTATTTTTTTATTTTTTTTAATTTATTATTTATTATTTATTATTATTAATTTATTTATTTAGCCAGGTTAGTCCCGTTAAGATTAAGAATCTCTTTTTCAAGGGAGACCTGGCCAAGACGGTCAGCAGCAAAAACACAAAGTTGCAGACAGAGACACACAAGGAGACAAAGTACAATTCACAATCACTAAAATTTGCATAAAGAAAAACTATCAATAAATCAAGACGAGTGTTTCTGAGAGTAATTTGTACAAACGGTCAAGCTAAAAACATCGACATCCTATAGAAACTGCTTCCAAGTCCTTCATTTTAGATTTAAAAACATTTAAAGACACAAGCTCCTTCAGTTTTAAATCATTCTGCAACAAATTCCAGGCTGAGGGTGCAGAATACCCAAAAGCCCTTTTCCCAATTTCAGTCCGAGCATTTGGGACAGAGAGCATAAAGAGGTCCTGAGAACGCAGTGAATACTGCCCGGTGTTTTTCTGCGTGATGAAAACACACAGGTAATATGGAAGCAGACCAAGAATTGCCTTGTATATAAAGGTGTACCAATGTAGGAGCCTACGGGTCGCCGGGGGGGGGGGCATCCTACCCGAGAGTACAACTCACAGTGATGAGTCAGTGCTTTACAATTTGTAATGAACCTTAGGGATGCATGGTAGACTGTATCAACCATATGGAGACACTGAGCAGAGGCATGCATGTACAAGAGATCACCATAGTCTAATACAGGTAAAAAAGTTGCAGCAACTAGACGCTTTTTTACATTAAAAGAAAAACACAGCTTATTCCGAAAATAAAAACCCAGTTTTAGCCTCAGTTTTTTCACCAGGTTCAGCACATGAGGTTTAAAATTAAGGGAGTCATTGATCAATACCCAGGTACTTGTACGAGTTAACAACTTCTATCTCCTTTCCATCAACAGTGACCACCACAGGTACATTTTGTAACCTAGCCTTTGAGGTGGTAAACAACATAAGCTTCGTCTTATCTGCATTTAAAACAAGTTTCAGCTCATGCAGTTTATCCTGAACAACCACAAAAGCATTTTGCAAGTGCTCAACTGCCAGTGCAAGAGATGCTGCACAGCAGTATAAAACAGTGTCATCAGCATAGAAGTGAAAAGTAGCATTTGACACATTTTGACCCAGATTGTTCACATAAATAGTGAACAAGAGTGGACCTAAAACCGAGCCTTGTGGCACACCTTTGTGGATCGATACAAAATCTGAGCATAGACCATCATACCTAATGCACTGAGACCGATTACTAAGATAGTTTGAAAACCAAGAAACTGCTTCTTCTGAGAGACCTGAGTTCAGAAGTCTAAGTTTTAAAACATTGTGGTCGACTGTGTCGAAAGCTTTGGAGAAATCAAGAAAAAGTGCTGCACAATGTTGCTTCTTATCAAGACCTACAGAAATGTCATTTACCACCTTCAGTGCAGCCGTGATAGTGCTATGCTTTTTTCTAAAACCTGATTGATATGCTGATAAAATATCATTGGTGTATAAAAACTCCTTTAGCTGAGCACTCACAAGAGATTCAAGAATTTTAACCAGTACTGACAAATTAGATATTGGCCTGTAGTTATTTAAAATACTTGGGTCTCCCCCTTTCAATAAGGGGAGGACAAAGGCAGATTTCCATATTCTTGGAATTTCCTTAGTCAGCAAAGTTAGGTTAAAAAGATATGTGAGAGGCTCTGCTACAAAATCGGCTGCCAATTTCAAGAAATAAGGATCAATCAAATCAGGTCCTGAAGGTTTTCTCGGGTCTAGTTCTTTTAGAGCCCTAGAAACTGCCTGTGCAGAGAAAGGCACAAAATTAAAAGACTGACCAACACAGACAGACGCACCAGTACTTGGTTTCGCAGACGCACTGCAAGCAGAGGCAAACAGGGAGCCAGTAGCTGCAAAATGCTCATTCAAACAGTTCAAAATTTCCATTTTGTCATGAATAGCAACAAAATCCTTCATAACAAAGTTGGGCACTGTTAGGGAATGATTGCTGACAGAAAAGGACTTTATAGCTTTCCAAAATTTCCTTGGATCATTTAAATTTTTTGTAGTGACAGACAAATAATATTCTGATTTTGCTTTCTTGATAAGAGAGGAACATTTGTTTCTCAGTTGTCTGAAAATAGTCCAGTCAGTAGCAGAACCTGTTGCCCTTGCCTTTGCCCAAGCCACATTACGTGCATGAATAAATTCAGTCAGTTCAGGGGGAAACCAGGGGTTATCACGTCCCTTAACTCTGTATCTTATAAAAGGTGCATATCTTTTTAAAATTTGTGTAAAACCATCATAAAAAAATGTCCATGCTGCTTCAACATCAGGGATCTGCTCTATTCTACTCCAATTAAAATTAAACAAATCATGAAAAAAAACCCTGCTCATTTAAGTGTTTAAGATCCCTTTTCAAAATAACACGTGGCTTGGATTTAGGGATTTTAGTGTTTCTAGTACAGTAGCAGCAACAACACAATGGTCACTTAAATCATTGCAAAAAACACCAACAGCTGAAAATTTATGAGGAACATTAGTCCGGATCAAATCTATTAGAGTAGATCTCTCGGGCTGTTTAGGATTTGGCCGAGTTGGTGAATTAATCAACTGGGTAAGATTGACAGAGTCACAAAAAGATTTAAATTCATCTGATACTGGCTTGAGCCAATCCCAGTTAAGATCACCAGCTAACACAATTTCATTATAATTTAATTTGGATAAAAGGTGCATCAAAGACTGCAACGCATCACTCAGTGCAGATGGGGGTCTATAACACCCAACAACAGTTAAACAGAGACCCTTAGACAATTCTATACTCACTGCCAGAAATTCCAGCTGTTTGCTGAGTGATTCAGTCAGAATTACCCTAACACAAAATTTTGATTTTATAAAAATGGCCACACCGCCACCTTTCTTTGGTCTGTCAGCATGATAAACATTGTATCCATCTATGTTAATGTCTCTATCAGTGACTGATTTTGTCAGCCATGTTTCTGATATTACAACAATGTCCGCATCTGTTGATTTAACCCATATTCTGACCATATCCACTTTAGACAACAAGCTGTGCACATTGCGATGAATGATTATTAGCCCTGACAGAGATTTAAAATCAGATGGTGTCTGAACACACTGCAGCTCAGGGCCCAGGTTAGTTTGCACATTACCAGATATAAGAAACAGCAAAACAATCAACCATCTCCGTTTGACACAATTACATGTGGAAACCTTCGTCATCTCATATTTCTGGTCCGACTGAGATTTCTCATTGAATGTAAAACAGTCATTTAAAGTCAGAAGGTTTTGAAGGTGGGGCAAGTCTTTGGGCAAAGTTTCTGAAATGTTTATGTCCTGTGCCAAACACTTCGGGGTTTGCATGAATTTAAAAACAGTCAAAGCGCAAGTGCCTCCATACGCAATGTCCTGCAGGCGAAACACATTGTTAGATGTACTCACCCAGGAGAGATCACTTGCTCGCAAGTCCCAGACAGATAACACGAAAAGTAGAGTCAGGAGAAACGCCATTCTCATTGTCCAGCGAGAGATAGTGTGTGCGTACCTGTGCGAGTGTGTGTGTGTGTGTGTGTGTGTGTGTGTGTGTGTGTGTGTGTGTGTGTGTGTGTGTGTGAGACAGAGACAGCGCAAGCGAGCACACTGCAGGCCGTCAGCCAGGAGGAGGAGGAGGTATGTGTGTGGTGGGGAGGCCGGGTGGCGAGGCAGGTGAGAGCCTGAGATGCCTGGAGGATTTTTACAACCCCGGAGCGCTGGAGAGCAGGCCGCCGGTAGAGAGGGGTGGGAACCGGAGTAGGAGATGCAGTGGCAAAGCCCAGGAGGAGAGGCCAGGCAGGTAGAGCCGGTGAGGCGCAAGAGGACCCAGTGGCCAATACGTAGACCACAATCAGATTCAGAGGATCGGATCAGTTTAAATCCCATTCGATGAGCCAGAAAGGGGAGACTTTTGCAGAGAATAGTGTGCATATATGTTCTATGAAGGTTCTTTCTGTAATTTAAATGAATGTTAAAAGAATAAGAGCGTTATTAGTAAAAACAGAGGACACATAACACTGACGTGAACAGACATGCCGCCATCTTGGTTTTGTGAGGTCCTGTGATAAATAATTGTATTGCAGAGTAAAGATCACTGCTTTCCTGTTTTAATTTTCATATGTGTATTATTTAGTTAAACAAAATGTTGAGATTTGTAGCATACACATTCAGTTCCTGAAATATAACGCAGGAAAAATATTTGAATGATGCTGAATATCAGTTAAAAAAAACAAAACAAAACCCTGTGGAATTTAGAATCTCTCTGTAGAATTAGAAGACTGTGACATCTCTGTGCCTTTGATCTTTGATCTTTGATCTTCACTGCTTGACTACTTGCTGGACACACACTGTTGGCATTAATAGAGGATACATACTGTTGGAAGGACACATTTGTTGTTGTCGTGCTAAAACATAAAAAGTCAAGTTTTAACACAGCTACCCAGCCAAATTATCATAAATAGCCAATCAAATCATCAGGATAACAAAATGGACAGGAGAAATTGTGCCGTGTTCACTTTTGTTAGAGAGGAGACTGACGAGAGTACTGACGAGGAACTCGAGGAAAAAATACTGGAGATTTCAGAAGAAGTTGGAAAGAGTATGGACATTGAGGACAATGGGAGTCTAGGGGATTTTTCTGAGGAGCACACTCCAGAAAAGTCGCTGGACAAGGTAGAAAAAGATGCTCTTGCAAAGACTCTGGATGGAATGACAACCGACTGTGAGGACTATGACAGTTCTTTTGAGGAATACACTGAGGATGAGTCCATTTCCTCCTGCAGTGCTCAGGAAAAGTCATTGGAGAAGGAAGACACAGCGAGAGCTCAACAGAGAGAAGCTCTGGAGCAAGAGCAAAAAGAAAAAGATGCTCTTGCAAAGACTCTGGATAGAACAAGAGTGGGCAGTGAGGACCACAAGAGTTATTTTGAGGAATTCACTGAGGATGTGCCTATTACCTCCTGCAGTGCTCAAGAAAAGTTGCTGGAGAAGGAAGACAGAGCGAGAGCTTCTGAAATACTGGAGATTTCAGAAGAAATTGGAAAGAGTATGGACATTGAGGACGATGGGAGTCTAGGGGCTTTTTTTGAGGAGCACACTCCAGAAAAGTCGCTGGAGAAGGTAGAAAAAGATGCTCTTGCAAAGACTCTGGATGGAATGACAACGGACTGTGAGGACTACGAGAGTTCTGAGGATGTGTCCATTTCCTCCTGCAGTGCTCAAGAAAAGTCATTGGAGAAGGGAGACAGAGCGAGAGCTCAACAGAGAGAAACTCTGGGGCCAGAGCAAAAAGAAAAAGATGCTCTTGTAAAGACTCTGAAGAAGGAGAAAGCTGAAAAAGATGTTCCTGCAAAGACTCTGAAGAGGGAGCAAGCTGGAAAAGATGCTCTTGCAAAGACTCTGAAGAAGGAGCAAGCTGAAAAAGATGCTCTTGCAAAGACTCTGAAGAAGGAGCAAGCTGAAAAAGACGCTCGTGTAAAGACTCTGAAGAGGGAGCAAGCTGAAAAAGATGCTCGTGTAAAGACTCTGAAGAGGGAGCAAGCTGAAAAAGACCCTCGTGTAAAGACTCTGAAGAGGGAGCAAGCTGAAAAAGTTGCTCTTGCAAAGACTATGAAGAAAGAACAAGCTGAAAAAGATGCTCTTGCAAAGACTCTGAAGAAGGAGCAAGCTGAAAAAGATGCTCTTGCAAAGACTCTGAAGAAGGAGCAAGCTGAAAAAGACGCTCGTGTAAAGACTCTGAAGAGGGAGCAAGCTGAAAAAGATGCTCGTGTAAAGACTCTGAAGAGGGAGCAAGCTGAAAAAGACCCTCGTGTAAAGACTCTGAAGAGGGAGCAAGCTGAAAAAGTTGCTCATGTAAAGACTCTGAAGAGGGAGCAAGCTGAAAAAGACGCTCTTGCAAAGACTCTGAAGAGGGAGCAAGCTGAAAAAGACGCTATTGCAAAGACTCTGAAGAAGGAGCAAGCTGAAAAAGACGCTCTTGCAAAGACTCTGAAGAGGGAGCAAGCTGAAAAAGACGCTATTGCAAAGACTATGAAGAGGGAGCAAGCTGAAAAAGACGCTCTTGCAAAGACTCTGAAGAAGGAGCAAGCTGAAAAAGACGCTCTTGCAAAGACTCTGAAGAAGGAGCAAGCTGAAAAAGACGCTCTTGCAAAGACTATGAAGAGGGAGCAAGCTGAAAAAGACGCTCTTGCAAAGACTCTGAAGAAGGAGCAAGCTGAAAAAGACGCTCTTGCAAAGACTCTGAAGAAGGAGCAAGCTGAAAAAGATGTTCCTGCAAAGACTCTGAAGAGGGAGCAAGCTGAAAAAGACGCTCTTGCAAAGACTCTGAAGAGGGAGCAAGCTGAAAAAGACGCTCTTGCAAAGACTCTGAAGAAGGAGCAAGCTGAAAAAGACGCTCTTGCAAAGACTCTGAAGAAGGAGCAAGCTGAAAAAAACGCTCTTGCAAAGACTCTGAAGAAGGAGCAAGCTGAAAAAGATGCTCTTCATGTTGATATAAAGCGCCTCATTGAGCAGCAGAAGGACAGTGTGAAGAAAGACAATGAAATTAAATGCCTGCACTTCAATATTGAAGCTCTTCAAAGTGATATTGCCACCAAGAACAGCACAATTTCCTCACTGCAGGAGAGACTTAACCAGGTTTCTGAACACAAAGAAGTCAGAGCAAAAAACTGTCAACTCCACGGGGACTATGAGGCCGCTGTCTCCCAGCAACAGAAGGAAGCAGAACTGGACCGTCTGACTCAGGAAAACCAACAGCTGGCTTCTGAGAATAAAAGACTGCGGGCTGAACTTGAGGCTGCCCTTAATGAGGGGAATCAGCTTCAGGAAGACGGAAAATCTCCCAGTAGACTTAAGGAGGCCATTGAGAAGGAGAGGGCTAAGTTCTTGAGAGTGTCTAAAAAGATACAGATACAAGAGAAGGAGCTCTCAGAGAAGACTCTGGCTTTAGAAAAGAGTCTGAACGCAGAGACATATTTAAGGTCCTGTCTCAAAAAGGAACAGAAGCGCTTTGAGCAGGCGTTTTTACAAAAGCAGGCTGGAACTGATCCTCTAACAATCCTCAGTGACCAGCTGAAAGAGGCAGTTTTGTCCTCAGAGTGCCTGATGTATGACATGAAGACATTAAGGATGGAGAACATAGACATCAGAGCTAAATTCAAGGCTGTGGAGACAGAATATAACAGAATGAAGTCTAAACTCCACTCTCTCTCTGAGCACCCTGAAAAGATGACGTCAAAGAAAAATGATGCCATCCCTGAGAATCAATGTTCCATCGCCAAGCTCCAATACACAGTACATGAACTCAAAGCACTACAATTAGAGAGCAAGCTCAGAGAGGCACAACTTGAAGATGACCTGAAACATGAAAAGACAAAAAATTCTGAGTTACAACAAAGAGTGGATCAACTGTCCTCTGCTCTTGAAAAAGAAAGCACTAAGTGTGAGAAGTACTACAGCAGAAAGACTGCCCTGGACGAGAACACAAAGGCTCTGCACCAGCTACAAAAGGAATATACTGAGCTGATGAGGAGGCACAGTGACGTTAACTCTGAATATCGTGAACTGCTTAGAAGTCACACTTCCCTCAAAATCACATATGAGAGGCTCAGCTCTGGGAAAGGTAACCCTTGACCAGAGTTCAGTCCACCTCAGTTCACAGCAGCACCGCATGTCTCTGACGATCCGCCATCACCCAGATGACAGCAGCCCTAAAGTCTGATGTCTCACTCCATTCTTCATACATGCGGACAATCAATCTAATCTGGTTTCGGTTTATTCTGTACATACAACATCTGTTGCATGTCTGTCTATCCTGGGAGAGGGATCCCTCCCCTGTTGCTCTTCCTGAGGTTTTCCATCATCTGAGGTCGGGGATCTAAGGGCAGAGGGTGTTGTACGCTGTAACAGAATATAAAGTCACTCCCCCTAGAATCAAAATTGTGATAGTGACTAAAATTATAATGATAAAATTGACAAGAGACATCAGCATTGCAGACAGACTGGGGAGCCTAATGCAATTCAATCCCCGTCAGATGGAGTGCATCATTCTGTGTGAAGTTTGCATGTTCTTCCTGTGCATGTGTGGGTTCTCTCCGGGTGCTCCGGCTTCCTCCCACAGACCAAAAACATGCTCATTGGGTTAATTGGTTAATTCTAAAAATAATTCAAAAAGGTGTGAGTGTGAGTGTGAATGGTTGTTTGTCTTGTGCGTTGCCCTGCGATCGACTGGTGACCGGTCCAGGGTGTACCCTGCCTCTCACCTGCTGACAGCTGGGATAGGCTCCAGCCCCCCCTGCAATGTGAATATGGTAGAAAAAACAAAATAAAATGAAACAAATCAAAAATAAAACACTGCCTGAGACAATGCATTGAAATCTTGCCCATGATCTGCACTGCAAATATGTGCAGTAACCAAGGTGTGTATATACAAACACATAATGTACAATATGCCTTTTCACAGCACATGAGTGAACAGGTATGAGTGACAACATTAACAATAGCACAGTGAAACTGAAGCAGTGATAAGGAAATCAGCCATTGTCCATTTGCACACTTACATTGTCAGAATGAGCCTTTGTGGGCGCCAAAATGACCATTAAATGTGGTAGCGAACAGCAGATTTTTCCTGCCTCTACTTTGCTGACCCATCACTCACTCAAATAAAGACACAGATTCTAAAGATTGCAGCCACAAAAAATAACTTTAATGCAATAGTGATTTAGATGCCAGTCGCCATGAGGCTGTTTGAATGAACAGACTGTGAGAGTATATTGCATAGGTTGTTAATCTGGGATAGTCCTGCATGAAAGCTGACTGAAAATAACACCTGTGATTCCAACAATTCTTCCGTGTCCCTCAGCAAGAACGTCCATTTTGTTCTTTTCAGTTCCATTTGATGGCCGTTTGCAAAGACGAGATATCTGCATTTTCTGAGGACCTTTTTTTCTTGAAACGTGCAATCTCCCAATGTTTGTTTCAAGATGTTACGGGACAGTTTGGTATGCATGCGGGTGCAAAGCATGGAGGTGGTGAGACAGCTGGTCACTGTGGCCGTGATGAAGGAAACAGAAAGTGTGCAGAAATCCTCCTTCATTCAAATGTGTTGCACTGCTTTAAGCTACACTGACCTACCAGTCCATTAAGCACATTTCTTAATAATGGTTTGTAAAAACAACATTTGAATCATTTAGTTTTTTCACATTTGTAGATTAAGTCACTAGTTTGGCTTTGATATAAATAATGTAATAATACATAGTTCAGACACTTCTCTCGAAAAACATTTAAGTATTTTCAAATATTGCATTTACAAAACCATGTCTTGTGGTGCTCTTGTTCATAAGCTAAAGTTCTAAACAGATTGGTTAAAGCCATTTTCAAAAGCCAAACTAGAAGGGGGTGAGCAGAGGTTTGCCATGACGACAGGTTTAGAAAAACAATCTCAGCCTCCCTGAGCAGAAAGTCACATCAATACCACATTTTCAAATATTGAATAAAAACACTCGAAAGCTTGGCAAAACACACCACCCTCCATATTGTTTTGTAATCCTCGGTACAACCAGGAGAGGCTCCGCTCGCCTTCTTGTAGCTGGAGATTTTAAGTACTCAATGCAAAGGCTAATATCGTGTAACACCACTACCCATTGCAGTTCACACACCTCTAACACTCAAATCAAATATATTTCTTTATAGGTCAACAAAAGTCCTTGCTATTGCACAGAAATACAGGATGTTTTTCAATGGGTACAACTAATGACAAGGCAGGTTATATAGTGGCATTTTGGTTTGGTTTGACAGCATAAATGTTCATTGTTCTGAAAAGAAAAAAGTCAGTCTAAAGACCAACACTGGTTGGGTCTTAAATTCTATTATTTCTTTGTGTGTATGAAGTAAGCGTGTGTTTTTTTATCATTCAAATTGAAAGGTTAAAAAGGCAGAGCCCTTTACATTAGGCTCAGCTTCATGAAACATCCCACTACAGCCTTTTGAGACAAAAACACCACAGCCTCTTCTTTTCACCTCCTCAGTGCTGCAGTGAGTGATATCCATAGAGGTGAACAAGTGCTAAATGAGCGCAACATGACAATATGACATTCAAGAGCACATTGACAACAAACGTACAGGCCTAATATGCAACTTTCTTGTAAAAACATGACTAAGACACAAACAGTTTAGTGTACAGCTTTTGTCTAAAAAGACAAAAAAAGTCAAATAAACTTTCTTGATGAGGCTCCTGGATAAACGTTCTCCTCTTTAAACTGGGAGGCGGTTGACTTACAGTGACCTTACAGGCATGAATGGAGAGAGCGGTGACGTGTCTCAGAGCCTAATTATCAATTAGCTAAACAAATGTCAACTTTGACCACCAGCCTCTCAATTGCAAGCAGTTATCTTGATGAAAATGAGATGAATGGGGAAAAAAATAAAACACGATGCTGACAAAAGTCTTCCACACACTCGCCACTGATGACAGACGATAATTGATATTTAAATATTGCGAAACATACAAAAACAGTTTTCTTTGTAAACATTAAATTGATGTTTGATGTCATTTTTGCACATGGAGAAATTATATAAAATAAATCAAATCTGTCATAACTATAAATTGTTCTCATTAAAATGTAAAAACAACATACTAAATCTCATTTTTTTATTATTACTGTCATAATGTTTATGTTAACATTGTTTTGTATAAGTGTTTTTACTGTACTGTATATGTAGGTATATGTAGAACATCTTAATTCATAACTTTACGCCTCAGGCTCTGTCTTTGCAAGGCAGGTGGATGTTGAAAACTCCTGCATGCATGTGGTGAACACAAAAAAGAAAAGTTCATACAATATAAATTCAGCAGAAAATGAGACAACAGAGTAACGATAACTTTGATTAAAGCACATGTAACCATGCGCAGCTGCACTTTTCTGTAGCCGGCTGGTTCAAACTCGGACTCTGCGTTGTGTTGTGTTGAATGATGGACAGGATACTCATTTACAGTTCATGTTGCCGTTTATTCTGAACAGGAACAGGAACAGGATATGTACTGGTCAGTTGGCTCACAAGGCAGCTTACACGCAGCATGCTCGGTCACGTCTCTCATTAACTGGCCGTGTTTTCACAATGCAAAATCACATATAAAATAGAATAACAATGAATTGTGTACCTGAACAGGAACAGGATATGTACTGGTCAGTTGGCTCACAAGGCAGCTTACACGCAGCATGCTACAAAAGGGATAGCGTGTGTTAGCACAAAGGCTAACTAGCTAACTCAGAAAGTGCATTATGCTGTTAACCGTACATTTCTGTACGCAACAGTGCCGCGACTCACTCATAACTCTTCACAATAACATCTCCATGAGTCAACGTGCACCTATGCTTATACAGGACAGTAAACAGACAGTAATACACATAATTTGTACGGAGTGCTGCGCTCCACAACTCACCTCGGTCACGTCTCTCATTAACTGGCAGTGTTTTCAAGTAGCAGAGAGCATTTGTCAACTGCCTGAGAGGGGGCGACATTGAGCCATCTAACCACCTGAATACAACATTATCCTCATACAGCCATTACAGCAAGTGGAACAAACACTATATACAAACTCTGTTACATCCCCCACAGCCGAATTCCACTTGCACGTAAACAGAAAAAAACAAACAAAAAAATGACCAGTACAAAATACCAGGCACACAAAATCACAATCATGAACACACAAAGGAAAATACAATAAAATACAATTACATTAATCCACCTAGTCAACATCTTCCTCTCTTCAAGTGTGTCACCGATGAGGTCACAACCACAAAATTAAACAGTCACAAGCACCCAGTCCAAAGACTATTCTGCACGAGAATCAGTGTAGGAAAAAGTTGGCCAGACCTCATCACCACACACAGGGAAAAAAAAAATATGCCTGTTACATATTTCACAATGTCATGACTGTAAATTACCCCAATACGGAAATAAAACAGAAGAGAATCAATGAAAATGTATCTCCTATTGACAAATATGTGGAACACGAACAGAAATATCAGCAACTATACAAAATCACAATAGAGGGTAACAACCTCAACCCTAAAACAATCCCTACAACACACTAGCTCTCTGATGCAACTCAATGAGCCTGGAGACCGGTTTCAACAACCTCCCTGCTCTGGATCTCATACCATCCCTACTCCTGTCATCCCTCACAGGAGCTCTAGGGCTGTCAAAAGTAGTCAAAGCCAGGCCCTGATTTTCAGTGCATAAAGGGGGGTCTCTCAAATCATCCTCAACAGCCAGAGCGCAAACAGATTCAGCAACGTCACCAGTCATTGTCATGGCCTCCGTCCTTGGGGGGTCTGAATCTGACAGCCTGCAAGGTGTCTGGATAGGTGCTCCAAGTAAGGTGTCGCCAGTAGAGGAGACAGGTGTTGCATGACCCCGTTGACCAATCTCTGTGACCCCAGACAGGTCAACGTCCTCCAAGTTTGCATTGCTGGAGGTCTCAGATGGCAGGACAGACACCCACACCTGAGTCCTGTACTGCACAGAGTCCACAGAAACGTCAGCGACCACCTCCCTCTCATCAACAAAATCCCCAGAGTCAGACATGGAGGACACATCCACCTCATCGGAGGGAGCAGCGTCGGGCAAGGGAAGAAAGTTCACTGGCATTATCAGGTTTCGATGCACAACTTTCTCCTGACCAGTGGAGGCATTCTGGATTTTAAAGGTGTGACACTCCTCATTCTTTCCAACCACCACATAGACAGTATTCTCCCAACGGTCAGCGAGCTTCCTCTTGCCACGCTCCCCTTTGTTAGCCAGCAACACACGGTCGCCCACTTCCACTGGCGCACCACGTACCTTCCTGTTGTACAGGTCAGTGTGGCGCTGCAACTGCTTGGATGCCACAGCCTGAGCTATGTCCATAGCCTCCGCCAGATCTTTTCGCAATGACTGAACATATCGGTCATAATCCATGACGTCCGAATTGTCAAGAACAGAGCCAAATATGACATCAATGGGAAGCCTTGGCACTCTGCCAAACATGAGCAGGAATGGCGCATATCCAGTCGTTTCATGGATCGTACAGTTGTAAGCAAATGTCAGAGACTTCAAAGCCTCAGGCCACCTCTGCTTTGCTCTGGGAGGAAGCGTGCGAATCATATTGCCCAGAGTCCTGTTCATCCTCTCACATGAGCCATTTCCCATTGGGTGATAAGGCGTCGTGTGAGATTTTTGGACACCAGCCACACTCAACAACTCAGCAATCAGAGCACTCTCAAAATTAGCCCCTTGGTCAGAGTGAAGACGTTTTGGAAAGCCATAGATGCAGAAGTAGTTATGCCACAGCTGATGTGCCACTGCTTTAGCAGACTGGTTGGGACACAAGAAGGCGTGCGCCATCTTTGTAAAGTGGTCTGTGACAACAAGCACATCTACGGATCTGTTGGCAGAATCTTCAGCTGTCCAGAAATCAATGCATACCAGCTCGAGTGGCTCAGACGTTCTGATGTTCTCTAGAGGTGCTCTGGCCTCAGGCTCCGCCGATTTGCTCACAACACACCGTCTGCAGTTCCTCACATACTCCGCCACATCCTTACACAATCCCAGCCAATGAAACCTCTGCCTCGCAAGGTACAATGTTCGCTGCTGCCCCTGATGGCCAGCTTCATCATGGATACCCTTCAACACCCTAGAGCGCAGAGACACTGGGACAATGTACAGGTAAGTTCTCTTCTTCGTCATAGCATTCTTTGCCACGCGATACAGTACACCATCTCGCACTGCCAACCTCTCCCAGTTTCTCAGCAGCTTGGCAGCTCCAATCGGTTCTTTGGCACGTTCCCTCCGTGACGGTCTCAGACCCCTCTCCACGTAGAAGATAACTCTGCTGAGAACATCGTCACTTCGCTGCTTCTCCATCAACACCTCATGTGAGAGCACCTCTGAACCAATGCGGTCAGAAGTCAGCACAGTCTGGGAGAACTGAGGCAACAAAAGTGCATGTGGGTAGACAACAGAGTCCTGCAGGTCACGGGCATGGAAAACAGCCGCCACCTCATCGGATGTCAGAGCGCCCACCTGAGTGACTGCTGCGCACTGACAAGTGACAGGCTGGCTGCCATCAAGGTTCTTATCGACTGGGTGAACTGAGCAGCGGAAAGCTTCCTGCACTGCAGGTGCACACACTGCCGCTGCCACAGCCAGTAAGTCCTCATAGGGTACTCTTGTCAATCGGTGCACAGTGCTGGGCTGCACAAAGGGCTCTCTGCTCAATGCGTCAGCGACAACATTTTTGGGACCAGGAATGTACTTAATATCAAACTGGAAAGGAGCCAGCTTCGCAATCCACCTCTGCTCACACGCGTCCAGTCGGGCCTTAGACAGTATGTAAGTCAAGGGATTATTATCTGTCCACACAGTGAACCGATGACCCCTCAACCAATGATGAAACTTGTCACACACTGCCTATTTCAAGGCAAAAAACTCCAGCCTGTGAGCCGGGTATCTGGACTGTGCATAACTCAGTGACTTACTTGCGAATGCAATAGGCCGAGCAGTAGCCCCACCAGCAGGAATTTGTGAAAGCACAGCTCCAAGACCATTGCAGGAAGCATCCACTGAAAGCAGAAAGGGCTCATTAAAGTCAGGATGGGCTAGAGGAACCTGGTCCAGCAGAGCATGCTTCAGCAGCTGGAAAGCCTGCCGGCACTCATCTGTCCAGTCCTCAGCACAAAGCTTCCTCTGAACCTGCTTGCGCCTTTTTCCACTCCCCCTGGGGCCTGTGCTGCCTGAGGTGAGTCTGAACAGTGGTTTAGCTATCGAAGAGCAGCTTTCAATAAACTGCTGGTAGAACACTACCATTCCGAGGAATGCCCTAATTCTCCGCTGTGAAGGAACATTCGTGCCTGACTCCATGAGATCAGACTCCGTTAGGGAGGTAATAGCCACTACCTTGTCAGGGTCAGATCTGATGCCATCCGCACTGACAACATGCCCAAGAAATCTCACTGACTTCTGCAGGAAATGGCATTTCTTCGGGGCCAGTTTGAGATTGTGAGCCTTAAGCCGCTGAAAAACCATCTCTAACCGTTCCAGTGCCAGATCCTCTGTGGGGGCAAACACCAGAACGTCATCTAAATAGCACAGCAGGCTCAGGAAGTTTTGGTCACCAAAGATGCCTAGCATCATCCTCATAAATGTTGCAGGACTATTACACAACCCTTGTGGCATCCGATTATATTCATACAGTCCAAACGGCGATGTGAATGCCGTGTACTTCCTGTCGTCTTGGTGAACCTCCACATTATAGTACCCGGAAGTAAGGTCCATCGTGGAGAAATAGGCATTACCGCCTAAGGCAGCCAGAGCATCAGCCGGATGGGGGAGGGGGTGCGCATCTTTGACCGTGCGAGCATTAAGCCAGCGAAAATCATTACAGATTCTCACATCACCTGACTTCTTCCAAACCAACACCAAAGGCGATGCAAACTCACTGCTAGACTTTCTGATGATTTCCCGCTCCTCCATGTCATTCAAGACTCGCCTCACTTTCTCATACTGCGTGGGTGGTATGCGTCGGCATGGCAGCCGAAAGGGTGTCTCATCAACAACTCGAATCCGATGAAGAAAGCCTGCAGCTTTACCACAATCCAATTTATCTCTGGAAAAAATGGATTGATACTCAGTTATGAGATTGACCAGACTCTCTTTGCAAGCAGAGGAAACCTCACAAGAGTCAATGTCTATGTCAGACAATCCAATGCCAGACAACAGTGAATGGAGCGGATCAGTCTGACTTGGTTTCTGTTGACAAGGATGGTCAGGTAAACTGGAGACCTCTGTGGTCAAACTGCGCTGATCGTGGCTACAGATGGGGCTGACAGCTGGCAGTTGCACATTCTGCTGCACACTGCACTGAGGGACACTGGCAACCACGGGGCTGCCGAAACTCTCAACTGCCACACACATATGCACATCAGCCAGCTTAGTATTTCGTTTCAGAGTGACAGGTTTATCTGATGGATTTATTACTTTCAGTGGGAGCCACCCATCATCTCCGAGCAAGGCCACCGTCCTCCCAACTATGACTGACCTTGATCTTGATTTTGCACTCGTCGGTTCCATCATGACCGTGCTGCCAGCTGACACACCACTCGCTTGCTGCAGCTTGCCCCAGACCAAGTGTTCAGTCATGGGCTCCAGAATGACAGCTCTCTTTATCTTAACAAAACCAACTTTCTCCGGGACATCATCAGTCCGCTCTTCAACCTCGGCCACCAGACTCAACAACTCCCTCTGTGGGTCACAGTCACTTTCAGCTGTAGCAGGACCACAGTCAAGAAGCCCTCTTCTCAGCCTCAGGCGACGGACCAGGTACCTCAGCAAGTTACTGCCGATGATGAGGTTTTCACTCTGACCCTCAACCACAAGCATTGGCACGATGACCTTGCATCCATAAGCCTCCACCTCAAGGTCACACATACCTGATGGCAAAGTCTTTGAGCCACCACATCCAATCAGGACAACATCAGTGGGCTCTAGGGTGGGGGTCTTTAACGCTTCCTGCTCTAACAGCTGGGGAACGACAGTGGAACTCACAGTACAAGCCATTGATCCACTGTCAAGCATGGCTCTCACAGACACTTTTCCACCCAAGATAACACTTTCATAGAACAGTTCATCATGTGTTTTCAGTCTTTGAATGTTTTGGAGGATGGGTCTGCGTCCCTGTTTCCTCTCCTCACATACACTATGGTAGATAGATTCCAAATCATCTATATCATCATCAATCTCTGGGGGATTACCCTCAGGCCTAACACTTTCCCCCTCTACATGTAGGCCAACTAGTTTCCCTCACGTTGAGCCGCCGGGTCGGGGACCCTGGGTTCGGTGGACATAGCCATAGGACACTCAACACGTGTGTGACCAGCTGTGAAGCAGGCAAAGCAGAGGCGGTTGACCCTGCAATGGTAACGAGTAGTGTGTCCCGCATTTCCACAAATTTCACAGGGACCAAGAGATTTCGCCTTGGCTGCCTGACCCTTCCCAGTACGTGCATCAGTCCTGTTGAGCAATCCTGCCTGCTGTGGCTGTTGCTCTAACACACGCTCCAGCATAGCTATGATGCGATCAAGGCGATCAGCCGATCCCTCAGCCTGTTGTCCCAGAGTGGGAGCTGGAGCGGAGGCTGGTGGTGCCATAACAAACTTATTGTCAGGAGTCACATGGGCACCCACCTTCTGCCGCTGTGATGTTATGGTAGTGTGTAATCTCAACTGTGATGTCTGTCTTTGGTCCCTGCTGTGCTCAACAAGTCTCTCATGTACAGCAGCAACTGTCCATTGTTGTAGTGGTTTACATTTGAATATAAGGGACAACTCTGGGTCAGGGCAGTGACGTATGAACATGGCAGTCAAGTCACGTGTCAGATTGTCAAATGTTTTGTTCTGTCTCCTAAGACAGTCTTCAGCCAACTCCATAGCTCTATTTAACCTCAGCCAGTAGTCAAAGGGGTGTTCACCTGAACTGGGCAATGTGGCATAGAAGTCAGCTAGAGGCATGCCAGAAGAAACTGTGTCACTAAAGTGCTGCTTTAATATCTCAAAAATGGGGTCCGGGCCCCCAGACAGCGAGAGGGATGGCTTACTGCGTATGGCCACCCTAACCACCTCACGCGCCCTCCCCACCAGCTTGCTCAGCACCTCCTCAGCCTGATCTGCTAAAGGGATCCCCTTCTTCCTCATATAAGCAACCATTACCGCTTCCCACTCCTGTACTGTACATGTGTCATAACCATCTCCCTTGAAACTGTCCGGTTCCTTGATCTCAGACCTGACTACGACATTCATCAATGAAGAATCAGACACTGCACTGCCCACCGAACCAGCTACACTAGGTCCCATCCCATGGGCCAGGCGTGACTCAAGGCAGGAGGCTATGCTCTCACCTATAGAGAGCCCAATTTTAGATGCCATGCCCGCCAAAAGCCTCTCGGTTTTATCATCATCCTCTAACGTCATAGTGTGTGAAACCACCCGGGAGGGCACACCAGGGGACTCAACACCAACCACTGACTCCTCAAAAACTGGTTTAGGGGTAGATCTGGGGAGAACAAAAATCCGCCTCTAAACCCTACCAAGTGTGGGTATTGGGGTTAAAGTCACTGAATCCCTCCCTCTACCAAAAACAGGACCACTTTCCATGACTCTATCACTAGATAAAAGGGAAAAGAAAAGGCGATGGAAGAGAAAAAAAATGTTGAAAATAAACAAGAAAAATAAAATCCCACTATACACAAAAAGACTAAGCAGAAATGAAAGAAAAACACATGTTTCAGTAAGAAATCAAAACTAGTAAATCCATGCAACAAAATAAACAAAAGCAATTTATCAAATAAAATCAAACAAATAAGCGAAAATACCAAACTCACTGAGCAGATAATGCCACTCACGAAAGACCCCTTATCACAGATGCATACTCAGTCAAAAAAATAATAATTATCTGCAATTTCAGATCCCTATTATTTAAATGCAAGGACCTCTCACAGAACAAGCTGACAGCACATCAAATTTATAGTGTCATTAAACAACACCGCCACCTTGTGGCTAAATTCAGAAGTCCATGTCCCTACTGAGACGGCTGATGATGCGGCGACCACGTGGTGCAGGTGAATCTTCGTCTGCGCGGCTCCGCACCCCAACAGGATCTCCGGGAATTAGATGTGTCCCGCTCGCTGGCCAGAACAGAAATCCGGGTATTCACGGCACCAGTGTAACCATGCGCAGCTGCACTTTTCTGTAGCCGGCTGGTTCAAACTCGGACTCTGCGTTGTGTTGTGTTGAATGATGGACAGGATACTCGTTTACAGTTCATGTTGCCGTTTATTCTGAACAGGAACAGGATATGTACTGGTCAGTTGGCTCACAAGGCAGCTTACACGCAGCATGCCACAAAAGGGATAGCGCGTGTTAGCACAAAGGCTAACTAGCTAACTCAGAAAGTGCATTATGCTGTTAACCGTACATTTCTGTACGCAACAGTGCCGCGACTCACTCATAACTCTTCACAATAACATCTCCATGAGTCAACGTGCACCTATGCTTATACAGGACAGTAAACAGACAGTAATACACATAATTTGTACGGAGTGCTGCGCTCCACAACTCACCTCGGTCACGTCTCTCATTAACTGGCAGTGTTTTCAAGTAGCAGAGAGCATTTGTCAACTGCCTGAGGGGGGGCGACATTGAGCCATCTAACCACCTGAATACAACATTATCCTCATACAGCCATTACAGCAAGTGGAACAAACACTATATACAAACTCTGTTACACACAGTAACTTTGTAAAGTAAAAAACAGGAGCAGGATGGCGGACTTTGTGTCCATCCAGTCAGAGAAATGGTTCAGTTCTTTCTCTTCTTGGTATTCTTCCCTCTACTGTTAATAAAATCAATGATCCACAAATACTTTCTCCCTGTTTTTTAGTACCTTTATATTGATTGTGTGCTAAGTGAGATGATGGTACTGGATTCAACACAACTTGGTGAGATGAGAAATGGAAATGAAAAATAAAAAGTACAAAATGTCTTGCGTTTCTACAGCAATATGTTTATCAATTTATTTAATGGGATAAAATGCTATAAAGGACAATTATGGCTAGTAAAAGACCTAGACTTCATCTTAAGACATTTCAGTTAGCAAGAGAGAAATGAGGCCTCCCTTTAGACTTAGGGCTCTATTTTCGACTGCGCCGCCGGCGCAGTGTTATTTTCGAGCGGCGCAGGCAGGCGCATGGCGCATTTGGTATCTTGGTAGACCGAGGCGTACAGAGGTGCGCCAGGATGGGCGTTGCGGCGCAGTAGGGGGGAGGTGTCGGCATAATGAGCCGGCGCATTGGAATTTTCGACAATTTCGGTCTGCGCCGGCGGCGTAAAAGTGCGCTGAAAGCTCGCCACCTCAGACCTGGTCAACTCTGTGCGCCAGCGGCGCAAGTGGATTTTCGTAAACCGGCGGAGTCGTGCGCTCACACCACCAGGTTTCCACAGTGTCTGGCATTTCACTGCGATCAATTATTAGCAACGATTCAATGCAACTATCTGTCAGCACATACAGTCAGACCTAAATTTATATATTTTGATCCGTATCTCATCTGACCACATCGAAAGCGCGTTCGGCAGGCGTAATGGTCACTCTACCTGACTGAATGTACACAGGTGAAACAGGGATGTCTGGTGATCTGTGACTCAAATTGCCTGGTGACGAATGTGTATGCCACTTTCCCCGGGTCGGCACATGACTCGTTCATCCGGCGAATTCTAGCATCCCTACAGTCTTTCAGGGGGACACTTCTCTGGATGTGTGGCTGCTAGGTAATAACGGCTATCCACTGAAAACGTGATGACGCCATATATCACACCGTCAACAAGACGGCAGCGTGATTTTAACGGTGTTTTCAGCAGTGCTCGGTCAGTCATCGAACACACATTGCGATCAATAATTAGCAACAGCCACGATTCAATGCAGCTGTCTGAGTCAGTACATACAGTCAGACCTAAATTTATATATTTTGATCAGTATCTCATCTGACGACATCGCAAGAGCGTTCGGCACGCGTAATGGTCACTCAACCTGACCGAATGTACACAGATGAAACAGGGATGCAAACTGATCATCTCAGAGCACTCGAGAGACAGGGAGAGACAGACACATGGAAAAAACATAAGGGATGATCGTTGTCCGCTGTTACCCAAGTCATTTCATTCCAAATACAAATGTCATCATTGTAATGCTTAACGTTATCTACAAAGATGGAGTATATTATTGCTTTGAGGAGGATGAGGAGGAGGAGGATTTACCATCTAAGGACCTCATATTTAGACATCAGAATCAGAATCAGAAATCCTTTATTTATTCCCGAGGGGAAATTGTTTTTGTTGCAGTGCTCAAAACTGCAACAAAAACAAAATATACACACAAATATACCACAAAATATAGAACATCATATAAAAGAAAAAAATGAGAGAAAAAATAAACAGTATATACAAACGGGTGTGCAAAGTAATACAAACGGATGTCAGGAGACATGAGTGACGTCAGTCTCATGGAAACTTGTCATGCGCCTCGCCAGCGGTGTTCTTAAAGGTGAGGCGAGGAGCTGCTGTGATTGGTAAAGATTTGACTCGGCTGTGCCAAACCCACTCCACGCCTTCTCCCCTCCCTCTTTCCGAGTTGCGCCGCTGGGTGGGCTCACGGAAATACCAAAGTCTGCGCCGCCACGCCCCATCGGCGCAGCGGACCTGACTTTGCGCCGCGCCTGCGCCACGTCGATGGCGGAGTCGAAAATAGAGCCCTTAGACTTTAGACTGCTTCTTTATTGATCCCAAATTGGGAAATTATTTTGTTGCAGAGGCAATTAAACATACAGACAAACACAGATTATATACAACAATTGTTTAAAAAGGTAAGAAAAAATATAAACAGGAATAACAGTAGTTTGTTAAAAATAAAGATATAACTAAGGACGATGTGCTGTCGATGTTCCTTATCCTAGAGATTATTATTCTGCAGCACAAGTGAGAGTTATGATATGTCAGTGCAACGCATCATATACTGCTCAAGGGAAAAACGTTGAAGCAAAAATACCTTCCATTCCCATACAGGCAATATTAGCTGATGAGAATTTACAAAGTTGTGTGAATACTATCCATAATCCACGGGTAAAATGGACTCTTAAAAATATGGAAAATGATCATGAAATGATATAAATTAGAGAGAGGGATTGGAATTCTCAAATGGTGTGCACATAACTCAGATTTTACACCAAATAAATTGGACACAAAGGACTGGACAGCTAAAAGAATAATGTGTCTATACAATATAATTAACACTCCTCATAAAACACTACTCAGCTTTGAGATGCTGAACCACGACTTCTATAGATATTTTCAGAAGTGACATTATGTTGATACAAAGGTCAAAATGTAACTGAGACGAGTAAATGTCTGATAGAACTGTTCAGAAAAGCATATAATTCATATACTGGTAGCAGAATCATTTCATGTATAAGAGTCTGTTGAATCTTCAAACACAATTGACTTCATACATTAAAACAAAGTAGGAGAAGGAAAGAAAAAATCTATCTCTGAGGAAGAATGGGCGACAATATGGAGGTTTCAATGGAAGTGTACCAGCTCACCAAAACTGAGAGAGTTTGGCTGGAAAGAACCTGAAAATGTATTTTATTACACCCTGTCAGAAATCCCAATATGATAATAACCGTCCTATCTGCTGGAGAAACCGTGGACATCAAAACGCAAACCACTACCATATTTTCTGGGACTGTGAAATACCCCGAGAAATTAAGACTCCATATTTTGGATATACACCTCAAAAGTGGTTGAAAAGAGATTCAAATGAGAGTCCAACTTTAAATGGATGAATGGAAATTACAATGGGGATTTATAAAATGGAGAAGATGATGACATGATTAAACTGGAACAATTTACAGCATACTGGGGAAAATGGATTGTATGTAATGATATGTAATGCCCCATAGGCCTGATTTTATTTTTACAAAATAATTTTATTGCAGAGCAAAGATCACTGCCTTCCTGTTTTCATTGTTATATGTGTATTATTTAGTTAAACAAAATGTTGAGATTTGTAGCATACACATTCAGTTTGTATCCTGAAATATAACAAAAAATATTTGAATGATGCTGAATATCAGTTAAAAAAAAAAAAACAACAACAACAAAAAAAAAACTATTATTTAGTTAAACAAAATGTTGAGATGGGCTGCACGGTGGAGCAGCAGGTAGTGCGGGTGCCTCACAGCAAGAAGGTTGCCGGTTCGATCCCCGGGTCAGGCGGGGCCTTTCTGTGTGAAGCTTGCATGTTCTTCCCGTGCATGCGTGGGTTCTCTCCGGGTACTCCGGCTTCCTCCCACAGACCAAAAACATGCTCATTAGGTTAATTAATGACTCTAAATTGTCCCTAGGTGTGTGTGAGTGTGAATGTTTGTCTGTCTTTGCATGTGGCCCTCCAATCGGCTGGCGACCGGTTCAGGGTGTACCCCGCCTCTCGCCCATTGTAGCTGGGATAGGCTCCAGCCCCCCGCAACCCCGAAAGGGATAGGCGGTATAGATAATGGATGGAAAATGTAGAGATTTGTAGCATACACATTCACTTCCTGAAATATAACGCAGGAAAAATATTTGAATGATGCTGAATATCAGTTAAAAAAAAAAAAAAAACTGTGGAATTTAGAACCTCTCTGTAGAATTAGAAGACTGACATCTCTGTGCCTTTGATCTTTGATCTTTGATCTTTGATCTTCACTGCTTGACTACTTGCTGGACACACACTGTTGGCATTAATAGAGGATACATACTGTTGGAAGGACACATTTGTTGTTGTCATGCTAAAACATAAAAAGTCAAGTTTTAACACAGCTACCCAGCCAAATTATCATAAATAGCCAATCAAATCATCAGGAAAACAAAATGGACAGGAGAAATTCCTCTGTGTTCACTTTTGTTAGAGAGGAGACAGACGAGATTACTGACGAGGAAATCGAGGAAGAAATACTGGAAATTTCAGAAGAAGTTGGAAAGAGTATTGACATTGAGGACGATGATAGTTTAGGGGATTTTTTTGAGGAGCACACTCCAGAAAAGTCCCTGGACAAGGTAGAAAAAGATGCTCTTGCAAAGACTCTGGATGGAATGACAACGGACTGTGAGGACTATGACAGTTCTTTTGAGGAATACACTGAGGATGAGTCCATTTCCTCCTGCAGTGCTCAAGAAAAGTCATTGGAGAAGGAAGACACAGTGAGAGCTCAACAGAGAGAAGCTCTGGAGCAAGAGCAAAAAGAAAAAGATGCTCTTGCAAAGACTCTGGATAAAACGAGAGCGGGCAGTGAGGACTACAAGAGTTATTTTGAGGAATTCACTGAGGATGTGCCTATTACCTCCTGCAGTGCTCAAGAAAAGTTGTTGGAGAAGGAAGACAGAGCGAGAGCTTCTGAAATACTGGAGATTTCAGAAGAAATTGGAAAGAGTATGGACATTGAGGACGATGAGAGTCTAGGGGATTTTTTTGAGGAGCACACTCCAGAAAAGTCGCCGGAGAAGGTAGAAAAAGATGCTCTTGCAAAGACTCTGGATGGAACAAGAGCGGGCAGTGAGGACTACAAGAGTTCTGAGGATGTGTCCATTTCCTCCTGCAGTGCTCAAGAAAAGTCATTGGAGAAGGAAGACAGAGTGATAGCTTCTGAAATACCGGAGATTTCAGAAGAAGTTGGAAAGAGTATGGACACTGAGGACGATGGGAATCTATGGGATTTTTTTGAGGAGCACGCTCCAGAAAAGTCGCTGGAGAAGGTAGGAAAAGATGCTCTTGCAAAGACTCTGGATGGAACAAGAGCGGGCAGTGAGGACTACAAGAGTTCTGAGGATGTGTCCATTTCCTCCTGCAGTGCTCAAGAAAAGTCATTGGAGAAGGAAGACAGAGCGATAGCTTCTGAAATACCGGAGATTTCAGAAGAAGTTGGAAAGAGTATGGACACTGAGGACGATGAGAGTCTAGGGGATTTTTTTGAGGAGCACACTCCAGAAAAGTCCCTGGAGAAGGTAGAAAAAGATGATCTTGCAAAGACTCTGGATGGAATGAGAGCGGGCAGTGAGGACTACAAGAGTTCTGAGGATGTGTCCATTTCCTCCTGCAGTGCTCAAGAAAAGTTGTTGGAGAAGGAAGACAGAGCGAGAGCTCAACTGAGAGAAGCTCTGGAGCAAGAGCAAAAAGAAAAAGATGCTTTTGCAAAGACTTCGAAGAAGACCCAGCTAACCAGCCAAATTATCCTGAATAGCCAATCAAATCAGGTAAACAAAATTGGCAGGAGAAATTCCTCCATGTTCACTTTTGTTAGAGAGGAGAGCGACAAGAGTACTGAAGAGGGAATCAAGGAAGAGATACCGGAGATTTCAGAAAAGGTTGGAAAGAGTATGGACACTGAGGACGATGGGAGTCTATGGGATTTTTTTGAGGAGCGCACTCCAGAAAAGTCGCTGGAGAAGGTAGAAAAAGATGGCAGTTCTTTTGAGGAATACACTGAGGATGAGTCCATTTCCTCCTGCAGTGCTCAAGAAAAGTCATTGGAGAAGGAAGACACAGCGAGAGCTCAACAGAGAGAAGCTCTGGGGCCAGAGCAAAAAGAAAAAGATGCTCTTGTAAAGAGTCTGAAGAAGGAGCAAGCTGAAAAAGACGCTATTGCAAAAACTCTGAAGAGGGAGCAAGCTGAAAAAGATGACCTTGCAAAGACTCTGAAGAGGGAGCAAGCTGAAAAAGATGCTCTTGCAAAGACTCTGAAGAAGGAGCAAGCTGAAAAAGATGCTCTTGCAAAGACTCTGAAGAAGGAGCAAGCTGAAAAAGACGCTCTTGCAAAGACTCTGAAGACGGAGCAAGCTGAAAAAGACAGTCTTCATGTTTATATAAAGCGCCTCATTGAGCAGCAGAAGGACAGTGTGAAGAAAGACAATGAAATTAAATGCCTGCACTTCAATATTGAAGCTCTTCAAAGTGATATTGCCACCAAGAACAGCACAATTTCCTCACTGCAGGAGAGACTTAACCAGGTTTCTGAACACAAAGAAGTCAGAGCAAAAAACTGTCAACACCACGGGGACTATGAGGCCGCTGTCTCCCAGCAACAGAAGGAAGCAGAACTGGACCGTCTGACTCAGGAAAACCAACAGCTGGCTTCTGAGAATAAAAGACTGCGGGCTGAACTTGAGGCTGCCCTTAATGAGGGGAATCAGCTTCAGGAAGACAGAAAATCTCCCAGTAGACTTAAGGAGGCCATTGAGAAGGAGAGGGCTAAGTTCTTGAGAGTGTCTAAAAAGATACAGATACAAGAGAAGGAGCTCTCAGAGAAGACTCTGGCTTTAGAAAAGAGTCTGAACGCAGGGACATATTTAAGGTCCTGTCTCAAAAAGGAACAGAAGCGCTTTGAGCAGGCGTTTTTACAAAAGCAGGCTGGAACTGATCCTCTAACAATCCTCAGTGACCAGCTGAAAGAGGCATTTTTGTCCTCAGAGTGCCTGATGTATGACATGAAGACATTAAGGATGGAGAACATAGACATCAGAGCTAAATTCAAGGCTGTGGAGACAGAATATAACAGAATGAGGTCTAAACTCCACTCTCTCTCTGAGCACCCTGAAAAGATGACGTCAAAGAAAAATGATGCCATCCCTGAGAATCAATGTTCCATCGCCAAGCTCCAATACACAGTACATGAACTCAAAGCACTACAGTTAGAGAGCAAGCTCAGAGAGGCACAACTTAAAGATGACCTGAAACATGAAAAGACAAAAAATTCTGAGTTACAGCAAAGAGTGGATCAACTGTCCTCTGCTCTTGAAAAAGAAAGCACTAAGTGTGAGAAGTACTGCAGCAGAAAGACTGCCCTGGACGAGAACACAAAGGCTCTGCACCAGCTACAAAAGGAATATACTGAGCTGGTGAGGAGGCACAGTGACGTTAATTCTGAATATCGTGAACTGCTTAGAAGTCACACTTCCCTCAAAATCACATATGAGAGGCTCAGCTCTGGGAAAGGTAACCCTTGACCAGAGTTCAGTCCACCTCAGTTCACAGCAGCACCGCATGTCTCTGACGATCCGCCATCACCCAGATGACAGCAGCCCTAAAGTCTGATGTCTCACTCCATTCTTCATACATGCGGACAATCAATCTAATCTGGTTTCGGTTTATTCTGTACATACAACATCTATTGCATGTCTGTCTATCCTGGGAGAGGGATCCCTCCCCTGTTGCTCTTCCTGAGGTTTTCCATCATCTGAGGTCGGGGATCTAAGGGCAGAGGGTGTTGTACGCTGTAACAGAATATAAAGTCACTCCCCCTAGAATCAAAATTGTGATAGTGACTAAAATTATAATGATAAAATTGACAAGAGACATCAGCATTGCAGACAGACTGGGGAGCCTAATGCAATTCAATCCCCGTCAGATGGAGTGCATCATTCTGTGTGAAGTTTGCATGTTCTTCCTGTGCATGTGTGGGTTCTCTCCGGGTGCTCCGGCTTCCTCCCACAGACCAAAAACATGCTCATTGGGTTAATTGGTTAATTCTAAAAATAATTCAAAAAGGTGTGAGTGTGAGTGTGAATGGTTGTTTGTCTTGTGTGTTGCCCTGCGGTCGACTGGTGACCGGTCCAGGGTGTACCCTGCCTCTCACCCGCTGACAGCTGGGATAGGCTCCAGCCCCCCCCGCAATGTGAATATGGTAGAAAACGTAGAAAAGATGTGTCATAAAATTGCACAAATAACAAAAAAAAGAACAAAATAAAATGAAACAAATCAAAAATAAAACACTGCCTGAGACAATGCATTGAAATCTTGCCCATGATCTGCACTGCAAATATGTGCAGTAACCAAGGTGTGTATATACAAACACATAATGTACAATATGCCTTTTCACAGCACATGAGTGAACAGGTATGAGTGACAACATTAACAATAGCACAGTGAAACTGAAGCAGTGATAAGGAAATCAGCCATTGTCCATTTGCACACTTACATTGTCAGAATGAGCCTTTGTGGGCGCCAAAATGACCATTAAATGTGGTAGCGAACAGCAGATTTTTCCTGCCTCTACTTTGCTGACCCATCACTCACTCAAATAAAGACACAGATTCTAAAGATTGCAGCCACAAAAAATAACTTTAATGCAATTGTGATTTAGATGCCAGTCGCCATGAGGCTGTTTGAATGAACAGACTGTGAGAGTATATTGCATAGGTTGTTAATCTGGGATAGTCCTGCATGAAAGCTGACTGAAAATAACACCTGTGATTCCAACAATTCTTCCGTGTCCCTCAGCAAGAACGTCCATTTTGTTCTTTTCAGTTCCATTTGATGGCCGTTTGCAAAGACGAGATATCTGCATTTTCTGAGGACCTTTTTTTCTTGAAACGTGCAATCTCCCAATGTTTGTTTCAAGATGTTACGGGACAGTTTGGTATGCATGCGGGTGCAAAGCATGGAGGTGGTGAGACAGCTGGTCACTGTGGCCGTGATGAAGGTCCGCTTCAGTGCAGAAAGTGTGCAGAAATCCTCCTTCATTCAAATGTGTTGCACCGCTTTAAGCTACACTGACCTACCAGTCCATTAAGCACATTTCTTAATAATGGTTTGTAAAAACAACATTTGAATCATTTAGTTTTTTTCACATTTGTAGATTAGCTTCAAGGTTTGCTAAAAATGTTATAAATAAGAACAAGTCACTAGTTTGGCTTTGATATAAATAATGTAATAATACATAGTTCAAACAGACACTTCTTTCTAAAAACATTTAAGTATTTTCAAATATTGCATTTACGAAACCATGTCTTGTGGTGCTCTTGTTCATAAGCTAAAGTTCTAAACAGATTGGTTAAAGCCATTTTCAAAAGCCAAACTAGAAGGGGGTGAGCAGAGGTTTGCCATGACGACAGGTTTAGAAAAACAATCTCAGCCTCCCTGAGCAGAAAGTCACATCAATACCACATTTTCAAATATTGAATAAAAACACTCGAAAGCTTGGCAAAACACACCACCCTCCATATTGTTTTTAATCCTCGGTACAACCAGGAGAGGCTACGCTCGCCTTCTTGTAGCTGGAGATTTTAAGTACTCAATGCAAAGGCTAATATCGTGTAACACCACTACCCATTGCAGTTCACACACCTCTAACACTCAAATCAAATATATTTCTTTATAGGTCAACAAAAGTCCTTGCTATTGCACAGAAATACAGGATGTTTTTCAATGGGTACAACTAATGACAAGGCAGGTTATATAGTGGCATTTTGGTTTGGTTTGACAGCATAAATGTTCATTGCTCTGAAAAGAAAAAAAGTCAGTCTAAAGACCAACACTGGTTGGGTCTTAAATTCTATTATTTCTTTGTGTGTATGAAGTAAGCGTGTGTTGTTGTTTTTTTTATCAGTCAAATTGAAAGGTTAAAAAGGCAAAGCCCTTTATATTAGGCTCAGCTTCATGAAACATCCCACTACAGCCTTTTGAGACAAAAACACCACAGCCTCTTCTTTTCACCTCCTCAGTGCTGCAGTGAGTGATATCCATAGAGGTGAACAAGTGCTAAATGAGCGCAACATGACAATATGACATTCAAGAGCACATTGACAACAAACACACAGGCCTAATATACAACTTTCTTGTAAAAACATGACTAAGACACAAACAGTTTAGTGTACAGCTTTTGTCTAAAAAGACAAAAAAAGTCAAATAAACTTTCTTGATGAGGCTCCTGGATAAACGTTCTCCTCTTTAAACTGGGAGGCGGTTGACTTACAGTGACCTTACAGGCATGAATGGAGAGAGCGGTGACGTGTCTCAGAGCCTAATTGTCAATTAGCTAAACAAATGTCAACTTTGACCACCAGCCTCTCAATTGCAAGCAGTTATCTTGATGAAAATGAGATGAATGGGGAAAAAAATAAAACACGATGCTGACAAAAGTCTTCCACACACTCGCCACTGATGACAGACGAAACTGTAATTGATATTTAAATATTGTGAAACATACAAAAACAGTTTTCTTTGTAAACATTAAATTGATGTTTGATGTCATTTTTGCACATGGAGAAATTATATAAAATAAATCAAATCTGTCATAACTATAAATTGTTCTCATTAAAATGTAAAAACAACATACTAAATCTCATTTTTTTATTATTACTGTCATAATGTTTATGTTAACATTGTTTTGTATAAGTGTTTTTACTGTACTGTTATAAATAGGTATATGTAGAACATCTTAATTCATAACTTTACGCCTCAGGCTTTGTCTTTACAAGGCAAAAACAATACTTGTGTCTCTGCCACACTCAGACACACACACATCCATACATACACACATCCCAATATGGTCTAACATACACACAAGCTGCCACAGTCACACAGGGGGTCACCAGGAGGCTCTATGTGCGATTGAGAGTCTGGAAGATTCTGGATATTTGGAGCATGACGGGGCCAGTCTCAGGGTCGTTCATCCACTGGGTGCTGTTTAGAGGATTCTCCAGCATGTCTTCAAATGCTGCGCACAGACACAAGGCACACCGGTGAGAAACATATTCAGCAAAGACAGCAGCCTTAAAAAAGCCTCTCCTCTATCTGTCAAGATTAGTGCTGTCAGGCGATTAAAAAATTTAATCTAATTAATTACAGGATTTGTAATTAATTAATCTAATTAATCGCATTTTAATCTCATATCTGCTAAAGGTCCCCAAATAAAGAATTTGAATTCTAGGACATTACAGTTCACTGACATTCACATTTCAGCTGGTGAATTCTTTTCATCACTGTAGTTCTCGACGGTAGCTGGAAATTAGAGTCAGATGATGCTATCTGAAACGCCTCTTTTAGGCCCTCGTCTTCCATGATTGAAATCGGCCTGCAATCAGCAGCAACCCACTTTGCGATTGAGTTTGTCAGTTTTTCTGTCGTGGCTCTGCTCATTTGTTTTCCTAACTCAGCAAGTGTGGGTTGGCGGAGTGAGCTCACGGTAGCACTAGCGGCACTAGCAGCAACTACATGTTTAGCGTTTAAATGATAATTCAGGCTGGAGCTGCTACGGTGATAGGAAAATTCTTTTTTACACAAGGTACAAACCACTGCGTTCTTGTTAATAGTCCCGTCTTTGTTCTTTTTATAAATAAACTTGCCGTTCAAAGGTCCAAGTAGGCTTGCCTCGCTCTCCGGTGTCGCATCCATGTCTGTTGTCACCCTGCGTTTGACTAGCAGGATGCGACCTGCCACTGCAGCCTACGGGTCACTCAAAGGGCCAAATTTAAAATGCTTGCGCATTGACTTGCCACTCATGATTAATTGCGTTAATTTTTATAGCGCGTTAATTTGCAGCATATTTAATTAATCTAATTAACGCGTTAAACTGACAGCCCTAGTTAAGATACATTTTATCTCTGCCAGCTGTAAACCTTGAGGAGAGCATGTATCCTCTGTGTGTGTGTGTAAATGTGTGTGAAGTTTAAAATTCTGGTATTGTAACAACATTGATTCACTGTACCTAGTCTTCCATAGCTAGACCTCTCTCCGCGCTTTGTTTTAGCACTGTGTTAGAGCTGGTGAAAGGTCTGGCTACTCCCATTGTCGTTCTGATATGGGGGATACAGGATACAGCGACAGTACCCTTGCAAAATAAGTGTCAGGGGAACTTGTTTTGGTGCAATATTTGCAAGTGGGGAGGCAAACCCTGGTATTAAAACGACAAAATCCCTGCAAAAGAAAAGGGAACAGCCACGAACTGAGCTCATTAGCGACCAGGTTAGAGTTCGGGTAACTTGTCATTGACGGGAACAGTGAAAACGGTAACATTCAGATAGCAATTTCAGCTGAAATAGTCAGCCAATAGCAGGCTTATACCAACAGGCTACTTCCTGTGAGTAACACTAGACTGTACCTAGCAGTGTCTTGGGATTGGTTAGACCCAGCTGGACCACTGGATTCTCCAGGATGGCTTGAAATAGCGGGCTGTTGGTGTCGATGCCTTTGTCCATATCTTCTGGAGAAGGTTTCCTGTCTCCCAGCAGCCACTCACACTGCAGGATGGAGGGACAAAGTGTGAAATCCAGTTCCTGCTTTTTAAAATACATTAATATCTTTAATGAGGACAGGATCAGCTACAAAACGTTTTTTCATACGTCACAGCAGTTCATTTGGATTATTACTCTTCATGAATATTCCTTAAAATCAATACAAGTCCAGTATTCTTACAATTGTTTTAGCATCAATAGACCTCTAATGTTGTGGATGTTTAAACCTACTGCAGCATCTTGTTGGTTGTTATTCACCCTCAGAGCGTCAACCACCTCCTTTTCATCAAACCCCATCTCCATCAATGCAATGACCGCCTGCGGAAACAAAGAAAGCGACACTGTGTTTAGTCTGAGAACTTCTCGGTCATACAGCACCACACAGCCGGGCAGGTGTCTTGGGAAGGAACATTATTAATTTAGCGGAAGAAGTTGCTGGGAGATACTCCAACCACTCAAATGGCAATATGTTTTAAAAAATGAAGCGCAGTGGAAGTGTATTGTTGGAAGATAGAGTTTTAATCACTTTTCTATTTTTGGAGATACTGGGGAGCAGCAGCGTTCCTCAGGAACCTGAGGTACATTAATATCTAGAATAAGATGAGAGGACTGTGAACACAGGCAGAGTGATACTGTATTAAATCATCCTTCTTCGCTCACTATAACTGAACCTCAGGTTTACATAAAGTACAGGTTATTAGTTTCTTAACATACAACAATGTGAAATGATCAGTTATCTTATAGATATCAGCCATGAGAAGCTCGTAATTGCTGGTTATCGATATCGATCCAAATTGTGCATTTTCAAGCACATTTCAATATAGACTGCCTCTTTCATCAATTCAATTCCTATATAGTAATTATAAAATTATATTATATTATATAGAATTATATAGTAATTCCTATATACTGTATATTAGCTGGTGCAGTAGCGCACACACACACACACACACACACACACACACACACACACACACACATACACAAAAACAAAAAAAACCAAAAACTATTTCACAGTTTTCACAGTTCTTTTTGAAAAGCCACTCACTCTTGAGTCCGGTCTGAACTCTCGTTTCCTGCGGATCCTCTTGAAAATCTCTGTGAGCTCGTCCTGCCTGCTGCTTTCGTCTGTGCTTGACTGGCTGGAGAGGCTGCGGAGAAGGTTAGGGCCGGAGGCCGAGGGGCCCGGTGTGGCAGCAGCTGTGGCCCCCGCTGCCCCGGAAGAGTCCTGGCCAGGCAGCGGTGCATCTACGGAAGGGTCATCTACATGCTCAATAAGCCACTCCATCGCCTGTGTCACTGACATGCTGCGGAAAGGACAAGATGAGAGAGGAGGTTTTTGGATGATTGCACTGTGAGTGCACCAACTCAGAATGGGAGTAACGTACATTAAGGTGATTCATTTGAACAAGTTCTCTTCCAGAGCTGACTTATAACGGATAAATGCCGCAGACGTGTTCCAGTAACAGTTTTCCTTGTGTTGTGAGTGAGCTGTTATTAAACCAACTCAGACTTACTGGTTCAATCTCAGAGCTTTGATGGCTCTGCTCTCAGGGAACCCCATCTCAGTGAGCTGCTGAAGGGCTGTTTCATCCACCCGATCCTCTTCATCTTCATCCAACATTGCTACACAACACAGAAATGCAAAGAGGCCAGAAAATTTAAAGTGATGGTTGAGAAATGTGTGTGAAATGCCAACAAGGATAATCACACACATATCGAAATATCCGTAAAACAAATACTATGAATGAGGCTCACTGCGTTGAGCTCAAAGGCGACTAAAACAGTGCATGAAGACAGAACATAAAATATCTCATTCCTCATTTAATCAGTGTTACAATAAAATAGACTTTCTTATCAATTTCGACAAGAAAAACATTGTCTCCTGCTTCAGTTGCAGAAACTTACTTCGACTCTTTTCCTTTTATCATCCTGACTTTCCTCACTGTAGGATTATTAAACCGACTTGGAAATGATCTTAAAGGATTGTAAGCTTTACCATTGGCTTTTTTGAAGAGTTCAACAGCATCAGGGTTCAAGGCAAGAAGCTTCTGGGCGACTTCAATGAGAGAAACCAGGATTTTTCTGAGCTCCGTCTGAAACTACAACACAAACATATACACATGCAACAATAATAAATAACATCCTTGTCTGGTAGAATAATTTTTGGCAAACCCATCCCACCAGGAACCTTACATCTCTGATGTTATGCTGTGTGACAGTGCGGTCGGTGTGGCGCGTGGACAGGTTGGCGGTGGCTTTCAGAATTGCGTCTTTGTCTGGAGCCTTGTTATCTTGTTTCTTCTGTGACGTCCAGGACAAACAACAGAGAGAGACAATTAAAGACAGACAGTGCAGAATTTAAAAAAAAAAAATGGAGAAATGTTTTTAGCTCTATTTTAATGAAACCAAAAGTTGATCAAGCTTACCTTATCATCTGAACCAACGTCTGCCATCTTTGGAGGGGTTGGCGGTGGTCTTTTCTTTATGAGCAGCAAAACGTCTGCAACATATATGAAACATGGTCAGCTCACAGAAGACCAAGAGGGACTGTCAGAAGCCCTGAAGTGATAAATGAGGGAGTTACCTACCTTTATCTTTGAGATTTTCATCAGCGACCGTTTTAGTGTCGGTGAGGACTCTCTCTGTAGCAGCATGTATGAGTTTATGGTGGGTAAGTGTTTTGGGGTCTTCTAGACTTCCGTGCACATACTGTGAACCAAGCACAGTGTAAAAGCGTTTCAGGGAAAAACAGCGGACAGAAGAGATGCAAGGATTGATTATTTTCCATCATCATTAAGTCTAGAAACAAAAGTGACATCTTCAAATAGTGTTTTTTATTTGGCTTTTTTACATAATAAATAACTGAAAGGATTAATCAGTTACCAAATTTTCTGACAATTGATTTTCTTGCAATCAATTAGAGTTGAAACAATAAACTGCTTAATCATTGAGCTGACAGAACATTTAGCCGCAATAATTTCATCATTCATCACTGAAGTAAAACAAGTTAAAAGTGATTCTTTGTAAATTAACACTTGACACTTTTCTTATTATTTTCTGATGTTTTAAAAGGTAATTAATCAACTAGGCACGAAAACCATAAAGATAAGTGTAATAACATTGTTAATTACAGCCTGAAATCTGATATTAAGTTATAACTTTCTTCACACCTGTGCCCCTGTGCTGAAATTAAACAAACATGTCACTGACTCATTCCCAGTGGAGTCATGAGCAGCAAACATGAAACCAGCCGTAGAGTTTATGCTATGGGCCATAGAAGGAGAAAGGAGATGGGCTGTGTAATAATAGACGGCCAGTAAAGCAGAATGCCTCCACGGCCAGCCACTGGGGAGCAGAAAAGGGGCATAGTCGGGCTGTTAGCTAGCTTGAGAGGGGCAGCCAACCTGCTAAATTATAAATAGCAAAGTCTACCCAGTTGCTATAAATACAAAGCCAGTGACACTGACACTGACAGTTTACACAGAGGGCATGGTAAACTGCAAACACCCCAGGCAGAGGAGTGACAGGACACAAAAAAAGCAACAAGGGAGACACAAACAACCTCAAAAACCTACATGTTTCAAGCACTTCTCCTTCAGTTTCTCAACAGTGGTGTCTTCCGTGACCTCCTCCAACCACTCCGTGCCGTCCATGGTGCAGATGTGTATTTTCAACACCTTCCCGGCGAATATCTTCTCCTCTTGGACGAACATAGCTGCAGCCTTGAGACTAAAGAGTACCAGTCCAGTGACGTTAGCTAGCAGCAGTTGCTATGTGCTCCTGGCAAGCTAGCGTGCTAACGTTAGCACCCAGCTAGCTGTCGTTCTGTAAATCCGCCGACAACAGGGCAGCAGCAGGCGCCGATTAGCTGAGGGCCATTTTCACTTTCCTCTGTCGGTTTTCCTTGCGGTGTTAAGCGATTAGTTGTGTGACCACCAAGATGTTTGTTATTCCCTGCGAACACACAGGCAGCCAGCCAGCGACTACCCTATTTTTACTGTAACGTTTGAACTTTGAACTTCAACGGTGCTACTACGGGAGGATCATGGGAGTCGTAGTTCTTTCGAATCACAGATTATTGCTTGGATAAAAATCAGCCAAATAGGTTCCGAAAACTCACCCGTCTTTTTAAGACACCCCAATAGTGATACTAAAAAGAACGTCAGAAAATACGGTCTTCCCTTAAAAAGCAAAAAGCATTGATTGATTAGCATCCTGGCAAAGCCTGCAGCTGCCCTAGGGCCCCAGACCTCCAGGGGCCCCACAAACTCTAGGCTGTCAACTGGTTTGTGTTAATCTAATCGAACATGTGTTTGGGAATATGTGCCACTAAAGCACAATATAACCTGACACATTTGGGAAAATGATCGATGAATCAGAAAATGATCTTCTCAATAAATCGATTAATAATTTGGTCTAAAAAATGTCAGAAAACAACAGATGTTTTTTGCAAAAACCCCCCAGCAAAATAAAGGCGTGGGTTCAACTTTATAACTGATTGTGAGGCCATATGTTGAAGAAGGCCCTTCTATCAAAATATCATTTACACACCTTCACGATTCAAGTTTTGTGCTTTCATGTTGAACAGTTTACCACAAGGCAAACGTGGAGCTTGGTAGTATCCTGTGTAAGAAAACCCATTGCACAATTAGGAACTGGGGACACAATACCTAATTTTTTGTCCTGGGCCTTCCTGCAGTGTAATCTGTCCATAGCTATAAATAATGCACAGATTGCTCTATTCACTTTTGGCTTTTGCCTGCTTCCACAAAATACACAAGCTGAAAAGACGGTGCAGCTAGATCTTTCATTCAGGTGACTGAATTGTGCTCAAAATAAAATTAGCTAATAATTACCACCACTAGAGGGAGACATACTAAGGAAAATATTTGTACTTGTACTTGGCTCCTTCAGCATATAAAAAAAGTTCAAATAAAGTGCCACAGTGTATGAAGTCACATTTATTTTTAATATAATGACATATTAATAATCGTTATCAAGAACTATCAGAGGAATGTGCTTATGCTGAGGTCACTATTAGATCCATAATTACTTAGCTAATCCCTTTTTTCCTCAGCACGTTTCTAGACTGACTGATTTGAGAGATCTCTGACAGTAATTCAAAGTAATAAAAGACAGTCCCATAAGTTCAAGACACACAAGTGTCCTTTATTATAACAAGAAACATTTTTACAGATTGAAAATGAAAAGGGGAAATACATTTCTTGCAAATTATAACTTTATAAGAGGAACAAAACATATTGCAGATATTACAATTTCACTACAACCTAATATTTTTTTTCCTTTTAAATTATAACATTTTGCAATCTATACCAGGGAGCTTCTCACAAAGCATTAAGTGGACAGAACTGAGAACTTAGCCAACAGTTGTTTTTACCAAAATGTAACAAAACATTTCATAATATGCATTAATGGTTGCCTCAGTGGATTTTTATGTTACAGAACAGTAAATAAATATGATTTTATAAAACCTCAATATTTATGTATTTTCCCTTTTTTTATGAGAAAAACATCTCCTAACAATATATTGTATCTATTTGTATATAGTTCAAATTTATCTATGCTTAAGGGACAGTAAAATACAAAATATATATTCTGTTCTGTTTGACGTTTTAGAGGCTGTTGACTGGTACGAGACCTATCAAAATCGCATGCTTAAGACATCAGATTTCTTAAACAAAATCTTGCTTACGAGGGAAATGCATAATATATTTACAAAATGAAGAACACAGCCATAGGCTCAAACTAATAGGAGGGAGAGGGGAAATGAAGTTTCCTTTTCCCTCTGGACAACAACATACAATGTGGCCAACAGGCCAGTTCTCCAACACCACAGGACTAACAGATACTCAAGCCTGTCTTAACTGCCAATCTCCAAGATGGCTGTGTACTGTACAACATATCACATCTCCACCACATCTCTACATATGACGGCAGTCAAATCAAGAGGCACAACATAAAGCCGTTCCATGGATTCAAGACATGTGCACAACTCTAGAGTGTAACTAAGAATGGCATGATATTTAAAAAGGGGAAATTGTAGAAAACAGCTCTACATCATAAAGGCATGAAATGTGCATGAAATACAGGACATGTGTTCTGTTAACATTCACAAATTTCTTAGCATCGACCAACTAAAATATTTCCCACATTTACAACAAATTGAAATAACACTGAAACTTAAAATGTGCTCTATAAAATGCCCCTTAATCACAAGTTTATTTATAAACAAGATTATACAAAAAAATATAAACAAAGATTGAGAAATGATATGAAAAAAAGGCAAATACTAAAAGTCCTTAAGGAAATAAATACCCAGTGTGTATGAGGCTGAGGCTTCACTGCATAAAAGAAATACTAAAAGAAAAGAGTCTCTCTAAAGGACTTTCTCTGTCCTGCGTATGACCCAGCACCATGGATCCCCGAAATTTCTGTAAGCAGGCAATGCGTATAAATAAGGCATTAATAAATAAAAAGAATGGATGAAACACAGGTGTTGCTGTTAGTATAAAGGCGTATAAAAAAGTCCTATTAAATTGTGTTTACAGCTTTGCCCTTTTTCTATTTTTTCCACAAAGAGTGCCTTTTTTTATCAAAAAATATACAGCAGCTCATCTGGGCGTAAAGATACAAGCTTTTCATTTGAACTGTTCAGGTATGTGTCCAATCTGAGACTGCATGCTCGTCGGTGGACTTGAAATGCCCTCTGACCAGTCGGACATGTTGGAATGAGGAGATGAGCTTGACCACTGATCCGGCGAGCCGGGGGAGGGGGTCAGAAAGGGGTGGTCAGGCACCTGGACCTGATGGCTTGGGGTGTTGTCCATGGGGCCTGAATAGCTGTGCTGGGAGGGTGGGGTGAGGAACTGAGTGCTGGGCATAGACTGGTTTATGGAGGAGGTCATTATCTGGGTCTCCTGCGGCAGGATGGTGTGGATGGGCATGCTGGAGTTGCCTGTGCCCTGCTGGAGCTCTGGGGAACTGAGCTCCCCACCGATGAAGTTCTGGCTGTTGGTCGTGTTTGAGTTCTGGTGCTGCAGCTGGATGCTCTGTTGTTGCTGTTGCTGCTGTTGGAGTTGCTGCAGGTTCTGCATCTGCTGCATCTGCTGAGCCTGCTGCTGCATAATGTGGGGCTGTGGACCCATTCTGGTGCTCTGGATCCCCTGGTAGTTCATCATCTGAGACAGGCTGGTGGTGGGGTGGCCGTTGTGGAGGGAGGTCATCAACCCGTGTTGCCCTCCCTGGTGCAAACCTCCCTGACCACTGGGAGCTCCTCTCATGGGGTTGAACTGACCCGGCTGGCTCATGTTGCTGTGCATCCTAGACAGCCAATCACACTGGCCGTTCATGGCACCCTGGCCACTGGAGCCAGACACGGGCAGATGGGTAAGACGGGGAGGCAGCGGGTCAAACTGCATTCGAGCCAGCTCCTGTTTGTTTGGCATCACCATATGGTTCACAGCCAGGTGTGGGTCAGACATACCCTGCAGATGGTTCAGGGATACAGATGGCGACTGCTGGAAAGGTGAGGTCATCATGGGCGGTGAGGCCACATCAGAGACATAGCCATGTGGAGACTCCAAAGAGTCAACTGGTGACAGAACAGCTGAGCTGTCCAGGAGGTTTCCAGACTTCCCATCCTGTGAATTCTTCTTCTTCACCTTCATGTCTTTGCCTTCCTTGCAACCGATGCCCTTGGTGCTGGGCTTGCGTGCCTTTTTGCCCTGACCTTGACCTTGAGGCTGGGGCTGCTTCATGCTGCCCAGGTAGCCATTGGGCGAGCAGAGAGGAGGTGACAACGTGGTGCTCAGTGACCCTCCATGCATGTGAGGACTCCGTACCAGGTTGTACTCATCCATCAGCCGAACAATATCATGATGCATTCTCTCCTGTGCAATGTCTCTGGGTAGCCGGTCCATGTGGTCAGTAATTTCTCTGTTAGCGAAGTGGTCCAGTAAGACCTTGGCAGTCTCGTAGCTTCCTTCCCTGGCAGCCAAGAAAAGAGGGGTTTCCTCCTGAGGCAGACAGAAAGGAGACAACACATTAAGATGTTTCACTATTGTTTTACAGAACTAAGAGGAGGAGACAGATTGTTTGGTTTACCTTGTTGTTTTGCATGTCCTTGTTGGCACCGTTCTTGAGAAGCACAACAGCAGCCTCCACGTTATTTACTGCTGCAGCCCAATGTAAAGCTGATTTACCTGAAGAGACAAAAACAGTTATTATATCACAAGTCTTTTTTTGATGCTTGCAACCTTGGTGACATTTGACTAAATTCAACACTAAATCATAATGATTTTTAGGTTCATATTAATTGAAACACAGAAACTTTACCGAAATCATCGATTGCATTGACGTCAGCGTGACAGTTAATGAGCTCCTCCACCATGCCCTCCACTGCCAGCCTGGCAGCCAAGATCAGAGGTGTAGTGCCATCATGCATGCGGGCATCCAAGTCTGTGGCACGGTTCCTGATCAGAATCTATAGAGCAATACGACATGTTACTCCTTTCACCTGAAACATGATTACATTTCATATGTGAAAGGTTAACTCAGATATTTCAATACATGCTAAATTTACCCTGCAAAATTTACCCTGTGAGTAATTTGAAGTCATTTGATAATTCAGGTCTGAAATAGAATGCAGACTGTTTGACAGCTATACTTTTTAACACTGTAACTAATAATTGACTGTGAAAAAATGTCAGAAAACAGTTTTGCCTGACTAACAATCATAAACCAAAAGATATTCAACTCACAGAAACAGAAATCAAAGAAAAGCAACAAATCCTCACATTTGAGAGAATGGCTTGATATAGACTTAAACATCTGAGACCAGTCAATGAACTATTTCCTAATTTCAGCACTAATACTTTAACTGCATCACCCCAGAAATACATTTGGCATATGAGAACCCACCTGGAACACCCCCTGGGCATCAGCTGCAACAGCGGCATGCAGAGGCGTCCTGCCCATGTTGTCCTGGATGTTAGCATCAGCGCTGGCCTCCAGCAGACGTTTGGCAGCATCAGAACGAGCGTAGCGGGCAGCCAGGTGAAGAGCAGTTTCACCTGTGCGGTCAGTCTGATTGTGTAGGTTAGCGCCCTGGTAGATGAAGTCATTGATCACGTTGGCAGAGGCATCCTCCTCTTCTTCGCTGTTGCCCGTCTCCAAACCTCCCCCACTGCAGGATGCAATCATGAGCGGTGTGAATCCATCTGGACAGAGAGAGAAGAAGGAGAGCGGTTCATGAAAGGAGGTAACAGACTGCATGGTCAGCACCGCACAGGCCCAGTAACTACCGCAAAAAGACAGGAGGCTGCACTTCAAAGCAGCAGGCAGATCAAAACACAGCAACAAACAAATCGAATGTGGATTTGACACTTTTGCCTGGGTTGAATCATTACAGCTCTCGCCTTTCAATAACAGATTCTGATCAAGGCCCCGGCACAGGCGCAGCTTCAGAAGGAAAGCGAAGCTAGGGGGATAGAGGCCGGGGCTTGCTAAAGCTAGGCTGCTGCAAAAACGGAGCATTAATATCTAACTGTGAGAGGCAGCTCAGTCCGTCGACTTGAATAGGTTTTCTCCTCTTCAAAAGGATAGCAAACCCCAGATCTTGCAGATTTGGTCGATTCAAGTGCATCGATCCACGACGGGGGAAAAAGTGTGCTCTCAAGTTGTTAACCCTGTTACTTTGATTTTTCATAGCTTTTCTTCAGGGAATTTGGCACTTACTACAAAATTGGGTTTTTGCATTTGATACCTTCATTGGTTTTTATAACGTCGAATAGGGAAAAAAAAAAGAGAGACCCATTACTGGTCAAATGATTAATCTGATCAGGAATCAGTGTTTCCCCCCAGGCGCCTGGCTTCCAGCTGGCTGCTTTGAAGAAGATCCTTTACCCTGAGGACATGGGGATTTAGCAACTCCTACAAGCTCAATTGCACGCACACACACACACACACACACACACACACACACACACACACACACACACACACACACACACACACACACACACACACACACACACACACACACACACACATCGAGCCTGCAAAGCTATCCTTGTTAGGACATTGCATTAACTTTCATTCATTATGGACAGACTAACACAAACCCTAACTAACCTTAACCATAACCAATTCATGCCTCACCCTAACCTTAACCTGCCCTCAATTCACACCTTCCCCTAACCTTAACCAAGACCTCAGGAATAACGTTTTGCCTTGTCAGGACAGGACATTGGTCCCCATGGTCCACGATTTATACTGGAAAAGGTCCCAAAGAAGTAAGAAAAACACTCAAAAATGTGCACTCATGCATACAAAAGGACAAAAAACGTTCAGTCAGAAAAGGCACAAACCAATTCAGACACACACACACACGCTTTCATGTACGCACACATGCATACCTACACACCAACGCACATACACGCACACGCCCACTACTAGAATTGTACATTAAAAAAGTTCTAAGTCAATCTGCTGAATCTGTCGTTCCCCACTTATGACACCTTAAATCAAATCACTGTCTTCTTATGATCCGTTCTCACAAGTTATGACCTCACTGTGCACAGAAGTTGTGAGCGTAATTTTTCTTTAAAAGTTTAAAAGTATTTTTTGAGAGGTCTGATGAGGAGAAACCATCCTTATTTACAAGAAAAAATAGGTAATTTTCTGTAACAGAATTGTCTTGAATAAGATGCATTTAATCATCCTGAAAATGTCACAATTCCTTCAGAAAACTGATCCCATAGGTATATTCCCTCACAATAAGAGCTATGCTGACAGATGGAGCAACTACATATAATTTATTATTTTTTTAAAATCTTGGCATGTTTTGCTGTAAATAAAAACAACCAAGTCATCCAGAATAAAAATGTACCAAAATTAGGTACAGATCCACTGATTCAGCCCACATACGTTGGCTCGGAGCCTCTTATGATTTTATTAATAGTAAGTGAATAAGGAAGTAATCTGTCACCCACCTGGTCCCCGGACGTTGACATCCATGCAGTCATTTTCAATCTCGCCCTGAGGGGGAGTGGGAGCAATGGAGGGGATGCGCAGGTCAGCGGCGTCCAGGTGTTGCTGCGTCCACTGGCGGTGGTCTGTCTGATCGCCCGCCTCAAGTATAGCCTGCTCGTCAAACTGCTAAAACAGGGACAATAAGATGTTCGATGGCTGAAACTGAGCATGAATGAAATTAAATCAGAATATAAAAAATATATTGAACTTAACATTAAATCAATTATAAAATCATTCAAAAACAGCCTTCAAAAAAATTGGAAATGTACAATAAAGTCATTTTCAAATCCCATACAGGCCATATTAAGACTTCTGAAAGAAACTCTTGTTTAAATTGTAAAAAAGAAATTGTAAAAAGCATTTTTTTTTTTTTCAAGATGAGCTGGTGTGTAATTTTTCTGTTTCCTTACCTTGAAGCGTTTTGCATCCGAAGGTTCATCCTCTTCCCAATCATTCTGGGTGACATCCATGAGTGAAATGTCTGAGGTGTTTTTCAGTGGCCTGTAAGGATGCAGAACCCCGGTAAAAATCCACATCCTATACTGCTTCTATCTCATCCGAGCCACTCACCATTAGTGGTGCAATGCCGAAAAATAAAACCATTGATTAAATCCATACCCCACCCCTCTGCCCCAACAAGTCAATTAATGCGCACCTAAACCTGCTATCTCATTATCATTAATGATCCAAGTAAAACCCCCTTTCCCAAATTTGACTGATCACCAGTTACACTCATTTTGTCCCTCAGAACTAGCCCTTCACCTGACCCGCAAAGAAACAGGTGCACCAATGACAACAAGCGCCGCCGGTGAATAAACAAAAACTTACTTTAATCCCACCGAATCCTCTCCGACAGGCTCACGTCTCTTCTTCTTACTGGTCTCTGTGGTCTTGAAGCCCTCGGGGAGCCAGAGGCGCCCGTGCTCATGGCGACGCTTTCGGGCTGCCACCATCCCGACTCCGAGGAAGGCCAGTATCCCTACGCCGCCCAGGACCAAGTAGATTGGGTAGAGGTCGTGAGAAGGCTTGGGGTCCACACCACCTGGTAGGAAAAGTGACAACATGGTCAAGATGGGCCGAGGAGCGGACGTGGACTGGCAGAAGGTAGACCAGGACGTCCACGATCAGCCTGAGTGTTTGAGCAGCGCTATGTCCGGCACTTCTTCGCCCCACCGTTCCCACTCTAAAACCACCACAACCAGCAGCAAGCGCCAGAAACTGACTGACGATCCTCACCGTTTGTAAAGCTAGCTTCTACTATCTATTCTGTAATAATCAGAATTGCTAACCACTTTTCATCAAAAAAGGAAAAAAAGGGATGGGGCGTGATAAAAAAAAAGAAAAAGGGGAAAAAAAAGAACACCACCACCTCCTCTCCCTTTTCAACCCAGGGTACCAGGAGACAACTTTACCATTTCTTCTTTAAGAGAAAAAAAGGAGGGGGATTAATGAACTTCAAATTACTGCACGCGCTTTAAGCTGTAAAGACGAAGGATTTATTAGGATTTTCAAGATAACAAAGACTCCCAACTTCTAGCACACTCCCGATCAATTTTTCCCCTTCTCTTTTTTTTCCACTAACGATTTTGAAATGATAAACTCCCCCAACCTAAACCCTTAGAGATGCATTAAGTCCTGGTATTACATTCAGCGAGGTGAAGGTTGCAGCAGCCCCTCACACTGTGGGATGAAGTGCGTGTGTGTGCATGCATGTGTGCGTGTGAATGTGTTATCTGTGGACGTATATGTCTACATGTCTGCGAGAGGAAGAGAGACAGAGACGGAGTGTTAATTGTGTGAGTAGGGGGCTGAATGAGTTGATTTGCAACAATTAACCATTTTGGAGCCTGAAGCCAATGGATTTACACACTGAGGGAACGATTGATTGTTTAGGCCATGAGATTCACAATAGCATTTGTTCACCACTGCATAACAAATATACAATCAAGGAGTGCTGAGGTTAGGACCCGACCAGGGGGCGCTATCAGGTTGAGCGTGTGTGGAAGAGCACGTGTCTTATTCACTCGTGTATGAGTGTGCATGTGCAGACACAAAGCCTTAAAGGATCACACTGGTGGACTGCATGTTTTAGCCTAATTTACTCCAAATCACATTTATTTTGTAACACTACTAATCATCATGCCTTTCAGTTTCAGAACTTATTAGAGTTTTGGAACTGTCATAAAGAACATCAAAACTGCATGGATCATCTACATTATTGTTGTGTGGTGGTGCAAATGACTGGCCAATCAGCTTGCCCTGTACACAAATATGTCAGACCCTGTTAACGGCTCAGCAATGCTGTTTTCAGCAAATATTGCTCAAACAAGTAAAATCTGGGACTAGTTTCAGCACTGGACTAATATGCATTTGGTGCTCTACTGTGTATTTCAAGCAGCAGGATGGTATATGTGGGACTGGCTCAAAATAAACTACAGTACCCAGGTTCATCGTGTGGCTCACTGATGTGTTTTTAACACATCAACACTGGAACTTTCAACTATAAAGGACAACAAGTTTCAAGAACCTGCTGATGGATTTTAATGCCATACAGAAATGACAAGAAACCAGTGGGGGGCTGGGATAGTAGGGACATCATGAACATGGCAACAACATTTTTTTGATTCATGCAGACCTGTATGAAATGTACTCACTAAAAACAGCTTCGATGGTGTAGGGAACATCCAGTTTGCCACTGGAGGCCAGAGCCCCGAGGAAAGCTGCGGCGTCATTGGTGCTCTGGAAGCACTCAGTGGACTGCTGGAAGCACTGACGGTTGTCCACTTCCAAGTGGACAACTGAACTGTAGAGAGAAGAGGAAGCACACACAGAGGTCAGGGTACAGTCTGTGATAAAACCTATACTTAATAAATAAAATGGTTTGGGATATTCTTGCTCACCCTTTGATCTGCAAGTGATCCAGCTCCCTCCTCATTCTCCTGCTCTCTCCTGCCACATCATACAGGCTCCTCTTCACCACGTTCAGCAGCTTGCCGGGAACCTCTGACCATGTATCCACCGAGCGTTTGACGTTGTACTTCTTCAGCTCGTGTTCGTTCCCGTAATACGGATATACCATCATCTCGCCTTTGGCGTCCTTCCTGAATATCACATTGGTGCGGAGGACGCGGCTCAGCTCACGCAGGAAGCCGAAGGAGTTGTTGAGGAGCTGCTCGGGGGTGATGTGGACCACCAGGACCAACTGGCCCACGGCGAGCTTCTCAGGCATGTTATTAGCGCAGTCCAAGCCATCCCACTCGCATTCAGCATTGTTGCAGCCCTGATCGCAGTGGCTGTCGGCATAGTGGTCCTTGCAGTACTGGTCATACAGAGGACTGAAGAAAAAAGGTTATGTTAGTTCATTATGTTGGGTGTCATGACAGAGACAGGACACATGTTTCTTGTCTGTATATGTGTGTGTGATTCTGTGTGTGTTTCTTTGATATCTTCCTCTGGTGCTGCTTTTTATATCCTGCTTTGTTGTGTTCCAATGTAACGGGATTTATTGTACTTGTTTATGCATTTTCTATGTGTAATGTGAAGGGGGGCCACCGGTTCTTTTCATTGTGCAATCCTGTGTTGTTCAGTGACAATAAAGCTGAATCCTGAACCTTGATTGTAAGCATTATAGTGAAGAAGTTCAGAAATGTTATTACAAATATTGAACGACTGAAATTCTGGTCACTTGTCAATATAAATAAAACCCTGGCCTGGAAAAACAAAACCATGGTACCACACTGTGTATGAAAATTTCTCCATCTAAATTATAAATGCACATTTTAGATGCAAATTTTTAAGGTTCATTTCAGTCTGCTTTAGCTGTACGTTGGACAAGAAGCTCTTAATGCTGTCTAATCAGCGCCATATCAGGCCTGATCTTTAAATTTGAATCTTGTCTCAGTTCTAAATACAAACGCCACTCACTTGCACTGTCCCTCCAGATTCTGGCAGTCAAACCCATCGTAGAGACATCCAGCATTGTCACACTGCGAATCGCACTTCCCATCGTTGAAGTATCGCCAGCACTGCAGCGAGGCGGAGCAGTTCTTCCATGGGTCGTTGAAGTTGAGTGAGCAGTCGCCATTGTCCCAGCCGCACGCATGGTTGTTACAGAGCACGTCGCAGAACTTGTTGTGCTTAGCTTCCTCACACTGCGGGATGTCACAGGTGACCTCCACCTCGGGCGGTGGCAGGATGTCGTGGCCGAACCCTCCATGGAAGCTGTAATCCAGGATGTGGCATCGAAGACCGTTGAAGTTTGTGGGGCAGACGCAGTGGTAGAACGGCGCCTCGGACGTGTATTCGCATGTACCACCATTGTAGCACGGGTTGGAATTACAGGGGCTGTCGGTGGGATACTGGCACTCAGGCCCAGTGAAGGAAGGTGTGCACAGACACCTGGAATTCTTGTGGCCGGAGATGCAGGTACCTCCATTGCGGCATTGGAAGCTGCCACAGGCCTGGGCGTCATACTCACACGTGGAGCCGGTAAAGCCCTATAAGAGGAGGACAGGAAACACAGAAATCCTTAATTTATTGGCAGAGTGGCAATAGAAAATGGTTAGCATTGTCACCTCACAGCTAAGTTAATAATAACAACAATAATAAAAATAATAATCATTAAGCTTTTGGGTAATTCTCTGGCGAAGCAATATGATTTAATACATTGTCCTTAAAAGTGACAAAGATGAGTGTGTGTGTGTGTGTGTGTAGGAGTGTGCAGATACTCACAGGAGGGCATTTGCAGATGAAGCCATGCGGGGTGTTACTGGCGACAGCACAGGTCCCTCCATTGCGACATGGCTTTCCTTTGCATCCATCAAACACTGTGTCACAGCGTTGACCTACAGAGGAGTCGCACACAGAAAATGTTTCTCATCTTCTGTTCAAAAAAAGCCTCACATTTCCCCCAATGATTTCAGTTTTACTCAGACATGGACTGGCAATCACATCAGCAGGAGTGCACATTATCAAATGTCGCCCTCATTCAGCTGCTCACCTGTGTATCCTGTGCGACACTCGCAGCGGTAGTTGTTGGTGAGCTGGATGCAGCTGTGCGTGCCCCGCGGGTCACAGGGGTTGGACAGACACTCATTGACATCTCCCTCGCAGCGCTCCCCCACGTACCCTGCGGGGCAGATGCAGTGGTAGCCTCCGACTCGATCCATACACTTGCCTTTATTGAAACACTTGGGCTCTTTGGTTACTGGGTCAGTGAAGGGGTTGCAGTCGTCGATGTTGATCTCACAGTGCACACCTGAGGGAGGTATGCAGGCAAAGAGGGACTACAGTCAGTTTTCAGTTGTTTAGAAAAACGAATTAACTCCTTAATGTTTTATCAACCTTGAATCTGTGATGTTCATTGAATTCAAAGATCTCCTTTGTGATAATGTGATACAAACAACTTTATTAGTATGACAATTTTCTGTCAACCTCTGCTTCTAACTCAGTAGGTAATTCCTACATTTCCCAGAATGACATGTAACAAATTAAATGTTTAAGGTGAAGCCGAGAACTCTACATATTTGTGAGTGATCTATAGTCAGAGAAGAAGACAATCTAGGTTGAAGGAAAAACACCCTCGTGATTACCCAGTCTCATGGCTGTATTGCATTATGGTCCATCAAGGTTAAACTCAACGAAAAATGAATATATCAGGCTGTTGTATTGATTGACGATTGATTTTTTGCTTTGAAATTTCAAAAAACAAAGGTATCAGAGTTTTTCTTGTTAATTTGTCTGTTCATTTTCTTTGTAAGAGAACCTATTTTACTGTTTTTACTGTGAACTGCAGTAATCAGTGTAGGGGCTACATATGAGTGGAATTTGGTTCAAATGGATGTGCTCCTTCTAAACATCTTCTTTTTTAAGAACAAATTGGTAAAAATAACAAAGAAAAACAATCAAGTTGCTCTTGCATCAAGCACTATTATTATACATGGCCTGAAGATAGAAAAGGTGGACTTAAGAGACTTAAAGAGTCACAAATGAAAAACATTTCAAGAGTATCCTGCTTCCATAATGCAACACATTTTAGGTTAAAAGAGAGGCAGGACATGACACAGAGAGAGTGAAAACAATGAGCCTTAAAAATCAGGAATTTTCTCTCCACATTTTTTGGTTTCTTGATCAAAATACCTCCAACAACATGTAAGCTTTTTTGGGACATGCCCAACTCCGCTGGAAATTTGGGCTGACCTACAACGCACACTTCCCTTCATGTCTGAGAGAAAAATCGATGGAGTATTTGACAAGTAGAGGGAGGCAAGACGGGAGGAGGAGTTTTCAGACATGCCCCGGCTGCTGTTAAGCCCCAATTAATGAAGCGTGGAGAGGATGGAGAGGCAGAGTGGTGTGGAGGAGCGTGCGTGGGGTCTGCTGACCTTGGGTTCCCCGGGGACAGGAGCATTTGTAGGTATTGATCAGGTCAATGCAGGTGCCCCCGTTCTGGCACGGCTGGGAGAAGCATTCATTGATCTCGTCAGAGCAGTTGGTCCCCACGTATCCTGGCATGCACTGAGAGAGCGAAGGAACAAGAGAGAGAAGAAGAAGAAGAAGAAGAAGCAAAGAAGGAGGGAGGGAAGGAAGGCCGAGGGAGAAGAGAGGGTAAAGTTTAATCAATGTCTGACATGAAACAAAGATGTTTTTTGTTTACCTGGCTGTTTTCTGGCCTCCATCCTGCCAAGGCCAGCAGATCCTCTATTCCAGGGGAGATTAACATAACCTGTTTGTCTTCTATTTATAAACAGGCCTCTTCATTAGGGGTCTTGTGTTGTTTGAGCTAAAAGGATGCCTGCTGTACACCCAGAGATTTGAACTAATTCATGATACAAAATTGAGGTTTGAGATTTTAATGAACGGTAAAACGAGGTGAACAAGTTTGATGAAGTTAGATAATATTATAAGATCTTTGAAATGCCAAGTAGAGTGGCATTTAAGATTCAATTTGCAATTCAAATTAACCTTAAATTAAAATAAACCACGTGACACAAACGTATCATTAATTAAACCTCTAAAAGTTAGTAAAAAAGGTAACCCTAACCCTAACCCTAACCCTAACCCTGACCCTAACATATGTATATAACTGTATATAAATCTTTCAAACACCTTGCATTTATACAAGTATATTTAGATCTGATGCCTTCTGATTGCATCAGATCAGATTGCTAAATGCATATTTCAGTAGTATTTTACATTAAACAACAAGTTTTCTTCAGTGATGTTACCTTGCAGGTGTATCCACCTAAAAAGTTAGTACAGGTGGCTCCGTTCTGGCAGGGGTTTGGTGTGCATTCGTCCACCTGCTCTTCACAGTAACTTCCAGTATAGCCAACCTGGCAGTGGCAGTAGTGAACATTTCCTGCGTCCAGACACTGACCCGAGTTACGACATAGGTAGGCAACATCGACTCCTGCGCAGAGGGGATGAGACAGTGGGCTTTAGGTTGGTTTCTCACAGTTTAACTTGAGCAAGGGAGATTTGCTTAGCCTGCACATAAAGGGACACACGGGAACACAGAAATTTTAAACCAAGGCCATTCCCATCTTACCTCTCTGTTTGGCTGCCACCTCACAGGAGACACTTGGGACGTCACAGTAAAGTCCCGTCCAGCCGGTCTCACACTCACAGGTGTAGGTGGTTCCCCTCTGCCAGCAAGTTCCCCCGTTCTTACAGGGCGAGGAGTCACACCAACGAACCAAGTTCTGCAAGGTGCAAACACAAAGTATCAGCCTGAATTCACTTTTACCTGTGCAGTTTTTATCAAAGGTTAAAACTGCACAGTGTAATACGCAGTAGGAATTACAGGCTCAAGAAAAAACAGCTATACAGTAAATAAATCCCTTCTCCATTCTCCCACCTGACAGTTGAGGCCAGTGTATCCATGTGGGCAGGTGCACTTGTAGGTGCCATAGCTGTCCTGGCAGGTGCCGCCGTTCAGGCAGGGTTTGGAGTCACACTCGTTGATGTCATGCTGACAGTAGCTCCCAGTGAAGCCCGGCGGACATAAACACGTGAAGGTGTTGATGCCGTCCACACAGGTTCCGCCATTGAAGCAGGAGCTGCAGAGAAAAAATGGAAGAAATTCATAAAACTGAGTGAAAGTATTCTGCAGCTTTTTAGGAAGAAGAGAGGAGGAGAGCGAATCAATAACACTCTCATTACCTGAGCTGCAGGCAAATGCACATCCGATTTGTCCACAGAAGAAAAACATAACTACTTGTTTTTCAAGCAATGACCTACTTCATCACCAAATTTCCATGTTTTCTCACCTGGGAGCAGCATTGATGATGTTAAGGGAAACTAGTTTTGGCATTTTAAGAAACAGCTATACAGTTAAACTCTCATTAGGGTCAGACTACTTAACTTACTGAAACAGCTGCAATTTAGAAGATGCTGAGGTCAGCTGGTGTGCATCAAAACTCCACCAGAGGGGGCAGTGGTGGACAAGAAAATGAGGTCTACATTAACAGGAGAAACTGTTGATCTGAACAGATGCTCTTACTCATCAATCTGTGTAAATACACCCACTGACCAGAGTTCACCTGTCTGTCTTATTCCTGAATATAAAAGCTGTGGGGGTTGTTTGTGAAAGTAACAATACACTTTATGTTCTGGGAGCTGTGTACCTCTCAGTGCAGTCAGGAGTGTTATTTTCACAGTGGATTCCACTGAAGCCGGGAGGGCAGGTACAGGTGTAGCTGTTGACACAGTCAGTGCAGTTGGCTCCGTTCTTGCACGGGTTGCTCTCACACTCGTTGATGTCCTCCTCGCACTTTGTGCCCCGAAAGCCAGGCAGGCAGGTACAAAGGAAGCCATGCACCTCGTCCTTACAGAGGCCTCCATTGCTGCAGGGGTCTGTGGGTGGAGGGACAAAGCATTCCACTCAGCTTGTGTTTTGAAATCTTTGCTACATGCAGCTTTGGGTTTGTCTACAGTATATTAAGTAAAAGAGGCAAATAGAGAGAGACTGGAGAACATACTCGGCTTGCAGTCGTCAATGTTCGTTTCACAATTGCGTCCTGTGAAGCCCGGTTTGCAGCCACAGCGGTAACTGCCCAAAGTGTTCTGGCAGGTTGCTCCGTTGCGGCAGGGATTCTTCACGCACTCTTTGATGTCCACCTCACATGTTTGGCCTTGGAGGGGTGGAAAGAGGACACAGAGTAAATTTCACCTCTTCTTTGAACGATGGCACAAAACAAGTACACATGGGAGACAACAGTTAACTGGTTCCAAGGAGTGAAAGAAGTAAAACTAGAAGGAAGGAACTGTTGGTTTCTTTGTAGATAAAAGAGCTTGGTCTGTACCAGCTCTATATGGAAAGTGTCCTGAGACAACTTCTGTTGTGATTTGGCGCTATACAAATAAAATTGAATTGAATTGAATTGAATTGAATTGAATTGAATTGAATTGAATTGAATTGAATTGAATTGAATTGAATTGAATTGAATTGAATTGAAGGAAGCTAAGCAAGGAAATGGCTCTGATGAGGGAGTTGTGTCAAGCTAACATATTAGCATTTTAATTTTGTCCATATTCTAACCTATATAAATACACATCCATCCATATACTGTGAATACACTGAAGAAAGTACAAATCCTCTGCACAGCACTGTTATCTGTCAGCTATCCAAGTATTCAAAGAGAGAAAAGGGTGTGTTGCATACCGTAACTCAGCTCTACACCCAATCAGAATGTTTTTGAAGTGAGTGCTTGAAAAATACCGAAATAAATGAGTGTAAATCTAACATTATGAAACTGAAATGAGCCTCTCTTTGTCGGGAATTCCCAGCTGAACTGTATGACCTCTCCACTGACAGTTAGAAATAAATAGTTCCAGTCATACGCACAGATATGCAGGCGTTAACGTTTACCTTGCCATCCTTCAGGGCAGACACAGGAGAAGCTCTGATAGTCCTCTGACTCCTGACACACTCCTCCATGCTTGCAGGGTTTGGAGCTGCAGGGGGCCATCAAGGTTTCACAGTTTTCCCCTGAAACATAAACATGTCTATTAAAGCACACCTTTAATAAAAATTAACGACAAACTGCTTTTAACATTAACTTTCCCTGCATGATATCATGTAGGAGTCATGAACTTGGAGATAACCCAAGCCAAATGGACACAGAATCATCTTTCAATCAGTGCTATCAGAAGATTTTAGCCAGGTTCTGTCAGTGTTAAAGGCCTGCCGAGACATTTCCCTATCTGTTTCCACAACACATGGCTCTTACAGGAAGCTGGCTCCAGTTTCCGGCCATTGTGAAGCCATTTGCTGTTCTGTGAGACAGGAAGCAGGCAAACAGGAAATGTGTCAAGCACCCCGTTCCCACCCCGGCACAAGCAAGAGCCTTTTATTATTCAAAGTCCCGTGGATTTTTCCAAAAAGACGACTCGACAAATACAAGAAAATTTGCCCTTAGCCTTTCCATCATTATCTGTTTTGTCAAATAATAAGTGAGATGACATGAAAACATTTTCCAGGTCTCCTATCAGGGATGCCTGTGTATCACAGAGGAGCAGAGTGAGTCATAGGTTTGGTGTCTTTGAGCCCAGAGGAAGTCTTGCGGTTGAACTTTACTCGACAGTTATTTCATCCTCTGCACGTTTTTCCTCTTTGCCCAATAACTTAGAGTACACAGGCTGTGGAAAGTGTCCCCTCCCAGCACCGAAAAGCAAGAACACCAGGCCAACACATGGGCATATCAAATATTTTCAATAATATTTTCATACCAGTGTAAGGCAGGATACAGTTGCACTTGTAGCCTGCGACGTCGTCAATGCACGTCCCCTGGTTGAGGCAGGGGTTGGAGGCGCATTCATTGATGTTGGTCTGACAGTTTGGGCCTGCAGTTACAGCAGACAACATATTGCACACACTTCAGTTTAAGTTGAAGGTCAACAGTCAAGTGGTGCGGATGACATACAGACATGCAAGAATATCAACACACAGTCATGAGCACAACACAAGCACTGACCAGTGAAGCCCATGCGACAGGTGCAAACATATCCGCTAGTCATGTCCTTGCAGGTGCCTCCATTCATACAGGGGTTGGATTCACACTCATTGTTGTTGATGTCACAGTTTTTACCGCTCCAGCCAGAGTCGCACAGGCATTTATAGCTGATGGGGAGAAAACATTGGAAACTTTTAAATCTCTCTAGATTTTGTCTGGCAGATTCTTGTTACATGATCTGCTTCCACTCGAAATTCATCATCAGGTATATTTAGGGCTGTTTCCCCCTGTTTCCAATCTTTATGCTCAGCTAAGCTACAGTAAGCTTTATCTATTTTTTAGACTTTATGACTCTTCTCCACTTGTGATACAGTTACAGCAAGTTACACTACATTTTAGCATTTAACATCATTCTAATGAGGGGGAAAGAAATGTTTCTCATTAAATGTTAGTAGATATTTCTTGATTCATTACATCCTCATAAATACTTGTTTCACGACAAACACATAAATGCAATGTACAGGTGATTTTAACTGCTGTCTCACCCATTGATCTTGTCTTCACAGTGACCATGGATGCAGGGGTTGCTGAGGCACTCATTGACCTGGGAGAAGCAGGTGGCATCATGGTAACCTTCTGGACACACGCAGGTGAAGCTGTTGATGCCATCAATGCACGTGCCGCCATTGTGGCAGGGGTTGATGGCACACTCGTCGATATTGATGTTACACATGGTACCTAAAACAAAGTAGAGGATTCTTAAATCTTAAAGTCTCAAATTCTTAAAACTATGGTTCTCTGCTTTGGGAAATACACTAATTTGCTTTCTTGCCCAGAGTTAGACAAGAAGATTGCGACCACTTTGCAGTAGCTGATTAGCTTAGCTTAGCATACAGACTGAAAACAGTGGGAAAATGCTAGCTTGGCTTTGTCCAAAGGTAAACTCCACCTACCAGCACTGATAACTAATTAACATGTTGCATTTTGTTTGTTTAGACCACACAAAAAACAAAGTGTAAAACCAATAAGGTGTGGTTTAACATTGGGATATGTGCCGGACAATTTCTTGGTTGGGTGCAGTGACTTCCTGGAGTCTTGTCTTCACTGTGAGGTTGCTAGGTAGGAAGTCACTGCTTCCAGCCAAGAAATAGTCCTGCACATAATCCTCAGTAAACTGTATCCTTTTATTTTTTAACCTCGTCAAGCTAGCTACTTCCGTCTGTTTCCAGTCTTTATGCTAAGGTAAGCTAACTGCTTTCTGGCTATAGCCTCATATTTAATGGACACATGAAAGCGGTATTGACCTTTTCATTTGAATCTCTGCAAGATATTAATTAACATACAGTGTCAAACTATTCCCTTAAACTGTTGTTGTACAGACAAAGAAGCGGCTTCAAAGGAAACACCCGTCAACTGTGCATTTTTTCACTCTGTTTAAAGTATTATTTTAAATTCACAATGCCAAATCACACTGCAACACACAAAGATGCCTCACAATGAAGTCTATATTTCAGTGCAGTGAATGTATCAATTTCCAGAAACATGAGGGGTTTTAAGTCCCTCTTTGTCGGCCACTTGAAACGTTGACGCCATTCAGCCTGGTGCCACGCATTAACATAAAGGCAGCCCATTTAGCTTTAAAGCAGGGGCCAGCTTCCAAGCTTTTAAAAGCTCAACTTTCAGGAATCTTTCAGGGAATCTTTTCTCCTGCTCAAATCCCAGGTGACTGTGTGCGCCACAGTGTGTGTGTGTCCTCTCTCTGTATGGGAGGGCAGGTTGCGTGTCCTAACAGCAGCAGGTTGGGGACAGGGTGGAGCTGGAAAGTGACACCGGTCGAGCCTCAGAGGAGCGTGCTCACTCGCTCGCCATCTGTCACCCTCCCCACCAAGACCCACACTCCTCTGTCCATACGTTCAACTCTACAATCCTGCACCTTAAACACTTGTTTTGTCTGCTGGTCACCTGAGACAGTCGACACGTTCAACATGTCTTACATTAAAGTTACAGTCAGAGAGAGGCTTTCTGCAAATTGTCTTCTCTTTCATTCTACTTTATTTCATCATTTTGTGTATATATATAAAATTTCTCCTCTTTAATTTTAGCTTTTGTAGAGAGAAGATGGACAACAGGTTGAGCTGAATCCTCTGCCATAAAGCAGCCACATGTTTCAACAGGACCAGCTCTCGTGCAGTTGCTTACCCGTGTAGCCGGGTTCACAGGCACACTCGTAGCCATTGATTTTGTCGATGCAGGTCCCAGAGTCACAGGGATTGCTCTTGCAGTCATCAATGTTGATTTCACAGTCGATTCCTGTCAGAAAGTTGCTTTCAGTAAACTTGAATATCTGAAAAAAGCTGTGTTTGCACCTCCATATTTATATGTGTGTGGGGGTTACCCGTGGTGCCCTTGGGGCAGCTGCAGATGTAGGCGTTCTCTCGGTCCTGGCAGGTGCCTCCGTTCCTGCACGGCTGACTCAGACACTCGTTGATGTTAGTCTCACACAGCCGGCCGGTGTACCCAGGGTTGCAGTGACAGCTGAAGGAGGCCAGGCCGTCGATGCAGGTACCATAGTGGCACGGGTCTGAGTAACACTCATTGATGTCCGTCTCACAGTGCCTCCCAGAGTAACCTGGCAAAAGAGTTGTCTTCCTTTGAACTGATGTGGGTGTGTCTATAGGGTGTATTTCACTTGTTTGTTTTTCAATTCTAAACTTTACACTCCCTTAAAACTTCCTACTCTATAATTTCAGCTTTTGTTGCAACTCGTATACCTTCAGTGCACTCGCAGGTGTACTTGTTGGGTCCGTCTGTGCACTTGGCGCCATTTTTGCACGGAGTGCTGGCACACTCATCGATGTCTATCCGGCAAAGGTTCCCAGTGAAGCCTGGAAAAACAACAAGAGGGTGTTGCTGTGTGCATGTGAGCATGAGGGAGTGTGTGTGTGTGTGTGTGTGTGTGTGTGTGCGTGTGTGTGTGTGCGTGTGTGTGTGTGCAGACGTGTCTACTACTGTGTTCTCACCATTTCAGACCAGTGCCTCTCATAATCCTGAGCTCATACTATAAGAGCTCTCGACGAATCAGAAATCTGCATGTTAATTAACAACTGTGCAACACTACAAACTCTCTATTTTCCCTTTCACTTCTTTTCAGCACGACTCTAAAGGCAGAAGGGAGAGTGGGGGAACCAATTCGTGTAAAGCGGGGGGGAGGGAGGGAAAGAAATGAGGAAAGAATGAAAGTTGCGAGGCCTCCTGACCAAGGGGTGAGAGACAAAGGAGGGCCTGTCTGCACAGCGCAACGCCAAACTGAGCCCATTGCCTCCTTTGTCCCCTAAAACCTTACCATCACAATACGCATTCTCCCGTCTTGCTTTCACCCCTTCTCCCCTACCCCCCCACTCCTTTCCCGCCTCTAAAAGAACCAGCTTGACCTTTGACCCTCAACTATTCAAACTCCTTGTCATTCAAAATCAACCAGCAGGCTTCCTCTTTTTTCGTGGAGTTATTCTCATCTCAGATATTTTCTTCTCGTTTCCCCCTCTGTCACACAGTGGTACAGTCCAAGGGCTAGTGGGATGTTGTCTGATGAAGAGATAAAGTACTACCCCACCCCTCATCCACCACCCCTTCGCCACCACACCACCGCAGGAACACACAGGTGGGCTAAGCTACAAAGACTCAGTAGCAGCTAATCCGGTGAGGAAGTATTTGTGTGGCTGGCGGCGAGCTGATTTCTCCCAGTGGACTTAAACTATTCACTGTTTCTGGCATGATGTGAGGACTGCAGCATGGACGCAGTGGACACATGCACACATGTGTGTTTTCAGTGCACATGTGCGTACACATATACATACATACAAACTGTGATTAGAGCTTTATTAATCATTAATAAATCATTTACTATCATCACTTTTAAGGTCAGCACCAACTTTTGGGTTGTCAGGTTGCAACATATTGATTAATGAAAAAAACAATTAATAACTGTATTATTACCAAAGAGAGGATAAACATCAGCCAATTTGTAATAAGACTTTATAAGTCATATCTAATGCCTTATCAATGGTAAGTAATTTTACTCTGGCTGGTGTTTATCATTTTCCCTTTGGTAATCATTCCATTATTAATGTTGGTAATTATTAATACGTGCTTAATAAGCTATCAATAAATGGATCTTGGTCTTGCAGCCGTCTTTCATAAGGTCAATGGTCAAACGATCCCATCAGTCAAAGGCATTTTTCACAAGTTGCCAACCAATAAGTTGTTGTTATTAATGGCTTAAAACTGACCCATGAAGTGTGAGTAAAATATGCATTAAAGCTGTTACTGTGAGTCTGTATAACCATGTATGTGCTTCAAAAAGCCATCTGCCAATTCCAAAAATGTTGGGACGCTGTGTAAAAAATTAAAAAAACATTTTGACAAATACTCAACCAAAAACAGCACAAAGATAATATGTTTCATGCTTTACCTCATAAGCTTCACTGATTTTTGTAAACTCTTATTCTGTTTCAAACACACTGGGACAGGAGCAACTAAAGACTGGGAAAGTTGTGGAATGCTCCAAAAACACCTGTTTGGAACATTCCACAGGTAAACAGGTTCATTGGTAAGAGATGAGAGGATCATGATCACAAGCAAGGATGGAGCGAGGTTGTGATCATGATTTTATTTTGCCAGTAATGGCTGCATTGTTTTCCTTTCCATGTGTTTTGTGTGATTTATATGAGCAGGAGCTGCCACAGTTGAGTGAAGAATTAGATTTTGGCACGACACAGGCCAGCACAGGCTTAGAAATGAAATGCGAACCACACGTAAACTTCTGAATCAACAGCAAACAAAACAGTGAATATAATAAAGACGAAAAAAGTTAATGCAATAATCCAAAAGTGAATGATTAGTTGTTTGCAGACCGAGAGGGGAAAACAACACCGCTCTCTTATGTAAGCAATGTTACCATTTTCAAGCAGTGGGAAAGAAGCCGGAACAAACCTCAGCGGTACAAATTAAGTGGGTTTTTTTTGCCAAGATGTGAAGCAAAAGTTAAGTTTCTTTGCAGTTCAGTTACAGTGTTCCAAAATGCACTCCTGACTGAAATCAAAAGAGACTGAAAAAAAAAACCCACTATAACAGAATTTTTTACCCAGATGCACACATGCACACACAAAAGGTGACTCAGAAGTGTAAGAATGAACAGGGATGCATACACACACACACACACACACACACATCATGCTCCTCAGCAGCCAAAGGGGGATTTATCCCCAGACTGCTGGAATCAGACATTTCAATGTCTCTCAGTGGGGTTTCCATGGCTATTCCATGTACAGAAATAATAAGAGGGGACCCTCGCCTCAGGCCTGGCTCGCAACGGGGACAAATTTACATCTCAAGCAGGGCGGTTGAGACCCCTTCCCCTTCTTTACCCCTCCCTTCCTGCTTCAACGGTTTGTGCATATAACCACCCCCCATAACCTTCATCTACTCTCCCAAAAAAACACATTCACCACAACCACTTTGTGCCGCTTCGTCACATAACCCTCTCTCCCTGTCACACACACGGTTTTCTTAGGCGTTAAGCTCTTGTGTTCACTCTTGTACCCCCTCTCTATTAATTGTAAAGCTTCCTTGTTGGGGTGCCCTTCTTTCTCTCTTTCTTTCCGTTTTTCCTTCTTCCTTTCTTTTTCTTCTCAACAGGAGGAATCCTGCCCCTCTCCACCCAGGCTGCCTTTGATCCACCCAACTCAGAGCTTTGCTATTTTCCTACCCAAAAAGAATAATAATAAAAAAAATCACTTCCACCTCAATGATCCCGTTGAAAGAATGCCTGACAAAAAACACATTTGGGGAGTTTGAAGATGGTTCGTTTGCTTTCCTCTTTTCTCTCTATTCAAAATGTAGTAGTTGTGTTCCTTCCTTTATGAACAAAACATCAATACCCCTTGTCCAAATAGTGTAACTCCAATGGCATTTCTGGAAAACAAAAAGCCTACAGCAAAACATCTTGGTGCCCTCAAAATAGACTAAACCACTACCTCACTCGCCACCACAACACAGAAAATGTCATTTTATGGCGTGTAGAAGTAGCTCAGCATGCTATTATTAGCTCTCCCTAGTTCCCAGTCACATTCAAAAGTCTTGTTTATATCCACAACTTTCTGCTCACTCATCAGACTTTTAGAAAGGGATAAGAAACTTGTTTAAAAAAGTTCAAACTTCCTCAAGCCTCTCCCTATAGATTTTTTTTTCCCTCTCCTCCTCGACTGCTGCGTTCGTTCTGGGCTACCCGGCCCTGCGTAAGCCTGCCTCAGGGCTGGGATTAGTTCCCGTCCAGAAAGGTGTTTTTGTGTGTGTGTGTGTGTGTGTGTGTGTGTGTGTGTGTGTGTGTGTGTGTGTGTGTGTGTGTGTGTGTTTGTCTTTGAGTGAAACAGAGAGAGTGAGCAAGGTGCAGAGACAGAGAGAGACAGATCGACCTCTGTGCCCCCTGGCCCCGAGCCTCCTCCCCCTCCCTTCCTTCCTTCCTCCCCCTCCTCCTCCTCCTCTGCAGCAGTACGGCAGCCTCACCTGTGGGGCACTGGCAGTGGAAGGCGTTGATCTTGTCGATACACTTGCCGTTGTTCAGGCAGGGGCTGTTGGCGCACTCGTCGGTATCGATCTCGCAGAACTCCCCCTCGTAACCTGGCCAATTAGCAAGGGAGGACCAGGAGGGAGATGGATTGGTTAGAAAGAGACACAGTGAGAGGCATTTTCACACTGCTGCTATATAGAGCTGTAACAGATACACATCATATACAGCGGCTATTTAAATAGGAGTAAACCTGCAATTTGCGATTATTTTCTGAACTGATTAATGGTTCAGAAAAAGAGCCATTATGATTTGAGCAAAACTGAGAAGCTAGCGGTAAGACATTTGGCCTTTTTGCTTAAAAAATAACTTATCGATTGTGAAAAACTTTGTTTCAGCTCTGTTTTTAAGATGAACTGATTAATCATTTAGATGATACAGTGTCAGAAAATTGCTTTTAAATCAAACGCTTAAGTGATTAATTAAGTGATTGTCTTACCTGGCATGCAGATACAGTGGAAGTCTCCTATTTGGTCCAGGCAGGTGGCCTCATTCATACACGGGTTAGACATGCACTCGTTGATGTCCAGCTCACAGCGCGGCCCCACGTAACCCCGCTGACACTTACACTGGAACGAGCCCTTGGTGTTTATACACTTCCCTGCATGCTCACATGGGTTGGAACCTGTTTAAACAGATGATTAGTTTAACTTTGCGTTAACAGGCCGCCGTGTATGTACAAGACAGAACAAGGAGCAATTTGACCGTTAAGACATGACAATGAGATGATTTAGAAGGTTTAGTGTTGTTTGACGAAGCCAAACCAAAGTTTCGACTCTGTGTGATTACAGCAATAATACCCCTGAGGTTGCTATTTACTGCGATTATGGGCACAATTGTGGGCACCAAAGTACCCACAATAGCAGGAAAGAATGAGCTCGTATTGCGCCTTGTATAAAAGAGTTATCTGTGATGGTTGAAACTGGTTGAAACGCTTTCTTGACAGTAGTTTAGTTAAAACAGCTCCCTGACATAGCCAAAGTTTAAATGTGTCCTCAATCTTTCAGGTTTTTTGGGCTGACACTAAACAACAGAGTTTGCGGGTCAGGTAGTGTGAGTTTTACCCAATGAGCACTCGTCAACATCCTGATCGCAGGAAGCTCCGATGTATCCTGAAGGGCAGGTACAGAAGTGATTTCCGCTGACGGGGTTGGTGTCACAGTTGGAACCTTTCTGACAAGGGTTGCTGATGCAGGCATCATCCAGCTGGCACAGCAGTCCTGGTACACAATACAGAAGGTAGACTTTTTAATCCTGGACTCAACATCCTTGAATCACTTCTATCACTTATATGGGGAGAGCCAAAGATTTTAGGCATCAAAGTCTGTCTACAGGTCTTGGGGAGAACTATTGCATGTGTGCAAAAAGTTGTGTAAACCCTTGTATGGCTCCACAGGTGGAAAAATTGCAGGAATTGTCTCGAGTGATGCGACTTGAGTCAGCGTAACACACCTGAATTTCCACCCAAACTGTTGGCGGTTGCATTGTGGGTAATGTAGGCACAGGGAGAAGAATGTGTGGAATAGTAGAGAGAATGTCTCTGGTTCTCCTGCATCTATTTTGATGTTGATGAAGTACAACAGATTTACTACTAAAAGTACACGTGGCAACATGTATTTACTCTGAAACAAAAATTAAATGGAAGAAAAAGGGGAATAATAAGACATCCAAAACCACAGGAGAAACCAAAGACCAGCATTTATTTATCACTCTCTCTGGATGGAACACTTACTCACTCATGTACAGCCGTTACTTGTCATTTATTACAACCCATATCCTTCACACTCCACAGTAAAATGTCATTTTAGAGCCATCTCTACAGAATTTAAGAGTGTAAGGCTGTGGCATTTTCAAATGAAGCTGTTTCCTGTCATGCAATGAGCCAAATTCCTGTAAATCAAAGCAAATGTGCAGATACCTGTGCGGCCATGGGGGCATTCGCAGTAGAAAGAAGCTACGCGGTCATGACAAGTGGACCCATGGTGGCACGCCGCACTGGCACAGTCATCGATGTTCTCACTGCAGTCGTCCCCAGTCCAGCCGTTCACACACACACACTGGTAGCTGCCGTAGGTGTTGTGGCACGTGCCGCCATTTTGGCAAGCGTTGGGCATAAGCTGGCATTCATCAACATCCTCTGTGCAGAGCTGACCTGTGAGAGAACCAGGGATCAGACCATTAAAGTGCTCAAGTGATAATAATGTCAGTCTCTTAGCTAAGAAAGAGCATTGACACATGTAATGGAACATCTCTATACACACCTGTAAATTCTGGTTTACACTGGCAGTTGTAGGTGTTGACTCCATCTACACATGTCCCTCCATTCTGACACTCGTGACCTGGACAGTCATCGATGTTGTGGTTGCAGTTTTTTCCTGTAAAACCTGACACAAAGAAAGAAATATAAGTAAGAGACTCAGATGTATTTGTTTCAGTGTGGATTTGTATTGTTTTCACAGTGTAACTTCTATATGTACAGAATTCGGAACAACAGGCCACCATTTACAACTACAAGAGTGAAACTTCTCTACAGTTAAATGTGGTCAACGGTCTTTTTCCTCCCAGGAAAGAAAGCAGCTGTACCCTCTCGACGTCTGTGGTAACCTCGCCATGTAATAACATCCACTCTGCCATGGATGTTACTACACGGCGGGTTACACTCAGTTACACAAGGGGCAACCACAGACTGCACATGTGGCATGATGGGTAACAAAAAATGAAAATCAAAACTATTACAAGTCATTACTGTCACTGCCTTTTGGTCATCTTTATGAAAAACGTCATGGTGATTGAATAGTTTCTTTACTTCTGACTGCAACATGTACAGCTCATAAAGCTGAATGATAGCGAAGTCTAAAAACATGTTGCATACGTTTTAAGTGAATTTCAGATATTTCTGCAAAATAAAATGTGAACCAGTGCACGTTGGTAGTACTGTACTTCCACACGGATATATCCAAGTGCACATGACAAGATGGAAATTAATGAATGCATTTTAAAATGTTATTTTCATGTGGTAATACAGAGGGACGTGACAAGTATGCAACAAGGGCCTCGACCTCAACTTGAATTGAGGAAGTTAGGATTACACGCATCTCAAAATAAAGCTTTTTATTTTGGGGGTTTTCTGGTAGAGTCAGGGTATTTAATGGTATAGAAGCATGACATGAATGCTTTGCCTATAGGAGAAGAAGGAAAAGCAGGTGCCTTTATTTTGTCAAAGTATATACTTAAAAGATGAATCTTAATCACCGCAAACATGGTGTTTCCATTCAGGAAACATGTACATTTATTTCAATGATGAAACAGTAAGAAAGCTTTCTTGATCAGCAACATCACAAGTGAAAAACAACCAATGTGCCCTGTAGAAACTTTTCTAAATAACAAAGACGTTCTCAAATACATTTCCTCCCTCACAAAACACCTGCAAAACCATTTGTTTTTACCAAAAATTTGAAATCCACATTGCTAACAACCACATTTGTACTGATGCACTCTGCTTTTCTTGGCATATCACCATTCAAATAGTATGAAACCAATGGTTGTATGCATGTGTCCTCATTGGAATGCGCAAGATAAAACAGACCCACTCATAAAAACATTGGTAACAGACAGACAAGATGCAAAAGTAGCATGCATGAAGGTGATGAGGCAGGGGGCAGGACCATAGTCCCAGTAAGCTTTGCTTCACTGCGCTATGTGAAAAGGATGTTGTCCTTTGACCATTTCCTTACGATAAGCCCCAATGCCTTCCGGCTCTGCCTTGTTCACACACTGTACACACCAGAGCAGAAACACACATGAACACAAACACACACATGCAGGACATAACATAACAGGAACAGCCCTACCTTAAATGACATCATTGCTTAACCAGCTACTAGCAGGCTTTCAAACTCACGGAGACTGAATAACCTAACCTTTATCCAAGAGGATCACATGATTCACGTCAGCTTGCAAATGACTGATCTTGTTGGATATTTCATCTTAATATTTCTTTAAAACTTTCTCCCTTTTGACGCCCATTAGGTCCCACAAAGTGGTCGGTACTTTTCCGGGGTCCTCATTAACACAGCAATTAAAAAACTAATCAAATCAATGAGACCAAAGAAAGCAGTATAAACCAAGCATAAAGAACTGCAGATGGAGGGCAGGAAGTGATTTTCAGCATAGGAAGCACTAGAACAAACACCCAAAATGCTGATGTTTTGCATTGTTTACTGTTGCTCAGATCAATCAAACGGAGAAACCACAAGGAGCTTTTATCAAGTACCAAAAGTTGGGTGAAAAATGCAAAAAAAATTGCTGCTCAGTTAATCGACATAATCGACACACATAAGACAGGAAGACAGGTGCCTTCCACACAAATAATGTACCCTATGTTGTTTCACGACGACCCACGTCTTATGTGGCGTTTCAGTGGACTTTTGTGAGTGATTAACCTAACAAACAACTGTTCAGCACCACGGTGCTGAGGATCTAAATTCTGGTCTAACCAGCAGATCATCACATCAATTAGCACTTCTAAACCTCCTCTAATGTACATGTAGCTCCCCAACCATGATTTAAGTGTAATATCCTTACCTGGAACACAGGAGCATTCATAGCTGGTCTCTCCCTTCTGGATGCAGGTGCCTCCATTCTGGCAGGGTGACGGGTTGCAGGGCAGGTACCGGATCTCGCAGTGCTTCCCCGTGTACTCCAGCGGGCATTTGCATCGGTAGCCTCCAACATCATTGATGCACGCCCCGCCATTCTTGCAGGGAGATGGGTTGGCATCACACTCGTTGACGTCCTGTTTGCAGGTCTTTCCAGAAAAGAAGGGCGTGCATGTACAGATGTAGTGGGACTCAATGGCAGAGCACTGGCCGCCGTTGGCGCACGGGTTTGAAGCACAGGGGTCGGCTTGTTGGCACAATTTACCTGAGGACACGGAGAAATGATATTCAAAACTCTCAGAAAATGACACTAAAACTATACTTTTCGGCACAATCGCTTAAGGAATTACTGTACTGCTTTACTGAAAGAAGATCAAAAAGTCAAGTTGAGCTCTAATTGTGAGAATTCAGGTTTTTCTGATTGATATTATTTTTTAAAATCCAACCACGATGTAAGATTAGAGGCAGGTCTGTATGCTTTTTCCTCTATTTTATGCTTTCCTATCCAATTGATCACCTTGCGACTCCTCAGGTAGCTAGAATCTACCTGTCTGTTGTTACAATACTGTCGTGAGTTACCTGACCATCCAGGTGGGCAGTGGCACTTGTATGTCTGGAGACCCTCAAGCTCACAGGTGCCTCCATTATGACATGGTGAGCTGATGCAGACATTGTTGATGGGCGTCAGGCAGCGGCGGTCAGTGTAGCCCAGCTTGCAGGTGCAGCGGAAGTCCACTGTATTCCCCCTGGACTCGGTGTGGCACACGCCACCATTCATGCATGGTGAGGTGCTGCATGGGTCACGAAACTGGCAACTGCTTCCTACGTATCCGTCCCGGCACCTGAGAAAACACAAGTGGAGAGGTCAGGAACATTTTTCATAGCCACTGAAATGAGAAGGCTGACGAAGATTAAGTTTAGAGGAAGTTAAGATCAGGAAAGGGATCACACTGTCAGACAAACTCAACTTGTTGTCCTGCCCTGCTTTTAGGTGATAAATTATCAAACAAAATTCTGAACACCCACATTTATATAATGAATAGTAAAGAACTTACTAATGAGCTAATAGAAACATTCAACCTACAAGATATATTGGTCTGCTAATAAATGTCTTTTCTTTATTTATTTTCCTCAATTAAAATTAGCATTACAAAGAGTGTAATCGGTCAAAGGGAATTCCCAAACACTATTTTCAGCCATCAAATCTTTTTCAGCTCAGCAATGATTGAGGAGTTCACAGGGGCAAGGCAACATTTCAGAGTAGCAAGGGTCATCCCTTTGTGCTCTACTGTGCTTGTAAATTAGCTGCTTGGATAACAGCCTTTACCTATAGGACTAACTATCCATTTCTCTTAAACGATGGGTTTGTCCTGCTGTTTTTACAACACAGCAACACGGCCATGAGAAACTATGCTTTAAATGGGACATTCGTCTTTCTACCGTAACACCCCCCCCCGTGAACAATGTGTTTCAGGCTGTAAAATAGTGGTCTGAACTGAGGGAGGAGCAGGACAAACTCCTGTGATGTTTCTCACAGGTTCTGAGTCATAAACACCGCTCGGACCCCAGCGAACAACAAGTTCCCAGACAGAGAGATAGAGAGAGAGAGAGAGAGAGAGAGAGAGAGAGAGAGAGAGAGAGAGCTGCTGCACATCACAGAGACACATTCACACATTTACAATTACAATGAGACGTGTTGAAGGGTGTCCCCTGAGGATACGCACGGCTCAACAAAGGGCCACACACACAGAGCATGCACACATGCATACCGACACAGTGTGCAGTCTTTTACACACACACACACACACACACACACACACACACACACACACATACACAGAGGAAGATTACGCATGAAGATTACGCGCGGGATCTCGTATGTTCACATTCACAATTGCATGCACAGCCACACACGATACTGTAGGTGATGGTCATTGAAGGGAAACTCCAGCTGAAAAATGTCATGTGAAAGTCGTTTTCAGACGGTACGAAGATGACAACTTGACAAACTGAGTTGAGAAACTGATGGGCATTTTTTAACTATTACCCTACCTGACATTTTCTAAACTTAATGATCAGCTGATTTACCAAAAGGTTTTGTTTATATAAATACCAAAATAATGCCTTTGTATGACCTTTTCCACAAACAGGGCTATGAGTTCAGTGAGCTTGACCAGGTGATGAGGTGCAGTAGATGCCCTTTGTGCAGCTCTATTTGACACCAAAACCATCCACCTCAGACCTGCTACAGAAGATTAGACCCTCACTACCTCCATATTCCCATATTCATCACCTTCAGAGATTCAATACTGTTGTCACCAAAGCTGGGTGGCCAGGGAGGCTTGGTCATTACAAAAACAAAGCATCCACTCTACTAGCACAGGAGACAAGCATAGCAAAAATCTGCACTGTTTGGAATTCTTCTTCCTAATCCGTCCTTTCCAAAAGTCGAGACACAAGAAAAGCAGCCATCATGGCACCCTTCAGCAGCTCTCAGGGCTGAAATGTGCTTGCTTTGACCCTTTTGTCAGCACTCATTCATCCTGAGGACAAGGCAGCATCTATGCTACAGTGTTTGAGCTGCAAGCCAACATTATGGGAACTTCAAAGCACCGTGCCACCACCTCAGTGCTCGTTATTCTTCCCTCCCCAGAGAGGATTTGCTCCAGCATCAGACAAGGGATGGGAAGAGGATGAAACGGAAGACAGTGCGGCGTAACCTCTGTCAAGAAACATGAAAGATTTCTGAAAAGAGAATTCCTGTGCTGAGGAAAATTACATGGGCAGTGTGTAGAAATCAAAATTTCTAAGGCTTTTTCCAGCACAAACTTGACAAATAACAGGTCTGTTTGAATACTGTTGTGTTTAAGTCTCACGCAGAACAAATACTGTGCATAAAGCATCCCGCAGACATCAAAGCAGCCTTTCCAGGACATTAAAACCCGCCGTCACTCTCAAATACCTGACCAGAGCCAACAAGTCTGTTAGCCCTGAGGGGCTGGCAGGACCATGTCCCCAAACATTCCCAGGGGGTCCAGTGTGTGTGTGTGTGTGTGTGTGTGTGTGTGTGTGTGTGTGTGTGTGTGTGTGTGTGTGTGTGTGTGTGTGTGTGTGTGTGTGTAAATGGGGACCGAGCTGTGGCCCCTCTGTAGGGACAGGCGTGTGTTTAGACAGGGTCTCCCTCTCAGGGGATTAGACAGCCTTCGGACTGTGGTAAGGAAAAGAAAACATCACATGCTAGGCTGCCCGCTGCATAAACAGTAGTAGTGAGTGGTGGCATGTCACTACATAGAGAGTGCTACCTTGGCTGGGTGTCATGTAGCCTGGTTAGCATTGTAGCATTAAAGCCAAACAAGCAGAGAAGCTGAAAAGTCCAGTTACATTCAAATTCTCAGGAATGTTTTCTTAACAATATCACAGCCAACTATTAAGTTATTAGTCGAGTCAAAGTAAGGGCTTTATGTTCTGCAACATATGACACCCTCTATTAATAAGTGCTGTATTCACTAAAACAACAGTATAGTGAAAGGAAAATAATCCAAAGCAGAAAACTAAAGACTTTGAAACAATCTTTGATTACGACGAGGGCTGTTGTTCCACATGGCAGCAAAAGGATGCCACACAAGATTTTTTTTAAATGCTAACCGGATTGGGTAGCAACCAGACATGAACAATCCACATAAAACACAGTGTCTTAATCACTGTCAACCTAAAAGTCCCTGTTTTGTTGAAAGGAAAAGGTTGGGTCTTTGCATCCGTACTGTATCAGAAATGCTCATGTTGACAAACCAAGCTGATCTGTGATGATTAGCAAAGGAAACTAATGGAAATCTTGCTGCTGTTGCAATGCAAAAGACACCAGAATTTCACTTGGTCAACAGGATGAATCTACATCTAATGTATCCGTCAAGTAGCGCTCATTGAAAAGTGGTAACAAAGTGCTTCTGTTGCGGTAACTTGATGTAAGCTGTGGTATAGCTGGAAATTCTTGCACATAATTTCTGAGCATCCGTATCCAGCCCCTTACAGTGCATGTGTGTGTGTCAGAGAGATGCGGGGGGGGGGGGGGGGGGGGGTTGTCAGTGGAGCGAAGCAGCAGATCTGGCTACTAGAAGGCCAGTCCAGTTAAGTCCCGGCGGTGGCGGGTGCTGAGGTCGTGAGGCGCCACACGAGCTCGCTGGAAAAAGGCCGCAGGGAGCAGGTGCGCATGTTAATGAGGAGACAGCAGCTGCTGCCCCGGCCATTCACCCCCTCCTCACACATCCCTTATCCCACCACTCTGCCTCCTTCCTCTCCATGGCACCCCATCCTACTACTGTCCACAGACGGGAGCCATGCACTGCAAAAAAATAAGCTCATTACCTGAGTCATTTTGAGGGGTTTTTTAATTAATACTACTAAGTTAGTTTGTGGTGAGACTATTTTTCAAATAGGATCTGTTTATAAAGAAACATTTAATCATTTAATTTATATATATATATATATATACATATTAAAATACCAATAAAATTATTCAAAGTGTGCAGTTATTTCAAGAATATCTTTTTACTTCAGAGTTAACACTACTTTAAAGGATGTCTTGAGTTGGACTTTTTTTACAGTGTTGGTATTTGAATGCCCTCCCACTACTTAGTGAAGAAATGAAGAGTGAGACAGGAGGAGAAAAGAGAGGGAAAGAGAGCGAAGGATGAGTGGGCCCATTGTTTTTCCTCCCTATTCAGAGCTGACCACAGGCCGAGGCGTATTCAGCTGTTGCACCTCCTCTTCCCTCTCCCTCCCCTCCTCTTTCTCCCTCTCTGTCTCTAAAACCTATTTCTCTGAATCTTCTTTCATTATGGCTCATCCCAAAAAATTTTCTCCTTTTTTTCTCATTATTGGTCCACTTCCTCTGTTCAAAGCCGTATGGTTGCTGGCATCCACTTGCTCCCCTCTGTGCACCTTCTTTCCCTCCAAACCCCCTCGTCACTCCTCCTCCTCTAAACCCCCGTTCCCTTTCATTTGTAAGACACCACATTAGAATTTATAAGTCTCAACTGACAACGGCTCACTCCCCCAAAAAGCTTCTTCCAAGTTACTCCAGGCTGCTCTGCAACTTTTCAGTGGTCTGCGATGTTTGAGGCCAAGCATCAGGCAAAAGAAAAGCTTCAAATCCAAAACACACACAAGCAGCGGGACAAACAAAAGAGTCTGAAAGAAAGGAAACTGGAACTGGTTTGGTTTGGTTTTTTGAAGGGAGAACGACAGAAAAGGGCTGCAGTTCAGAAGGAATTTCGGTGTTTACTCTAAAGAGTCTCCTGTCCTGATTCTTAACCCAACGCTCGCTGGCAGCCTCACTTTATGGTTCCTTGAAAAAACTTGCACCCACTTTGGAACCTGGCATCTGCTCTCGCAAAACAGGCCCCGTCTCACACCGAGGTCCAAAAGACAAACAGATAGAGCTCTGCGCCTCTACCTCGGTGCACGTGGACGCACTATCCAAACACACTCTGGCTGAGGTGCTAGCAGTAAGTCAACTGTAGCACACGCAAGGCAAAGAAGGGTAACAGTTTGCTCTTTAACTTGGCAGCAGCCCGTCAAATACACGCTCAGCACAAAACAGCTTTTACAGGCATCGAGCTTAACCGCCTCAATGAGAGCACAGGCGTCTAAAGAAGGGGTGTAAGACAAAAGACATTCAACGACTCTTTTATGGAGTCTTGGCTGTATTCAAAACAAACACAGCAAAGCAGCTGCTTCAACAAGAGAAATCTGCCGGCCTGGCGAGCGGGCTAATCTCCACAGCAGCAGGTAAACTGGGCTGCAGGAAAGGTAAATAAAGAAGACATGAAAAGAGGGGCACAAATCAGAAGCTGAGCAAATATCAGGTGTTTGGGAGGTATCGTGTAACTGCAGGACAGCAGTGGAATTATCTCTACGGTGAGGCCGATACTGTTATTATCTTTTCTGTCATCCTTGCCCAGTAGCCCTCATTGTTCTCCTCCGCGCTCACTTCTGGGCCATCTCTTCTTCTATTGCCGCAGTAGCCCGTGGCAACAGGTCTGCGACACTGATGGGATGCATAACAGGACCGGGCGGTGGCTCGAGCCTGCAGCAGATGTTGTGGTGACATCTGACCCTTGGCCAGGCGTCACTCTGAAGGGGCTTTCCTCAGTGCTGAGCCAATCTGCCATCTGCCATCTTTCTGAGGTCACACACAGATGGGGACAGAGGCTTTGAACATAATATGTAGGCTACACATGTGCACTGTATACAAATAAAAACGTGGAATGAGTGCACAGATTTTGGCAGCTGTACGGGCCCCAGTCTGTATCCATTTTAAGAAGCTTAGTGAATTAGGTTGTGCATTTATTCAGTTAAAGCTCTGCAAAGCTCTGTGAGAGGCAGAATCAGTGTCTGTTTCCAACTCTGTAAATGACATAATAATTAGGATTATTTCAGGCTAATTCTTTGTTTACCCATCTTTTTATAGATCTAAGTGAAAAATAAGAAAAAGGTTTAGGCTGTTAGTTACGGAAAAATTAAAACTCGGAACATATTTTCATAATTGGAATCATCATCATTTCTATTGGTTATGATAATACTGTACTTGCCAAAGTAATTGCAAAGGAAAGTGGGTCCAAGGTGGAGTAAATGAAATCTGATATGGCAACAAACACGAGCCATGAGACCACCAGAGAGCTTGACCAAGTTAGCATAGTTTACTCTGTCATAAACCAGAGATACGCTTTAAGGCTGGTATTTAAAGATCTCTCTCTCTCTCTCTCTCTCTCTCTCTCTCTCTCTCTCTCTCTCTCTCTCTCTCTCTCTCTCTCTCTCTCTCTCTCAGGTATCTTTCTGAGTGAGAAAGAGCTTTCAGCCAGGAGTCAAACTGTGCTAGTGCAGCATGTTTGTACCTCTGGCCTCCCTCCCCTCACCCCTCGTGTCTCCCACCACCCGTTCTCATTTCCTGGCTGTTTGGTTCTGTGCCTGGGCTAAGTCCCCTTTAGTCTTGTCTGATCTGTTTTAAAAGCATTGCCCAAGGCGGGCCTCTCTCCTCTGCTTTCTTCCACACTTCCCTCTCTTTCTTGTATCCTCTCTTGTGTTTTCCCAGCAGCATATAGTGGCTCACCACAGTGACAACTGTGCCACCACTGGTACAGAAAATCAACACTTTAAAATACAGACTTGAATTCAGCTTCCATCACACAAATTGGGCACATTGAAATGAAAATAGCTCTTCCACTAAAACCAAAGCTGGCACACAAAAACAGGGTTGTTGTTTGTTGTGGAACTGGAACCAAAGTTACCACCAAATCCCCACTAGCAACAAAAATTACAGGGGAAACACGGCCCCTCTTTCCCTCTCCTTACATCCATCCTTCCTTTCCTTCCTCTCTAATCGTACAGGAGAGCTGACCTGGCCAGCCCACATCTGGCAGACTTCATTAGAGACCTTGTTTATTTGGGAGCATTATTATTATGGACACAGCCCATGGGAAAGAGCCAGCTCCCCCAGGGAACAACCCTGTGTGTGTGTGTGTGTGTGTGTGTGTGTGTGTGTGTGTGTGTGTGTGTGTGTGTGTGTGTGTGTGTGTGTGTGTGTGTGTGTGTGTGTGTGTGTGTGCGTGCGTGCGTGTGTGTGTGTGTCTTGAGAGTCATAGCAGCTCTAATGACTTCTGCCGCTGCCTACTTTACAAGGCATGGGAACCACTTTAAGGCTTTACGGGTGTCTGAAGGTGTAGCTGAAACTGGACACTGCAGCTGTTACTGTACGCGGTGACTTCAAGGCTTGAGGCAGAACGTCCTTTCACTGCATCCTCCAATCACCCAACTGTCCCCCATAGGTCAAAACCAGGATTAAACTGCATGTAAATTTCAGATGCTGGATATACATTTATTTTGTGAGTTTGCCAAATTACCTGTTGGCTCTCATATGGTACCAGGTAAATGTACCTCACAGGTGTCTGTTAGGCCGCATGTGTTTTTGCAGGGAAAAAGTACTGTTAAAATATGAGTTGGTGGCACACTTCAGCCCTGACGAAAGGAGAGTTGTTGGTTCTTTGGTGCAGAGTTTTTATTGTCTGGGTCTGTGGGTCCCCCTCAGACAAAATCGAACAACTGTGCTCCCCAAAATTTGGTATATGCTCAATAACGGGGCTCACAGCCACAACTTCCACTCTGTTATTTAGCATACCGAATTGTCACCATTAAAACAAGGCCTAAACAATTCTTCTAAGCCTTGAGGACACTGTCATTTTTTCCCTGCCTAACAGATGCCGTGACTGCTATCAGTCTTTGAATCTACATTGCAGCTTAACTGAACAAACTGCTCTGTTTCACGACAAAGGCATCACAATCCATTTTCCTAAATATCCTGTGAGTGAGCGTATCAGGCAGACCCAAAGCTAAAAGCACACCTGGCAGACAAAGTCGATCTGTTCCTGTGTGGAGCTGAATGGGCAAAACCACAAGCAATCATGGGTATTATGGAGCATGCTGCTGTGTGAGTGCACGTCCTTCTAAGTTGTTATACTATAACCCACAGACAGGTGGTCTGGCTGAAAGAAAAAACAGAAATGAGGAAGTGTGTTTTGGAGTATGCCCAGTGTCTTTGTCTCAAACACACACGCACATACTGACTGTCAGTCCTCTCGGTCTGTGATCAAAGTTTACCTGATTTGTCTTGGCATATGCCAACCAGGGAGGCTCAAATATCACTAATCCTCAGCGCTGAGGTTCTTCACCACCAAGTCACTACATTCAGCCAGAACACTCTGACGATCAGCCCTCTCACCAAGCGGACTCTTGCCAAAGGGAACCCAACACCGATGGCAGCGGCCATATAAAAGCCTTGCGTTGTGTGTTTCTCGTTGTGTGATGATATGATCAGATACGGCACCTTTTCTTCCCTTGGGCCACTCCGAGGCTGTTTCCTGAGTCTGAATGGAGGTGTAGAGGGGGAGGGTGTCGGGGGGAGTATAGTGTGGGTGGGGGAGGTTGAGATAGACTCATCTGACCGGCACAAACAGAGGTGCCATTAAGGAATCCGCCAAACCAGAGACACAAGGGCTCACTTTCATTGAAGTGGGTGTATACTGTAGCAGTCCCTGCACATACCAGCAAGGAATTATACACTCTGTTATCTAATGCAATCACAGAAAAATCTGAAAATCCTAATAGAATCACATTTTTAGATCTTGAAAGACTGCAATCCTCACAGACGCACGTTCACAAATTTAAACACATCAATATTCTGTTCTCACGGTAACGAAAAAAAACACATATCAGGGGCAACGCCTGTGATCTGCAATCCACTGCTAAAAATAAAGCTGGCACATGTATTTTAGACATGTTTGTCAGTTTGATGAGTTTTAGAAATAGACATGTAGCATACAGTATTGAAAACTGTCAAGCATCACGTTAGCAATGAACGCATTTGATTGATTTATCAGGTATTTCTAAATCCAAATGTGTAAATCAGACGCATGGGTAAGCTTGGTTGGGTTTGTCAAAAGGTGAAATGGATTTTACAGACATGTTTTTATTCCTCAAACGATGCTGTTGGGGAAAAAAAACACATGAAAAAACTCAAATGCTGACCAGCTCTAACAATCATGCAACATGAGCATGAGCAACAACATTTTTCCCTTTCCTCTGAGCTGTCTACCTGAAGTACGAACAGCTCTGGTCTTTGTATCCAACAGGACAAGTACCAAATTATCTCTCTCTGTTGAGGAATTTCTGTGGTACGCTTGCATCCTTCGAGACTGGCCTCATCCAGCCAAAGTGGATACTAAAAACTCATCACGTGACTCCCTGCGATCAACAGGCTGTCAGGAATCAGTTGTATTTTTTCATCACACTGACTAGCTGAAGATGAAGCTATGTGATCTTTCTGCAGCGTCCTTCCTCACCCACCCCGAGCTGGCCCAACATCTCTCAGCTCTCTGGGCAGAGAGGCGCTCTGCTTTGATTCTGGTCATTGTGCCACTGGAATTTGGGAGTTATTTTTCCTAGTTTGGATTGGCTCCGCTCTGTCACTGCTCTCTCCTGCTGCCAAACCTCCGCTGTAAATGAGAGGCCTCCTTGAAGCTCTTGGAGATAAACTCCAGTCTGGACCTCACTGGGCCAGGCAGGCTAGATATGAGGAAGAGATGGTATTTATGGTATGGCATGTCAAGTGGGCATCTCTGTAAGACTATATAAAACTGAAGCATCCAAAGCCACTGAAGCCACTTACTTGACCTCGAACACAACACTTGAGCTCAAGAGCGGCAGGTTTTTGACGGAGGTAATTCTGTCAAGTATGAAGTGAGGTTCTGCTTTCATTAGGAAACAACTGCTTGCCTTCCACTAAGCCAAGCGGGACAACAGTTAACTCATTAAAAATTTACCCATTAACACTACTGCATTAGTCAAATTATACACTTGACACTGTCAGACCTTTACACCTTTCTATGAAGCGTTACACGAGAAGCCTCATGCTAAGCTGAAAAACTCCACCTCCACCTGACTGAAATGATTTCTCTCTGTCTGGTTCTGCTCAGCTATCAGTCCCTCGGACTTCCAACTGTGTTGCCTCACAAGAGATGCACAACTGACTCACTGATCTTGGAGAAAGCTCACAGAAATTTCCTGTAAAAGGAGTGATTTGAGCAACCGTCGTGTTCAGCCTAGAAAAATGCTCCCATGATGTGTTCTGTGGTCGTCATAAAACAATCCTGGGGGGTGTCGTCAGCCTTATTTGGCTTGGGCTTGAGATGCCAAAATTTTCTGACAAAGTGGGGGCATGGAGTTCAAAAGACTTGGGCCTTTTCACTGTAACAGCATTTTGTACAAAAAAACGCAAACAGACCAGGAAACTGAAAAAAGTAGAGAAGACCAGGAAAATATCTTTACTGTGACTATCACTTTGACTACTTCTGACGTTTTGAGGGTAAACTCTAAAGTGTTTCCTCTCAGAAGAGATCAGGCTCATGTCAGGCAACTTCTTGTAACACACAGTAACATCAGCGAGGCCTAAATTCATCAGTTTTAGATGCAAAATTTCTATTTTCATTCACTAATCAATGAATCGCCAAGTCTCTAAAATATATAAAAAATTGTAAAAAAAAAAAAAAAAAATTCGAATCACAACTTTTCAGAGCACAAAGTGATGTCTTGAAATGTCTTTTTTTTTTACTTCAACCAGAAGTTCAAAACCCAGAAATATTCAGTTTGCAATCACATATGACAAAGCTGGAAAGCTGGAATCAGAGAATATTTTAGTATGTTGTCATACTTTTTGCTTTAAACAACCTAAACAATTAATCAATGATCAAGTTTCTGCTATGCATGTTTTGCTGGACGAAGCTGATGAACCTGAACTTTTTCTTGAGTTCCCAGCCCTCTGGTGGCACAGTGACACAATAAGAGAACAGCATTTTACACACACACACACACACACACACACGCACGCACACAGAGTCACAAACTGTGCCCGCTCAAACCTTTTTAAACCTGCAAGGATGTCCATCTCCATGTTTAATTGGAGAAGTCTGGGGAGGAGGACAGTACAGGGGCACAATGATGGCTTTGTGGCCCAATGAGAAGGTGGGGAAGGTGGGGGGGGGGGGTCGATGAGTGTGTGATTGAGGGGTGAATAACACAACCAGACCAAATTAAGATGTGGCGGGGGGCCAGAGTGGCTGCCTGGGTCTTACAGTCCTGAAGCTGTGACCCGGTCGGCCCAATCATTCGCCCGGTCACCGAGCCCTGCGGCAGTAAGACGACACTGGCTGCTGCTGCTCATGCCAGGGTGGAAACAGAGCCCAGCGCAAAGTAGATCTATTGTCGTAAAAACGAGTTCTGGGCAGAGCTGAAGCTTACTGGTTTACACGAGGACTGAAAACAATCTCCAAATACCAAACTCTGAAGACAAAATGAAAGTCCTTGTCTCCATTTTTAAAGCAGGTTAGAGAACATCTACCCTATGCCATCTGTCCAGGGGAATGAGAGAGAGAGAGAGAGAGAGAGAGAGAGAGAGAGAGAGAGAGAGAGAGAGAGAGAGAGCACTGAGGGCCATTGAGGAGGGGACAAAAATCCCAGGAGAGAGGAGGGGTGGGTTACGACGACAGGGTCTGAGGGTCTCTCTGGGAAGCCTCACCCAGATTAGTCACACACAGAATTAATCGCAGCGGAGAACAATGGTCGCCGAGCTTCTGGCAACCCCAGCTGTCGCTCCGTGAAAGAAAAGAAAAGCAAGATTTAGGGCTGCAAGAGTTTGGCTGCAGAGTGTGGTGGCAGTCACACACACACACACACACACACACACACACACACACACACACACACACACACACACACACACACACACACACTGTCTCGCAGTGACCCCTGTCCTCATCAATGTCCACTCATTTCTGTCTCAGCTCTCTGACCATTTGCCTCCCAGAAATAGCAGCACTGGTGTGAGCGCTCACCTGTCAACCAAACATCTGAGTCATCTCAAACTCTGCCATCTCATATATTTCCCACAGATCTCCTCTGCAGGTGTCCATCACCACGTATGAGTTCAACACAGACACTTTGAAACTTACTTGCATTCTCCATTTCCATCTGGGCTTGCTTCACAAGTCCCCTGCTTCAAACACAGCTCCGTGGGCATGGAGCATCTTAGACCTGCAAATAGAAAGTTTTCAGAGACCTGCACTTTGCCAAAACTTTTAAGAACTCTGGATCCAGAAGTTATTATAGTATAACACTCATTCAGGGTGAAGCAGCATTTTTTTCTCGGGAGAATGAACAACAGCACAGGTAATTCTCCATAAATGTGAGGTCTAGGTGTGACTCTTGCCACCTCAAACTGCATTTTTTTGTGGCAAACAGGGACTTGGCACCAGCTTGGCAGATGCATGCCCCTTTCTGCAGCTGTCCCAAAAAGAATGTGGCATTTGGGGAGTGACACAGCTTTGCAATGATGTTAAAAAAACTGCTGAATCCAAGTTGTAAAGTCATGCACTAATGCAAAGAAAGACACGTTTAGGGATAATGCCCACAGGTGCTTGATGTCATATAGATAAACTTGATGTATGTAAATGAACGGTAAAGTTTGGAAGCCTGCAGGATGAGTTGGGGGGGAAAGTTGGAAAGTTGGGGGGGAAATTGCTCTACTTCAGCTTCAGTGCATGAGTTTACAAACCACGTGAATGCAACAAGTTCAAATCAAACTCTACTGTGAGCCTCAAAGAGGAAATAAGTGTGAGGCTACAAGTTGATGAGGCAGAGAACATTCAGAGGGAATCCCAGCCCGCCACTCACCTCGTGTTAGTGCTATCAGCGACAACAAGAAAGTTAGTTTCGCAAAGAACATATGCATTCCTTCTGTTTTAAAATAGTTGTACAAATCCACGTGGGTTTTCTCATAGATCCGATATTGTGTCTTCCTCTCCGTCAGGTAAAAAAAAAAACAAACAAACTTTCAGTTCATCCTCGAGTGGGTCCACGCAGAGAAAGTAAAGCGCGTCTGTGGACTCCGAGCATGGGATGTTGTCACTTCAGATCCCGGCTTGGAAATGACTTGAGGGACGCGCTTCTCCATCCGCTGCTCTGCATCGAGGGGCGTTATTCTCACACACTGGCACGCGCGCGCGCGCAATTGGAAGTTTCGGCAGGCACAAGCTGTACAACTTGATGAAGAGATAGTGCGAAAGTCTCTTTTGAGGCTATTTCGCGGGCGTTTTCCCACGCAGTACCTAATAGGTTCATCAGCATGAGTCATTAGTCCAGCAATTAGTCTGAGCCATGCCATCTTTGATCATGTAATACCTTTCAAGAAGTTATCTGTGTTAGTGTTACTTTCTTTGAGTTGAGGAGGTTTACAATCAGTCATCAAAAACGTCCTTTGATTATTGACGTTTCCTCTTCATTTTAAGGGAAAAGAAGCAATATTTACACATAAGACAGTTTGCTTTGACTTTGGTTGTATTTCATGCAAATTTTACATTATGCTAAAATTGCTTGTAAAACCATTTAACACAACTTTTGACAACTTTGAAAACTGTTTGTTTGTTTGTTTGTTTGTTTGTTTGTTTGTTTGTTTGTTTGTTTGTTTGTTTGTTTGTTTGTTGAAACAGTTTGAGACAGCAGATTCTTTCCCTACAGGTCAGGTGAGCTGTGTTAGTGTTTGTGTAAAAGGTATCTAAGTAGGCTCATTTACTCAAGTAGTGTACTTTAGTACAATTTTGGGTTACTTGTATTTTACTTGAGTATTCCTTCCTTTTTGTGCTGCTTCATACTAGCACTCCACTATGCTACGTTTAGGAGGCAAATGCTGTACTTTTACTATTCATTTGATAGCTTTACTTACTTTGCAGGTTCAGATTGATACTGGAAAATATAAATCAACCATAGAAGTATAAAAACCAACCGATAAATTCTACATGGCTATTACAGACCACTACCCAGCAAGTAGACCGCTGCCTACCCAGCAGTTTAGAAAGCAATGAAATCAAATGAAAAATCAAATGCTCCACCTTTACCAGCTTCAGCACGAGTGACTGTACATATTAATGAAATTATAATCCTGTGATATAGTATGTTTTATTCTCTAAAGGGCCATTCTGCAAAATAAGTACTTTTGCTTTTAGTACTTAAAGTGTATCATGATGCCAATGCTTTTGTAATTAATTAAGTATTATTTTGAAAGCAAGAAGCAAAATGACACATTTTGAAGTAAGCAAGGAGGAGTAGGAAGTTAGAAGTAAAAGATTACTGCTCTAATGTTTAAGCAAATATACATTTTTTCACATTGTGTGAAGGTCCACTTCTGCCCCCCCATCAAGTCCATCAAATTGTCGAATCCATCACAGTTTTATATATTTCAATCGATATACGGGTACCAGTAGTTTTCATTTCACCCAGTACCACCAACCACCTGTTGAGTAAACTGTTTCAAAATGTCTCAGATGAGCAGCCACTGCTTCAAGATAAATCTAGCAAAGTTGGAACCTTTATTTTGGCAGCCAGTCCAGTCTTTGTCTCCCTGTAAAGCACTGCAAAAAACACAATAACATTTGTCTAATTGTTTTTGGGAATGGTTTTCAAGAATACAGCTCTGAGGGAAACACTCCTCTATGCATGAAATGCAATTCCAGCAAATAAGATAGAGAAACCGATACAGCCGGATCCATCTTTTATGTGCCCACATCAGTCAAACCTGTCATGCATCAGGGCAGGACGAACTGAAAAAGCCTGGGAACTGGCCTGTTAGCTGTTAGGATCTTCTGCATTGATAAATAAATGCTGACAGACCTGTAAGTTTTCACTCAGCCAGCCTAAAGAGTCAGCAGAAGCAGGAGCAGATTCCTATCAGGTTGTCTGTGAACGCAGCCTGAGCAGCTTCACACAGGTAACGGCTGTCAAGTCACATACACAAGTTTTACCTTGTCTAGGACGGGGTCAGCAGTTTACCATAGAGGTTAACCTCTGCTTTACTTCTCATTACTCTGAGCACTTTTGAAGCCAACAAGTCCTAAAAGTGCTCAAAATAATGTAGAGCTTGAACATCTACAGTAAAATAACCACTGAACGAGCATCGTCTGCTCATGAATAAGCAGGTAAACTGACCTTTCCTGGGGACAACAGAGTTTATTGTCTCTCCTGGAGCCACAAGCAATCCAGTATTCCATCAGCTACATTTCACAATAATGTGGAAACTACAGGCTTTACAGCACATATAAAAAGCGCTCATGTTTTATTGTTTACTACATTAAATCAAAGTCAATTTTTTACCCTCATCTACAGAGGTAGACCTTTTAGCTGAGTGTTCTAATATACTAGAAGTAGGACTTTCCAGACACTGTCCAGGTGTATTTGCACAATGAAATGCACTTGCAGACCTTCCTTGCTACACAAATAGAACATTTATAAACAAAATAGACAATAAAATAGCTAGTAAGGTAAAACAAAGTATATGAGATTTGTCTTTACTTTTTCATATTTGCTCTGGTGATCAGCGCTTTGATTCAATGTCGTAAAAAATTAAAACATGCAAACTTCCAAAGAATACCTTTTAAGTCAAGTCAAATCAATTTTATTTACGTAGCCCAGAAACACAGTCTGCCTCGAGAGGCTTTACAATCTGTCCGACACCCTCTGTCCTTCAGTTTGGATAAGGAAACACTCCTCCAACCCCAATAGAGCCAGACTGTCTGATATCAACAGGGAGGTTAATCCAGACGAAGGGAGCAGGACAGGAAAAGGCCGTGCACCCAGCTGACTTGTCTTTAACTCTGGGGACACATAGGGGAACTGCACTCCGAGAGCAAAGGGATATAAGATATAATGAGATCAGAAAGATATGAAGGGGCATATTTAAAGGTCATTCGATTTGCACCTTAAAGGGTGATCTGACACAGTTAGGAAGCCAATGAAGTGAGGCTAAAATTGGCAGTTTTAACAGACACTGTAATTATAGACAGCAGACAGGGAACCACATCTTCATAATACATTAAGTTTAGTTGTAGGATAACTGACAAACCTATTAAGCGTTATTTGATACAGTCATTCTGGCTTGTGATTCGCACATAGGTGGTAACTGTCTCTGTCAACACAGACAGGCCCTGTTTTTTTTTTATAACCCACAGACTGACACACAGAGACTCTGCCAACGTTACAGGTAAAACAGCTGCCAGAGAACAAGAAAGAAAACATCAAGCAGACGTTTCAACCCTGAGGGCAGACAGAGCGTAGGAGTGCTGGAAGAGGCTGCGATGGAGAGAAAATATTAAACAAGGAGGCGGAGGTTACAATGAAAAGATGGTTTCTAGCTGTGTGTAACCTTCATGTGAATCAGTCTGTCTGCATGCACACTAATAACATGATTAAGGCCATACTATATGGGTATTGTCATGTAAATGTATCTGTGTGCATATCTCCTAATCAGCTTTGGCTGTTTGGCTATTAACGCACTTCAATTTGAGCTCAATCGCTCAATTAATTTAAGCATTTAAAGGATGAAGCCTGCATTTGGGGTTGTGAATCTGCATTGTTCTCTGTGTAATAACAGGTGGTGGGTAATTAGGTGATATTTTGTGATTGAAAGCCGGCGACTAAATGGACTTTGAGTTGAAACTGCTGCTAGACAGCTTCTGCTTCCAAGGTCAGGAATTCATTTTTAAACCAACATTGAACCTTTCCGTAAATGTTCCTTATATCGCTCTTCACCTGTAAACACAGGCTTTGTTTTTCCTGTTGGATAAATGAACAGATGGTGTATGGCCTCACTTGACATTAAACACTGGACTCTCATGCCAAGCTTGACCTGAGTCTCGACCCTGCTCTTTATAGGGGTCATTCTCTGATATCAATTTACACTCACTGACTATTTCACACTGTCAGTCACCTCCCAGGTGAGTACGACTCACCTGCTGCTGCACCACAGAGAGATGACAGCACTTACACTTTCACTGATTGTGGCAAGCTAACAACTATTGACCAGAAAAGTAATTCGCCCCTCCGTCAAACATATGCCTTCAAAAGCTGCTTTTCATTTAAATACCCTATTGTTCTGTTGCTCATTGTTGGGAAAGGGGGGAAATGTGTTTATTGTATCATATTGTGAGGTGGAGAGTAAACAGGATTTGTGTTGATTTCCTCCTCATTGTTTTGACCTGGGGGTTGGGGTCTGACCCCTCGACTAGCACTGCACAGATGGAGAGACCTGCTCCATTTTATCCGCCTCAAAAACAGAGACAGCTGCTCGGGGTTGGATCAAATCAGAGAACTACAGTAAAATCTACGAATCCACTAGATCATCACATGAGTGATGTATGGATAGCTAATTTTTTGTAATTATAGTCATGGTTTTTGTCATTTTAGGTCCCTGATGAGGTTTTACAATATATCTAGAAGGCTGTTAACTGAATGTTATTAACTGTGTGGTATGACAGAAAACCAGTAGTATTCTGCACCATGATTAAGAGCAGTCTAAAAAATCTGTGCTCATTCCCCGTTATGGTCCTCTTGTGATAAGTTCAACAGATTTAACGTGTTTTATTCTCCACTTACACTTCTTCTTGCTACACTTGAATGTCTGACCGTCGCTGTGCAGAAGGATGTGCAGAGTCTGAAGGGAACATTTCTCTGTATTCACCTTGAATTTGAGTGTTTCTATGAGCAGGACTTTGAGACATCACAACTACTTTGGAAGTGGATGCACTTTAAAGACTTTGTAAGTAATCTATTTATTTATTGGAAAAAAACACATCAGACAAGTCATTATTCCAAAATAAGTATCTTAATATGTCTTAAAACATGTGTGGAGGGGACTTTTAAAAGAATCAGACTGACTTTATTTTCTTTTTGTTAAAGAGACCAAATCAACAATGAATTTGTCCTCGTAGCATGTCTTGTCATGTATTCACAGACATACTCACATAACATACTAAAGTGCTCAACACCCGTACATGTCGTGGTAAATGCATGCTAACTGACCAGGTGCTTGTCTTAAGAAATGCCCTATTGGTGCAAACAGCCCTGTATTAAAAGCATCCCAGTCAGCAGTTTTTTTTTTCAGCAGGAGTCCCCGGTCAGATGTTAATAAATGGCCACAGGATTATATACATACATATATAAATACAGTATAATCATGAATGTCTCCATTCTCATGACCTGACTTGTGTTTATAATGCAGCTGCTGCACTCACTGTACGTCATGAATGAACCTTCTGCAGGGAATGTACTTTGTTAATATCACTTTGCATAAATGATCTTCTGTCACGCCTTTGAGAGAGAGTGTGGGTGGGCGCCGGGCAGCCTGCAGTCTGCAGCCTGCAGCGGCAGATGTGGTGCGTAAGGCACAAGTCAGGACATGTAACTCACTATCATGCAAAGTACTTGACTTTTATCTGTGTGTCTATGACAGCACAGAAGAAACGGTTGTGCACAACTGTCATCTTAAAGATTATTAACGTTGTGTCATAACTGTATGTGAAGTAATGCAGGAAGTAAAAAGAATGTAGAAAGAAAATTTGATATATGACGTTAGTAATTTTCACATTTTTTCTCTTTAGATCGTTGCAAACTTGTGCTGTTAAATGAATAATTTTATTATGAAGTATTTACTCTTTGTACAGCTTCTCTATGTTGGTTTGTTGTGGCGTTTTCCAGAGCACCTGTTGACAATCATCAGAGCCACATCCATTTGGTGTACAGTAGGACAGAGTATGTGGGACTGATTCAAAAGAAAACACAGTAGCCATGTTCTTCACAATGTAGGAACATATAAACACTCTCCTAAAGACCATCAGCTAAGATCATTGCGACTGAAGCACAAGTGTGAACAACTGCCCTCTTCACAGTCGTGCTTCACATCACACACACAATGAGATGTGTTTATTGTTTGTATGCTTCATCTTGAAAGGGCGAGACAGGTTTCCCGCAGACACTTACAGTAAGTGACCCCTGAAAACTGAGCTGCTCTAATCCCCTCACCCATCAACACACCCGCTTCCACTGTTTGGCCGCCGATTCTTCCATTACAACTGTTGTGTTGACGTCTCCAAATGTCTCTCACAGATTCTCATGGAGCGTCTTCAGGGGCCCCGTAGGATCCCAGCAGTCCCAAAGAAGAAGCGTCTTCAGGGCCCTGTGGCCTTGTTTCTTTTCTACCACCAAGCCATTTCTAATTATGCACTCTTGTTTACTGCTTACAAATTCACAGGCCTGTAACAAGCTTCATGGATGGAGAGAATTGACCCTCGTACCCTCTCGCCCCCAGTGGGACTCTCATTAGTTGAACAAGACAGCTTGAAGCCAGTTTAACCAAAGGTCTGTGAAAGACGAGGAAGAGGGTGATCTGCACTACGTAATTTAAATGATGTGTTTCACACTTTACATTAATCATTCATTTTTGTGTTATCACTATGATGTTTTAACTGTGCAACCAGAAAGGTAAAGTTTTATTCGGTCTGTCATCTCTGAATAATTTCCCAGAAGTTTCCTGGGAAGACCTGTGCAATCTGGCACTACTTATAGGAAAAAGAGAGACAGATTTCCTATTAATCAGTTCCATGTAACTCCTTGTGGAGTCCTATACTCGACACAGCAGTTCTGCTGAATGTGCAAAAAAGTGATCTTTGTATACATGCAAGTGTAACATTCAACATACAGTATGTGGAGAGTTAAGTTAAGAGTCAAAGAACAAAAAAATATTTTCTTGGACTGAAATGGAGTTTGTCTCTTGACATTTTATCTACAGTTAGTTGTTAACTTCCTTGTATGGCTGCAGCTATCAATTATTTTCATTATTGATTAATCTGCTTGCGACTTTCTCTATTAACCGTTTTGTCTATAATGTTGGACATTCATAAAAATTGCCATTAGATTTTCTCTAAGTACAATGTGACTCACTTAAATTTCTTATAGTATTATTATTATTATATTCAATTATCGATCATATATGACAAAGACACTTTTAAATCCTCACAATTGAGAACCCAGACCAAGAGAATCTGTTGCTATTGCTTCAAAAATGACTGAAATGATGAATCAGAACGGTTGCTGATTAAATTTCTCTTGATCAACTAATTCGTTTTGGACTGCTAATTTCAGCTCTACTTCCATGGAAATTATTAGGATGTTACAGACCTTTAAAATAAAGCTTTACCCAGTGAAGATGAATCTGTATCCCAGTTTCTAACTGAGAAGAGCTGGAAAATACTGGAGGTAAAACCAACATATGATATATTTCCATCTACTTTGTCACCTGTGTACCTAAATTATTTGCAAATATATATATTTTTTTGCCTTCTAAAAACATTTAACACTCACTTCCTTTTAACGTAAACTTTCCCTAAAAGATGACATTCAGCTGCATAATCGATCATTTCACGTTTCTTCTTAGTTCCTCTTTTTCTTGATTCCAGTAAATGAACCCCATTGCGTCTGAAGAATCCTGCTCAAAAGCTCAGTCAGCTCTTTTGTCTGTATTTCCTTTTCCCAGCAAACAGAACTGGCTCATACAGGGTCAATACCTTCAACACCAGGCATTTGATTTATTGTTAAAACATACATCACATCCACCACTGAGACAGTTCTTACAAGCACAGTGTTCACTTCAATACAAAGCATACCTGAGGGAAGGAAAATAGGCCATTGTATTGCGGTCGTATTATTTCCTTAGTGTTTCAAACGCGGATTAATGCATCCTGGTGCTGCTGTATTGTTCAGTATCGGGGAAGAGGGTTTACTGACTTTATTGTTAAATTGTAGATTATGTTGCCCAATGTGAGGAAATGCAGGCGAGGGTCTTTGGCTCCTGCTTTCCTGCAGTAGCAAGGTTAAGGGAAGGAGGTGGCTGCTGAGAGTCTTGGTAGCAAATGCATTGTTGGGAAAGTTTTGCTCTGAAGTTAAGTCTCAATGTGTGGCAAACCTTTGGTAGCTACTTCATGTGGAACTAGAAGCAGAAAGTAGCATAAAACTATAAACTTTACACCATTGGCTGTATATAAACATGAGATCTGCTTATAAAATACGAGGCATTGCTCTCGATTCAACTTTTAAATGAAGTTAAAGAGTTAAACTTGCCTCCAGCTCCATCAGCTCCAACATTAAAATGCATTTTACACATTAATGTTTTGGTAATAATTCTGCTGCATAATGAGTATTCTACTTACATTTTGTCAATAACACTTTAAATAAATATAATGCATCAGGGTGAAGGGAGTGATTTCAGACAGAGCACATTTGAATTTCCCATCATCCCACAATCTATAATTGGAGAAATCTTAATTTTTAGCTGCTTTTTAATAAACGGAAAAACAGTCACAACTCACAATTTTTTCCACCTAATGGGAATAAGGTCAAGCTGTCAAGCTGTCAAAACTATGGACCCAGCAAGTTAAAATGCCATTAGGACTGATTCCTGTGCTACTACCCATTAAGCTAATTACTCTAATGATAGCTCGTGTGTTTTATTCCATTAACAGCATACATTTGTCACTTTTATGTCGACTGCAGCTGCTTCCCAGTATTGTGGCGGCCTGGCTACGTAAGCACAATGTGCGGACAGCCAGACGCAGCGGGTCAGTGGTTCTCCGGCCCTGAGTGAAACGGAGTCGTGGGAGGTCCAGAGACCGTGGTTCTGTTTTTGGACATATAATCACAAACAGGAAGTCCCTGCAAACCAGTCACACAGGGCCACTTCCTCCTTTTGTTTATGGGGGGGGTTTGCATTAAACTCCCAAAGACAAAGTTGCACCAATGTTTGCTGCTCCAGCATCCATTTTGCCCCGGTTACTCTGGCTGTCTCTGGTCCTCACTCTGCTTTCTTTGCATCACAGTCTTCTTTCATGGTATTTCTTCACCCAACTGTCTCGTTCCAAGTCCACAGCAATAATTTGCATTGTCCCTTTTTCAAGAAACAAATTAGTAAAATATATTAGTTAGTTAGTGCTAACTCATATTTCAATTCATCTTGTCAGTGGTAAAATAATTTATTAAGTTATGGAAGTTCTTAATGTTAGGAACAGTCGTTTAGCCAAAGATGAGAAATCTATGTCCTGTCCTCGATGCTACAGACAAAATCATTACACATCAGCAGATTCATTTCTGTTACAACGTAGCATCTGCTGAAGAAGGCTCCAAAAAAACTAGGAAGAAAAGGACCATGACGGGATTTTTTTGTCAAAACATTTAATAATGTTAGAAAATTGAATGTATGTTCAAATTACAATAGTTCTAAAAATGACAGTTTGACACCAACTTGCACACTGTTTGTGCTGGTACAGCCAATTGAAGTAGAGTGGGGATCATGTCCAGTGTGAAACCAAAAGAAAAGGTTGATTTCTTTTCAAGCAAAGTAACTTATGTAACTTAATGCATATAAGTAAGTAAGTATGGATCTGAATTTAAGCTTTTCCTAAACCTAACCAAGTAGTTTTAGTGCCTAAAACAAAAGTGCATTTCACAACGCTGACTTTGTGTTTATTATTATTCTCAGCAGCTTTATTATGAAAGTCTAACCCCCAAAATTTTTAAGAGAGAAAGTCCTGTAGTTGGCATGGAAATGAGCACGAGTGAGCCGTTTGATGATATGGTGGATCCACACAGTCCGCAGAGTGAATAACTCTGAGAGTGTGAGTGAGTCAACAATATTTCAGACTTTAAAGCAACAAAATGCAACTATTTTACCTTAAAACAACAGCTTAAAAAGAGAATGGTGCATCTTTCTTTGTCCTGAATATCTGTTCTTACACTATGTGACTTGTGCTGGCTGGAGTACAAGAAGACACAAGCTCAGTATTCTCAGTACGAACATCATGAGAGATCCAAGAGGACAATGAGAGAGGAGGCTGAGAAGAGAAAAAGAGAGAGTGACCGAGCAACAAAAGACTGCAAGACAGACACCAGCTGGCACTCTTCTGTTGGACCAGGAAGTAGTATTATCTGACTTGCTGTGTCTTGTGTTGTTCCACGTGCTTGATGTTTGGTGATATAAAAGGGGTTTCCACTCTGAAACTGTATAGGCGCAAAGGAGGCAAAAGGTTAATGCTTCAATGAGTTCGGTCAAAGTTAATTTCCCATCCACTACTGATAGTTAATTCTGGTTTCATGACCATGCTCATTCCCTCGCCTTCAGTTAGTGGTTATTGTTTTGACTATGACAACAAGGCTCATCTAACCACCACAAAGCAGTAATTTTAAGCCAAAGCAGCAAAGCAATGATTACACCTAAAACTTACTCATACCGTTTTCATTGAGGTGTCAGAAAACGATCATTTGATTCTTATTTGTTATTCTGCTGACAAACTGCCAGTCGCATCTATAGTTGAAATGGCTAAAACTGACAAGCTGGTTTTGGGTTCTTTTGTGTTTGATAAAAGATGGCTCGCTCACTCACTCCAGAAACATACGCAATGCACTTCAGTTGTGAATAGCCACAGCGCAGATTTCCCTTTCAAAAGGAATGCATTTAGCATGTTGGGGCTTAAGACGTAGTGCGACACACCTCCAAGCTACTGTTCCCAGGGAGGCAGAGAACACCAATCCTTTGTTCCTTAAATATTTGATAATTACTGCAGAGAGAGCTCTTACTCCTTCTGCATACCAGCCTTTATGTGCTCCGTCTAGTGTGAAAAATATTCCACTCGTGTGAAGTCTCAGCCATTATGCAAAAAGATATTTTTGTCAGAACATGTAGTTTAATGGAAATGGAAAAAAGTTATATCAGAGGCTGTGTTTTGAGGATGCAAAAGCTTCTCAAGGGGATTATGTGTTACTTTAAAATGTTAGCTTCCCAACGTTACACTGAGGCTGCTTGCCTGAGGCGCAGCCAGGAAAAAAAAAGGCTGTGTTTGAGTGTGTTTGGGAACTATGTGGCCTTGCCCTTATTAGGATTTCCCATGGGACTCTGTTATTCCACTCTTCCTTCATCCGTTGTCCACCTTCCATCTTTCATACTGGGTTTCTTCTTCTCATTAATGGTCTCTTTTACCTTTGCATTTGTTTCTGCCATCTTGATGTCATTCACCGCCCGCTGCCATACAGTCATTCCTCTCTTTCACTCTCTCGTTCCCCCTTTTCTCAGTATTTCAGCTGCCAGTCATTTCACTCCCACACACCCAGTGGCTGTGCCATGTGTCAGAGGTCCAGGCTTGTTTAATTCCCAGAGGCCATTTTAGTAACTTTAATCCACTTTTTCCCGCAGTTTTAAATTGCCTTCCAGTCAAGTATAAAAATAGAGCTGACTCCAACACGATAACCTTGATTAATGTCATTGCAGTTTTGACGATTTGCCAAAACAAAGAGCCTAGAAGTCGGTGACACAAAAACACATTCAAAGAAGCCAAATTTTGCACAGTGATGTCACTGAAGGGCACCATATTCTCCAGCATTGAATCACTTCCTGCAGAATAAGGGCCACCACCTAACATTATAGTTAGGTGCGTCACCTTTTCCCAGTCACAGCCCATTTTGCTCCAATTTGGCATTCCTATTTTCTTTTTCAGTCGTTACAGAGCCCAGAGGCATTTTCTGAGACATTACGCTGTGGACAGAGACAGGAAATGGAGCAAAGAGAGGTAAAAGTGAAACATAAGCTGCCATTGAAACCTGTCTGCTCCAAAGTGAGGGTGTGGTTCATTACTGTGACTTCAGGACAAATGTGATGTAAAAGCTTTGCTTTAAAATCCATTTATATGTTTGTGTTTTCAGATATGTTTTATTTATTTTTTTTAACTTGGGTACTTACTTGGTCACAATTTGCACCAAAAGAAGAAATTTAAGTTTTGATTATTGCCCTGCAATGCCACCGACATTAGTGCTTGTCAATCGTGGTGTTTGAACAGTGCAATATATTTGTGATTGGCACTCAAGATAGTTTGTAACATCACTGAGTGTGTGGTAGCACCTAGAACTTGTGTTTTTTGTACTTTACTGCTGAGGTGAACACAGATGAGCTCAATAAACCCTGTAAAAATGATGTAACCATGGGAAAAATTCACCTGTATTACATTAACTGACTAACATCAACTCCTATACCTCATGTGTTTACTCTGTTCCTACAGCCTTTTTAAAGTGGGTGTTTGACAGTATGCCAAATCATGTCCTGAAGATTAGAAATACATCTCCGCACACCTATTGTAAAACCATTACTAAAGAAACCCAGCCTAGATAGTGATGCACTAACTAACTTCAGGCCGATATCCAACCTTTCAGTCATCAGTAAGATACTAGAAAAGATAGATTCGGTACAAATAAATGACAAAGAACAGAAGAAAATAACTTTCTGTAGGAATTTCAGTCAGGCTTTAGAACAAACCACAGCACTGAAACGGCTCAGCGATCTCAGACTAAATTCAGATGAAAGTAAAGTCTTAGTTCTTGTCCTGAAGTACAGCGATTTGATACGATTGATCATAATATCTTAATGAATCTTAAATGCTTTGTTGGTTTTTCTGACTGTGTTAAACTGGTTTAAAACAAACATCAAAGGGAGGAAGTTTTCCATCAGTCTTGGAGATCACATGTCAGAGAAACATAACACCTGTTCTGGGGTTGCACAAGGCAGCTGCCTCGGCCCATTATTGTTCTCATTATACAGGCTGCCACTTGGTGACATCACTAGGGGGCACAATGTGTGTTTCCATAGTTATTCTGATGACACACAACTGTACATCTGTGCTGATTCAAATGATGTTGCAGCTAAAGACTCTATTACAAACTGTCTTGGCAATCAATAACTGGATGAGCAATGATTCATTGAAGTTGAATGAGAAGAAAACTGAAATTCTACAAAGCTCTGGAACACACTATATACAGATATCAGGGAAACAGCTCGCTGATTATTTTCAAAAGAAATCTAAAAACTTATCTCTTCACTTTACCTTTCACTAGCTATGACTTCCTGATACAGGTCTGAAACTTTTGTGCTTTGCCTCACGCTGACACACTGTGGCATTTCCTTTAAAAATGTATTTATATCTATTTTATCCTATATGTTTTCATTTTATGCTGTGATTTGATGCTTTATCCTTATTCTACTGTAAGTGAATAAAGACTTATGAATACGATGGTCTCTGGGGCAATACTGGGTCGTGCCCTATAGGCAGATAAGACCCACAGTGAGTTTCCATTCAAGAGAAGATGTTCTGAGGCAGCTATGAAATGCCTGCTCCGCTGTAATCAAGACCTGTAGTGAATCAGTATCTGCTGTACACTTCCCCAGGAATTTTGTGCTGCAAAACACACAGTAGTATGTTGCCACAGACCAGAAACCAGACAGTAATTATGTTCTACCACAAAATGTAATTAGTACCTGCCTCTGAAATCTGTCAGACAGGGTTATGAAATAACCTGAACAAAAGACTTTTCAAAGAACTTTATTAACAAGACAGACCTAACAATTCACAACCACAACGGCATTGTTCAATACATGAGATAGTAAAATCAGACTTAAAAAAGACACAAACCAAATGAATAAATAGCTTTCACTATCTGAGTAGAACTTGGTTAGCCTAGCCGACCATATTTTACTCCAACCCCAAATGTTTTAAGGGGACAAACGTCTTAAATTGCTAATGTTGCACGATGTGGGCTTGTTAAAAAAAGTGGTTTATCTTTTTGAACATATATACATATATATCATACATTAAACAAATGCTTAGAATATGTCACGACAAAGTTATAGTACTTTTTTTAAAATTTTCTAGCTCATCCCGTTTCATACCGTCTGCTCCCTGACGGTGAATACCTGCAGTCCACACACAGAAAAATGTCTAATGTGGTATCTGCCCTCCTCTGATGTAGCAGCGATCAGGGAGACGTGATGTGAAAGGCCAAAGTATCACTGTGCAGCTGGGACAGACTGGCTCCATGACCCAGTGGGATTGTGGGTAAATATCTGCAGCCCAGTCATGGGAATGAAATAGCTCCATGTCAAGTCTGTGAGCCAGGGGTTACTGATATGGATTTAACCGGTGCAAGGTCACCGCTCGGACCGAGAGGGACTTTCTGCCTCTCTCTCATAAGGGACTCTTTCCTCCTGTTTCTTTTTCTGTCTCTGCAAACCACTCTCACTGTCTTCCCTTCACTCCTTTTCCCACTGTATATCTCTGTAAGAAAAACATTTGCTGGAAAATGACTGTTTACCCGAGTCTTTGATGCTCTCTAGTTTATTACTCTAAGATTTAATGTCTCTTCAAGTCCTCAAAGTTTGGACAATATGACTGGAAGCCCCAATAATGTGTGTGTGAGTGTGTGGCTTGTTTGTGAGAGTAATCTCATAATTGTAGTTTGGGCGAGGGAAGGAAGGGTAAGGATTAGAGCTCCTCTGTTTGTTAATGTGTGTAATGTCTGAATGAGAACAGCGTGGGAGCTCGTGACATGTTGCCACACAAAGAGCGAGCAAACCGGGAGTTCTGTGGGACAATGGAGCACCTGAGGGCTTAAGCTCGACACTCGACACTGCAGGGGATGTGACGGAAAGAAAAAAATCACACACCTCTCTTTTATTTACAATTATGAGATTTCACTTTTTAGCTGAGTGGGGGGCCTGAGGGGTTATGAGGTATAATTAGATTTGATCTCATTTAATTTGAATGTGTGTAGGTGCAAATATATTTTACGTAGTTTACTGTAAACGTATGTTGATAAATATCATGTTTCATTCAATCAAAGTGAATCAACATACATTTCCTCATCTTATAGCAGGTTAGCTACTCCTGGGAGGAAGGGTGAGGTTTGTTTTTCTTCTGGGAAAGATAAACTTTGCATTGTAAACCAAAGTGACTTTTTTCTTTGTAGGTGAAAAGTGATCCAGTCACAGTGAAGACTCAGTCAAGAAAGTATGGCAGTATCAAAAAAAACAAAGACTAATGAACAAACCACATTTTACTTAACTTAAATAAGATAAGATAAAATGTGATCTTGAGGGAAATTGTGCAGCAGTTGCAGAGCAAAATAGGAAAGAGTGCAAATGTAAAATATCAATTGAGGTCAGTTAACTAAACCTTTACATACATGGGTAACAAAGTTGACTCCAGAACTCCATGTCCCCCCAAAGTTCCAGGCTTAGTGTGCATCAACTGGTTTGTGCAAATTTAATGGAACATGTGTTTGGGAATATGCACCAATTAAAGTACAATATAATGATGAGGGGCTTGTGCTGGGTCCTTGTTTTACCTTCCTTATTTATATAATTATAAGTTTTGTGTGTACATGTTGTATATTACTAAATAAATTTGGGTTTAATCATATTACTACACAACAAAATCTGGTTCCATTGAGTGTTCTGACATAGGGAAACTGCAGAACGGACAAGAAGTGAAGGCACAATTTTTGCCCCAGGGCCTCCTGACAGGTTAATCAGGTCCTCATTATGTCCAGTCTTATAATTACAAACACAGGTTAACCCTTCTTTAATACAATATTTACTCCATACTTTTGACTGCATAACATTGATTTTCCATCTTAAAGACCCCCCCCCTAATGAAAAGCAAGTAGTTAAACTTGTTAATATGGTGTTTTTTATGTGCTAAAACACATATTATGAGTTACTTTCGGAAAGTAATGGACCAATGACGGTCTCAAAAACACAGAGTCGGATATTTCCACAAATTCATACCCAAGGAGAAGTATTGATTATTATTAGTATTGTGCATCATGTTGTTAATTTCCTTAAAGTTCAATATTTCATAGTTTTGGAAACTTTCAAACTTCTGTGGGTTTGAACAAAGCTTGGCTGCACAGCATGTGTCACAGCAAGTCATGACAGTGGGCCAGCAGAAGCAGCTAAATGGAATTCAGCCAACTTGATTCTTTGTACCTGTTCAATGAAAAAGGACTCCATAAACACAGATTAATGAACCACACTAGATTAATGATTGTCCACAATATTCTATAGTAAAATGTAACACACACAGTGTCCTGAGTGCAGCTGACTGATGGAAACATGGATACAGCATGAGAACCTTAAATCACAACAATGGCTCTTGTGACAAAATGGTCGATAAGCAGCAGCGTGCACGAACATGGAGTACATACTTCCTCCTCGGCGGTACTCAGCCGACAGAATCACCTACTGTGCCGCTTTTCCCAGCAGCACGTACACAGTTCAGAGGAAGTAAATGTTTTGTTTTCTGCAATTAAGGTCCTTAGCTTCTTGTTTTAAGAAAGGCTCTCCGTTCCAGGTCTCACCTATGGGTCTGCAGGATCAAAGATAGCTCTGACTTTTGTTCAGAATTCCCCTTTCACTTCCAAACATTTAGACGAACTTACATGAATTATAGACCCTGTGACTATTTGCTTATGTTCTTAATCCCGTTCTTAAAAGAAAACAGCTATTTGAGGATCCAGCTCCCATGCAGTTCACAGGGTACTTGAATATCCCCTCTGTCTAAACAGGGACAAATACAGCAGTCTGCATATAGACTTGTTTGTCCCTGGTTAGCTCTCATGATAAGACAATCTTACAACGCTGGGAAATTTATAATGCAGCTGGGCTTCATAATGGAGTGCCATTAATCCCAAAACAGCAGCTGTGAGAAAGTTCTGGGGAAATAAAAGTTTTATTACACCTTTTGACCGCTAATGACTAGATCGCCTATCACTTTCAACCAAACAAGGAGCAGAGAATACAAAACAATGCATCATTGAAAACAAATGAGTATTTTCCCAACACCAAGTCAGAGGTACTTTTGTTGACTGACAAGTTGTAAAGCTAAAGATGCAATAAATAAAATTTTTAATGTGAGACCATCACATGTTATGCTGGGCTATACAGGATTATAGATTCTAACTCAGTCATTTTCTCTACAACTTTATCCTCAGTGATCTTTCAAATGTTCTGATGGGGCAAAAAAGAAAACACAGAACTGATTCTGACTGAAATAACTGTGATATACTCCCTGCTTTGCTGCTGAGTGCGCTGTAAGCAAATCAAACAACCAATCAAACAATGAGTCACATTTTGATGATCTAGATAATCTCCCTCTATTACAATTTATCCATTTGCTGGCCTTCATTAAAGGACTCTAACCTTGCTGGCATGCATGAAGACACGTTGCCTCAAGCCCCTGGATGATTCACTTCATACTGCTGCCCAACATCTGCAGTAGGTTGGAGGTGGAAATCAGATGTCTCACATGGGCAGCACAACAGGAAATGGCCTGTTGTTCCGAGCACTGAACCGAGATCAGTACAGCGCAATCCAGCAGCATTGAGAGAATTCAGCTGATGTTAAGTGTGCTAATTATTATGGTTTTTACTTATATTCATTGCATTTATTGTGAAAATAAATGGGCCCAGAGTGGTGGCCTGGGGCAGCCCTTCTGGAATCTGATTGGCCAACCCCTACCAGAGTAAGAATGTATACGACTTGTTGGACTAACCACAAGAAGACACAAAAAATAGCAATGTTATGCAAAATGACTGCAAAGACACAAAAGTGACACAAAAATGGCCACAAAGAAAAATGGCCGCAGGGTGACGCAAAACAACTACAAACAGACAGAAAATAGCCTCAAGGAAACACAAATGATCAGGAGGGGTGGGGGGCTTTGTACATGTCAGTGTCCATGGGCCTATTTTCCCGTGTGTGTAGATTATTTTAAGTTACAAATAGCAGCTGTTTATTGATATCATTTCATATCGGATATTTTAAGTCATTTATTTGGCATTATCATTACAATGAATAAATAATGTCACTTTTAATAATGTTTTTTTAATAGTGTCCCCCCCCCTTTTGAAACCCCAAACTACGTGCTGTCTTCTGTTGAAACCCACTGTTTCCTGGTCCAGGAAAAGCTGATCGTGAGATTCACACCTACAGCAGTCTCACAAACCTTTATCAAACTTGTCATCAGTTTCCCACACTGTGTCTGCTGCACACGACGCTCCCTGTCTGTTTCTGATTGTTTTGCAAATGCTGACGCTGTGTGATGGAGTTTGTTGCAGCCTGCATCAGGTGTGGAATTCTTTCTCCTGGCCCAGGTACCCTGCTGCCATCGAGAATCTCTGAGACCATCAGACACCCGTTTCGTTCATCTGACACCTGTCATCCTGTTTCATCTCAGTCAACGGCTTGTTTCCCCTCTCTACTCCCGCAACACAAAGGAAAAAGCCTGAGGGTTACTGGCTATTGTTTACCAACCAACCTCATCTTTTTCTCTCCCTGCACACAATCATTGGGGGGATTTTCTTTGTTTCTCAAGCAGGAAAAAAATTCCTTTGGAGCCTGGGAAAAAACTCCTTAATGAGGAAATAATATTGATGCTTGCATTCATAGAGTGGCTTCTCTGCTGTCTGTAGAGGTTTAGGTTACACTGTGTTTTGAGTCAAACTCTTCTCCTCTAGAAATACATTTGCATTGTTATTATTATGCATAACAATCAACAGATGTGTCTTGAGGGGATTGAAAATGATTGCATTTGATGGTGGTAAGAAAAAGAGACAGTTATTAGTCTCTCCAAGCAGCTGGTATCATTTTGCATGAACATGTTTATCCTTTAAACGGCACAGAACGATCTGTGAGACTTTGCATAACAGACTTTCATGAAAATGGTCAGGTGTGTATGTGAATGTTTATTGTTGTGTTTGTCTAGCAACACAGGCAAAAGTCAGTCCCACTGTTTCATATCTCCGCTGCTCAGATTCGGTCAACCCTGTAACTGCCGGCAAACACACTCATAAACAAAGAGGGTTATTTTTAGCTGTAATGAGCCCTCTGCTGACCATCCCTGCAGCCTCTCTGTGGCATCTGTCCGTTCATTCACAGTCAGTGAGCTGGAGCTGGAATGTCCAACAGGCACAAATTATCTTTCTAGGCTTTCTGAGTTGTAGAATGCTGATATTAATACTAATAATACCAGATTATATCCGATTAAATGACCACTAATCAATATACTAAACATGCCCATTTACCAGTGGTGGAATGTACATTTACTCAAGTACTGTACTTATGAACAGATTTGAGGTTCTTGTGCTTGAATATTTCATTTTCATGGTATTTTATACTTGTCTCAAACACTTACTTATATTAAGGCACACATATTCACCACTAACTGCCTATTGCCATAAATATCAGTGGCATAGCAGCTTTATTTCTCAGTTTAATAATTGCAATTTATTTGGGGTAAGTTTGAGGTTTGGTTGGACAAAATAAGCATAGTGAATGCGTCACTTTGGGCTCTGCATAATTGTGATGGTAGTAGAATAAGTCTGTGATAGAGGGTGTAGGATCTAATGCTTCAGCAAGATCCAATAGAAGAAGAAGAAGAAGAAGAAGAAGACTAAGAAGAAGAAGAAGAAGAAGAAGACGAAGAAGAAGATACTTTTTATTATCACTACATCACATGTACATGCACCACACATTACATGCACACGCCATGCTTTGTGAAATCAATTCTCCGTGTTTGACCCATCCTCGGTCTGTCGATCCTCCACGGCAGACCAGGAGCGGTGGGCTGCCAGCTGCCAGACGACAGCAGCGCCCGGGGACCCAGTTCCTTTTTGTCACCATTGGTCTGGTGGTGATCTTCTTGCGTGTTTTTAGTGGGGGTATTTTAAGGAGGATAACCCAGGTGAACATGGGGGGAACATGCAAACTCCACACAGAAAGGCCCCTTTCCTCGAGCAGCAGGCACTGAAGGCATGGTGGAGGACACGCCACCAGCGCCCACAGCGGGATTCAAACCGGGACCTTCTAGCTGTGAGGCAACAGTGTTACCACTTGTTCCACCGTACCACCTAAATGGGGTAATGACATGCAGTTTGAAAGTCAGATTAATGTCAATTAAGAACTAGGCTTCCAGGGACATCAAGTTTAAAATTCGCATTAAAAACTAAAAACAGTTAAAAAGGGTATCAAAACTAAAGCTATCAGGCAGCAGCCAGCCACACAGCGTCACACAGTGATGATGATGAGGAGGAGTCCATCTGGATAATAAAACAGTGAGAGTGTTAAGAGTGTAAAGTAGAGAATAATCTACTTTTCTCTATGGATGAATTAGCAGATTAATCCACAATGACCCATATTAAAAAAAATCCACATTAATACACAAGTAATAATAGTCTAACGATAGCATGTATAACAAGATATCACATTTTTCTGCACATTTTCTGGATTATGTATTTTAGTTATGTAAGATTTTAAATGCAGTGTTTTTTCAGTGTTTTATTAGTACTTCAGTAAATGATCTGAATACTGCCTCTACTATGGTCATTAAGTACTTATTACATACACTTTACATCAGAGCTAACCATTCAGTACACCAAGATGGATGCATTACAATCCACAGTTTCACCGAATGCTTTCTGTATAAAAAGTAACTTGACATCATTCCTGTCAGTCATCACCTATGATCCATCGTTGCAGAGCAGCTGGTGAGGGCATGTTTTGTAGGCCCTGATTTGATATTTTAGAGTGAAGGTTTGACCAACGTGTTGTTGTATGGTGTAACTGTCAGCCATACTCATCGATGTCACCAACTACAGGCGTTAATAACTTTGCAGGCTTATGCAGGACAGGCCCCCCTTTGGTCTGGGTGCACCGGTCATCGCCTCTCTCTGTCTGGTCTCCTCTGGGAACAAAGGCTTTTACTGTGCGCGGATGGACAACAGGGAGAACAACAAGGCGTCTGGCTCTGACACAGTCAAGCTGACGGCGACTCAGGCCACACAGGCTCTCGTCCTTTCATCGCAATTATGTTTGGTCCTTCTCCTAATTGTGGAGAGCTGGCTGGAGTGAGGCGAGGAGAGGCTGGAAGTTCAGACTGAGGGCGTTTATTGAACTGAGAGATGGAGAGAGGAAGAGAGGGACGAGGAAGGGTCAGGGAGATGGTCGCTCATTAGGGATTGAACAGCTGCCAATCTCCCAGCTGCCTCCGCTCAACACAGGAATTACTGAGGAGGCAGAAACAGAGAACATGCACTGCTGTGGTTCAATCTCTCCACCAGCCTTTCCTCATCTTCCTTCCTCTTTTTCATCCTTGTTTTCTCTATTCTCTGCCTAGATTTCTGTCTGCCTCGCAGTCTCTTTCTCAGATTCTTTCTGTAGCATCATGCCAAATAACCAGGCTGCATCTTGAAAGGGGCCTTCAGTCAGTGTTCACCTTGCTGTGGTTGATCGATTCCCAGCAGGTTTGATAGGGCAGCATGGGAAATGTGGTACAGCTGCTGTGTCTCCCATGAAAGCTCAGGAAATTACCACACTTTAACATGCTGGATGCATTTTGTGACAAATTAGGTGAATTACTGTTTAATGTGGCAAGTTAATAAAAGCCACAGATCCCCACAGGACGGGTGGTGACAGATGGAGAGAAACAGTGGGTAGGGCTGTAATGGAAGGGGGCCGGCGTGATGATGAGGTGATGATGATGATGCTACTCGCACCTGGTTTTCCAGGTTTGGGTCAGTCTGTCTTGAGCAGAACTGAGTCTTTGCAAGAGTCCTGAAAAAAGTTGCTCACAGTTGTAGGTTGTTGCTTTGCAGCTCAATGATTGTTCATGTTGTTGGTAGTCAGACACATCAGCCGGTTCCACACTGTTGCCTCACAGCTAGAAGGTTCGATTCCCGCTCTGGGCGCCGGGGGCGTGTCCTCCACCATGCCTTTGGTACCTTCTGCTCAAGGAAAGGGGCCTTTCTGTGTGGAGTTTGCATGTTCTCCCTGTGTTCACCTTGGGTATCCTCCTTAAAAAGCACCCACAAAAAACATGCAAGAAGATCACCACCTATCCAATGGTGACAAAAGGGAACTGGGTCCCCAGATCCCCCATTGGATGGTAGCCCACTGCTCCTGGTCTGACACAGAGGAAGGACGACCAGGATGGGTTAAACGCGGAGGGCAAATTTCACCAATTGCATGGCGTGTTTGCGTGTATGTGTTGTGTGACAAATAAAGGGGATTGTCCCTCTGATTCTTCTTCTTCTTCTAAATTGTTATTGATTGCACCGATGTGATATCACCTACAGTACTATCTGCGTGTTGCATTCAGGGTCACTGCTTGTGACTACAATCTACAGTTACATCTAAAAACATGCCAGAGGATACGTCAACAAATGGACTTAAATGTGAAATGTACATGAATTGTAACTCCTTATTTATATCTTATTTTCTGATTTCTTTATAAGAGCAGTTACTTTGACTCACTCAAATTAGAAAAGGTGAAATGGAACCACAAATCAAAAACAGTCCCCACAGAAAACTGCTACAGTACTGAACTTTTATCAAAATATGTAAATACTGACACAATCACCAAACATGGTAAAACCTGTCCACCTGAACTCACAGCTTGCATTTAGGAATTTCATATATGTTTGATTAATTTGCAACAGTGAATGTGTTTTCAAAGGAATCTGAATTGCCCTTTTCTGCCGACTTAATGAAAACATGTTTTAATGAACATTTCTGCCCTGTCACAAAATGTTGCAAAAGAAAAAATCTGCAAAATGTTATCTACAGTACAATGTATTCATTTGTTTCCAGACAATATCTGCTCTTGCAACACAATGCTCAGAGCAACTGGAGCATGATGGTAATGTTGTGACACAGTTGGGAAAAAAATCATTGTCCTGGTTTGATGTTGTAAAAGTCAAATATTATTTGAGGTTCGAGGCATGTCGTGTTTACTTCATTAAAATTAAACAGCGACCATGATCCTTCCTGAACCTTAACCAAAGGGTTTTTGTTGTTTGAACCTAGACACACAGGATGCAAACCCCAGTCTGGTGTCACAATCCTGTGCTTCCTCCAAACAAATTCTGTGTGGCACAAAAATGTACCACTCCTAAAATGTTGCCAATAAACACAATCAAGGTAGCAATTACATTTGCTTAAAAACGGACAAATCCAAATTGTATAGAAATGTAATTTCTAAGTGCTACAAGCAAAGACAACCCTGTTGAGCCAGGAGGTCAGTCATCAGTTTTCCAAGAAAGAAGTGAAGAGCTCAGCCAGAACATCATGATGGTCCACTGATGTTTTATATATTTCACACATAAAGATAATAATAAACTTTATTTTTATAGCATGTTTCAGACAGGAAATGCAGCTGAACGTGCTTTACAACAAAGCAAGATGCACCAAGTGCAAGTTAGACCCCAGTAACACTATAATAGTTAATTTGTGTGTGTGTGTGTGTGTGTGTGTGTGTGTGTGTGTGTGTGTGTGTGTGTGTGTGTGGGTGGGTGGGTGTTTGTGTCATGTATTCATTTTACAGGACAAAAATCTGTCATATCTATCATGTGTGTCATTACATGAAGGGACTAGAGAATTCTTTTGTTATGTTGTTTCGAACTTTGTTCCGTAAAACAAAATTGCTGGTATATTTGGAAATCAAACTTGATCTTTAGACCGTCAGTGTCTATTTTAAAATGTACATTTTGAAAGAAACAAAGAAAGTCTTTGCAGTAAACCAACACTCATTAAGTGAATGAATGCATACAGACAGTCACACTGCAGTCTATGGAGGTCCAGTCTTTGATAGGTAGACATCGCCAAGTCCCCTCTTGGCTTCTTCTTTAAAAAAAATAAAAATTCACATTTGAAGTAATATTATGGTAAAAGACCTTAAAACAAAGTGTAGCATTTTAGTTTTGTATTTTCAAAATGACCAGAAACACCAGTCACCATTTCCCAGATGTTCTGTGACAGTCCCCTGTTCATGAGGTACACGTGTATGTGTGGGTGGATGTTTGTGTCATGTATTCATTTTACAGGACAAAAATCTGTTCACAGTATCACATGTGGACCAATCTATCTTACAGAGACCAAAAGGAAGGTCCTGACAAGCTTCATCATTTCACTAGTGTTAACACTTTTAAGTGTCGTGGTTACATATGAAGCAGTGCTGGTTGAAGTTAAATTTGACCTCTTGAATTCACAGTAAGTCAATCTGGTGTGTATTTGAGCAGCTTTGTGTGTGTGTGTGTGTGTGTGTGTGTGTGTGTGTGTGTGTGTGTGTGTGTGTGTGTGTGTGTGTGTGTGTGCTTGCTTGTTGTTGCTGGACCAGTTACTTGTGAGCCCAGGACCTGAATGAGGACATTGTTCCTGTGGTGATAAGGTGTAATTCGGGGTTGATTGTGTACAAGGGTAAGAATCTCCGGAAAGTACATCGTTTGTTCTCTCCATTCAGTTCCTGCCTGTCAGGAGGAAGTTAAAGTTGATTTCACGGCAGAGTGGCGGACGACAAAGAAATAACACTGAGGGCAAACAGCTTACTGTTGAAGGTGTGTGCATGAGCTTGCTTTTAATGTGAAGTTATGAAGAGTTTTGGAAAGTTACCAGTTGTTTGCCTTTGGGATTTACTGAAGAAGTATGGGAATGAGCTGGGATATACAACATCTGAAGATTTACGCAAAGCCATTACCACGATTTTAAAAACACTGAGGTACATAAAGGCGTTTTCTAAAATGTTTTAATCATTTGGATTTATAGCATAATGTTTCAGCTGTTACAGTGTTCAGTTAGTTACATTTATTTGTATGAAATTTGTATTGTGTAGTGCCGATTTGTGAGATGTTGATGAAAGATAAAATAGACCTTGAGATGCAGTAAAGCAGATTATTTAGTCACACATTAAGCAATCCCATTTTATTTCCCAAGATGAAAGTCTGAAAATTGTTTCAATACCTTCCACACAGTGTCAGGAATAACAGTCTGGTGGATAAATAGTCAGTCCTTTACTTACTTACTTTGTTCTTCAGTTTTAATATAAGGTCAAGTCAACAGACACAGAAACACGCTTGATACAAAAGTAAAATCAAAGCAAGAAAGTTTAACAAAACGTAAAACTGTGTATAAATTGTGACCTGAGCGCCGTCAAAAGGGAGCTTGGATCGACAGTATTTGTTTTGGTACTATGGTTTGTCAAACACCAACCCCTGATAACTGATGTCAGGTCAGATGTGTCAGAAGCGCTAAGACTCGGCTTAATATCTCTTTCAACACATCATCTGTCTGTCTCGGACTGGATGCCACGAGTGGCTGCCATGATGGACATAAAAGGGTGCAATGACCATATGTCATTCCACTGACTGACACTGGCCCTCTGCTTTTTCCTCACTGTTTAGGTCTATTAAGAAAACATCTCAGTGAGATATTTTGAAGGATCAGAAGGAAGGAGGTACACATAAAGTTTACATATGAACTTGCATGTGTGGACATTTCAGGCTGGACATTGCGAAAGAGAGGGAAAATACTTTGACAATGATTGGGTGTGGGTGTATAGCTCCCAGCCAATAACAGCGCACAGTTATTGGCTGGAAAGAGTAGCAACCAGGTACCGAACTCCAACAAACACACATTCAAGAGGAATCTATGAAAATGGCAAACACAACACCAAAACAGTAGCTGACATTTCTTTAAGTTAACCTTTAAGTTTCAAGAGCTTGTGATAAAATGTAATTGATTTGTAGTAAAAGAACTAAACTAAACTAAATTAAACTAAACTAAACTAAACGGCTGAGGAAGATCGCGTGATATGATTGAAAGCTCCAGAACAGCTACTAAGTTGAGTTTTCTAGTTTTCTAGTGCTTAAAAACACAGTTGGTAATCTTAAAAGATTATGTGCCTTGTTCTTAATGAAGTTCCAAAAAATCATAAAAGACATACTGTAAAACTGACTTTGAGGTCACCCAAACTCAGTGAAACCTGCTTTGGGGGCTGTAAATCTGAGGTCAAAACAAACACTCAGCTTTATGTGAAACTGATTTAAGTTTGACAGCAAGTCAGGGGAGACTGTACCACACTGGGACGAGTGTTGACTGACTGTGGCAAACCACACTTTGGCATGTGAGGCACTGCTTGTTTACTCGCCTTAATGTGATTCAGGCCGGCTTTGTGAAACCTGAGCAGAGACAAGTATGTGCTGTCTGTTTGATGTTAATTTGTTGTAGATCCAAGAGGTAATGTGATCCTTTTATGAAATATCAGCAGTTGTTGCCAAGCAGCGATGAGGAGGAGGAGGAGGAGGAGGAGGAGGGGTGACGCCTCAGATCTGGTGACCTTAGCTTGTTCACATGGCCCCCCCAGAAAAAAAACGTTAAAAAGATAAGAGGATTTTTTCAAGAAGAGTGGGGTTTTATTTTATGCATTTCAAGATCAAGATCAAGAATATGGACATTGTTTTCTGTTTTTAGCTATGCTAGCGGCGTAGTTCAACACATGGCAGTGTCGGTCTACTGGTCCATCCACCACTTTGGTCCTGTATGAAATATTTCAACAGCTTTTGGAGGAAATTATGTGCAGACAATGGTTCTAAGATGATGAATCGTAATGACGATGGTGACCCTCTTCATAGCTTCAAACTGCACAGAAAACAGAAAACCTGCTACTCATTCTTTCTCAGAACTTTTCCATGATGACCCTCTGAAAGGTAAAAGACAGGTAAAAATGTTTCATGTGTTGCAGACGTCCAGCCCACATTATTTTCAGAGATATTTTTGGCTGTGCAGGCTGGAACTTGTATAGTAGTAATAATATTGACACGGTGTAAAAGAATGGCAGCAGTTGGCTGTAAACGTGCGAAGGCGGCTGCGCTGCTATGAGCTTTGGGAGCAGCCGGCCGTTGTGTCTTGGCCACTGGCTGGAAGACATACATGCTGCTGACAGCTGCTGCACATGTATGTGTGCACACGCTCACACACACAGCGTTCACAGAGGTCTTTACACACACAGCATGCCATTGTTAACAGCTGGCAGGGGTTTTACTGCTGCATTACTCTAGACACGCAAAGGGAGAGGAGATAATGTACCATGGTAACCTTGACTGTCAAAACTGGGATGTAAATGCAACAATGAGACATAAATAGCCATTTTGTTTGCAACTGATACATATAAATCTTGTGTAACCGTGTAATCCCTGTGTAACTGTGTCAGAGTGTTGCAGCACATTGACACCGAGCATGTTTGTAGCAGTGTAATTTATTTTGTTTGGTTCATTAGGACAGAGGCCAGTACTTTCCAGCTTGTTAGCAATTTGAACATACACAACAATGTACAGAAAACATCTTTTTATGTTTCCATGGACTATAGCACAATGCAGGCATCCGATGGCCACGGTAACATTTTTCGTAGCTAAGTTACAAAAACATTGCATAACCAAGTGCAGTGAGAGCAAAATTTAAGTCAAGATAAGTGAGATTTATATGGCATAAACAATGTTAGGTTGTATTCAGGTGATATTCAACTGTTTCTACCTTTGTTTTTCCTGTAACACACCAGAGAATGTCCTTTAATTATAAGAAAGACCACATACAAATCTGCAAGTTATAGGAACTTTTTCTTCAAGCCTTCTGCCCTCCAGCATGGCAGCTTACCAAAACTCTGTCTAGAAAACAAGCAGCTTAAGATGTTACTTGTGTCTCAAAAATGCAAGAACAAACTTTTCCACTGTGGTTTGGATGGAAGAAACTGAGCTGTAGGTGTGAGTTCACTCTCCTAAGAGCACAACATTGCTGCCTGCCTTTCTGCAGAGTGAGCAGACCTCACTAAAATCAACCAGCAGCTCCCAGTGAGGAGTTCTAGTTAGGTCCCTTAAACATAAAAAGTTACTTATGAGTTTAAGTTTAGATGTTAGTTTTAATTAGTTCTACTGTGAGTCTCTTGGCTCTACTCAACGACTGTGGGGTTATTAGAATGGATTTTCCAGGTGCTGACGCTCAGCTTAAAGGGGGTCTTAAAGTTCTTGAAGGCCTTGAAAACAGTAATATTACAACATGAAAACCTTAACTTAAGATCCAGTTTGAGGCATTTTCTGCCTTTAGTGTGTAGAGTTCAATAGAGACATGACAAGAGATGATGAAGGTGAGGGGGGAATGGCACAAAAGGTCCCTATAGTCAGACTTGGACTGTGGACATTGTGATTACATGGTCTACATCTACATGCAATTAATCAATTATCAAGATAGTTTTCTAATTTTCAGATTAACAAATTCATTAATTGACTAGCTCTACTTGACTGAGAGTTGTTGTTGTTTTGTTTGTTTTTTTGTTTGTTTTTTGACAAACTACTTGAGGACTTGCAGTCTTTTTAACCCTTGGGAGGTGGGAGACGGCTCCTAGACACTTCATGAGTGAATGGAAACACCTCAAATTAAAGCTGAAAGTCACTTTAACTTCATTGTCATTGTTTCAGCAAAAAAAAAGTAAGTAAAAGTTTTATTCTGGCCCAGAGCCAGAATAAAACTGTTGCCATGCATAGGTTTGCAAAGACATGTAGGAAAATGCATAAATACATATGAATGAGCACAGATGTATCCTTGAAAACACCTTAGAACCAGACACAGACACTACTGAGTCAGTGTGGTCGGTACTGTAGGGCTTGTAAAGGTAGAAGTAAAGATAGACCAAGACAGACAGAAAAAGAGCAAAAACAAAGAAAAGACAAAGATTAGGAGACAAAGAATGTAAAAAAAACAACAACAGTAGTGTAACAGAGTTAGGGAAATGAGTGGGAGAGCTGGGGTCCCAGTCAGACACTACAGGTCCCAGACCGCTGGAGGGACTGGTCGTAGCATGGAGGGAGGGAGTGTTGGGTGGAGACGAGCAACGTTCCCATGCCCCGGAGGCCCCTGGGGAGTAGTGGTGGCAGATGTGACGTCTGGGGCCCGGCATCCCTGCCTCCCTTCATCTCTATCACTTCCCTTCCTCCCTGGTCCAGTGTCCTTCTCTCTGTGTCCTGGCTTGTCTGCTGCCGGTCTACTGTGGAGGGGAAGACTCCCATCCATCACTCTGCCTTCCTTACTCTATAAATACAAACACAACAGAGCCAACACTGATTCTCATTGGACAGGAGCAACTGTTACCCTCATGACACGTCCAATGACAAGAGATCGTCTCTGAGGGATTGATCCTGTGTCAAGCAGTCTTCCATTCATTTAGATTTTTCCTCTTCTGTTTCAACGCTGAGTCCCTTTGTTTCTACCATAAAATACCATTTATTTACTGACAAATACAAATACAAATACAAACACAATAATAATAAGTCGTTGAGGGAAGTCAACTAATAATAAGTAACAAATAATAAAGGAGGGAGTCACATAATCTATTTAATTTGTTGATTTAAGGATTTTGACAGAAAGCTTTCCAATACTTTGGCCTTCTGAGAGCCTGTTAAACGCCTTAATAATGCCCTTAACTCATAATTAAGGGATTTGTCACATATTATATACACGATATAGATATAGATGTGAAGGGAAATGCCATGGATCTCTTAAAATCTACTTAATGTATTAATTAGAGCTTTAGAAATTACGTTTTTTTTTAGGGTTTTTTTTTTTTTTTTAGAAGAAACTGGTTACAAAGTAAATACGGAAATGTGAGTATTGATTTCAGACAGAGGAAAACCTGTCTTTCAAATCCTTAAAATCTGCTTAATTTGTCAATGAAAAGCTTTTGAAATGAAAGTGTTTTTAAATGATTTACATAAATTAAAAAAGGGATTTGTCATGCATTTCAAATTAATGTATAAATCAAGGGGAAGGTGCTTAAAAGCAGGTTCATATTTTAGATAAAGGTGTTTGACACGTTTGAAGGGAGTGAGGTTTCATACTGTTTGGTAATACAAGTCTGAGAAAACTGGTGAAATGGCTGAGGCTTTGCAGTGGAGTGCACAGCGTTATGAACCATGCAGAGACTTTATCATAACAGTGATAAAAGAGATGAAGGCCAAGCTCAAGGGTTTTATAGGAAGTGTAAGGCTGCAAAGAAAGAAACCTGTGGATGAGATAGAGCAATAGAATAGGAAAGGATCCTCCCAGATCCACCCGAGCCAGTTTTTCCAAGAGTCTGTCAGCATGAGGCAGCTGTGAGGAGAGGCCTTTATCTCACTAATGCACTGTATTACAGCAGGCCGCTTGGAAAAAGCCCTGTCTCTGTGCGGCTAGATGAAAAAGATCCGGATTGGATCCCCCCCTTCTTCTCTGAACAGATTAGGACCCTGTGAGCAGTCACACATCTTCAGCCTCCTCGTTACTCTTTGAAGCCCTACGAGTGGCTGTCGACACCATCAAACCAGGCAACAAGCGCGCGACCTCTGACGCCGCACTGAGGGAGTGCTGCTACGGGTTTGTAGACCATCAGACAGCTTTCTTTGAGGCCTCCTCCCAAGCTCCCTGATGATCTGTAAATAAACATCTTTCAAGTCCCTCACTGATAATCGTCTTTGGGAATTAGAAAGAAAGGAGAGGAGGTGATGGAGGCATAACAAATTAAGATAGGACATCCTGGATGGTTGGAAAACAGCTGCTGTGTCATTCAGGATGATAATATCAGGAATAACAAACAGGAAATGACCTCAGATCCTCCGTGAAAAATGTCAAAGGAATTACTGTAAAACGGATACCTTCAGGAGACATTCTCCTTCTAGGACATGGGTGTATTTTAGGCCATTTTTTCTATTCCTAGATTAAATAAATTCATTCAGTTTTGACCTTTGGAACAGTAGTGCAAAATAATCTACACTCAATGTCTCACTTGTTCTGGAGAATATATCACATGGTCATCACAACAAAAATTAAATCTAGTTATGTTTTTCAGGATTTGTGGAAGAAAGGTCCTGCAAGTGCTCACTGTAATGTGAAATCTGAACATCTCCATGAAAACTGATAGAAATCATCTGCTTATGAAGAAAGATCCAGAGCAAGAGAGTGAGCGGGCCTTGAATGGAGACTGATGCCAACAATAAACAATAAACATAAAAGTAAAACTAAACAAAAACTTTTTTCTACAATTGATCTTGGACAATAATCTATTTTTGCTGCTGCACCACCTCATTGTACAGACTGTATTGTCATAACACATCCTCTCTCAGGTTTTCTATTCTCAGGCATGTAAACTGTGCACCATACAGAGAGATCTCTTCCATATTGGTCCTTGGGGAAGCTCCGGCCCTGCAGCACCTGTTTTACTTTATAGAGAGGATGTCTTCTCACCCATCTGCGCCTGACATACAGACAACAATACAGAAAACCTACACACCTCTGAAAACAAAAACACAGGCATATACAGTGTTAAATATAGATCTCAGAATGCTTGTCCCTGTGGAGCGCCCATCTGACACCATTGTCCCTGGGAACATTAACACCTCCACTCACACAAAGCTGACTCTCGGAGCACAGTTTGAGGACAAGGTAAGGGGCCAAACAAAGGTTAGTTTCTGCACCACAGTGCCTTCCCCTCTCCCTGTGTGCCCACAGGGCAGGGCTTCCCTGACACTGAAACTATGGTAGCAGAGAGAAAGATCTCAGCGGCGTCTCAGATCTGTGTCCGACAAAGGCTCAGAGTTTGGCTTCCTTGTCAGGTTTTTTCTCAGACATTTGTGAAAGAGGTCTGGTGACTGTGCTCTGTAGAACTGGAGAATCCCATTTTCAATGTAACGTCAACTGAGATGCAAGTGAGAGTAACAGCACCACTGCCCCCTTCTGGCAATGGCAGGTATTGAACTGACCAGAAACAAATGTGTTGCTCTCTTTGTTTTTATTTTATGCACACATCAGTAGTTGAATCAGCTGTTGCAGGGGCGGAAAAAGTACTCACATGCTTTACTTAAGTAAAAGTACCAATACTGCAATGTAATAATTCTTTAATACACATAAAAGTCATTATTACATTATTAGTTTGGTGCTATATTGACCCACATGGATGAGTTTTGTGACCTTTAGCATGTAACTATTGCTATGAGATAAATATAATGGAGTAAAAAGTATGTAGAATATGTCACTGATATATATATAAAGTAACGTAAAATGAAAAATGAAATCTTAAGTAAAGTACAAGTATGTTATAATTGTACTTAAGAGCTGCACTGCACAAACTATAATATTCATCTACATTAAAAACTGTGGAAATCCTACAAAGAAAGTGTGAGAAAATCTTATGATTTATCACCACAGAAAAAGTTGTTTTTCCAGGTTGAACAAACTGTGATTGTCATCCACCATGAAGACATTTTCCTCATCAGGTCAAAGAACATTTCTCAGACTAGTTCCACACACTGGGTGGGAGAAAATCTTTCCAGTCTTTGTGTTTTCATGAAGCTGCAGGGTTGGCAGGCAGCAGCGAGGTGCATCCTGAGCACGTTCGTTTACACCCAGACTGCAGCTGTGTCAACAACATGGCCCACGCCACAGGCCCTGCAGATACTGATAATCTGTCAGTGTATGACTGAGGGCAGAGATAAAGTGAATAACAAGGTTTAATGGGCGCAGACTCTGACTGCGAACTTTTGATCTTCAGCTGGTTGAGCTGTATCTGTTGTCAGGTAGGTTATTAAATTCATATCCAGTATTAAAAGAAGCACAGTTTAAACCTGCCCTCCCACACGATTACTGTGCTTCAACACAGGAAAGTGACTGAAACCTTAACCAAGCTTCAAAGAAAGAAAGGACTTCATGACCATTGTTACGCATCAAATGTATAATTTACAGTAAAGTCACAACCCTTTTGATCATCATATTCATAAAGTTTGGCATCTTCCACTGATCCAGAGGTAGGAGTTATAATTAAATCACTCTAAAGTGGCCTCCACCAGGCTCTCACCATATGGAGCTGATCTGCTGAGGTTATAGTAAAAGGCCTGGACTACGGACAGAGGTCAGAGGTCACTGTGGGTCATCACCAGTGTCTTTACACCACAAGAACCTGAGGTCGAATCAGCAGCCTCTGACATAGAGCTCAGCTGTAGATTTATTGCTTAAGGATTCTTAAAGGGAATATAATGAATTTGCTCTATATTTGAGCTCATTATTGTGGCGAAGATGCAGCATTAAAGGAAATTAAAGAACATTTCTGGTTCCACTGTGGATAAATGTCTTTAAAGCTGAGACACGATAAACATGTGTTTACCTTCTCAACTTGCTAAGTGGATAATGTGACAAAGGCCAGAGGTTAATCCAGTGAAGGAGACTCTCAGACCATAACAAGTTCCCTTAGCTATTTCAGTTCCTTATTTGAGCATTGTGGAGTGAACACTGATACATCCAGGACAAAAGATGATAAAGTTCACTGATAGAAAGATGATAGACAGAACAATAAATATAGCAGACCTAAAGTCAAAAATACAGCATGCCTATACACAGCAGTACTTTGAGCTAAACATCAGAATGCTAACACGCTTGCAGTGGCAAGGCTAACATGCTGCTGTTTAGCAGATACATTATTCACACCCCTCAGCATCTTGGTTTAGTTGTTTAGCATGATTGCGTTTGCTATCTAGCGTTAAACAATGTGAGCCCCTTAGAAAAGACTGAGTTCATTTCGAATGACAGCAGCTCTATTCTCTTTAAAAACATTTCTCATTTATTGTCACAGCCAGGAGTGTTATGTTAATCATGCTTGTGCTGATAACCACACTCGACCTGTCACTCCATTACAAGGTCAGAGGTCAGTGCCTGACCCCACTACTGCTGACCAGTGCAGGGCGAGGGCATTAATGTGTGCGGGCTTTGGGGAGGGGGACTGTATACAACAGGACACAATAGGGCCGGCTCGCTCTCATTACTGCCACATCCACTCTCCATTCACCACTTCCTGGGTATCTGGTGTTACGAGCAGACTGAATTCCAATGTTTGTTTCTTTCCCATAGCTTCCAACTGCAACAAACACAGGGAAGAAACCGGCGAGTACACACCAGATCCGCACATTCCTCCTACAGACCTACGTTCTCAGAGATGGCTGGAAGCAGAGGAGGAGATAGTTCAGTGAAGCACAGGAAGTAGCAGCAGCGAGAAGACTGGACGTTTGGTGTTGGGACGCGATTACAGCGAAAACCTTGTTATGAGTTACTGTGGGAGGTCAGATTGATATCCAATCCATTCTAGAGATTAAACAATTCATTAGTCCAGTAGTAGATCAATAAAATGAAATGGGAACTGTTAAACAAACAAACAAACAAACAAACAAAATGTGTTTACTGACAATGGTTTCACAAAGTGTTCCTGAGTCCATCCATCCATTATCTATACCGCCTATCCCTTTCGGGGTTGCGGGGGGCTGGAGCCTATCCCAGCTACAATGGGCGAGAGGCGGGGTACACCCTGAACCGGTCGCCAGCCGATTGCAGGGCTGTTCCTGAGTCCATGTAGAAATATCCTTTATACCAGGCATGTCAAATCTATTCCACAAAGGACCGTGTGGCTGCAGGTTTTTCCTCCAACCAATCAAGAGCACACAGTCTGACCAATCATCTGTCTGAAGACTGAGATCAGCTGATGAAATTAGTCAAATCTGATGTGCTGCTGCTTGGTTGAAGAGAAAACCTTCAGCCAGTCGGCCCTTTGTGGATAGGATTGACATACGTGCTTTATACAATCATGTGCTCACAAAGTGGTGAACCTCTCGCGACTGAGCCTTTCCAGGATCCCCCTTTCATACCCAGTCATGATACTATCACCTGTTACCAATCAACCTGTTTACCTGTGGAATGTTCCAAACAGGTGTTTTTGGAGCATTCCAAAACTTTCCCAGTCTTTAGTTGCTCCGTGTCCCAAATGTGTTGCTGGCAACAAATTCAGAATAAGCATATATTTGGAAAAATCATTGAAGAGGATGAAACAGACATTCAATGTATTTGTTAAGGACTGAGGAAATGGCTGAACTCTAGGACAAGGATTCATTGTCACTAAAAAATGGATAAGGATCACTGGGAGATATGTACGATGGCAGGTTTGAGACACCAGAAGTTGCTCCTGTGACACATGGAAAACAAACTTACTCACTAAAAAAAAACAGACAGGGCAAAATAATTCTGAAGCTTATTGCAAAGCACAAAAAAGAGCAAAGTGGCCGGACATATTACCATGCTGGTGAGGAGAGCCGGGGTTTTATCCTGTGGATGATGAGTATGGATTGGCTGTAGCTGTGGTGGCTTCATGCGGAGCAGGTGTAGGTGAGCCATAATTGCCCAGTCCAGACACACACACACACACACACACACACACACACACACACACACACACACACACACACACACAAGCAGACACGGACAAACACAAGGAGTGATTAACATGACACAAGGGGACAGGGGAAACAGGGAAACAGGAGGGAAGACAATATTGTCTTTGTGCTGCTCAGGGGTGTACTGAACAGCAAGTTATTGCTTTGCATATAAAGATTTAATACGCAAAACAGTAGATGGCCAAAAGTTTGTGACCCTGAACATAGACCCATATGTGACTTTTAAACACGTCAGTCCAAGTATTGTTGTAACAGCCTCCATTGTTCTGAGGAGGTTTTCCACAGGATTTTGAAACCTGACTAAATGGATTTGCTCCCATTCAGCCACAAAAGACATCAGTGAGTTCAGCCACTGATCAAATTCTTTCACACCGCAATCTAAAAACCAACATTTTAATGAACCAGCATAGAGGCACTGTCATGTTGACACAGGAGAGGGCCTTCCCCAAAAATTCCTGCAAAGTGGACACTGTTATGTTCAGTTGCATTGTTGCAATAAGATTTGCCATAATTGGAAGTAAGTAGTCTCACCAAAATGATTAAAAACAGCTCCAGAGCCAGATATGTATATGTTTGACATATGTTTTATATATTTTATGTTCAGGTCTCTCTGTGTTCAGTGTTACCACTGGCTGCAAGACAAATTCCATCTTAGGGACAATAAAGTTGAAGCTGAAGCTGAAAGGACATGAAAAGTATGTGGATGTGTCCACATGCTATGGTCATACAGGGAATATAATCATTGCATCACATCACATTACCATTAAAAGACAGCGCTTTTGTCCAAAATGAGTTACAGTACAGTGTGTTGCAGTTTCACAACATATGCACTGTGCAAAAGTTTATTCTTGACCCTGGAACAATCTTGAGTTCCCTCGATCCTGAGACCCTCAGATATGAGTAACCCTTTAATGGTCAAGAAAACGGAAGAAGGAGGAGCAACAGAGGAGGGATCTCTTCTTCGGGACATGCAATAGATGTCGTGTGCACAGGAAAGACCAAATTAATCAAAGAATCAAATCAATTCTAATCTGAGCACCTCCTCCACTGCTGCTAAACTCTCATCAACTAGTGTACTTTAGGCAGAGCACAGTTAATGGAGACACAAGCTGTAATTTCTTCTTCATAAGAAATAGACCAGGGGAGTTTGGTATGTCTGCACGTTCATTCCCATTTTGTTTAGATTCACTCTTGTTATCTGTGTGTGCGTTTATATGTGTGCGCCTGATGTGGTCACGGCTGGCTGCAGTCATTTGTTTAGCCTGCTGCTTGAGTGCCTGAGGCCCGTAACGTGTGTCTGCCATCTGTTGGACAGTTGCAGATGCTATCATGTGTGATTAGTACAGCCTGTTTGTTGGCACATGCTCTCCCTTTGTCTGATAGCAGTTACACTCATCACAGCTGTAAGCTGCCCGGAGGAGAAAACCCCTGCACCTGCCTCTGTTTGTGCCTAATGTAAACAGGTAAAAAAAAAAATCTGCCTAGGAGGGAAATGTGGAGTGTAAATGGAGTAATTTGCACAGATGAGATCAAGTTGTCAGGGTGTGTTGAGGCCATCATATGAGGAGACAAATTTCACTGCCCTTATTAGACAAGTGAGATCAGTGGGTTCATACTGGGGCCCGGAGGATCACGGATGCAAATGTGTGTGAAATGAGGCAGGACATTGGTGTGGATTACACCCAGCATGTTGGAGCAAAACATCACCTCTGGGGAGGATTCAGCCTCTGCAACTTACTGTTTCGCTTGTTAAACTGATAAACTGCTGGGAAAAGGGAACAAAATGTCCCAATTTAATGTCAATCCATCCAACAGCATGAACAAGACTAAGAGTCTGCAGCCATGCTTGCAACTCTATGAGGCAGTACTTAAGTTAAATGCTCACCTCAGTATATTAACATGCTCACAATGACAATTTAACATGTTGATGGTTTGTGATGTTTACCATGTTTGTCATGTTAGTTTAGCACGTTAGCATGTAAACATTTGATCATTAGTGCTAAAATACAAAGCGCATCAGAACAAATTTGTCTTGGACAAAATCAACTTTGGATCTGATGATGGTGCTGGAGGAAAGGTCAGGAGATTACCAAAGCCATCAGGAGTCTGGCTATCAACAATGTTTGAAAGAGATTTCATGGCCGTCCATGCAATTGCTGTTGAGATTTCATCATCAACAACAAATGCAATACTTATAGCCATACCACTAGTATGGCTAAAAAAAAAAAAAACGTGGGAAAATCTAGGTCTCTTGATGCTGAAGTTGTCATTGGGCACAACTTTCCTTTTGGATTTAACAGACTGATTATACAGAACTACAAAGAACTCTAATCTATTTTTCAGCATCAAACATTAACCATGCCTCACAACAAGAAAATGCCGTGGGTGCTTCATTGGAGAAATCATTTAGATTTTTTCATCTCAAGATTTGCTCTTGCTATGTTGAGTTTCCACCAGCCCGAGATCAGGGAAGGAAAATTGAAATCTGCCAAAAGGGGAACTCTGATTTTGAGAATCCTGCCTCAGGTTAAAAGACAATGTGCTCTACCAGGCTTTGATCTGTGTTCATATCCAGACAGAATAACGATAGCTCCTTTGACCAGGGCTAATGATGTCTGTGGTGTGTTGCAGAGGGGGATTTGTAGCCACATGGGTACCTTTAATGAGTTTTATTTGTTTTGCTTTATCCCCCTCCACCTCCTACTCACCTCAGTACACAGAGTAATGGAGAGGGAGGGGTAGTGCGGGTTAAGAATCAGCCTTCTCCACACCTACATGGGGCTAATTATCTAACCCTCACCAGGATCATCTCATGGCTTCACATAAAGGAAAAGAGAATTCTCTTCTCCGAACACATAATTCTATATTAACCTCCTTCGTTAGTCTAAATTGGAGTGTGTCTGGAAGGGATGAATTTCACTTGGCATTCTGCTACTAACTGTTCCCATCCACACACTTTGATATGAACCAATACAAGGTAGGAGCTCAAGAAATTAGGCGTTATGAGCAAACATTATGCAACCAAACGTATTTTTTTATATATATTCAAGGAGTTGATCCTCAACATATGTGCTAATTTATTTTGGAATCATTTTACTGATTAATGGTCATATTATTGCCATGTACTTGTCAAAAATTCTCCTAGTCAATTAAGTGCTTTGTTTGTCTTGACACATCTAGTGTGACATCTCCCATGGCATGTGCCAGAGCGTTGACCAATCAGGTGCTCTCTCCAGAGTGCAGTCAGAACAAACATGGTGAAGAGGAGGAGGGATGCTGAAGCTGCTGCTCTCTGGTGGGACAACAAAAGAGACGAAAAGTTCATTGAGCTGTGGCAATACTTGAGTAGAAGCTACTTGTTAAAACTTCCCTAACTTTTGTAAACACAGACTCAGAATCATTAGAATCTCTGCAGGGCTCAGCATTAAACCTTAATCCATCTGTCCCACTTCAGAGTCATTTTCACTCTCTCAGAAGTCATAATCACTGACATGGACATTGCCTAGAAAGTGAGTCCTTTCACAGTGTTGTTCACAGCACTTTCTCCACACAATACACTCCCTATCTCTCCGTCAGGCTGCAGGTCCCAGCCCATCTCCTCCTCATTAAGCATATGTCTCATTTTCCATTTCAGACAGGAGATAGGACAGAAGTGCACACAAAAGCACTATTTTCTGCTCATCTCCTCTGAAAGTCTAATGAGAGCAGATCAAATATAACTGACAGCGAGCTGAGACAAAGGGTGATGTAGCCCTGGGTGAGAGATGAGGTGAAGCAGAACAATGGACCAGAACGCGCTGTCACTGCGGCGGTTTAGAGCAGGACCACTCAATGCAGATGATTCTGTAATGAGGGATTAAGTGATGGATTATGGGTATTTATTAAGATGTTTCTGATCCTCATTAGGCTGAATCTCGTATCAGGGCATCGATTCCACACTCACTCGCTGGATTGGCCGTTCTCTGGAGGAAGAAAAGTAAGACGGAGAGAGAAAGAAAGATAGAGAGGCATGTGCTTCTATAATCCTCCTCTGAGGCGTGTAAGTTTAAATATGTACCTATCTTTTTGCAGATAGGCAGTGAGTTATACATTTATTTCATGTATGTATATTTTTGGAATTGTGTATATATATATTTTTTTCTTCCCTTTTTGGCCACTTGGGGGCAGCGCAAACCAGTTCTGACCACATTATTTACATATTATTTCCATGTAAGTTGATTTGGCAAAAGTTATGGTGCAAAATGACAATGCTAACATTGATGTTTACCATGTTCACCATGTTAGTTTAACATGTTAGCATGCAAATATTTGCTTATTAGCACAAAATGGAACTCCAGACCAAAATAAATCCACGATGGTGGACTGATACAGACCAACATTGCCATTGCTAGTGTGGCTCAAAGTGCATTTGACAAAACATAAACAGTTCTTTCACCTTTGCATGTTGGTGCCACGTACGAGTGAGATGTAATTTCACTGAAAACTGACCACAGTCTGGTTGTGTATTTTCCTGTGTGACGGCTCTATTATGTTTCAACTGAGAAGAGGACTGAAGGAAACACGCAGTCAAGCAGAAACAAACCCAGATGCTCTGAAGGTAATATTTACACCTCATAACAACTCTGAACAAGACTGAAGCCAAACTGGAGCAGTGCGGATAAAATCAGAGAATAGCTGAGCTTTTCCAGTATTTATGTGACAATGTCCAAGTTTACTATCTACGACTCGAGACACAACAGTTTGAATTCCACTCAGAATTAGACTAAACTTCCTGCAGCTCAGTGCTGCCATTTCAGCTGACACTAACTTTATTTTAGAACAAAAGGGCAGATGTTCCAGCAATAACTATCACTACCTCGCTCCAATGCACAGAACACATGGAAATCTGCCTTCATAACACTGACAGCCACTTGCTTTTGAATGCGGTGTCAAAGCAAGAATTCAGCGTTTTACAGGAGATTAAGTGCCCTCATACTTCATACTGCACGGCAAAAAATTCTATACAATTAACAGACATGCTTTAAGCAGATATGCTTTGAATAATGTATTCTAATGCACAATTATGGAATGATGTACAGGTTATATATGAAGTTGATTGCATTACACCCAGTGTTGTTTGGGTAAATAAAATTGAAGTGAGAAAAGAATTAATTCAGCATCTTCTTGAAATCTCAACACCAAAACAAAAGAAGAATAAAGCTGTTAGTTTCCTTTGGGTAACAGCCAACAATTCAAGTCTGAGCAGCTCTGATCGCTGTGAACTGTGTGAATGTGAGAAAACACTATGGATACTCAGGATTTAAAAAATGACTTACACACAGCAACAGTTCAGGTTATGACAGCTTTATTCAGTGCAAAAAGAGTCTAATAGCAAGAGTCGGTGATGCGCCTCATGCTCATGAACCTCATGCCGCTTCCGCCCATGCTCATGAAGTTCCTGTACTCCCCGGGCCTCATGTACATCATCCTGCCTCTGTAGTGGGGCTGCTCGTACATCAGCCAGTGGCCCTCCATCACGTTGCAGGACATGCAGTTGGACATGCGGTAACGGTCCATGATGTTGTCACAGTCGTCCATCAGCTCAAACATCTGACCTCCGAAGTTCTCCCTCTCGTAGATCCTCATTCTGTAGGATCCCCTGTGCTGTGGAGCAGAGGAGGAGCGACTTTAACTTGTTTCACAAGTTCAGCGTGGGCTCGATAAGAAATAACTGTATTCTTCATCTAGAGATGTTGTCTACAGTAAATCTAACCAGGTGTGAGAACTCACCATGGGGATCATACGGCAGGACCTGATGCAGTCGCTCATGCCCATCATGCTCATGTAGTCGGCGTACTCGCCCCTCCTCATGAAGTACTGGTTGCCCATGTAGTTGGTGCGGTCGTAGACCATGAAGCAACCTCTCTCCACCCTGCAGGAGTGGCACCTGCTCAGGTAGGAGGACATGTCTGGGCAGTCGCTCATGCACTCATAGGAACGACCCTGGAAGTTCCTCTCCTCGTAGAAGATGATCTGAGGGCGAGAGAGGGAAAGGCTTTGGTAAACATGTGTCATGGACATCAGGTGTCATGTCCTCCAGATTAAAGCACCACATGTTTATTTTTGTAGGTTAAGCTGTGAAAAGTGATAACGCTTGGCTCATACTGCAAAGTTCAAAAGTTTAAACCTGCAATAACTGATCTTTTTGACCATTGGGGGCAGACATATTATTCAAATTGACAGTATACAGTTGTCCATTTTTCCCATGAGGGGAACTGCAGATTTGAGTCATTTGGTTTATTATTGGTAAATATAAATGTATACATTATGAAAATGAAAAGAACCAGAGGAGCTTACCCTGCTCATCATGTTCATTCCAGTGGAAGTCATTCTGCTGGTCAGTGGGCTGCTGCTGGTACTGCTGCTGTTCTTGCTCTTGCACCAAACTGTACCCTACCTGGTTTAACCCTTTCCTTTTATATCTGACCCACAGACTGCCCTTTTGTCCAAAACCCCTGAGCCAGCAGGAATGCCATAGAAATACACAGAATATGGAGGGATTGTTCACATTTCCAGGGGCCGGTGGGCTTAGAAATCCTTTCAGCAGCCATTTCTCGTACAGCGCGGGGGGTGACAGATAGGGTCAAAGGGTTAACAATTGGAAGTCACACCTTGACAATGTTCATTCATTGTGACATACACTAGTTTGTCAGCAGCAACATTTTTTCAGCTCTTTTTTTTGTTCCCGACACAAAGTGCGTCCTTTGTAAAGTCACTGACTTTTACATGTAGTGCTGCATATGGAAAGTTTTTACATGCTCTCTGTTTCATGAACATGAACATAAGAGACCTGCATGTAAAAGCACAGTAATGATTATTTTCTCAGAGGGAAACATTGCATAAAGGGTTCTGCTAATAAATGGCAGTCTGGCTTTCAAGTGCACAAAGAACCTGAGCTGTACTGTGACTTTGAGTTTGATTATAGACGTCAGTAATGAGATGACATTTAAATACGTGAAATTATAATTAAATATATATAAATCACAGTAGATGGGTGAGTTAGTTGCAAGGGTAATAGAAATAAAAGGGAATGAAAATGTCTTCAGAAATAAAAGATTTTTTTTTTATCACGTTGCTTACATCCCTTAACAAGACTGAGCAAAGACTATCCTTAAATATATTGTTTAATAAATAGGCTAAACTTTTGTCACTTTATGATGTCACTTAATAATAATAATAATGATCATAATATAATTTTTTAAATGTGATATTCAGCTCATCGTCACATCCTGATTTACGTAGAAATATGTCTGTCTTCCATAGGATTTGAGTGGATTCTTCCAGCATGAGACATTTAATGAGAAAATAGATATTAGGAATAAGTGAGGTGAAAAAGGTTTGTAACCTTTTATTCTGTGCAACTGAAAACAACATTTTACTTCAGATCTAATTATTCAGTGGGACAGCAGTATACTGCCTTACTTTCTGTTTTTAAAAATACACAGTGGGTGTTTCAGAGCCTTTTCAAATGCTTCATACCTGTTCAATAACTGTACTGAAGTAAAAAGTCTAATTTTTCCATCTGAACTTTTGTCACGTTCCACCACTGTACGAGAATTGCAACCCAGTTGTATTCACAATACAAGGACAGTAGTTTATTGGACACAACATAATAAATATAAGAAATGAATACACAGTAGTCACACAGTGATTAGATTTACATTGTATCAATAAATAGGCCAATAAATAAGGTTTAATACAAAGCTGTAAAAAGATATAACAATAGCAATAATCATAATACTATTATTTATACTGTTAATAACAATGTTGTGGCTGACATTTACAAGGCAAACATGACATACTGTAATTTTGTTTGTCAGACACATATCAGATCTTTAAAGTAAACATAATGGACTATATGTCATGATGATGAATCACAAATGTTGTTTCTCTTCCATTACTGCGCAAACAAAAACATCCAGCATCATATTGTATTTTAAGTCAGAGAGACAGAAGAACCAAAACACGTGGGTAAATCAGGCCAAGTAATAACTCTTAATTAGGATTTATGTAACATTATGAGGCGTGTTGGCTTGTGTTGTAAGGAAAACAAACGTAAGACAGTACAAAGCACAGACGACAATAATTTGAAGTGTGTGAGTGTTTGTGTTAACTTTGACTTCTCAGCAGAGGGGGGCGCTGTGACACTTGCTCTGCTCTCTGTAATGACCCTCTTGTCTTAGTAACAAAATCTGTTGTCAACGTTGCTAAGGAAGTAACCGATCGACGTGAAAATTAGCCACTCTGAAACAAAAAAACATTGAAGGAGAGGTAACTTTACTTCAGCGTGACAACAGTAAAATAACTACAGAAGAAGGAAACCACCAACATTACCTGTTTATAATCTGATCTCATAAACGTTTGCTCCAAAGGAAAGCTCAGCTAGCCTCTGTGTCGCTACTGTTATGCTATATTTGATAGCTTTGCTAACTACTGTAGGGTTATTAGCTACTTAAACTTAGAGGGTTAACTACTATCAGCACTGTATATGTAAATGTTACTTGTTTGCTGTGTGATAGGTCAGCACAAATCACGACGCTTAATTCAGGACGTTGAATTCAATCTTAGATTCGAGCTAACTTAGACCTCTACGGCGAACATTAATTAGCCCCCGCGGCTTTATTCATTTAACTAAATAGCTTGCTAGCTTGTTAGCGGTAACGATGCTATCCTTAATTAACGCTTGTTGCTATATATCACTGTCTCCATTTACTCGTGTTAGAGCAGCTCACGTTACTTAACACTAACAGTTTAAGTGATTACCTCTGGTTAAGGTGGCGTTTCTAACTTGTTTTAAGGCCATAATTTCACGGAATCATTTTCTGCCCTAGGTGTTCAGGGGTATGTCAGTTAGCAATGATAAAGTTCCAGCCACCTGACTACAGCTGGGCTCAGACATGACGAGAGGATGACTGAAGATGGAGAGGCCAGCCCCCTCCACCCGTCCTTTGAAGCTCCTGGTACAGGAGATTCGGTTGTCAGTAACAGCACGCCACTCAAGACCTCCTTAGAAGATGCCAAATCTTGCAAGGAAAACATTGCCCTTAAACTCACTGCTAGAAATGCAGAGAGAGATATCAGCCCATACCAGCCTCGGCCACCCTCACTACCCAGGCTGTCAAAGTCCAGCAAGAGTGGCTCAGTGGAAGAGACCGTGAGAACCCGGAGGCTGAGAAACAGCCAGGAGAGTCTGAGTGATCTGGCAGAGACGGGCTCCTCCACAGACTCGCTTAAAGAGGACCAAATGGTTCCAGCTCCAGGTGGGCTTGTTCTCAGCGGTGCTGCCACCATCAGGAACACCAAGGATACCAATGTGAGACCCCTCTCTGCCGTCACCACAGGATCCCCAGTGTTCAGAGACAGAGGGAGCAGTCTGTCTGAGTATGAAAGGAGACCCCCCAGCCAGCAGAGCGAACCCACGGACCACTGGACGAGGTCCGCCAAGGTGCGTCTGTCTCCAGTGCAACCCGCAGGGCCCCTTCCTGCTCTGGAGAAGCGCTTTGCATCAGCCACTTTAAGGGCAGCTAATAGGATTGACAGGGATTGTTTGGATTATGCTGTGCTGGCCAGAGAGAAGCTCGGGGAGAGAATCCACAGGAACCTGAGCGACAGCCGGCTTCTGGAGAACATGGGGTCGGATAGTGCCTCTGTCAACTCCATGAGGTCCACCTACAGCGTGCTTAGCCCCATCAGACCCCAGGATGTGAGGAACAGGTACAGTAGGCACAGCAGACCATGTAGATAATGTATCTGGAGTCATCCTCAGGCTGGGTGTGAAGGCTCTTGTGTAAGGCTTACTCCTCCCAATGTGTGAAGGCTATTAGAGGCATGTCTCTTTCAAGAGTACCTATGGTCCTAATTCAGATTTTGTCCAGTGATAACATATAACTAGCCAAACACGGAAGTGGATGTGCGTATTTTTATGTTTTGCAAGGATAATACAGCCTTGTCATAGCACATAGGGCTTACTTTGTCAGTCCTATGTCAGTCTGATCTCTGGCAAGACTTGAACTACGTTTTGCCAAAAGAAAATTGCTCAAAGGAAAGTTACCATGCATGTGCACTGCATAACAATGAGGTACAGTATCTTATATCCACTACAAGCTTTTTGGTATTGATTGTGCCCTCTGCTTGAAGCTCATTAGCATAGCGCATCTTGGAGCTTGGTTCACGATCAGGAGTGAGTCCTTAAGCAACACTGACAGAATGTTAAGTTGTCCTGAAATGCAGACTCCAGACATTTTTACATTGCAGTGCTCACATCTTGAAGAGAAAAGGGGAAGGTGGCCGAGTGGTGGGGGGATCAAATGGGATCAGAGGCGATGCTTGTTCAGGATAGTTTTTTACAAGATTAGGGGCAAAAAATGGGCCTAGTCTGTAGACTCAATACACAGTCAGTGCTCAGTAGGAAAAGTCTAATTTTTAGATTATTGACATAACATCTGAGAGAAGCGTCTTGCTTTTTCCCCTAATCTGTCTGCATCCTGCAAGGCAAATTGGCTGCAGTAGAAGTGCTGACTTCCCTGTATATTTTCCAGGAGTTTTCTGGAGGGCAGTGTGCTGGGAAGCGGTGCCCTGCTTGGGGCTGAGGAGCTGGACCGCCACTTCCCTGACAGGAGAGTAGGCATCTACGTAGCCACGTGGAACATGCAGGGAGAGAAGGTACGAGGAAATTATGAATGCAGCAGCTTGCTGAGCTGTTGTGTCACTGAGTTGTAACTGAGTTTTTATCATTTTCAGGGGCTTCCAGCCAACTTAGATGATCTCCTCCTTCCAACAGACTCTGAATTTGCACAAGACTTTTATATTATTGGGGTCCAGGAGGGCTGTCCTGACAGGTTTGCTATGTTTTTACATTGTATCTATCATTGTATTCTATCAGGGCTGTAGAGACGTTATACATCTGTGTGTGTTCAGGAGGGAGTGGGAGACCCGTCTTCAGGAGACTCTGGGACCTTACTACGTCATGCTGTATGCAGCATCACATGGTGTTTTGTATCTCACTGTATTTGTCAGGCGAGATCTCATCTGGTTCTGCTCAGGTCAGTCCTTCACATGATACAGTTAATAAACGACATTTTTGGAGAGAATGTACTCGCTTTATGATTATATGGCTTTGGTGTGGTGCAGACGAGGAAGAGGATATTTTATTTTTGATGGTGATACATCTAGTCTTAAATAAAAGTGTTACAATGAGAGATTCATTTATCATTTTGATGTATTGACATTGTTTATTTTCTGCACACTGCACATGCTTGTGTTTTTGTGGTTCTGGTTATGCTGTTACTGCTCCAACACTGACCACGACATTTGTTCTGTTGACCCACACAGAGGTGGAGCATGCCACAGTCACAACCAGGATCATCTCTCAGATCAAGACCAAAGGGGCTGTGGGAATTGCCTTTACCTTTTTTGGCACTTCCTTCCTCTTCATCACATCCCATTTTACCTGTGAGTGCGAAGTTTCCCCACAGACAGGGAGGCTGCACACTGAAGCAGTGATTCATTATAGCAGCAGGCTGTTATCAGGATGGCTCTAGGTAGAACTGGCTGGAGATTTGTTGTAATGTTTAGGAGAGATGTGGCAACATAGTGAGAGTAAGACAACAGAAGGGAAATTTTTTTTCTTCAACATCTGGAGAAGAAACAGTAATATCGTTCAGCATACTGGCATGTCCACAGATATTACATCATATTATTTACATCTGGCTTTTTATTCCATATTTGCAATTAAACGTTGCAACATTCACTACCAGGCTGTCTCATGTGTTGTATTATTACATGTATTATTCTGTTCTTCTTCCAGCTGGAGATGCCAAAGTTTACGAGAGAGTACTTGATTACAACAAGATCGTCGAGGCTCTAGCTCTTCCAAAAGGCCTTCCAGACACCAACCCTTACCGCTCCACACCATGTGCGACTCTTTTAAGTTACCTGGTGTCATACTTTGTTCAGATTAAAGCCTTGATGCTAGCTACATTTGATAATTAACAGTGTCATTTCTAATTGCAGCTGACGTCACCACGAGATTCGACCAGGTCTTTTGGTTCGGAGATTTTAACTTTAGACTGGGTAAAGACCGAGTCGACGTGGAGACCATCATGAACCGCACAGTCGGTGGCAACATGGGCCCTCTGTTGGAGCACGACCAGCTCACCAAGGAAATGAATGATGGTATGCTGGCGTGTAGGAGGCTAAATTTTTGTGAAAACTTTGAAAAGCATTGATGGAAGTAGGTTGTTGTGTTTGATTGATTCTCACCCTGCGAATGTGCTGCTCTCTCCCTCCAGGTTCAATCTTTAAAGGCTTCCAAGAGGCACCAATACACTTTCTCCCCACATACAAGTTTGACATCGGCTGCGATATCTACGACACTACTTCCAAACAGAGAACGCCTTCATACACAGTAAGATCAAGAAAATCACTCCTCGTGACTAGAAATAATCAGATGCTCTATTAATAGAGCCACCAAAGTATGCCAGAAGTTTGGCAGAAGGCACTTTTTAATAACTGTTATACACCTCTCGTTAAAAGTTTGAACTGACTTCTGCAGTTTGAGTTTGTGGCTTTCAGCAGAGTTGAACCTCTTTGCGTTGACAGGACAGGATCCTGTTCAGGAGCAGGCAGGCTGACGACATAAAAGTGGGCAAGTACACCAGCTGCTCCAGCATCAAGACCTCAGACCACCGGCCCGTCATCGGAGTCTTCCAGGTCAAACTCAGGCCAGGCAGAGACAAGTGAGTCCTAGAGCCACTCATTCAAAACCGTTCTTTGAAATGTTGTCCTCATGTTAAATAAGCATTCGATGTATTGATTTCTGTAAACAACCAGCATGACTGAGCAATGCAGTATATAGACGTTATTGGCCACCATCCTTTTCGGTTCTTGCTTTAAGAAAAGTAATGAAGATAGATAGATAGATAGATAGATAGATAGATAGATAGATAGATAGATAGATAGATAGATAGATAGATAGATAGATAGATAGATACTTTAATCATCCCCAAGGGAAATTCACAAAATTCGCAAAAAAATTAAAAATCATGACTAGAAACACATTTTCTAAAGACGACTTTTCACCAATAATTGTCTCAACACCTGGTGCTTCATTAATAAGAAGGGTCAAGTTGTTTGTTTGTTTGTTTGTTTGTGTTGTTTAGTATTCCCCTGGGTGCGGGACAGTTTGACCGAGGCTTGTACTTGGAGGGCATCAGGAGGAGGATCACCAGAGAGCTGAAGAGGAGGGAGGCCATGAAAAACCAAAGTAGCAGCACCATCTGCGCCATCTCCTAAACCCTTAAAATGAACTCTCCAGGCTGGATCAGCACGTGCCAGAGACTGGAATGTACAACCAGGCGGGCAGCAGAGGACCAAAAGGAAAACCGGAGTTGTCTTATACTACACAGAGCCCAGTGCTGGTTGTGGTAACTGAGCAGAGTGTGCCCTCTGTTGGGCAATGTTGGGAACTGTGTGTGTGCTTGTGTGTGTGTGTGTGTGTGTGTGTGTGTCCTGGTGGAAGTGTCTGGCTGTACTTCAGGGCAGGGACCTTGAGGTGAGATAGACACAGCAGCAGTCTGGCCTTTGTTTTTTCAGCCCCCTCTGCTCAAACATGACTGAGACAGAAATGGTGGGGAGGCACCGTTGTGGCTTACTCTTGAGTCACACACTCCAGTATGAACTGATCTAACCTTAAAGGCTCTGTGTAACTGCGTCCATTTTCTAATTTTTTGTGGGTGTTTGAAAAGCATCACGAACCACAATGTTGTTTTTCTGAATGCGACATCAGTGTTCAAATGCCTTGTGAATTTATCAGCAGCTTATCAAACATAACTGCATTTTCATGACACTTTTTGATATAACGCAGGTGTCTGCCATCGGTTGATTTTAACTGGAATTTTATTCTGAGCTGAGAGATACGACTGAAAAAGGGAGCCTTAGGTTGGATTCAAGAGCGTAACATGAATGAACAGGATGTTACTGTTACTGTTGAATTTCAGGGAGATCAAATGTGCTTCTGAAGGACCTCACTTCCTATAAAAGAGATGGTGCATTTTTGCTTATTCTGTTAATGCCTTTCACTACTTTTCCTCTGATTAGGCCAAGCGATCCCTTTGCAACAGACTGTAACTTTATGCCTTACCTCTCATCTGGCTGCTGTAACCTCAGTGTACTGTATGTACCACATTAAGGAACTTGCGATCCCGGCATGAAGAGCAGTCTGTTCCAAAAACAAAGTGCCTGTGGGTCTTGTCTGCACTTACTCAGGACCCGTCTTTTTATATGTCACCTAACGTCACATAAACGGTTTAAAACAGTTGTTTGATGTCTTAATTATGCCCATTACGCCTCAACACGAGACCCTTTAAATTTTTAAATCATTTTATTTTTGGAAGTAATGAATTTACCTGTTGGTACATGGATGTTAACATTCACTGCGGTCAGAAGCCAACTGTGTGTTTGAGTGTTCAATAAAACTTTACAAAATGTCGTTTCTGACAAATGTCAGTGGCTAAATTCCCCTGAACTCAGAGGAGACTTTATTAAAGAGGATTCTTGGAAATGCTTCTTTACACTTTCAGTTGGATGAGAAGATCAATGCCGCCTTGATACTCAGAGTTCCTTTGTCTTGTTAAATTAGATATTTTTTAATTTGCGAGGACATCAACACAACCACAAAAACATTAAAAGAAGTGTTTTCACTTATGGTTTCAATCTGACAATCTGAGACACAACGATAACAGAAACCATGATTTCAGTCTGGTGGACAAATTGGGTACAGCTGAGAGTTTGTCACAGTGAACGCATCATTTCCAAGGATTTCTTTATTCAGTTTACCATTGCTGTGTATAGTGTCTCCTGTACCTCTGGAGGCTGATTATGAAGTGCCCTTGTACATATTAACATGTTCAACATTTTCTGATCCATCCACTTTGCAGAAAGCTCGAGGTGGCGCTCAGTGAATTTTAGAGATCTGAGAGAAAAGTAATCGTTCAATACAAAAATAACTAACTGCTGGGGACGTTAGCTGCTCCCTCCTCTTGCCTATGTGCTCATGTACTTTGAAGATGATTTCACATTGTAACGTCATTCATTCATAAACTTAAACAGCTTGGTATTGCAGTTTTTAAACGGGAAATTAACACTTAAATGTTGGCTTTGTGGGTGAATCGTCCCTTGAAAGCCAAACTCCTGCAAACCATCACAGTAAATAAAGAAATATGGCTTCTTGACCACAAACAATAAATACAGATACTGCACCTGTGTGTGGACTAAGGTTACTGTAGAGTAAAATGGAACTTTTCTTTAAAATCCTCACTCTCAGAGATTCCATCGAGAGCCCGGGTATTAGTCCCCTCCCAGAGTGAGCCGTGTGGAGTCTGGAGGGAACACTGGTTTAATCTTCCAGTCCAGTTTATTTACAGTGTTGTTTGCCAGTGACCACTGGCTCGATGGCCACGGGGGTCTATCGGAAGAGGCGATACATGCGGGGCAGACGTCCGTCTTTGCTGGTCAGAGCGGCCTGGATGTGTTCGTACGAGGGCAGCTCCGTCAGGTCTCCCAGAGCTGCTACTGCGGGCTTACTGCGCAGCATCTTGGTGGTTACTCTCTTAATGTCACTGGCTGTCACATTGCCTGGAAATTATTTGTTGACAAGACAAAAGATAAATAAATGAACCAGGTGAAAGAGGGTAGTTTGTACTCACAGTGTTTCCCCTACCATTGTACAGGCCTGGCAGGCCGCCAGGCCAAGGAGACCCCCCGCCAGGCCAAATGAAAAAAAGAAATAAATAAAAATCAATATGCCAAAAATAAGCCACCTATCCATTCATTCATAAATCAATAATCATTTACATTTAGGAGTGCCTCTGCAGCGCAATGTGAGTCAACCTGCTTCGTTGCCTAGTAACGTTGCGAGTACAGCTGCTGAGAACGCGGGCATATTTTATGGGATGTTTAAGGTTTGTAGCTATGGCACCGCTGAAGAAAATAAAAAATATCGCAGGCGATAGACAACTTAATATAATATAAAGAGTTTTTCTGCCAGACTCCGGAGCCAAGGAAGGAATGGCTTAATAACCACAAATACAGCCCTTGGTTGTACCACACTCTCCATGGTAAGTTTCCAATTTGTTGTTTAGCTTATATTTTTGTTCTGATTGAGCTTCTTTTTTTTGGTAAGCAATAATGATGAAAATAACACAGACAATAGGCTAGTTTTCCATTAAACCACTAAGGCAGGGGTGGGCAAACTGTTCCACAAAGGGCCGCTGTGGCTGCAGGTCTTCTTTCCAACCAAGCAGCAGCACACCAGACTTGACTCATTCAATCAACTGATCTCACTCTTCACACAGCTGATTGGTCAAACTGTGAGCTCTTGATTGGTTGGAAAGAAAACTTGCAGCCACAGCGGCCCTTTGTGGAACAGTTTGCCCACCCCTGCACTAAGGGGTCATTTTTCCCCAGGCACTGTCAAATGAATGCAACTCTGTTCAAATAAAACGAATAGAAAACTTCTATGTTTAATGTTTGTTAAATGTTTAAATTATTTATAACTGATAGAATCTCAATTATGTGTAGGAACTTCCCCTACCACAATGCCTTGGTGAAGTTCTTCTCTAAACCGAGAAAAATCAGGTGCAGCACAGAACAATGCACACTGTGTGGTTGAAGGGGCGATGTGTAATCAAGCATGTTCCATTTGTATCCAATAAATGCACCTTATTAAGTCACCCTCTCCTTGTGATCTTGAATACAGTCTGGCTGAACAATAATTTGAATGCAAATATAATAATTGCAGACTGCTTGCTGTGCCACCTGACTTAATCCAACTGCACCAATACCCCATCCCACGCGTCTCGTCTGTTTAGGGTTTTTTCGGTGGGTGCCACCGGGCCTGAAAAAAATTCTAGGGGAAACGCTGACTTATTCATTTCCTCTTCATAGTGTTTCTTTCATCCTAACTTGTGGAAAACTGGCCTTGAAAATGTCACAAAATACAACCAAAATTTTGTTGAATACTCACTTATTAGATCACACAGTTCATGTGGGAGCTTTCTCTTTCCTGTGGAGAGAACCTGGCGACCAACATCTTCAAAAATAACCGGCCGCGACTCGAGGTTCATCATCAGCATGGACTTGAGCTGAGTCTTGGCCCTTTCCAGCTCCATCTAAACATGCAGCCACAAAATGTAGGAAAATGCTGTAAGAATGGTACAGAACCTTTGCTTCTTTAATAATAATCCTCGTTGCTAAAGCTGTGGTGGATGTGAAACACAGCTGTTACCTCTCCTGCGCTGCCAGCCATCTGAATGAACTCTCTGGTTATTATCTCCACCATTTCTCGCACCTGGAGATAAAAGTAATAACAACTCTGTATAAACAAAGAAATGCCGTTCATACAAGAAAGCCATATGCAACAGAACATGACTACCAACTAAATCACAAGACATTTGAAGCGTGTGTCCTGAGCTTGTACTAACCTGTCTGGGGTCTGCACTTGCATGAATACACAGCAGACCACTGTCCTCATAGCTATGGTGGTAGGAGGTGGCGTTGTACATCCAATGATGTCTACAACAGACAAGGAAAACCTTAAGACAGTTAGTTAAACGACCTTTGGACTTGTGTTACATTACTGACTTATGATTGTTTGAAATGATGGCGAATGGAGGTTTGAGAGACGTTCACCTGTTGAGAACGTTCAGGTACAGGCGGGTGAACATGCCTTTCCCAGGTCCTCCTGCAGAAAAGGAGCCACCTCCACCCATCATCATGTTGAGCACGGCAAAAGGGATGAAGTCGTCCTCCTGTTAAAGGGAAAAACATCATTATTTGGGAGCTGACTGCTGATATGTATCAGGCCGCTGATTGGAGACTCTAAGACAGTGAGGGCAGTGCAAACACCCACCAGGAAGGAGCAGCTCTCCAGGCCAATCATGATGTGGGTGAGCTCTGGGATCGGGGTGGGGCCGAGGCTCACATCTGACATATCCTTTTCAATCTAACAGATGAAAAGAAGTTGTTATCTTCAAGACTAATCCACATGAACACATTCTCACTTTCCTTTCCTAAACCAGTGTTTCACATCTAACATCACTCCTCAGTCAGGAGCTTGTTCCATTTTGTGAAATATCAAATTAACAGCATGCAAAATAATGTTCCTCCACTGTAACTGCAGACAGTAGATCACCTTAACGATGCCACCAGTGTACTGTGCGACGGAGAGGTCCACATTGGCGACTGAACCTGCTCCCCACACTGGCTTCACATCCAGCAGGTACTTCCTGGCACAGTCAACCAGCTGCTCGTGCTCGATGCCCACTCCAGCCAGCACCATCCGCTCAGGACAGTAGTAGTTACACAGGTAGCTGTGAAGCACCCCCTTGTCAATCCTGTCCACATTGTCTGCAGGACAAAAGCGAGGCAGTCCGACTGTGTTGCCTCGATATGCAGCCTGGAAATAACCAACAGTTCAGTAACTATTATCATGAAATCAATAAAGCTGTTGTAGTAAATGTAAAGCCTGGGATTCTGGTAACTTCTGATGGTGTTGTCATGAGGTGTTACATTATAAATCATTCAACAACAACAACAAAAAAGTCTTACGAATTAATTGATCATCTACAGCAGTGTCACATGTTAACAACAGCCTTGATGCTTAAAGGTTATGGAGTCACTGATTCAGAGCTGTGGAGGGTCTAAAAACGAGTGATGGCACTCACAGCATGGATCATCTCAGTGAGTAAGGGTTCAGGGTCTGGCCTCATGTTGAGATCTTCTAACTCAAAGCGCACCGCCATTTTGGTCATTTCAATCTCTTCATCTGCATAGAAACAAACAGAGATCATCTCAGACAGACAGACATTAGGCACAGTTCCCACTGATTTGTCATTTCAAATATAAATGGACTTACCCAGCAGGCGAGGCTGTAGAACAGCATCAGAGAGAAGACTGACCACCGTGTCCAGGCCCTTCACCTCAGCAGACACTGCATACATGGTGGTGTCTCTGCACGGCAAAATGAAAGATGCATTACACATTCAGACGCTGTGGAAGGTAGTAACACACACAGACACGCGTTGTGCTGACAGACTACATACCTTGATGTTTGGCAGTCACAGATTCCTCCGTGTTTTTCCAACGTGAGGAGTATTTCATCTTTACTCCCATACTGAGCTGTGGACTAAACACAGAAATTACTTCGGTCAGCATCACTTCATACACCTCAACTTCCTTGACGTTTCATTTTGTGGTCTTTGTTTGGTCAAGCTTACAGAAAAGGCGAGTTTCTCGATGAAGTGTGCTATTCCACTTGGGTACTTTGCTTCATGCCTGGATCCAGAATTTACTAAAACTGAAAAAGAGAAAGAAAACAAACATATTTTATCCACTTCAGCCAGATCCTGAAAACAAGTGAATATTATAAATTGCACTTCACAGCTGCAACTTACTTCCAACTGTGCAGAATTGACCAAACTTGTTCTGGGAAGCGACTTTGAGGCCATTTTCTAGTGTAGTGATCTTGGTCTCGTATTTTTCCTGACCATCCACAGATGCAAACACAGGCTTGGGGATCCCAGGCAGCGGTGTAGAGAGGGAAACATTTGGGTATCTGCCGCCACTGCTGTACTTTCTGTAAGCTGCGATCCCAAACCTTTGAGAACAGCAAAGCAATGATTCTTTCAAACTCTTCTCATCAACACGAGGCCAGTTGTGAAAGCAGCATTTAGAATCCTTAACTTGAAACTTTAATTTTCTGTACTGCTTTGCACTGCAGTCAAAAAATGAGATATCAAAGGAAGAAACAGTGTCACAGTTACACTCAGTTTCCAGTTTATTAGGGAAATGTAGCTAAAACTAATGCAGGATTAATCCAACGATCCTGCAATAAAAGCTATAGGCTGTATATATGTATATAAAGGTTATATTTCTGTAGGTGTCGATTCAAGCCTATGGTCATTATGATGCTGCAGTCTGTGGTGCTGATGAACAGTAATGTGCTATAATGAGGCATGTTTCTAATAGTTAATCCACACTCACTGATATAAATGGAGTGAGAAAAATATTAGGCTCAGTAGCATTACGTGTTAAACAGGAAGTTGAATTCAACACCTCAAAAAGTGAATATTATCACCTTCATGGCGGTGGGTTTTAGGGCAGAGGTGTTCTCAAAAGCCTGCTTTAGTTTTAGCTCGGCGCACCTTCACCTTTTCAACTAGAGAGACTTTTTAACTTTACATGGGCAGACCATGATAACAAACTGAGTGCAACACACCTGGGTTAAGTCTCCAAAACGCTACAGCAAATTTAATTAATCTACTGACTGTGTAAAGCCACTGCTCAATTAAAGCATAATCAACTAGATGTTAATCCATCAACCAAAAAACTGTTACATCTTCTTACATCAAATTAAGTTTAACAAACTGGAAGACACCGAGTAAATACCCAGTACTCATTAGTACAACTACTTTATCTCTCCAGCCAATCTATTAAATATTATTAACATCTCAACGACGGGTCACTTTGTACTGTCGACTCCATTTGTTTACTCATGATGTAACATCAGCCATCCTGACAGCAAGACTGGAGCTGGTTCGACAGCTAACAGGTAGCATCATGCTAACTAAGTAAGCTAATCTTGACTGATGAGGACGTAGAAAAGTAACGACGCTGCTGACGTGACATGAAAAATAGTGAAAACACTGCTGATGTTGTCTCTCTCTATTTAAATACAGTCTGACGACATTTGAAAAGTATTGTTTTAAACATGTACTACCTTTGAACACGACTCCAGGTTCGGCACCTCGACATGTGAGTCGCCATCTTGGATCTTGTGTGACCACAATGAACCCGGATGAAGATGAAAGTTTCCTCAAGCACTTCCGCCGCAGACATGCTCCGAGATGATAGACTACTTCATTTCGATAGGCAACTGGATTTTTGTAATATAAAAATGTGACTATTTATCTTTTTTTTTTTTTTTTTTTGAAAAAAAATTCAAGATCACAGCCAATTCTGTAGTAAATGACTCATCTGCCAATTAATACATTTAAATAAGAAATTTTACATGTTACAAGTAGTCACATAAATGTAATTTCATGTCATTTTGCACCGTCTATATACAATATGTTAACCCTAAATGATTATTTTTGTGCTAATTACATTTTACTCCGGTGCACCAATCACAGGTCTGCAGGTGCTTTTCATGCTCTAACTTCATCACACTTCTGTCATTTACAATTCATTCATTAGCTAGAAGCAATACTGTGCTTACTGAAAAGCTGTTAGAATTATTAACCCGAAAACTAACTCTATGTCTCTGTGTTTCTCCAATTTGGGCTCTGGGATCCAAAAGAAAACAATTGATCCTCGAGAGTGGTCAGCAGACAGAGCATTGAGCTGCCCATTACTGAATCAATGTCAACACAGAAACAGACCAGCTCTCGAATAACATTAACACTTTCACCTGACTTTGAGACATTCTGGAGTTGCAGAGGGATTCAACGGCACTGTGACCAGCAGCAGATTTGAGAGACATCCAATCACACATCTCCAATTACTATTACAATGTCTTCCATCTTTAATGTCACCACAGTTTTGTGGTTGCTTTCTCTGCTCTCACACTGCAGCTCAGCCTATGAGCTCCACGACACCATCCACGCTCTGAAAGAGGAAAACCTCCACCTGCAGCACCGACTGGAGAACCTCACCCGGGCTCTCAAAGATTTGAAACTTCTGCTGACTGAGCACTCCAAAGGTAAGAGCAGATCATCTCATCACAGGACAATGAATGAGGACATTTTCAGAATGGTGGATATGAATAGACATTTGTTTCACATTCAGCAGTTTCTGGGGGGGAACACGATACTGAATTTCTGAATGCCTGGAAGGAGTGGTCCCAGCTTGGTAAGGTCTCCTCATAAAGTGTGACAGCATGAAACAGGCCATGTTTCAGCACATAAGTCTTTGTCTTATGTTTTCCAGGTGTTAGTGCTGAGACTCACAAGATGTTGGAACAGGCTCTCTGTTTAACTGAGCTCCACGGAGCAGCCCAGCCCATCTTCATCACTCCAGGCTTCCTCCTCCTCTCACCTTTCATCTGTGTGACTCTCACGCTGCTGTCATGACTCTGCTCCAAAACGGCATTCAGGTCAATTGGAAGATTGGAAGATGTTTGTAAACGTACTTATGTCCCATCTGTAATCATTCAAAAGCAGGGCCATAGCCAAGATTTGTAAAAAAAAAAAAAAAAATGAGTGACTGAGTTCATGAGTACAATTATTTTTGATTTGCAAAAAAAAAAATCTCAGGTAAATCTTATGAGTACTTAAAGAAGGACTTTAGATTATATCTTCTGTAAATGTTCTTTTCTACCTTATGGTCTAAAAATTACCAGGTACATCATTACCAGGTACTGATGAAATGTAAACCCTTTATGATATTATGTAATCCCCTAAATTCCCAGAAATATTAGAGAGGACATGACCTCCATGTCCTAAGTGGTAGCTGTGGAATACATGTTTTTGGTATTCATATTGTATTTTTGTGTGAGTGTAAATTTTTGTTATGGATATTTGCTGTGTTTTTAATGTCCTTGAACCTGATGAGAAGTTGTTGTTGAGTTCCATCATTGTCAGGTGTTTCAATAAAAAAAGGAAACACCTCACATCAACAGGATAATCACAAAAAACTATGACAAAAATATCCACGGACAACCTTATTTTCATGAGTAAAACAAGACTAAAACTCAGTAAAACTGTTACAAAATGACATTTTTCATTGATGATATTCATCGTGTCATATATCTCAGATGATCTGTCTGCATTTCAGCCAGTATCAGTGAGGATCTAACAGATCCCTTAGGATCAGTAATGGTTATCTTATCTTGTTTTATTTGCAAGTGAGTAGGTAAGTGCAAGTAACGAAGTAATCTATGTACTATGATTCAAAGATTCACATTTGTCACATGCAAAGCCAAGGAAAAGAAGAAGTGTGCTGGACGAGGCTGAGGATATACAGGGGATGGAGTTCTCCATCCTTATGGCCTGATAAAATCACAAATATAATAATCAATACATTTCAGTATATAAACACCTTTTCTCAGCATTGAGAAAAGTCAATGGGTCTTCACTACAAAGACACCCCTTTTAAAATGTAGAATAAACTGTGCTCTCACACAGATTTTTTGGTAGAACTGGGACGCTTCACCTCCTTTGGTGGATTTATGTGTTTGATGTTGTCCTGAATCCAACAATGTTACATTTCGCCTGCTAAATCAGTCTTTGTCTGCTTAATTAAAATGACCCTTCCTGCATAGATTAGAAATCGGTGCATTTGTACTTTAATTTCCATTTGATTATGCTGAATGGATGGTCAATTTACATTTGCAAGGACTTCATCTGGCCCCACTAGACATGTGGGAGCAAGACTACAGTATGTTCACAGGAGCCATGCATGTGACTAAGTGAGACAGAATCCACTGCATGCACCGCTCTGTTTATTGTACTTTCTCCCCTTTTAATATAAAAAAAGGTCATTGTATGATTGAAACAAGACTGAGTCTATAGCCATGCTAGCAGCTCTGTGATGCTGTACTTATGCACAGTGAGTTAAATGCTAACGTCATGCTGGCAGTGCCAGCATGCTAACATGCTGACATTGCTGACATGCTGATGTTTAGCAGATAAAATGTTTACCATGTTCACTGTCTTATTAGTGTGTTGGCATGCTAAAATTAGCTTATTAGGACCAAAGTCACTCACCTTAACCCCTAGCCAACTTTCAATGAAATGGTTGTCGAGGCATTTCACTCAGAGCTGCAAATGTTAACCTCACATTTGCGTTTGATAAGAAGATAATTGATAATCAGGATTCATCATGTTGGAACCATGAATGTCCGTGCACAATTTTGTTTAAATTTGAAGATGATGATCTTGTTGACAGCTGTACTTTATTTGGAACTTGCCTTTTTGGATAGAGGTAAACAATGTAATATGGGTTTAATGGCTCTAAGGATAGACATCTTTTACAGTGAAATCTCTCTAGTTATGCTAATGAACCACCTTCCTAAATGCATGTCCACAAATGCTCTCCCCAGATTGATTGACTGATGGTGTAGCAGTCATTATTATCCCCATTAACCTACATTTAACAAGCACTTACACTTTAAATTGACACATCTGCTTAGGTGTCGATCATTGTGCCAACATTCCAGTTCTTCATTCACTAAAAATTGGTTTAGTGTCACTGTGATGTTTGCTTACACAATATTGTGCTGGCAATGTGGGAAGTTGTTTGGTCCACAACCAAAAGGATGAAGGATTGCAGCTATGAGCACTACTGCTCGCCATGCAAAGGAGAAAAAATGAAAAGTGTCAGCTCAGAATGAGACAGAAAGAACTGTAACTTGAAAGTCAAACACGTCAAATATTGTTCGACAAGGTACACTCTTTGCACAGCAGCCTTTATTGTGATACTTAAAATCACCATAAAAAAGATAAAATAATAAAGACACAAACAGATCCCAGTCCACATACTTTTGTGCACCTTTGTGGGGTTTTTCGATCTAAAGCCTTCAATTCCAATTAAGGTCAAGTCTGAATACTACAGAATACGATGATGCTATACATATTCTAGACAACAGTGTGCTTCCAACCTGTGTTTGTTTAAACCCAATTCAACACTGTTGGGATGAAGTGCAACTGCTACTGTGTACTCCTACTATACCCAGTGTTGGACCTCACTAATGCTCTTGTGGCTGAATGGAAACAAATCTGTACAGCCTGGTTCCAAGACCTTGTGCAAAACCCTGTCAGAATAGTGGATGCTGTTATGGCAACAGATTAATGCCTATTGATTTAAAATGATATATGCATGAAATCTTTGTGTGTTCACAGACTTTTGCCAATGTAGTGTATTTACAGAGGCATATACATTTTTTTTTTTGTATTGAAAGAGAACGTGCAAACATGAATAGGAACATAAAGTACATTGCATAAACCATTTCTGTCATAGTGGACAAACAATTCTACAGTCAAATAATATAGGGTTGAAAATGTCCACATTTTCTAATATCATAATTCACACTCACTACAATCAGTGGACACTTGGCTTCACATTTTAATTTATTGTTTTGTGAGGAGAGTGTAGTGTGTTATCATTTTTGCATCTGTTTACTGTCTAAATAATGGGTACACAATTAAGGGTTTTGTGCTTCATTACAGCTGTTGGCTTTGAATGAGAATGGTCTGCGTGTGTGTGCGTGTGCGTGTGCGTGTGAAGGGGGGTGGAGGGTGTCTAGCACATTGATGTGGTTTTTGTTCGTTGTTCTCTCCCAGGTGGAAGCTCAGCAAATGCATGAGGAGAACAGAGGTTCTGCACAGACTACAGAAACGACGAATGGACTGATGGCAAACCAACACAGAAACCATCCTTGGACACGTACAGAGTAAGTATGCTTACTCTAAATTGTCTTTCAGTGTTACTGGAATTGATAAAAATGTGAAAATAGCCTCCATGTTGTCTTGTATTTAGTTGTAGAAGTCTGATGCACCTTTTTTTTTTTTTACTTCTTTATGTCCACTGATCATTCAGTGCAGCATGCTGTCATGCTAACAATTCAGAGCTTTTACTTAAGTGAAAGTAGTAATACCACTGTGTAGAAATACTCTGTTACAAGGAAAAGTCCTGCATTCAAATCTTTACTGAGAGAAAGTACAAAAGTATTAGCATCAAATTATACTTGAGGTAATAGGCTGGTCAAAATAATGTATTGTGATTATTGATGCATTCAAGTACATTACTTTTAATGTTGCAGCTGGCAAATGTGAGTTTTTTTTTTTCTTTACTATATAAACAGATGGGCAGCTTCACCGAAGGATGAATAAGTATTATCCTATTCCATACTAATACACCAAAATGTATTTGTTGATTATATTTTTCTATTCTCAATCTAAATTAATAATACAACAATATGAGCAGTAACAGTGCAATGCAATAGGCTGGATTGCATTTCAAGGTGTGTTTCATTCAGTGGTGATACAAGTTCAGCATCTTCACTCATTTGTCTAATTGTAGCGATTGAGTAAATATAAAACAATGAATATTATGCCTTCAACAATCTGTTCTGAAAGACACAAGTAAGTGTGTGGGCTAAAAACATCATAATGAAATGCTAAACAGTGTAAATGATCTGTGGGAAGCCTTGTGAGTCAAGCAAATACACACCCACAGGCTCTTAGCTTTATGAGAGTGCATCCAGCCACAAGCCCTGTTGAACCAATCAAGCAATTCATTCATGCATTTAGTTCAATAGTGATTACTAATGTCCTAATGTCTGAAATCAAGTTATTTATTTATCTATTCCATCGATTCAAGCATTGCTGGTTTCACAGTTTCCACCATTCTTTTTTTACACACTTTGTGATTAATTTAGATTTTTTTATTCAAATTTCTACATGATGAATATATTCAGCGCCTGTAGAAATATCAGATCTCTGAGGACTGATGAAACTGTGACGTTCCTCAAATTAACTCACGAAACAAAGAAAAAAAATTTCATTACATTTTCTAAACAGTTTTCCATTGTTTGAGGTTTGGCTGCCGCGCTTCTTCTAATTATGCAATCTTGTTGCAACCTTTTCTTCTGCAACAATTTGGTGGCACCAGACTGGAGAATGAGCACCGCCAAGTGTTTATCTCAGTGTGTCCAACTCCTGACATGTGCATAAGGTTAAGGGATGAGAACTCACATTCATTTGCATTTTCTTTAGCTGATTTTTAGGAAATTTGGCCAAAGTTGTGCTAGATTTGGATGTAAAACTGATTAATATCAATTTTGATAATACAGTCTTTGCCTAAAACTGATACGTTTGACACAAAATATATATGTTTCTCTCTGTGAATTCTTGCATTCTTGAAAGCACAACGATCCCGTTAATCTTCATCATTACACATTCTGTTTCAACCCTTTAATCATAAACAAGCCTCTTAAGATCAAAACTATGTCTTTGGCATGTTTCCCTTCAATATCCCCTCATATTTACTCGTGAAAATTCAGCATTGCAATTTGTGCCATGTGTAGACAATAAAGGATCAGCCCTTACATGGCCATATTGAGGATCATGAAAGCCTATGTGATCAGACGGAGAGCTTTCCTTGCAGAGGACCAATAACTGATCTTCATAGTACAAAGCTCCGCAGCCTCTTTTCATGTCACTTTCATTGAGTGGAGGGCCACAGTGCGAGCTCTATAAAGTGGCTGGGCCCATTCAAGGGACTAAAGAGGACAAAGCTGAGCTCACTGTGGTGCCACAGACTCACAACCGAAATAGGAATGAAGCAAAGGGAAAAGGGAGGGGAAAGCATTAAGAGCAAGAGACAGAACGAGAGAGAGAGAAAGAGAGTAATGTTAAATTCATCCGCTGAATACATTTGCTAGAAATGGATAAAAAGTGAATCTATGCAAACGATAGGTTCAATGCTGTTTGTTGTCTTAAAATGACAGCTGTTGTATAGGATGTGTTTTTTCATCATAATGCCAACTCAGAATCACTTTAAAAAACCCAACACCAACCAGGACAAGGGTTTGTTTTAGTGTTACTGTTGTTTTAATTTAGATTTACTTAGATGTATAAAATATGGTTTGGTTGTAAAATTAGATGACACTTCTTCTTACTGATTGTTTCTAATAAGTGAATCTTTTGCACTTAGGGTGTTGTACGCACATTATTTTGTAAAAGAAATTATGAATTTAAATGTAAAAGTTGAGTTTGTTATGAAGTTAATATAGCATTAATGCTATAATCAAATGAAGCTCTCTTTAATGTGTTTCACTATAGACGTACTTGTGTAATTACCTAATACAGTGAGACAGAGCTGAAGAACAAGCTTAGCCCATCAAACCAACGTGACATGTCCTTTTCAACATCCTGAATCTCCTCAGTTAGACTTCTGTACCTCCTTGTCTAACATATAACCATATGCAGTAGCTTTCATTACCTCGCACATGTAACTACGTTGTTATTTACATGCTCTGAGTGCTTTGTCTTTCATGTGTGCACACTTTCCCAGCTGACACCATGGAAGAAGCTGTATGGTGGTTTCCTCATGGCTCCCAGGGAGCTCTGCAGTAGGATGCATGTCTATGTCTCCATTAGGACGATCCCACAGATGACTTCTCACCTCTGCTTTCTCATCCTGTCCAGCTTGGCAGTCTCATCCCAATTGGGTGAGTTCACAGTCCTCTTATTGTTAATCACCAGATGTTTGTTGGCCGGTTAACATCATGAATAATTAGTTGAGTACACAGATAAACTGACTAAGCACTACACTGCAATGAATGTGTCTCGATTTATCTGATACCTGAGCCAAAATCTACTAAATGCCAACATACTGTATAAAGATACTCCAATGAAATAATTATGAAGTAATGGTGACCAGTGGTGGAAGAAGTAGTCAGATCCTTTAAAATCAAAGTAACTTCTAACCATAGCAGTTAAATGAATAGTAAAAAGTACAATACTTCCCATAAGTAATGTACAAGTACCTCAAATTGTACTTAAATACAGTTCTTGAGTTCATGTGTTATTTATACTGTGTGTTCCAGGTTTGGAGGATGTTTTCTTCAGTCCCCAGGACCAGGCAGTCAGAGAGGGAGAGGGAGTTTTCTTCCAGTGTGTGTCAGGTGAAAGTTCCCCTCCTGCAAGCATCACGTGGCTCAAAGATGGCACACTGGTCACAGGAGGTAGACAGATTCAGGTGAGCACCAATGCAGCTTAGGCTGATCCATGTGACAGGTTATTAGAAGGGAAATCAAACTCCATTTTCCTCGTAGGACTTCTCTCTAAACCAGCCAGAAATACAATGCAGCAAAGCCCTTCAAATGTTTCAGGATTTGGAAATCCGGCGAATAGGCTGGACCTTTCATGGCTACTAATAGTGATGGTTATCAGGTGGTGCTGTGATGTCGCCAGCCTCAGCCGAGTGCCTATGTATGTGACCAATGTGCAGTGGTGGAATGGAGCTAAGTACATGTACTCTAGTACAATACTGTACTTAAGTACAATTTCAGGGTACTTGTATGTCACAAGTATTTCTATTTTCTGCATCTTTATACTTTTACTCCACTGCATTTCAGAGGCAAATATTGTACTGTTTCCTTTCCTCTCCAAATTTTGTGATTCTGAATTTAAATGTTTCTGATAAAGTGAAGGATTAAGTGTCATTTATAGGTTGAAAAATGTTCCTACTTCTTTAGCTGAAAAAAATTATTTAAAAAACTTGAATTGCCTGGAAAATTACTACATGGGCTCGGGAACACTTCATAAAACTGTTGTCAGGAAAGACTTCTTTATGTTTTACACAGTATCACAACTTTTATGGAATCGTAGTGACAGTAATAAAACACTAACAGGGATCATTTTTTTGCAGAATAAATACTTCTACTTGCAGGACTTGTTACATTTTGTGGCATTAGTACTTTTACTTAGGTAAAGGATCTGAATACTTCTTCCACCACTGCTCATGTGTAAACAAAACCCTTCCCCACTGTCTCCATGACCCACGTGACACTGAGGCAGACTCCAGCTCCACCCACAGATAAAGAACCAGATGAGTGAGACAAGCGGCTTTGCTTACAAAATGAATTAATCAAGTGTGCAAGTGTTTCAAACGTGGCCCAACATTGCCTGACACTGCAGTTTTTTGGCAGCTGGGAATAGCTGAGCTTAAGCAGCTCTTTGGAAGACAAACGATGAAACCTCCTGTGCCCATAGAGCTTGCACACCGAAGGCACTGGCTAAAATGCTGGGTGAGCATACAAATGCAGTTTAATGTCAGGGTGTCACAAGCTTCAGAGAGGCACTAAAAAACCTCAGAACCTGCAAAACAGAGCAGTGGATTCAAACTAGACACACGTCTGATTTATTTATTTATTTATTTATTTATTGTTAATCAAGATAGGATGAAGACGAAATCCATTGCACTTTTTGACCCAGATGTATTCATCTGTATGCTTGTGTTTTTCATGTTCAGGGTGTGTATGGAGGTGGTAGCCAGAAAAAGACCTCAGGCACTCTACATCTTTTTAACATAACATTAGAGGATGATGGGATGTACATTTGTGTCACACACAATCCTTTACTGAATATCAGCAAGAGGAGCAAGGCAGCTAAACTGACTGTGCAGGGTGAGTTTATGCTTTTTATTCTATATTTATCAATTGTTCTTGCTTCAATGCAGTTACAGTATTTTTGTCAGTATTGAAAGAGGGCAGCATCAGGCAGAATGTGGTCACAAAAATGTTGCTTTCATTGAAAAAATTTCCATTAAAAAAATATCTTTATTCTACTTTTTTTAAGAACCATTGCTACATTGAATGACTTATTTACATACTTTTTTGCAGTGGGGTTAATATATTAAAGTGTTGGCACCTTGTAGGGGTCCCAAGAAGACTGCAGATCATCCAGGGCCCTGACAACACCACTGTTGCTGTGGGAACAGAGGTCTCCATGCACTGTGCTGTTCGTGGCTTCCCTGTTCCCATGGTGCATTGGTTCAAAGACGGCTGCCTGCTCACAAACTGCTCGGCCTCGTTCAGCCTCCAGAACAATGGACAGCTCCTCACATTCAGGTCCAGAGTAACATTAATTTTTTCCTGTTTTTGAGTTCTTAATGACGATCCAAGCACTATGCATTATAAATGTTATGCTTGTTTTACTTGGAGTTTGTCCAAGAATATGTTTAATATCAATGGCAGATAATTGATGTCACTATTAAGCAGGACCATAAACATTTTTCAAGAGCAGTTCCTGAAGGGGATACTAAAGGTGGGTTATGTAATGTGGAATTGCTAGTGTCTGTCAGTGGCTCGAATTCAAATATCTTTGTTTTAGTGTCTATAATTAGCTTCAATTACTATTATTATTATTATTTAGAATTACACAGTTATGTTTACAAAATGTTGAGGGGCACAGGTCATGTTTTTCCCTGTCCCTCCTGTAGTGTCCACCCATGTTTAATTAACAAGTTGTGATCCACACAGTCTGGAGTTTTGATGCTCTAAAAGTGCTTTCATATTCCTCTCAGACAGAATTTTAAGTCTTATTTCTGGCTGTGTTTTCAGGAATGTGACCAAGGAGGATGAGGGCTTGTATCACTGCGAAGCATCGAACCAGAAAGAGTCAGTCAAGTCGCAGCCAGCCTTCCTTCTTGCAGCCGGTACCATATGCCTTAAAAATGCCCTTAAAAATATTTTTATTATACTCATTAAGAGCTACATTATTCACATTTTTTATTATTTATTATTGCACTATTTATTTTAGTTAGCATAAACTGAAAAGTACATACATAAATATGACACACATACATTTACATGACACACATGTTGTTTCCAGACATGGACTGGAGATTCGTCCAGCAGCCCACAAACCTGACGGTGAGGAGAGGAGAAAATGTTACCATCACCTGCAGGCCTCCATTCAGCAGACCAGCAGCTCAGGTGTCCTGGTTCAAAAACAACCAGCTTCTCCCTCCCACAGCTCATGTCACTGTGCTGCCCAGTGGAGACCTCTTCTTCCACAGGTGTGTCTGCATGTATGTGTGCATGTGTAAGTGTTTTGGTTTGTTGTTGCACTTTTTGTGTGCTGTAGTTGAGAGCATGATAGTGGGCAGATGGATCAACAGTGGTTAATAGAGATATAAGAGAAATGGTAAATAATGATGAAGGGTTAACTTTTAATAAGGGTGTTCATTATTCAACCTCTACATTATATTATGCAGTTTGATTAATTTTGTATGTTTAGTGAAACAATTGCAGTTACCCAACTACAAAACCTACTCTTAATAAAACTCTTCATAGCATTAGTATACTGTAAAATCCTTAGTTCTTCTTGTTTTTCATGGTTACTACAAGCTTGCGTGTTTTGTCATTATTCTCTGCAGTGTCCAGGAATATGACAGTGGGAGCTACTTCTGCAGGGCCTCCAACATCCACCTTCAAAGATTTCTCACCTCTAGAAGAGCAACCCTAACTGTTTTGGGTATGACACTACAATAGACCTGCCATACTCCATACTGTGCCAGTGGACACTCAAACTGGTGCTTCATCTGCGTATATAATAAGTTTAAGTCTTGTTCTCTTCTCCCCCTGGCAGCCCCTCCATCAGTGAAACTGTGGCCCCAGGTGTTGACGGTGCCTGTGGGTGCTCGGGTGGTGCTGGAGTGTCAGGTGTCTGGTCACCCTCCACCCTCCATCAGCTGGGTGAAGAGAGGCCACTCTAAGCAGACTGGGGGCAAGATTGCTTTGGGGTGAGTTCATTTTTGGCGACTTAATTGAAAAGGAAAGAGGGTTCATCATATTTTTTGTCTTGTAAATTACAAACGACATCTGCCTTATAGTATATGACCATTTACACCTTTCGCACACAGACTGAGAAATGCCACTCTCCACATCCAGTCAGCCAGGAGCTATGACGAGGGAATGTATGTGTGCGAGGCCTCGAACACACTGGGCCAAAGTCGTAGCACAGCAATGCTCCGAGTTGCTGGTAAACGTTATACTAACTTAAATGTGATGTAATGTACCAACTGCTTCTAAAATAATGGTTGAGTCCAGTTGACTTGCAAACTTACAAACCTCTTAAAAAGACACATTGTACAAAAGTGTGTTGTCAGAGATGGAGACGGTATGTGAAAAAAAGGGCAATTGTATAATGAAGGTTCAAAGAATGTGCAACAGACGAGTGTATGAGATCCACACACAGAAGCTAGTGAGTCGGCAGAGAGTGAACAGGGAGGAAGAGAGTTTAGCTCCAGATTATTCCTGACAAACAGACTGACAGGGCATAGACTGGAGAACAAGGCAGGCACTTGAGAACAAAAGGGGTCAGCCAGGCAGACAAGGCCAAAATAGCAATAAGTACTTTTGGAACTCTGTTGGTTGTCATCCACTAGGATGAACATGCAATTCGACAAACACTGGGTGGAAGGCTGGTGCTTATATACTGTGGCAGCAGGTGAATCTTGATTGAATGATTAGAAGAAGGTGTGCTAAGGAGAAGAGGAGGCCGGGCCAGACCTGCCAGCCACGCCCTGCAGTTAGACTCTCACATGAAAGACAGGAGCCAGTGGGGAAGGGAGATGCAAAGGCACAATAGGACAAAAAGGAGGGGAAACTGCAGATCCCAACACTAAAATACTCCACTTTCCTCTTTCTCCCTGACAGTGAGTCCCATCATAGTGACTTTTATAGGTCAGGTGAGCTGTGGGATCGGGGATTCAGTGGTCCTGCCATGCAGGGCTGTAGGGATTCTGCCCATCACATATTCCTGGACCAGGGGCAGAGCAGACACACAGCCCCCCATCAGAACCACTAAAGACACACACATTGATGGTGAGTCCAAAGTGTATATGGATTTTGCTATTATTTTCACCAGGTTCTCATTGGAAGTTGTTTCAGCAGCAAACATCAACAGCATCCTCAGAAGAAGAGGAAACACACATGAATACTTTAGTATCTAAACTGAATGTGAATATGTTTCAGCTCTCTGTGATTTGTGACTTGTTATCTCATGGCCTGTGTAGAAGATGGAGCTCTACATATTTCCAGCGTGCAGTATTATGATGCAGGGGAGTATTACTGTACCGCTGAGAACCGAGCAGGACGACATCAGAGACGGGCCATCCTCATTGTTACAGGTATCTACACATCCACTCTTACTTCTTCAGAGGTAGAGTGACAAATAAATCCTTGCTGATTGTCTTTCATGCTGTCCTCTGTCCTAAGCTGAACATCATGCAGCTGATAAAGGCAAGCAGACAAGACTGGTTTTGTCTGCTGTGAGTAATGATGTTGTGATAATCTCTGCTGTGGCTTATGTAGTGTAGTTCTGCTTTCAGAACAGTGTACAGATGCGGTATTAGATTTTCATGTGCAGTCTCCATCCAGAAGCTGTGACTTATTCTTGATCATGCGTGCTCTTTGCAAATTCATTTGTGGTGACTTTCAGCTGTCCTATCACTGCTCTGATATTTGTGGCTGATTACCTGCTTATTACTTGTTATGTGGCTTACGATTGTGCCAAACATTGTGCCTGCACTGAAACTAAGAATCTTTGTTGTCATAATTTTCTAGAGCACCAACAATGGCAAAGAACTGCCATTTTCCCAATCCAGTGACTCTGTGGTGGAGCAACACCTTAAGACAACACATCATCCACATGTGCAGGCACAGCATAACAAGGCCACATGTAAGTACTTACGGACAAAACTTAGTTTTCTTTATATAGCTCCAGCCATTAGTTTTATGGGTTATGATGTACTCATCAAGGTGTCTATTGTCTATTTTACTCATTTTATTGACAGACTATAGTAGTAGACATACTTACAAAGCTATCAAAAATTAGCTCACAGATGCTTTTAGCTGTCTCCAGGAAGCATTGATCCATCGAGAGTGTTTCTGTAAAACTGTGTACAGACTGACCACCTGGTTTAGCTTTTACTGACCACATTTACTGTAGTTATGTGCAATCAGGGTAAGCAATTTTTCAGGTGCATTCATTTGAAAGCTAATCTAGCAACAGTTTTGGTTTATTTACACCCTAATAACTAACTACCAGCTGCTCATGTTTGATCAGATGAGGTATTACTTTGGTGAAACTGTATTGGGTATATCAAAGAATTAAGTAATTAACTGTTTTTCTTTTCTCTCTCTCTCTCTCTCTCTCTCTCTCTCTCTCTCTCTCTCTCTCTCTCTCTTTTTTCTCTCCCTTATCACACTGCGATGTTACAGCAAACAGAGCTACCACATATTCTGCAATTTCAAGGGTGGTAGTGACTGATCAAAAGATGCCATCACGGTCACTTGGCCCTCTTTTAGAGCACCACCTGAATCAGCCAACAACCAATCCAACCCAATCATTAGAACTGCAGATACCTTCTATGTCAAAACATTCAAACATACAGTCAGTAGATCTCTACACCCAAATGCCATTGACCAGTGAACCTCTTTTAATTTCAAATAGTGAACCACCAATAACACACAGTCAAACATCAGTCGCCACCAGTGAAGTGTTGGGTACAAGTGTTCAGTATCTGCTCACTGAAAGTAAATCGCAATGGACATTAACATCATCACATACACAATTTCAGCATCAAATCAGTGACAAATTGTTGATAGAGCCTGATTCTCAGGTATCTAATATCCGTGCTGTGTCTCTAGCCAGTGAAATCACAGAGTCCTTCACTGAGACTTCTGTGTCTCCACCACTGTCAAAGCTTCCAGTGGGTAAATCCGGTGGCTTTCTCAAGTTGGATTCATATTTACAGGCTCCAACACAGAGTCCTGTAACTCAAACTAAGAGGAACCACTCTGGTCTAATCACCCAATCTTCTGCTTCACAAGCTGAATTGCACCAAACTCAACATCACCAGCTGCTTACAGAAAGCCAACTTTACCAGTCCTACCATAAACCAACTTCAAGACAGATTTCTCAAATCAAACTCAAGGACCCAGGTCAACCTTTACATCAGAAAACACATCATCAAACCTCACCGAAGCTCTCACAAATATCTCAGTCTGATCCTCAACAATCATTCACTCAAAGTCTATCTTTGAAGTTCCATCTTGAGCTGTCGACAATACAGCACTATCTGCCTTCCAAGGAGCCTTCACCTCCTTTGGTCACAAAGGCTCAACAATCCCAAATGCACAGTCAACCTTCAACCACACTGTCCAAGCCAGCTTCGACCATATCTACACTTCCTCAGTCCCAACCTCAATCATCTCCAACACAACATCCACTGGTCCACTCACAAGCTACCCCACCACAGACAGAAATGTTTCCACTCCAATACAGAAACACTTTTAAAGTCCAGCCTTCAATCTCAACCATTCCTCCTCCAGATGAGACCTCTGATCCTCCAACTCTGGATCCTGAGATTACTGTTGTCCATCAGGTCAACATGTCCAATCAGGTACAACTAAATACTACCCAGCAAGGTAACCCATTTCAGTCAGCTAAATCCGCCAATGACACAGAGCTTACAGAGTGGCTAAAGAGAAACACCTCCCAATCACCTATGACCAGCAATGACCCAAGGTAGGTAAATAAAAAGATGACGGAGTGATGGATATTGTGCAGATGTAGTTCCTGCTGTGTTGATTAAAAAAAAACCAAAAAAAAAACAGCACAGCAAAGCAGCAAGATTTCACTTTCATTTGTGTTCTACACTCCAGAGTAACGCAGCAGTCTCCGTCATGGCTACCCGTGCTAGAGAAACATGACATCCCCATCGTGGTGGGAGTGGGTGTATCTTTGGCCTTCATCTTCATTACTGTTACCTTCTATTCAGTGGTCCAGAAGAATGAACCTGCACCAACAAGCCGAGCAGGTCTGAGATCCTCAGCCGTACATAAACCTTCCAAAAATCCTTATTATTCAAGGAATACTTTAACATTTTGTAAAATATGATCTCACCAATTTTACACAAAGACTGTTCGCAGATTTTGGGGATGACTGCGTATGTAAATAAATAACATGAATAAGACTGCAAGTTTGAAATTTTTTTAAAAATGAGGCCATTGTGGAGTTAGAACAAAGTGAGCTTAGGAGGCTGCAGCTAGCTCCTCATCTCTACTTGAGGCCAATAATTTAAGATTACATTAGCTACTACTAGCAGACACTGCAGAATCTCCAAACATTAGTGTTTGAGTTGTATTGTGTGTAATGCAGGCACCTGTATGGAATAAAAACTATGTTTTCTCTAGTTCAGCTGCCTCAATTATAATAATTTTTTCAAATTGCCCATATTAAGTCTAACAATGTTCATACAATGCTAAATTTGTAGAGTGTTCTTTTAAATATAAGGCTACAACCAGCCGCCTTTAGCTTAGTTTTGCACAAAGACTGGAAACAGGAGGAACACAGTTAGCTTGGCTTGGTGCAAAGGTAGCAAAATCTGCCTATTAGCACCTCTAAACCTCACTAATTAACACATTACATCTTGTTAATTTAATTTGTGTTTCTCTGTTTCCTCCCTGTTTCCATTCTGTATGCTAGCTACTCACTGTGTCTTCCTGTTTAATAGACAACTATGATAATGGTGTCAATTTTCTCTTCACCAGAAAGCGAATAAAGCATATTTACCAAAATGTTGAACCATTCCTTTAGAGCCAATTTACATATCCTTGACAGCTCAGAGGAATCTAGGCGTGCCCATGAGACATGCTGAACGTCGCACTGCAGGACGAACATATGAAAACAGGTAAATACACTCTTATACAGGACAAAAAAGTAAATGAGATGAGGCCTTGCAATTCATCCTTTTGCCTCTTCGTGATAGATGCAGCAAACTTAACTATTATGTTTCTTGTCCAGAGCTTTTGAAGACGATGATTGTGTGGCTGTGATTGAGCAAAGCCCCAACACATCAGACACCCGAGCCCGACCTCCAGGACCCAGTCTGGTCACGGTACAGATGGAGCCCACATTTGAGGATCTTCAAGAGGGCACACCGCCTTCTCTGGACAATCATTCAGTCACTGTAGAGACTTATCCTGAGCCCATTCTTGACACAAAGGTTTGATAACTCAGGACCACATGAACATGACATGGTGAAACATTTGTCAAGAGGCATTTTTTGTCTGACTTTTCATAGAATTTTGGTCCTCTGGGTATGAACAAGAAAATGTGAAAGTTGTAATTAATAAGCACTATAGGATAATAACTTATTTTGTAGCTATATTAGTACCATGTGAGTCAACTTCAGAATAGATATAACAAAAGCAGTCTTTTCCGTAGAATTTAATTGAAAAAAAACAAAACAAAACAAAACTGAATCCTCTGAATAAGAATAACAAAACTATTTGGTTTCCCCTACGTTCTTCTTATTATAAACCTCTGTGAGGCCTATTGGACATAATGTGCACTTGTAGTGTTATTTGTTTTTGTTTGTATCTGTGGTTTAGAATTAAGTTAGCTTAGGCCAGTGGCTTGAGGTTACATTAGCTGCTGCTAGTTTAACACACACAAATTTAATCATCATTAAATTATCATAAATTTAATTTTATTGCTTACTCTTTCAGCTTGATGCTTCTCTGGAGGAGGAGAAGGGCTGCAGTTTGTCGCAGCCCAGCATCCAGCTGCAGTGTGCTGAGGATTGGACCAGTAACAGAGGAGACAACCGCAGCCCATGTCAGGATGCCTTGCCTCCTCCATCATCCTTACCCTCCCATTCACCTTCCCCCTCTCCACCATCCAGACGTGAGGAAGGTCTGCGCTCCTCATTAACCCTGCAAAGTGCTGAGGCATGTGTGGCACCCATCCACCACAGCCTCAGCATCTCACATGGCAACCCTCCCCTACTTCTGTCTCACCATGTCTCCTTGGGCCTCACTACAGTTGCAGTGGATGTCCATTTTTACCCAGCAGCCACTGCTTCAATGGCAGTAGGAACCAGCACTCATATCAGTTCACTCTCAAATTCCACTTCCGTGGCTGCACCTCTGTTCAGTACCCCATTACTTAACAGTCAGGAGAATGACCAATCAGCTGCCAGATTTCATCAGAGTAAGTAGTTACTAATTAATGTATCAAGTCCCATAAGCAACCATTTCCTGCTGTAACTATACCACTATAGTTACATGATTAGGGTGCCTCATAAATTGCTATACTGCAAGAAAGCGTAATTGAATGAATGAAAACATATGTTCATAATTGAATGTAATATTTTGGAACTTTGAACACAGTCAGACTAGCTGTTTCCACATGTTCTCAGTCTTTATGCGAAGTTGCTAATTGCCTCCTGGCTTCAGCTACGTATTAAACACACAAACGTGAGAGTAACATTCGTCTCTCTCAGCAAGAAGGCAAATTAAGCATGTGTCCCTGTGTTGAATCCTCCTAAACTTAGGTCAAACTATGGCCTAACATTCTATATTATCATCCACATCTTGTTGTAAATGTGTATTTCATAGCTTTAGCACAGCACTTTCTGTATTAATCCCTGTTGTTACATCAATTACTGTCATGTGACAGTTTGAGTGTAGGACAGTAACACGCTACTTCTGAGTACAACTTCTAGTCTTGCTTTTGACTTTGTGTTACTTTTTACATTTCATTATTTTCTGAAACATGAAAGAGAAAATGCACACGTAGCCTTATTGTAATTTTACTTATTTAGGCATCATGTATCACGCTGATTCTTATTGTGTTATTGGTTGTGTGTTCAAGTACAGTCTGACTTCAGTGTGTTGTACAGTATTGAGCTCTTTAGTGAAACAGCCAAGGATTCTTTACTTCGTCAGAAAATATTGCATTTTGTTTTTGTGATTGTACACACTGTTTCAGTAACCTGCTCATTCTCTTATATTAAGATACTTGACTGTTAACACCTTTTCTGAAACCAAAGGAGGGTTAGAGGGACTGTATCAATAAACATTAGACAATACAACCAAAGTCCTGAGTGATATTTTTGCATTTAACTCAGACATGCTTGATAACCTTATGCTTTAATGTATGTTGTTAAGTTCTACAACTTATCAAAAGCCCTAATTATAACCACATGCTCCAAATATCATCACTTCAGATCCTCTATCAGTGTCTGCTCAGTAATCAGTTTATACAGGCTCCTGTTTCCCATGAATTCTTTCTTTTTTAATGTTTTGTTTAGGAACAGCTCTTTGGTATACACCTGTTTCAATTCAGCATCCTATTTGAACAGGTACAGGTACTATATGCTTTCCTCAAGGCAATACAACTGTACCAAAATAGTTTGCTACAAGTAAAGATCAGAAGCATAATCAGCAAAATATTCTCAAAGTTGTCCACAACTGGTGAAAGCATGCAGGAATGGCATAAGTCATGAAATACAGAACACTGAACTAACAACAGAATTACAGAACTACACAGAACTACAACAATAATTTGGGTTGCTTTTGAAATTTCTGGTATAGACAGGGAACACGCTTTTGGAAAACAATAAAATCAGCTCATTTGACTAATTAGTAATTCATAGTTCAGTGGACGGGTTTCTTGGTTTTGCTTCCTCCTCATTTCGTGGAACATGGAAACCCACGTATGGACACCACTTGGTGTTGAGGCACACCAGTTTCTTCAAAGTAGCCGTTTTGACAATATTGAAGCCTGTCTCTCCCCCAAAGGTGCTGGATTTCCAGTACTCAGGGGAGCAGATGGGGTTTCCCAGCAGGCCTTTCAGGGAGAATGGAACCCCCATCTCCACCATACTTTCACCAAACATGGCGTCTGGGCTAGCCTTTTCAAGTAGAAGCCCGGGGTAAAACTCCAAAGCATCGATGTCACCATAGAGCTCCTCTAAACCTTTGGCCATTTCTAAGTCATCTTTGTTGGAAAGCAGAAATAACACTAGGTTAATGTCCTGCTCAAAGTTCTTCTGAGAATACTGGCTAAACATTAACACAAAAACAAAAAACTTGCTTTAAGTAAGTAACAGATAGATAATTACAATACTGTTCCAGCTTACCAGTGAATTCAAAGAAAGAGGCATATGGTTTGAGGTCAAACTTCTTCCTGTATTCATTGAAAGGCTGCACACGTAGTGCTCTGGACTCGTTGATGACCAGTTCTGAGACTATCAGGAGGCCCTCATGAGAATTGCGACCATCACCTACCTGAAAGTCACAAAACATTACACCAATGTCCTGCAATATACTCAAAACTAACCATATGAGACAATGACTTTCATTCTCACTTCGCTGGCAACCTCCTCATTCTCTTTCTCAGATTCACTGGCTACTTTCTTTGTTAGATATCCTGTATGTGGAGCTGTCAGTAGACAGAATGCACAACGCAAAGCAAGCTACTGTCACCTCCTGGACCTCTTCAATAGAGAAAATTAAGGACTTTTTGTGCCTCCAAACTGATCTCTAAAGCCTTGTATGTCTGAATGTTTTCTCTGCATAGTCTGATGTTCCGAGCCTGTCTTTGTATTGATGTGTTTGTTTTGTATTTATTTATTTATTTTATTTTTGGCCTTGTTGTTGTTGTAGTTGAGCTCTTTCTGCTCTTGTCTTGTTTTTTATGTTTTCTGATGGAAATTAATAAAAAGTGGGGGGGGGGAGACTTCATTCTGTCAATGACTTGATTATTAGAAAAAAAAAAAGGTCTTGTAGTTATGCTGGAGCAAGTTCAAACAAGTGGAGTACTTCACTTTGAAACTTCCACTGAAGTCCATCTCCACATTTCAAAGCTAAATGACTTTTAATTTAAATTCTTAAGCTCATTTTCCTGAAGTAGCTCTGAAACTGTTAAGTCAAATGATATCTATTCTACCCTGTGCTACCCTCTTCTTTGCATGATATTCAAAGACATCTTTCTGCAGATGATACCATTTTATACTTTAATGATTATTTTGTTCAATTAACCAGTGAACAATCAAAACTCTCCTTTGATGCACTGAAATATGCTCTTTTTGCAGTTGAATCTGCATTTACTTAATGCAAATAAAATGTTCATGGTGTTTATGCTGTTTTCAGAGAAACCAAAATTGTATATCCCTGCTCTTTATGGTGACAGGTCTAGAATCATTTTTAGTATTCCTGTGAATAAAGCATTGCTATAAAAGAGCATATATTTGATCCAACCGATCAAAAATATAGTTAATCTATCCATCCGTCCATTTTCTATGCCGCTTATCCCTTTCGGGGTCGCAGGGGAGCCGGAGCCTATCTCGGCTGTCAACGGGCGAGAGACAGGGTACACCCTGGACTGGTCACCAGCCGATCGCAGGGCACATACACACAACCATTCACACTCACACTCACACCTAGGGGCAATTTAGAGTCACCAATCAACCTAATGAGCATGTTTTTGGTCTGTGGGAGGAAGCCGGAGTGCCCGGAGAGAACCCAAGCATGCACGGGAAGAACATGCAAACTTCACACAGAAGGGCCCTACCCGGGAATCGAACCTGCGACCTTCTTGCTGTGAGGCACGCGCACTACCTGCTGCGCCTCCGTGCAGCCCCTTAGTTAATCTATATGGGAAAAATAAAATCTTGATTCTGTGAAAATGGTTTGACATCCTAAGATGATATAAGGCATAAATTGTTATGTCAGTGTAACGCTGTTAAAAAATATGAATGGCATGGCTTCATTTGCACTCCTAACACTGGATTCTTGTATACACTCAGTGGATGGTACTCTGCTACCTGTCCTGCAGGCTGTCGAGAGAAGGCATCCACAAGTTTCTCCATTCCATAATGCATGACAAGGGAGGTGTTGTAAAAAAACTGAGGGTACTGGATTTCATCTCCATCAATAAAAAAGCTGTCAGGCATCAGTGGGTGCCAGTGGTAGAGGTGACAGAACTCCAGAGAGATGCGGGTGCTGTACTGGAAAGGTGTATTGAAGAGCATAGGGGGATCAAACTTCAACTTCAGGTGGTAACCACTCAGCTGCTGCATATACTCTTCGAATATGATGTGGATTGTCTCCCCTGAAAGTTAGAAAATAAATAGAAAAGCTTGAATTTTGCATCTGGTTGTGGGCACCAATTTTCTTAGTTGATGTCCAACTAAGCTCACCGATGATGATGAGTCTGGTGGTCTGGAAGAGCTGCTCATCGTCCCAGGTGGGATGTTCTGCCTTCAGGATGTCGCAGACCCTGTTATGCTCTCTCAGCCATATGGTGGCATACATGGTGAGACCTGGCAGCAAGCCGTATGTCTCCTGACCAATGGCCAGGCACTGCTCTGGAGGGATGCCCTCAGGATACACCATGTGCACAGGGACCTCAGACACAGTAGGAGGGTACATCTCACCGTTTACTACCTGTGGACAAACAAAAGCACATGTCTAAGGAAATGATTTCAAAGGTTTTGCTAATAGATTAGGACAGAAAGTATAATCATTATCATATCAGTATCATTGACTGTACTTCCTCAGGTGCTGTGATATTTTGCTGATTGTTAACAAACTCATTCATTTATTAATCCCATAGAACCATAACGTGAATTTTGCATCTTGTAAAATGAAAACTTTTTTTTTTTTTTTTTTTGCAGCTTCATGCATGATACAAACAAAAGATAAAGCCAGTTGTAAAAAATAATGCATCTAGTGGTCAAAAAATGATATATCTGATAATTGGACTTTCTCCATTAACTTATTGTTTTTTCCTTTTTCTGACCTGACTCGTCAAACACTGACAGTTGCACTGCTCTTGTCATGTAAGATTACACAGAAAATGTCAGAGCCGGTTTGACACCTGATATTTCAGCTTTCCATCTTTGTGAAGTCGGAGTTGAAGCTGTCGGACAAGGTTGTCTCCATAGATATTTCCAGCTTCTACCTGAAAGAAAAAAGGAGGTCAAATCAATTCATTGTCCCAATAAGAAAAGTAAGAAATTTTATGAAAAAATACAGTGAAGGAGCCTTTGTGTTTGTGTGTTACCTTTGGTTGGAAAGCATGTATCCCCAAAATACTGTATTGGCAAATATCAGAATTAAACAGTATGAAGCGCGGAACAAACATACTACAATTTGGGGCAAATGATTCACAACATTTTGAGATATGCAGGGGTCCTTTCCCAGCCTTCTGCTTTTTAAAATGCTGCGTTTCCAGCAGTCCAGACAGCAGCACCGTGGCTCTGTCCTCTGCCTTCAAACCTTTTGCATTTCTTTTTTGTTTTTGATCTGTTAGGCCTAGTGTCCTAGCTGCTTGACTATAAGTATCTGTGATTGTAAAAACATAAATAGAATAATAATACACATTTTGTGAATAGCGCTAAGGTTTTGGTTAGCTGCCATTTTCCTTTGTACTGTTTTCTCCCGTTTGCTGTTACTGAGAGTCAAGTTCAATAAATGTCTTTTTGTTTGTTTGAACTGGGGTTAGTCAGCCCATTTTAAGGAGCGAGATTATTTTGTTTATCGTTTTGGCCTTGATTCACCATGAATTCCATTTCTTCAGTTTATTGTTTATTTTGTGGTAATCAATTATTTATTATTACATAAACTATTATAAAAACAATTTCCAAATTCTTGCCATACTGATTCACAGAATGTTCCACCCTTAAACAGTTGGACCAATGTACAAAAGCTGATTTGTTTCTGATTGCAAATGTCTTTGACGTCTGTCCCATTGAATGCACCTACGGCAGAAATCAAAATTGTTTTGTACAAGAATTTGATGGAAAAGCAGGTGGTTACTAAACTGAGGCCTCAGGTTGGAGAGTTCATCAGGCTCTCAGCATAGATTCAGGAAGTTGGCTGGGGTCGATACTGATGATCTGAAACTTGCTCTCCGCCTTAAAGAGATAGTTCTAGAAACCAAAGCCCATGAGGTTGAGTTCATGTACCTACTAATACAAGCACTTAAAAAAAAAAAAACAACCGCTATTCCTGTCCATATATGACACCCCCTCTGCTTCTTCTGAACAATTTGATGTGAACAGCCACATTGCCTTAGTCCACAGTGTAGTGGATTCAAACTCTTATGCTTTTGATTGCTCTGCTGCAGTGCAGTGCCTGTTTTACCAACACCTGACACATCTGATTCTGGTCAGCCTGTCCTGGAGGAGCGAGATTGGCCTTTCTGTCTTTTACATGTGAGGACTTGAATAAATTATGTAAGTGTGTCTCACCCCATGTCCCAAAGCTTTGGTGAAGCTGCTGCCGGATTTCTGATCTGTCTTGAAAAATTGGTGTGTGAAATGGTGGGCCATGAAAACAAACATCAGATTGGATCCCTGAGGGTCTGGACGAAATTTGGTCCTCTTAAAGAAACGCTCAGCCAACAATTTGGGATCAGGAAGAACAGCTTTGCCTGTGGATAGATATTCATCCATATGTTATATTTTGATATACAGCACTGGTTCACAACTTGTTTGCCTGTACACCCACTGCTATTTCAAAGGCACATTACATTTTGATAAATAAACCATTTATCTTTTACGTTTGGCAAACTATATTCCAACCACCATTAAGATAACATTTCAACCATTTATCCATTAGTTTTAGTTAACACTATATCCATCAGCAGTACTTTTAGTTAACATTTCAACCTGACTATCCTTTACTTTTATTTTCAGCAATCGATTTTTCCACTAGATGGTAAAAGGGCTAGAAATGCTGACCACTCAAAGCGCTTTGCAACAGAAGTCAGCATTCATCCATTCACACACTTCCAACAGAGGCTACCATGCAAGGCAGCACCTGCAGTAACAATTCGCTCACCCATACCAATGGGACATACAGAGTAATTTGAGGTTCAGCATCTTGCCAATGGACAGGTAGACGGCAGGGGCCAAGAACCGAACCACCAACCTTCTAATTAGCGGACGACCACTCTACCTCCTGAGCCACAGTCATCCCTACTTTCAGCTTTTTCACCATTCATTCAACTGTTTCTCATTAGGTATCTAAACGTTTATCTGCCATTTTTGCCAAACACGTGCCCTTCATTTTGCAACATGTAGTGTTCAGGTGTTACATCTGAACAAAATTTAACCATCTATCCATATACTATGAAGTAAATACAAAAGTTCCCCCTGGGCTATACAGTGAATATCACTGACCTATAATATGATGGTTATGTATATAGTGTGTAGCTGTCATGTATATCAAAAATCTACCTTTAGTTCCCATGGGCAACGGACAGTCTTCAGGTATAGGGGGCAGGATCCTGGTGTAATAACTGAGGTTGTAGAAGGACTCCCAGTTCAGATATCCATATTTGCTGTTATAGGTCGGAGGACTTGGAATCAGGTTGGTTCTGACTTTTGAATAATAGAAGCACAGTCCAGTAATTTCTGAATACTTCATCATCATCATTTAATCTATGAATCCTTTCAACACAACATTCAAAACAGTTTTATTCATGAAATAAGCTTTATCCAACATTTAGACTGGATGAAGTGTGGTCATCCTGCAAAACTTTAGAAAAATCAGAAGTTCATTTTGAATTATTAAAGAAATAAGCTTCTTACATCCCTGTTTTTTGTTTTGTTTTGTTTTGTTTTGTTTTTAAAAGTTCATTTCACTCCTACAATGTAAAATGACAAATGACTGCCTACCTTTGAGCACCGCTTCCATCAGTATGTCTCGCAGGAAAGAGGTGTTTACAAGGTCCCAGAACCACTGGAAGTGGGTGAGGAAGAAGTGAACGATGCTCTGGCTGGGCTTCAGCATGAGGCCAACTCTGGTCCAGAACTCCGCTATGGACAAAGATTGATTGCTGTTTGATCTGAAGAAAAAGATCTTTGGTGTCTCACTAACTCAAGTGGGCCCACAGTAGTGGTCCAATCCAACTATGTGTTAGCCTACAAGCACTCTCCAACGCTTGGCACCAGGAGGGGATCCCAACTTCCATTCTCCGCTTTGCCAGGTGAGACCTTCACTTTAACAAATGATCTGCTTTACACCATGCACATATGCGTACAAGCTTTGAGTAATGTACTAAAATAAAAAGACTGTACATACATTATAAAAAATGAAATGAGTTCCTATTCCTCTTCCTGGTCTCAGCAATATGGGAAATATGTATACTGGTTGTCTTGCAGAGAGTTAAATGGAAACATTGATGCCACTCTCATGTCTATACAGTAAATATGAAGCTACCACCAGCTGCTGCTTACTTTAGCTTAGCACATAGATTCAGTCTATCTGTTAGTATATAGATGAACTTACGAACAGTGCAGTTTTCCCCATAGAAGCCAGTGCTTGTGCAGTCACATTCATAGCGATCTATACCAAATCTCACACAGACTCCTGAGTTCTGACAAGGGTAATAGCAACAGGGATTCACTGCAAACAAGGAAAAAGATCATCTTTATTTGTGTGCATGCAAGGTTCTCTTATACCATCAGTATGCCTGATTGGTTGATTATCCCATCACTGGTGTCATTGATGCTTAATTTGATTATTATTGATTCTTAATTATGATTTGATACAGACAGAGAAGCTCTTTTCCACAGCATGACTCACCTCCAGGGGGGCAAAGGAGACACATTCAAATACTAGATGAAATGAGACCCAAACCCGTAAAATGCCAATAAAAAACTGAAATGAATTTGTTTTACACAGCAAACCTCTTCCTAATGTGGGAAGGCTTCCCTTTATCAGCTCTGATTGTATTGTACATTACAGGACGTTACATTATCCTTTACTTCCTGTTATTGTTCAGTTTGCCGCCAGTTTCGCTCATCACCTGTCACCTAGTGTTGAGTTTTAATTATTACCTGGCTGACTTTCTGTTCTGCTATTCACCTCAAGTTAATTAAATTTTGGAATTGGGATTTTCATGTGATCCAAGGAGTGCCTGTGTACCCGAATGGTGAGAGTGCAATGCCGCTGACTGTGTAATAGCCATGATCACTGGTTTGGTTCTACCCAACAACCTACCTGCCTCTTCACTGTCACTAAAAAAAAAAAATAAAAAAAAATCTGAAAAAAAAAAAAAAGTACATTGGTGATCAGGTTTGCTGTCTATTTTGTAGTAAAATCTTGTGAATAATGGCTAAATGTAAATTATCCTGGCTATTGAAATTAATGCAAAAACCATGACTGTAGGGTAGTAGTTAGCATAATGTCTCTACATGAACTCTTGCTGTGTTTCCACTGCATGGTACGGCTCGGCTCGGCTCGGCTCGGCTCGGCTCGACTTGGCTCGGCTCGGCTCGGCTTGACTCAACGTACTCTTTTTTTGATTTTCCATTGTAAAAAGTTGTGACTAGTTACCTGGTACCTGGTAGTTTTCTGGTATCACCTCAGTCGAGGTTCCAGTAGAGCCTAGCTAATACTACAAAGTGGAATGACTACACTGCAGACCAGTGATTGGTCTGCAGACAGTATCAGTATACAAACAGTCATAACTTCGACATCCTCCATTATTCCTGTGTTTGTGTTGCGTTGAAGGTAATGTCATGGCTAATGTCACATAGCCACACAGGCAATGTGATCTTTAGCAACCTCAGACAACATAACTTAGCTAGAACTTACAGAGAAAAGAAACTCAACATACCTCGTGTCAGGTAACACATAATTTACATATAGAGGAGGATCTAGCCATCTTCTCTTTCAGGGAGCTGTCTCCTATGGATTGGATGGGTCGTGTGCCAAGAGGCTAGGACTAGCCTGTGCACCAATGAAGGGAGAGCTAAGTCTAAACCACGGTTTCTCCCCACCTGTTTTGACCAATCAGATAGTTGCACATTTCTATGCGAAACTCTGTGTAACCGTAAGTCAGCCATTCTGATTCTGGGCGGTGGTTGCAGCAAACTGCTACCAGACTACGATTCCCCAAAAGACTGAGATCCATGTACATGTTCTCTATTTTATCAGTGTGCTAATGAATACCTTTAACTGAAGACAGAATATCTCCTGATGTCTTTTCTGCAAAAATGACCCTGCTCACACTAACCCTAACCCTAACCTAACCCTATAATGCTCAGCTAAGAGCTGTGTTTGGGATGTACTATCTGCAGAAGTGGGTTGAAATGACACACATTTTGCATCTGCAATTTCAGGAGCTGATAGTAAATATTTCCTATGTAACTATCATGTGTGAACTCGGCAGCAACAACACTGTCCTGTAGTTGTCATGACAACACTGACAACAATGGGGACCCAGCCACATTAAAACCACATTCACCTGATTCATCAATGTGAACGACTTCCAGCTACACTGTATATTCAGCGCCACTAACAATTTGATTTACAGAACAGTTATATCAAAAATGAAAACATCCCACTTCATAATGTATTGCAGCCTCTTCATGACGCAAGGTGTCATGACAAAAAACAAAAATACCAAAAACCCTACATCTCACATTTGAAAAGTTAGTATTTCTATACAGCATTTTAAGTTTTCTATATAAAATCACTTACAACACTACAAACTGTGGTGAACCTGTTATAGTCCAAGAACTTAAAGAAGTTAACCTGCTTACCAACACTGGAGTCACATGTTGAGCTCCTCAGCAGCAGTGGGAGGGTAAACGCCCAGACGGACACAATGCTTAAGCCTGAGCAAGAATAAGAATGACAATTTTCTAATTCTAAATCTGTGAATAAAATCATCAAGTGCTGTATATTTTAAAAGAACTCACCTCTCATGGCCACAAGCAAACACTTGGGTCACGATGTGTGGTGCGCTCTGGTTTGAATTACAGCTTGGGACTTGAGACTTGGAGTGTTTGAGACAGGAGAACTATATAATATTGGGTGACATTTGGTTATGCAACATCAAAACTGGAAGGTGCACATTTATTCATAATAGGGTTTCTCACATTCAAATTAGCCTAGCAGCCCCAGAAACATTGCACAATTTTGTTCCTTGAAAGAAACGCGGCAGAAAAAATAATGATTAAGTTGGTTTTAGGTCAAAGGTCTCACTTTTAGTTCCCATTGGCAACGTACAGTCCTTGGATATGGGAGGGAGTATCCTGATGTTGTAAACGAGGTTGTAGTGGACCTGGTCCCTATTCAGATCTTTTCTCCCTAAATGCAGTGTAGGGTGTACGTTAGGCAGTAGTGGAAAGTAATTAAGTTTATTTACTGTACAGATTTGAGGTGCTTGCATGTGATAGTTTATGCTTCTACTCCGCTACATGTTAATACATAAGTTGGGGCCAGGTGATATATAAATCACAATTAGATTTTCCAATAATGGAAAATATCACAACATTTCTAATAATGATATGTGCCATGAATGATGAAATTACATAGTAAATATATGTTCAATGTAATGAACTGTGTTCTTCGTGAATGAAAAATTTCAGCAGCTAATTTTGGTAGTTTTTAATAAAATTTGCTCAGAATCATTAATTGAACTTAATGATAACAAAATGTTTGTATCCTCACTCTGAAAGGGAACCTTCTGTCTCATGAGTACCTTTACTTTTAATCTGTTGAGTAAATTTTACTAATATTACTTTGTGAAGTTCAGTTTTGAATATAGGAGTTAACTTGTTCAACCCAAAATCCAAAGAAGTTGGGATGTTGTGCAAAATGTAAATAAAGACCAAATGCTATCATTCACTAACAAACAGTTTACTAAATGTTCCTGAGCCCATGTAGTAATATCCTTTACACAATCATGTGTTTCACAATGTGGTAAACAAAGGCAACAATGCAGACAAAATGCCCAGAAACAATATGTCACATTATTAGTACATAATTAATGATAACTGATCATGTTTTGTCTCCTTGATACCTGACAGGCCTAATTAAATAATGTATTTCTTTCTGACCACTGCCCCAACTTATCTTTCATTGATCCTAACATGTTTTTGGGAGAATATTCCAACATCATGTTGAAAAATAGCGTATTGGCATAAAATTTCCAAATTTTTAAAGAATAGGTGTGTAGATTCTCATTACTGGCCTTATTGATGTTTAATTTGTTTGCGTGAGTAGAACGGCTATCATGGCTGTCCTCAAGGGGAGCCCAAGAGCCAGATTCAAATGGACCCTGGACCTGGACACAACCCACTTTAAATTCAAACTTAGCATGAACTGGTTGCATAAATTACTTGAGTAATTTCCATTTCAATGCTATCTCTTTTTTTTTTTTCTTTTTTCATGACAAAACACACTAAAAAAATGGATAACTTGAGTTACATGGAGGCTGATGCTGTGATGGATCCGAAGTCCAAGATTTCTTGCCAGCCCACTGTTGTTGTTGTTGTTGTTGTTGTTGTTGTCAGTTCTGTAGTGGTTGAGTTTCTGGGGATACTTTCACATATGCCAGACAGATTAAATTTCCGGCCTTGTTCTGTGACAATAGCGGATGATGATTGCTATCACTGTGGAGCATGAAGAGGTTGACAATCAGGCGTCATTTCTCCTGGTCTGTCTAGTTGAAATGGTAACTGCTGCATCATTTGGAAGTGTAGAATTCAGTCATCATTGATCTTTTTCTGTACACCTGTGCTTTTCATACTGTGACATGTCAAAATATCTTCCATGAAAAACAACTAGAAAGTCTTGTTTTGTTGCTATCTAGCACCTGAAATGTTCATACCCCAAAAGTTTAGCAACCAAATGGAAAAGTCTTAAAAAAGTAACCCACAGGGGTCAGTACAACCCCACTTTTCTGCTGTTAAAGACAGAAGTGTTTCAGACAGACATGCAATTAATAGTTTGAAGAATATAAAGAATGTATTTATCTTATATATATGATAAATACATTCTTTATATTAAGTTATTTTTGCATCCTGCTGTTTGAACCACCTTGAATGAACAGTAAAGTACGTTCTGCATGGATGCCCCCATGACACAGCACTTTTGAGTCCTGCTGAGGTTGTAACCACTAAAATGACACATCTTGGTACATCAACAAAACCACAACAGCGTGTGGACACTTTTCACACACATATAAAAGGGTACACCTCCCTCTGCATCCTGTCAGTAAGTCAGTGTGAAACTGACACGTAGCCTCTTAGTAAAGTGACTGTGAGTTTTTCTCAATTCAAATTGTCCAGAAACTCACATAACAACTGCACATAATGTGACAAGACTGAGAGTCTACAGTCATGCTTGTGGCTCTGTGAGGCTGTACTTAGGTACAGCACTTACATTTCATAAGCTATATCTTACATTTATTTTTGGCCATCTAAAATACAGTGAAGTCACTCTCTTCTTTGAGTGTGCAACAGTGTTTTTGTTATTGGCTCTTCAAGGTACAGTGATCCAAAAAAATAAAAGAGAAAAAACACCAAGAAAAACAGAAAGAAATAGTCATACAGTACTGAGATACACCATCAGTGAATAAATTTCCAAGGTCCAGAGGAATTTTATTGCTAAATGGTAATGAGTTTGTCAGCTGTATTTTCAGGAGGTAGACCTGCTTTAATGCACAGCATTTCACTCGCTGCAGGCAGGATTAAATCACAGAATTAGCACAAATAGTATAAAAATCACCTTTTCTGTCCAAGAGCAATAAATCTGATCTGAATAGGATTATAACAAAAACTTAGTTACACATTGACAACCATAGTATGTCAGCTCTTACAGGCAGCAAACTGATTTTAACTAATGACACTGCGATTCATTAGACAAACTTTGATCACAGTTCAGTAGATGATCTCCTTGGTTTTGCTTCCTCCTCATTTCGTGGAACGTGGAAGTCCACGTATGGACACCACTTGGTGTTGAGGCACACCAGTTTCCTCAAAGTAGAAGTTTTGACGATATTGAAGCCTGTCTCTCCCCCAAAGGTGCTAGGCTTCCAGTACTCAGGGGAGCAGATGGGGTTTCCCAGCAGGCCTTTCAGGGAGAAGGGAGCGCCCATTTCCACCATACTCTCACCAAATATGCTGTTAGAACGTGCTTTCTCCAGCAGGATGCCGGGGTAAAACTCCAAAGCATCTATGTCCCCATAGAGCTCCTCCAAACCTCTGGCCATTTCCAAGTCGTCTGTTTGGGAGAGAGAAAACAGCTGTTAATTCACTTAGTATTTCGCCATGTTATACCACAGACTATATGTCACAAAAGCCTGTCATTAAATGTGAAACAAGCACAGTAAGTCAGTCATTATGAGGCTGAAATGTTTTTTAATAATGACTGGATGGACTGCCAGGAAATTTGGATATGCAAAAGCGTTTCGAAAGCATGATATAGGTACATCATCATTTCTGCTTACCAGTAAATTCATGGAAAGAGGTATATGGTTTTAGGTTAAATCTCTTCCTGTACTCATTAAAGGGTTGCACACGTGTTGCTCGAGACTCTCTGATGACCATTTCTGCCACTTTGAGCACTACTTCATGAGAGTTTTGACCTCCACCTATCTGCAACACAGACAAAAGAGTTACGACAATGTTATTTTAATGAACTGTGAGAGGTTAACCGTCCTCCCTCTTGTTGCCTGACAACACTCAGTGATCAACATCGCGTATCTTAATTCTTAGCAAACAGGAACAACTCTTTGCATGCTACTGTGAGATAGCTGAGAATATCATCTCTCATGTGATTTTAGGAAGTCATCGCAAGGTGGTTTGTTCAGTATAAATACGTGTTGATGTCGTATGTTTCACCATCACTGTGGTCAGCTCTCTGATGTTTCATGCATACACTCATGTATGTGATAAAACATAGAGCAGGAGACTTTGAAATATTTTTGCGTCCAGAGAACTAAAGCTGTTGAACAACAAGGCTTTACATATTAATGAGGACATCTGGCAATGCAACCTTTTGTGATAAGAGTCAAAGATGATAAATATCGAGCTCAACTTCTACAGCATTTCCTGTCACATATCTATATTTTCACTGTGGTAAGTGTTGGCCTGATAAGTTTTGCAGTTATGCCTCAGATAAGATTCATCCACCAGTGAGTGTTAAATGTTCATTTTGAGGTGTCTGAATTATATCAAGTCATTTTAAACAGTGGTGGAGGAAGTATTCAGAGCCTTTACTTAAGTAAAAGTGCCAGTACAGCAATCAATAAATAGGCTACTCTAATATGAGTAAAAGTACTGCGTTCAAATCCTACATAAGTACAAAAGTATCATCACCAAATAAGTTTCAAAAATAAAAATACTTGATCTGCAGAAAATGTACTATACTATATTATAATGAATTGCATTGTTAAATTATAATGATGCAGCAGTGTATAAGTGCTGTAGTAGCTAGTCCTGTTGGAACTGGTTTTAACTACTTTATATACAGTTGGATAGTTTAGTCCAGTGGTTCCCAACCTTGGGGTCATGCCCTTCAGTTAAATCTAAGGGGGTAAATATTAATTTAAATTAAACCATCTGATAAGTTTATGAGGCAAATCACTATTAATTCATACATATCTGAAGCATAATAATTGGCCCTTGTTCTGTTTATAAGCAGTCCTAATCCAAAATGGTTGGAAACCAATATGTGCCTCTGAAATGTAAACACAATGAAATAAAATAAAGGACAACTACCTCATCTACCACTGACATGACTTTAAGTCTAAAAACTAACACGACTGTAGCTGCATTTGCACCACTGGCACTGGGGTCTTGTATGCTATCAGCAGATGGCACCTGTCCAGCAGGTTGACGAGAGAAGGCATCCACCAGTTTCTCCACCCCGTAGCGTGTGAGGATGGAGGTGTTGTAAATAAACTTTGAATAAGGGATATCTTCTCCGTCGATGAGGAAGCTGTCAGGCATCAGTGGGTGCCAGTGGTAGAGGTGGCAGAACTCCAGAGAGATGCGGTTGCTGTATTGGAAACGCGTGTCGAAGAGCAGAGAGGGATCGAACTTCAGCTTTAGCAGGTAACCACTCAGGTGCTGCACGTATTCTTCTATTATGATGTTGATTATCTCCCCTGATGGACAAAAAAAATTCATCAGTTGACATCACACACAGAGCCAAACTTTTTATATACATTGTATAATACATATATTTTACATATTTAATTGTAAATTTCTGTTTTCTGTATGACTGTTGAGTTTTACAGTGCTTGTTTTCTTTTCATTTACTTTGTCTTGCTCATTAAGCACCACAACACCAAGGCAAATACCTCATATGTGAAAACCTGCTTGGTAATGAACACATTTCTGATTTGAAAACACAATATGAAGCAAATGTTACTTTTTCTTTCCAGTTCTGCAATTTTCTTGATTTCTTTTACAAACCTATCCATGGTCAAATGCGGTTGAGAATGCAAAGGTTTATAAATTTAGAGATGTACATTTTTATTTCCAGTACTGACAAACATGTGACTCTGCCCTCACCGATGATGATGAGTCTGGTGGTCTGGAAGAGCTGCTCATCATCCCAGGTGGGATGTTCTGCTTTCAGGACATCACAGACTCTGTTATGCTCTCTTAGCCATATGGTGGCATACATGGTGAGACCTGGTAGGATTCCAAATATCTCCTGACCAATGACCAGGCGCTGCTCTGGAGGGATGCCTTCAGGATACACCATGTGCACAGGGACCTCAGACACAGTAGGAGGGTACATCTCATCATTTACCAACTGTGGACAAACAGAAACAGTGATCCACATGTGAGAGAAGTATTTTATAGGTTTGAAGGATGAATTGTGGGTCTTGTTAGTTGAGTTATATGAATTTGAGCCATTTGAACTTTTGAATATACCCCATTTTATTTACTCTTTATTCTTTCCATGGTCTGCCTATAGACATGTTTTACTTGTGAAAAAAACTCCTCAAGCATGATGCCGTTTGGATAAAGATGGTTTGAGGAAGTTGTCAAACCCTGATCACAAGCACATCAAAAGCAAATAATATTATTTCCCAAAATATTGAGCTATTTCTTGATTACCTGATATTTCAGCTTTCCATCTTTATGGAGCCGTAGTTGAAGCTGTCGTGTGAGGTTGTCTCCATAGATATTGCTTGCATCTACCTGTCAAGGTCAAATGTCACAACCAACATCATGATTGTTCTTGACTTAACTTTTTTTAGTAATGTTAAATGTTTAATAATGTTTGCATTCTGGTTCTAGATGGCTGCTGTATGTATCTCACCCCATGTCCTAAAGCCTTGGTGAAGCCCCCTTGAACTTTATGGTCTGTCTTGAAAAACTGGTGGGTGAAGTGTTGGGCCATGAAGGCAAACATCAGATTGGTTCCCTGAGGGTCTGGCCTAAATTTCTTTCTCTTAAAAAACTGCTCAGCCAGCACTTTGGGATCAGGAAGAACAGGTTTGCCTGTAGACAAAGAAACATATTAACATTTCCTCAGGAGCACAGTCGTCTGTGTGCAGTGGTGTCAGTCTCACCTTTTGTTCCCATAGGCAAAGGACAGTCTTCAGGTACCGGAGGGAGGAGCCGGGTGTAGTATGAGGTGTTGTAGTAGGACTCCCAGCTGAGATACCCATATTTGGTATTGTAGGTTGGAGGGCTTGGAATAAGGTTGCTTCTGACTGAGAAGGTGATAACATGTAATTTTAGTTTTACAATACTGTACATTTAGGTTTAAGGGATAACGCTGGTGATTCATTACATGTTTTATTTTGAACAAATCCCATGAAAAGACCAAAACCAACAATGAATTAATCCTTCTTGTATGAAGTGTTTGCGTAGCCAAAACGTGGTGAGCCATATTGATAAGTATATTTTTATTACTGTATAATTACCTAAAGATCTGAATGTTGCAATCTGCAACCTCACCATTAGATGCCATTAAATCCTTCACACTGGTTCTTAAAGTCTGCTCTTAGTGTGAGTTTGCTTGCAAGGAACAGAAATACAACAGCCCAAAGTAAGAGCATGCAACTTTGGAAATATTCAAAGGGAATCTCATTTAAATTGACTATCTCAGCTCCTTTTGTGGGCTCAAGAAGAGTGCTTGTCCACTAATATGTTTATCAAAATGTGTCTGTAAAACTACCTGTAAGCATAAATACTAAAGAACCAGAGCAAAGGTTGAGCAAAATATAGGAAATATTGTTTTAGCCACTGGTCTGTGATTCTGCAGATTGAGTGATTTTTTATTTTATTTATTTATTTATTTTTTTTTATGGGGGGGTGTCAGTTTTTTACCTTTAAGCTTTTCACCTACCTGTCAGCACTAATCTCATGAATGTGTCTCGCAGGAAAGAGCTGTTAACGAGGTCCCAGAACCACTGGAAGTGAGTGAGGATGAAGTGAACCACCGTCGGGCTGGGCTTTAGCAGGAGACGAACTCTGGTCCAGAACTCGGCTACATGCAAAGATCGAGAAGGAATATGTTTTATACCACTCCTAAGAAAGCACATTTTCTAAGCCAATTACAAATTGTCCCCAGGTGTTATTTTCACATGGATCCACCCGTCGACACACAGATTTATGTGAAAATGAAAAACATTTGCTGTACTTACGAACAGTGCAGTTGTCTCCATGGAAGCCGGTGCGTGTGCAGTCACACTGGTAGCTGTCTGTACCGAATCTCACACACACTCCTGAGTTCTGACAAGGGTAGTAGCAACAGGGATTCACTGAAAACAGGGAAACAAACAGATCATCTTGAAGTGAATAACTGGTATAACACAGCCCCTGCTGAGCTGCATGGCTGGTTAACACACAGGCCTGGGAGACCAAAGACAAACAGACAACCTGAAATTGAATTAATTTAGATACACCACCACTGCTTAAGATTATGTTAAGTGGTGGCCTAAAAATTCACAGCTTCACCGTCCATCATTACTACTGCTGAGGCCCATGACTGAGACTCTTGACCCACTGGACCCTCTCAGTGGCTGAGAGATCTGACCATGGTTGTACTGGGCAGCTGCAGGTGTGAGTGTGTCTAACTAAGCTATCCTGAATAAATAAAGATTTAAAGGTTTTCCCTTTTTGTGTGTATATAAGTTCTTCATACAAAATAGTCTCTTCACAATAACTAGTTTATTCAATTCACTTTCATTGTTTCTGGGGTTAAAAGGTTGCGGCTGCCTACCGCCTCCTCATATCTTTTATGCTCTTGGCTGTTGTAATATGGCTTCCTGTCCCTCCGTCACGCTTGCAGAAGTTGAATGAGATAATGTAACACTGCTGCTATTTCTTCCTCATTAGCTGTGAAGGAGAGGATAGATAAGCATGTCCACCCTTCATGAACAACATATGGACATAGGTTTCTAAAAGGAGAAAGTATGTGAATGTTGCTTCAGATAGTGCTGATGTGTTGATGTTATGTCAGTCTTTACCAGGGAAGCACAGGAGGCAGATGCATAACTAAAGACAGACTTGGATCCAATCCAAATGAAAAATATGTTGATGTTGTTTCTTATTATGTGCAAAATAAGAATACTGTCTGAATTTAGTCTATGTGTAACCAAACTATGTCCCCATGGTATGATCTGCATTACGCTGTTAAAGCTGTCCACTTAATGGTGGCTTATATTGAAATAATAAATAAGTCTATTTATCCATACACTTATTCAGGGACAGAGCTTATCCCGCCATGCAATGGACAAAAGTGGAACTAGGAAATACCATGGACAAGGCAGTATATGGAATAAAATTTCTAATTAAACTTAAATGAAGTGATCTGAACTGACGTGAACCTGCACCTCAGAAAAGAAACAAACAAAAAAAGTATGATGTATCATCAGGAAATACACTATTATTACAAGTTATTGCAAACAAATATGGCATGTTGTGATGGAAAAAGAAAGTGCTTACCAACACTTGAGTCACCAGCACATGATGAGCGTTCCAGCAGCAACAAGTTGATGAACAGCCATGCGGAGAAGATGCGAAACTCTATGGAAACAAATAACAGCTGAATATCAACATTAATTTCACTCAGCAGCTGTCTAATTAAGTAATTTAAATACACACCTATCATGGTAGATTGTGCTGTGAGGGTTCAAAATGAAATTTGGTTTTGTGTCTGTTTCTAGAAGGTAATTTGAGAGACATAACAACCCTTTGCCCTGCTCATCTGGTCTGACTGGCTATATAAATATCAGAGATAGAGAATGGGCGGTAACACGGTTTCCTCCACTTCCTTTGACTTCCTTAGACTTCAATAGATTTTACTGAAACTGCAGTAGAAAGAAAGGATTTTGAATTGAGCATTTTTAACTAGGACTTGTGGGTAAAATGTTCTCAGGACAATTTTTAAACCCAGCAAGTGGACATTTCCTTCAGAGTGAAAAGTTCTGTCTTCAAAAGATGATCATTATTGGTTTTAATGTGTCCTTCAAGTCAAGACAGTGACAGAAAACAAGAAGATGCTTTAAGGAAAAATTCAAAGCACTCTGTCTCCACCTGCTGGCAAAAAATACAATTTCCAGGCCTTATTTATTTAACTATTGTATACATATATAGCTACAAAACTGACACATCTGTACTAAATATCCTTAAATGGTCTGTGCGCTAGAGAAACTCATCACAGCTTCTGTGTGTGCAAGACTACAACGAATTGCAGTAGGACTGCACCTAATGATAAATTATCTTGATGGATTGATCTGCTGATTATTTTCTCCATTAAACGACTGATGTTTAGTTTGTAAAAATTCAGAAAATAGTGAGAAACGTAATCACAGTCACCCAAAGCCTAAAGAGACACCTTTGTAGTGCAGGTCTTTTGTATTTTGTCTAATCAACAGTCCAGTTTTTAGTTTATTAAAAAATAAATTGACATTTTTACAATACGGAAAAGCAGGAAATCCTCACATTTGTGAAATTGGAGCCGTGAAATATTTTTGCTTGAAAAACTGGTGTTGAGTGTAGGGTTATTGTAGTGTTGAGTCATTTATTTTACCACAAAAGATGGTCTTTACCTGGAAATAACTAGTATGTAAAGCTGTCACATAATTGTAGTGCAGTAAAAAGTAGAATATTTAATGTCTAATGTTGTGTAGTACAAGTATAAAGTGGCATGAGAGGAACATACTCAAGTACCCCTGTATCCCTGCCATGTGTGCCCGATCTAAACAACATTATTCTGAAATTTTCAGCTCTCCTCTTTCACATCAGAACACCTGGACTCTTTATCCTGCTGGTCCAGGCAACAAAACACCAACTTTTCACTGACAAATCCTCTCTTTAAATTCTGTGTCTTGAGGCAGAGAAACACTCTGCAGTGGCCAGCGGTCACAGGATCAGCACAGAGACTCTGACACTGATGAGAAAGAGTCCTGAGTGCTGGGGTGCCCAAACTTTTGGAGGGTCAAAACTGGAAGTTAATGTTGGTCCATGCCTTAATTGAATTTAAGTGTCACTCTGCCCACCATGGTCAGATTCTGAAAAATAATTTATAATCAGGAAACTTACATTTGAAGACAATTTTACCTCACAAAAATGATACAGCATTAACAGCGGTTTATACTATAATTTTTAAAAATTCATTGTTTATTTATTCATTTATTTATTTTCGCTAGAAACATCTGGCAGGCCAAATCAAATCTTAGGCCAACTTTGGCTTGCAGGCCCCGCTTTCAGCAGCCCTGCATAGTGTATCTGATCTGTGTTTTGGGGGAATAAAGGAAGAAAAAGACACAAATAGAGGAACAAAGACTGCCTTCTCTCACTAATGAACTAAACAATGCAGCTGAGTTGCCAGGTCCTGATCTTTGATACCTTCCCACAGAGACATAATCTGAGCCAAACCTATGTGAGATGTTTGAGTGTTGAAGTAACTCTCCTGCGTAATTTCCTGCATACTGTAGCAATTTTAGGACTAGCTTGTCTGCATTGTCCACATAGAGATAAGTCAAGTCTTGATCAAAACATGCTCAGCAAATTCTTGTAAATGTGGCAGACCTCACCTCAGCAACAAATGTGGAAAAATAATTCACTTTTTTGATTGAACGATTTGATATCATTAACAAATCATTCAAATTACACTTTGTAACCCCAACAAACAAAAGTCTTTGACTGTCATTCCAGCTGATCTGTCCTGCTGAACCACAGCAGCAGTGTGATAAGGTTTCTTTTCCTGTCATCTTCAAGGAGGACACAGTAAGTTTTGTTGTTCACAAACAACTTCAGACCAAAACTGTCGAGCTTGTCTTCTTGTCACTTTCAGTATTGTCTGTATGTGTTATAGGATGTGTTTAGGCGCAGCCCTGAGGCTTCAGAACATCGAGACAACTCTGTGGGTTCACTGTTCCCAAATCTAAACTGGACATCTTATAATTTTCTTCCAAAAGACATTTATTTGTATCCAAAGTAATGATACTCTGAAACAATTGTGACTGTAAATATGTTTAAGTTGTTTGAGAGTATCCTCTTTTTTTTTTAACAGAAAACGTGAAGACAATGTTTTTGTGTGTGGTGGTGGAAGAGTACTCCTCATTTAACTAAAAGTATTGAAAGCCTTCGGTGCAAGTGAAGCAAATGCATCCAGTTTATTCAATTAGGGGGAGCAAAGTTGTGGCCTCTCTGCCCCACTTTTTGTCTTTTTAAAATAAACTTATCATCATACAGTCCCAGCAATCAGGTGGTTATGTCTAATCAGTCTATATCAATGATCATTTTGATATTTTCAGTAACTGAGAAAACAAGATTAAAAAAATCAGACATTTTTGGACCACCCTTTGAGTTGGTTCAGTGGAACCCTTCACTGATCTTTTGTCACATCAGGCTGTAGCTGTCAGTCCACCCAGGACTGTTCACAAAGGTGAGAAACACTTAAATGTGATCATGGATTGAAAGTAAAACACAGAAAATGATAGGCTAGCGCATGTTGCTGCTTTGCCCACTGACCAAACTTAAAATTAGCTTTGGTTGCATTGGACTGACCAGAGATCCATCCATCCATTGTCTATACCTGACTATCCCTTTTGGGGTTGTTGGGGGGGCTGGAGCCTATCGCAGCTGTCAATGGGCGAGAGGCGGGGTACACCCTGAACCGATCGCCAGTCGATTGTAGGGCAATAGAGTCATACAAACATTTACGCTCACACTCACACCTAAGAGCAATCTTACAGTCACCAAGTAACCTAATGAGCATGTTCTTTGGTCTGTGGGAGGAAGCCAGAGTGCCCGGAGAGAACCCACGCAGGCACGGGAAGAACATGCAAACTTCGCACACAAAGGCCCCGCCTGGGGATTGAACCGGCAACCTTCTTGCTGTGAGGCACACGCACTACCTGCTGCTCCACCGTGCCGCCCACTGACCAGAGATGTCGAACTGATTTGTGAGTCCACATTAGCTAACTTTGCAGTTGGTTCTTTTAAATGTAATGATTGTTGTGTCAGTGTTGATTTTATTATTTGGGATGAGGTAGAGTTTAAACACACATAAACGCAACACATAAGGTTTACGGGGGAATTACCACAGAAACAGTTTTCAGTACTTTGCCAGGTGTTTGTGTCTGTCTGTGGACAGATTCTGGCATCATGATAATATCACAAAATGCAGTCACAAAACTTCACCAGTGTGTCATGGAGATCATAATGAAGGCCGAGCTCAAAGGTGGGTGTGGTTCGACCCATGAGTACTGAGTACACATGTAATTATGTAGTAATGACTACTGAGTATTCATGGGTCGGAACATTAACATGAGTGTTGACAAGCGTTGCAGCTGGTGTGATCCCACTGCATGTAGTTTGTTTATGAATACATAATCAACCATAAACAACCTGCCGCAGATTTTACATGCTTTCTCCACGTACCACTTCATTGTTTCATTTATTCATATCTTGACACAAACAAGCCTGAATATGCTGCTTAAAATTACTGGATGTTTGTGCTTAATGTTATTGTTAGTTATTTTAACTCTATGCTGAAAAAATTAGGACCGTTTTAAGATGACATTACATTCTGCCTTGAACCTTCGTTTTGTTTGTTCCACCAAAAGTTGTTAAACTTTTCAGCTTTCAGAGACAGAATTTCTATATGTCACTGCTATAGTTTCTACAATCCAATGCAATAAAAGGAGCACTGCTCGGTGTGCCTAAGCAAAACATCAGAGTTTCAAGCAAACTTTGATCTCAGAAGTAGGAGTAAATGAGGAGCACTTGAATGCAGAACACTAATTTTACTCCTCCCACTGCTTAAATGTTTCCTCACTCTCTGAGAACTGTCTTTCAAATACAAAGGCAACTCGCTTCTAAAACCCGCCTGCATTGGAAACTTACGCTTTTTACATGTTGTGATATTTCCACTCTGATAATGCTCATAACACTCAGTTCTTGGTAATTTTTAGTCTTTTTGGTTTTTCTGGTGTTTGCTCTTGAAGTTTGTTTGGACTGTGGACGTCTGGACGTCTGTACATCGCTCTTCAGTGGACGTTTAGTATACCAACTGACCAAACTCTGCTGCTTCAAACTGCAAACTGTATTTGAATTACATTCTGTTTCCTAGACATGATTGATATGAAAAAGAATGAGAGGCATCAGGAACTAATTATCAAATCATCATTTCCCGCCTTACAAGTGCCTGAAAAGGACTTGTATCTGCACAGGGCTCGCAGACGTGCTGCTGGTTGCCATGGTGCTGTTGGCACGGGCTGAAGACCGAGGCTCGCCGCTTCCTATAACATTCCTGGTAATTGAGATCAGATGCTCCTCTGAGTGGAACCTGGACTGGGAGTAACCTGGAAGCATTTATTTTATGGAGAAGATGTTTAGTTAAGCCGTGCTCCCGCTCTAAATGAGCCTCGGTCCGGCTCTGGTGATGAATACGATTGGTGAAAGCACTGAAGGCTGGTTCCTGACTTCTTCCTTCCCCCGGATCGGGTTGCAGATTAGCACACTTCCTGTCCAGTTGTGGACAAGCCAATCCAACTGACGGAGCAGCAATAGGCGTACAAGCAAGGGCATCATGTATTATCTCAGATGGGATTTCTGACAGAGCCTCACAGTGGTGGGTCCTTTAACAGCCCACCAGGTATCATTTGTTAAACCTGTTTGGAGAAGCAGCTGATTGTGAAGGAGGACAGACCTCCTCTGGAGTCGACTGGTGGTCCACTTACAGGCAGTGGTGGAAAGTAACAAATAGTGCAACTGTAGGCTACTGATAGTGCAGCTGTGCTACAGAAAATATTGTGTATGAATAAGGATATACTGTAAGTGACAAACCCACTGAGGATTATCAGCTCTCTCTGCAGTCCTACTCATCTGCCAGCCACAGCAGAAAGCTATTTTCACTAAAAAAGAACCTGTCTGAAGGCTACCTGTCCAACACAAAACAGTAGACAAAGTTAGCTACTTGCTTGGGGGATGACTTGCGAAACATATCCCCTGGTTCGCTCATTCACTACTCTTCATGTAATAGAAATAGTTTAACAGTGAGAAGAAGAACACTAACTGATCATCATCATCTTGCATCATCACTGCCAGATGTAGAGGCACACAACAGAGCACTGCATTGTGGGATTGTTAGCAGAATGTAGTGTACATGCACCACTGCCATGTTTGCGAACGCGTCCGTAATAGGAACATAATAACTGTGTGAGGTGTGTTTTGTGTTTGCTTCTGCTGCCACCAAGTGGTCAAGAAAGTGAATACAGCTTTAAGTACAATTTTTACACAGAGTGAAGCTTTTTTCATTTTTACTTACTTACTTATTTTTCCTCAAATTTGGCACAGACTTTTGCTTGAACTCAAGGTTGAACTGATTAGAATTTGGCAATCAAAGGTCAAAGGTCACTTTGACCTCACAAAACACAATTTTGCCCATAACTCAAGAATTCATGCACTAATAAACAGAATTTCATACAAATATCTCACAGGTCAAAGTGATGGACTGGTGACATTTTATATTCAAAAGGTCAAAGGTCAATCTCACTGTGACATCATAATGTTCTGCAGAAACACTTTTCTGGCCATTATTAAACACCATAACTCAGGAACAGAAGGGGAGATCGAGACCATGTTTCACATTTGGCCAGATACTGAAGTGGTGAAACTAACTGTGTTGATTGTATCGATGTTCTGTGCTGGTTGAACAGCTCGTTGAAGATGTGTTTGAAGCATCCACGTTTTACAATTTGTGGTTTCTTTGCAGCAACATCGATGTTTGAAGTGTTGAAGTCCAGCACAAGCTCATTGGTTCTGCTGATGTTGAGCTTCAGGTGATTGTTGTTGCATCATGTGATGAAGCTCTATCAGTCCTCTGTGCTCCTCTATAAAGATAGCATCTAGACAGCATGTTTCTCACTGGAATCAATGTAGTGATAACTTTCAGTCTGGAACAGTGTCTGTCTGTCAGAGTCTGGACAGATATGGATGTAAACTGCAATTTGAATGGTTGGTGGAAGCATACAATTGCAAGGTGGTAATTCTGGTTTCCTCAGTTGGAGTCTGTTTTGATGTTCGCTAAACTGAATTCACTCACACTGTAGATCACTGGGTCCACATGTTGTACTGTGAACTGGCTTTAGACATTCACAGTCCTCAGACATTTACACTAGCTGCTGAAAATGATCAGAAATCTGTAGGAGGAGCCAGATTTGGGCTCATTCATCAGCTGTCGGAGAGCTGGCACAGTTCGACAAAGAAAAATACAGAGTCCCCCCACTATGATGTAGTCACTGGCAGACACACCACATTGTAAGTGTTCACGGGGTCTGGCTCTCCAGAGTTAAGGATGCATGAAACTCAAACATGAGGATGCAGTCATAGCTGACTATTCATGTCTTTAAATTGGTAAATTCATGATGTGCCCCTAGTGTTTTTGTCCTCTTGCACTCTCTTCATTATCACACACTCCTGCTGAATGATCAGAGGTACTCTTATCAAAACAAACAGTCCTAGTTGTGCTCCAGGTTATGGATCCTTTCCAGCACACTTTTGTTAAAACACCCCTCTGTTTCCTGTCCCACCTTTGACACTTCCCCCGGTTGATCAGACTGTGAGCGTGCCCAGCACCAGCCACCTCTACTTGACACATCTCAACTCCACCGCTCTACACCCGGAGCTGCTAGGATCAACAGCATGGCAGGATATTGCACTCGGCATCAAACTAAACACACAATGCGTCCTGCACAAGTAATCTCCGCATTGAGACTATTTGACATGACAGTTTAAACACTTGAACTCAGAGCTGGCCTGTTGGGGGAGGTGGTATCAGGGGAGGTTGGGTGGGCCGTGGTAGGATGTGTGTGTACTGACCTAAAGGGTTTTCCGTGATTAGGAACCCTGTTCACCTCTGATTGCTCCAGGTCAATGCAGGTAAGTGCAAGTGGTCGGAAGTAGGTAATTTTCCTCCTGGAGCTGGATACCTGATTGGGTAAGTATCTGATCTTTGACACTGACCGGAGTTCTCAAACATATCTAGGGCTGAGGAAAAGAGCTGGATCCTGATCAGAGGCGAGGCTGGAGCTAAATTAAATCACACAGAGCTATAACAATGTGTTCCGCACATGAAATTGAGCCTTTTGTGATTATTTTCATAATTTTGTTGTTGCATAGAATGCTGTGGAATTGTTGCACCAACAATCTGCCTCTTGCTCATTTCATTTCACAACTAACTGCCAATGAGGGCAACTAACTTCTCTCTCAACTCCCTTCGCACTCATGCATATGTTTGCCATCTCCAGCAGAGAATAAAACAAACACTAATGTGCTGCTCAAAGAAACTCTGGTAGGTTGAAGGATCAAATTTCCTTAACTATAAATGTTATAAAAGGAGGTTACAGGTCAGACTCAGCAACAAAATTGATCCCTGAAGCTGGTGGAGACCCAGCATCTTCCTTATGGATGCAAGGGGTTCTCCATTTCAGTGTTGCACTTCCATAAAGTTGGAGGAGGCTTGTGAGAAATGGACTGAGAAAAGAATGATCAAAATCAAAGCAGCAGGAATTGAGATCTCCTGACTTTTAGGCCAATATGGTTATTTTCTCAGAATTTAGAAAGCTCCTCCAGAGCCACAGAGGACACCACTCAACTAGTTTTCGTACCTTAATGTTAGTGCTCTCCACAACAATGATAAAAGGACCAAATGAGGGAATATTGTTTGGAAGAATAGCATTTATCCCTTTAGTATAGTTAAAAAAAATCATCACCAAGGAGCACTGAAGTTGTCCTTGCAGCTCACAGGGGCCCAACACCTTACAAAAGCAACTGAAGTTGTTTTTTTGCTTACTTTGTTACCCGTATGTAATAAGACCTGGACACCTACAGGGAAATTAAGCTTTGATATCAGCTTCTGAATCAGCACTTTTACTTTTTGCTTGACTTACTTTACATTGATCTCTCCTTTAATCTGTAGTTATTGTACATAGTCGGACAGAAACACTGCTTTTTCTAGTTTTGGATGGATGTTCATGAATTTAGCATGAACACGCCAATAGTAAAGAGTTTCATATTTGTGTTCACTTGGTTCTTTCTTTCACTTTAGAAAACAAGGCACTACATTGGTATTACTAGTTTATTGCCGGACAACCAGCAAACTGAAGAGAAAGCTTTTTCAGCATCCGAAGTAAATATTTAGTTTTCCATCCACTTAAATAAAAGTTCTAAAAACACACTGTATGTTTCCTGCTCAGCGCCAAACGGCAGGCGAACACTGTGCAGTATTTACCCACTAAAGTGCCAGATATTCCCTTCAGGAGTTGGTAGAGACCAAAACGGGAGTTAAAAGACCGGGAATATTACATGAGTCCATGTGAATGATAATGTTGCTCTGTAACTGCTGGATGTGTCAATAACAAACTGTTGCAAACAAATTCACCATATCATCTTAAAATGTCAGCGTTCATTTGTGGCCACTGCTTCCAAGAGGCCTGAAAATTATTGTAGGTTTAAATGCTGAATATACTAATCACTTGTAAGCTTGTACTGTTGGACATGTTCTTTGAAAATTCAGTTTCAGCACAAACCAATATTTGTGTGGGTTTGGGATAATCTTGAAACATCTGTATTTCTGGATGTTGTCTTTTGATGTGGTAAAACAAGATGCAATTGAGTATACACTTAATTTTGCAGTGCTCACTGGCCACTTGAGGGATTTCTCCTTTCACCCAGCAGAGGAAAAACATCAGCTCTTTTTCCTCCCTCCTTTAGTGGAATTGATCAGCTGCTTCCTGGCTGTAAATAAAGAGGCATACTGTAATCCACTTGATAAATATCAAGGAGAATACGGCAATCAGCTGAAAGCAATTTGCATGTCTGTGCTCAAGCCAGCGGCTCGTGATTTTCTCTCCTGTCATCTATCATAGACCACACGCTTGGGCCAAAATACACAATACCACCAAATTGCTGTCATATGGAGTGCAAGCTCTGAAAAAAAGGCCCTTCATTTTTCCTTGTCTGTACTTCAAATAAACTCGTATTTGTTAAATAACTGGAGAGGGGTTTTTTTTTTCTCTCCAGAGCAACTTTTCTGAGAGAGGGATGGTGTAATGTGCCATTTCCTTTGTTTGTTGAAAGCTTGGCTGCAGAACTATAATCTAGATGGGTTTGATCTCAGAGTAGATGCAGCCTGTTGAAGGTTGGACGCTGCTGCATGGTGAGTCTTCAAACATCAAACTGATTCTGCAACAAGCTCCCATAGGCAAACTTTCACTGTAGCCTCTCCTCTATTATTCATGTGCTTCTTGACATCCACAGTGGTTAATCGCTCTGAAAAATCTAAAAAGCACACGTCAAGAAGTAGGTTTCCAATACTTGGTGGACACCTAGCCAAGGTGCCTTTTAGCCTTCTCACCTTGGTCTGACGTACCCCCCCCAGGCCTGTCAGATGGCCTGAAGTACCCCTTAATCAGAACCATCAATCATGTTCCAAATGTGTTCCTATAAATAGATTATAAACCAAAAATTATTTCACACAATCAGTAATTCAAATGTCATTAATGTCACAATAATGATTTTATACAATTGGCACTGTTTGTTACCTCAGTCATGTTTGTACATGTAGCCTACTGCTCCATTTTGAGTGTCAGACACAGGATGTTTCAACCAATCATCATCATTTCAAGCTATTTCATGTGTCTATTCATTACTCTTGACTAACAATTTCAAAATGTTCATACATTAAGCAATGTTCATTCTTACGTGGAGCTATTGTTCATAGCTAATGATTTTAACCATTTATTCATTAAGCTACTTTGAACTATTTCAACTGGTTATTCATTATAATTTCTACTATTTATCTGTTATTTTTAGTTATTTCAACTGTTTATTCATTATAATTTCTACTATTTATCTGTTACTTTTAGTTATTTCAACTGTTTATTCATTACTTCAAAATGGAGATAGGCAATTCTTCAAAAGGCCTCTCCAAGCATTTCCAAGTACCCAGTAACTACCGACAACACGGGACACACTGCATTTGTTTCCAGATTTCCATAACAATCACCATCACCAAGAAGCATGTTCACTGAAGAGGTAAAGGTATCATTGGGTGGAGTTATTCCTTAGTTTAAGTATTACTTTGCACAAACAAGTAATTACAGCAAGGGTTTGTGTCAGGGCGGAGGGGGAAGTAGAAGAAAACATTAAGAGAAAAAGCATGTGTTCATTCATTCATTTACTCTATGATGGAAACATGAAAGCAGGTACAAACATGGATCGCCAGTCAGTCTTCATTTTACTGGGAAATCGCACCCTGTGCAGACAAAATTGCAAGGGAACAGATTTGCATTACACCAAATTTGCACTCCTATTTGGCCAGTTTCTTTTCTTAACACACACACAGCAGGTAAACTTGATAGACTGACAGACTGGCCTCAGATCCAATTCTTATCTCAAACATTGAACAATATTCACATGAATTACAAGTGGCAGAGGTTCTACAACAAGATAAAACCTTGGTGTTGCGTTTCGGGCTCACTCCACCTTTCTCCATACATTTTCTGTCAGCAAGGCAGAGCATCAAGTATCCCCCAGTTTTGTGCTGGTTCTCTGTAACATGTAACCACTGGATGAAAGAAGTATGAATCACACACATTGCACTTTTTAATTGTCCGCCCCTCACCCAAAAGAATTACAGAAAATGTGAGCGAATTGGAGAAAATCATGAACTGGCCCTCATCCTCTACAGAAGAGAAGACGCTGTTCAAGTTTAACCATTTTTCTCATGATCACAAATGTGTTTATTTATTCATTCAACAAGGACAGCTGAACTGAAGCTAATTTGCAGCCTACGTCTCTGTTCACCCTTTTAAATTGGGGTTAAACAACTAAACAAACAAATGGATGAAAGAGTAAGAGCAACAGAAGAGATAAAACGGACTGTGTGCATATGCCAGACCTGTCAACACTGCCGTTATTGTGGATTCTCTCATATTTTCCCCCTCTCTGAAAATATTTAAAAGGGGGGATAGCGGTGTCCTCCCATTAATATATTTCATATAACTCTCCTGTATTTTTAACCAGTCTTCCAAAAAAGGTTGATTATAACATTAATGGGAGGAAAAGTCAAGTTGTTTGCTATACTCCCCTCCAGAACAACAGGTGGCAGTATGTCAAAAATTAGCTGTAACATCTACTGGTGATAAGTCATTCAAACCCCACCCACCAATAAAACAAGAAGAAGGCTAAAGGTTTATACAAATGGGAGAGGGCTTAATGAAGAGCAATGCTGGTCTAATATGTCACACAGATGTAAGCATCACGGGGAGGAAAAAGTGACAAATCTGGTGCAGAAACATGCTCCACTAGTGAATGTATTTACACCATTAGTATATACAGTATGAAACCAGAGGAACCCCCCAACCCTCCCACCCCCCGTTTCTCTCATGTGAAAAAAACAACACTGGTCTAACTTTGGCAGAAAATATTTTATCCATGTTGGACCCCATCAGTGTAAGAAAAACAAGGTTTTCAAGGCCTCTCATCGTGAGAAAGCACAGTCTGATATTTCAAGATAACAAGATAATTACTGTGTGATTTCAAACATTTCCAAACCGATAGAAGAGATTTCTGCACACTCGGATAGCTTTTCACTTTGTCTGAGACCCTGATCAGAGCATACATGATCCAACATTGGACGGGCTGGTGCAAGTAACCAATCCCATTCTAATCACTGGCAGAATGCAGTACTCCTGTGCACACCCTGCTGGTCCAATTTCCACCTCCTGAGTACTTTTTTAAATGCAGACTGGAATCCTGGGTTTGTTAGGCTCAAGAATGGACGCCATGCTCGTTACAAAACACAGGGGGTGGAACCCAGTAAATATAGAAAGAACATATACAAACAGCCCATTTCATCACATTGTAAATTGGTAAACAAGGATCTAAAAACAGAACAAAGAGCATGAAGGGTTGTCTGGTGAGTGCCATCATGACCCATAGACTCCAAAATTTTCATTAGAAATGAAGAAATAAACATCCTGGATTACAGCATAACACTCATATCAACATCCTTGCTGAAGCCCCTATAGTGTGTCTAAAATGTCAGTTCAAAAGAGACAGGGGTAAAAATGACATTTGCCACCACAGCAGCTCTTGGCTCTTATACTCCTCATACAAAATGCTGCAGTATAGCCGTGATGATTTACAGCCAAGCCGAGCTGAGAACATAATCTGATTGAGAGGGGCTGAAAGTATCCTTGAGTCCTTGTGCACAACCTGATGAAGTAACCATGAGAAAGACTGAGACAATAAACGTGTGAAAACTCATTTTCTGAGCAACATCACCTGTTTGTTTATTGGTTCAGGTTATACTGAAGTACTTCTGAAGAATGAGTCAAAAACCACTAACAGTGAGAGAGGATGGTCACTTCTGGCAGTGCAAAGCTCAGAAAAAGACAGATTATTTAGCTGTCAGTTGATGTCTTTTGGCAGCTCAACTTCACATTCTTCAAATCAATCCACTGAAAATTACTTACAGCAGTAGATTGCATTACATTATATTACAAATGAGAATTGAAAGATTTTAGGCACATCTTTAAGCTTGAAGGCCAGTTTGTTATACAAGCATTGTTATTCACTTATGACAAGAGAATTTCTCTTTAATACTGATTGTTTCCTAACATGCAGCTCAGAAAATAAGACTTTGCCCTCATGTGAACCTCTCTGCACCTCCACGGCGAGGGGGCGACGCACGTCATACATTGTTGACATACCAGCCATCAAACTGTCCACTGGGGCTCATTGGATGAGTCTGATAGCTTTAGCATGTGGTACAGCTTGTTTTTATTGTGGCAGTGTGCTGGTCGCTTATTGTCTTTGTAAATCCTGGACAGCTGAAGGAAGGGCAGACGCACACGTACAGTAGCAGAGCTGTGACATTCACACATCCACAGAGCTGCACAGGATGCAACAGGTGACCCATCCTCGGATATTGCCATTGTCAGAACATTGTTGTGCATTTCATGTTGCCAGATCTTCTGGGAGGAAATTCTGTAAGGGTGAGGTTCAGGAAAACAGAAGCCAAACCATTACAAGCCTGCTGCTTAATGCACAGATAATCTTTACAAAAGGAGCTGTTCATTTTCCATGCACAGAAAAGAATCTCATCAGTGTTTTAGTCATTAAATAAATAAATGTATGGGTTGACACCACAAAACAGACAAAGCAACTAACCACAACAATCTCCAGTCAAAGCCCTTTTACTTGCTCCTTCTAGAGGCTTTTCATCACATCACCATCAGAAGATAATATCTTCTCATAACAACTAAGTATATTATACTTAGTTGTTATGAACTTATAAACATTCAAAATCTCCATTATTCAATGAAGATAATAATAGAAGGAATACAACAATTGAGAGTTTGAACACACAGTTTTGTGATAACTGAGTAAACATCTTGTGACATGGTTGAAAGCTCAAGAATAAGCCAGCAAGTGGATATTTAGTCTTAGTATTTAGTCTTTAGTATTTAGTGGTGATAGAAATGCTGTTTTAGAGGCTTTCAATTAAATTTGGTATAAAATTCCTCAAAAAGGTGAAAAAGTTTTTGCTGTTTCTTTCCCAATGTGTACTGTATATATCCTGGATTATACCGTCTCTGAAAAAGGCCTTGTAGATATTAATGTAATAGAGCTAGACCAACTCTACACCAGTCAAAAACTGATCAAAACTGCTCAAAAACCTTCACTGTCGCACGCCATCTCTAAAGAGCAATGATAATGGAGGTGAAATAACACACTTCCCTCATTTAAGTCCTCCTACATCTTGACCAGCCCACTTCCAGCTGACCCTGCTCCATCTGGTAATTATAGTTAATGCACAGAAGTGCCTTGCACTGACAATACAACGAGACTGAGACAATGTAATTCTGCAGTTAGAGATGCTTTTTAAGTGATCGATACGGATTGAAGTGTCATTGACTTCATGGAAACCTGAACTTTAAGTCAGTTTAAGTCACCCTCTCTGTGGGTGCAGGGAGTTTGGTGATTACAGTGAGAGAAATCTAAAGCCGTGGCTTCAGCGTGAGACCTTCATCACAAAAGTCCCTGTGAAGTCTATAAAACATCAAATTACCAAAAAAGATCACTTTGTTCTTGTCAGCTGATAATAACATAACCTCCACATGTTGCAAATAAAGACCTTTATCTTCTGTCTCAGACTCACAAAAAAGGTTTCCTGTCCTTAAAACACAACTCAGGTTCTTTATCATCATCAAATCAGAGCAACCCAACCTGGAGGAAAGTGGATTTTACTCAAATCTATGACCCTTGAATCATCATGACCAATAACACATGAAATCTCACATAACAAACAAAGCCTACTCTCTTCATGTATGTGCAGTATAAACACAATATTAACTCATTTCAAGTTATTGCATCTAAAAAGCCATCTTTTGTTTCATCCTCCAATAGCTAAAAATCCCATCAAGATTCAATGTTTTATTGACATTCAGCATATAAAAATATCTCAGGACATCAAAAAACCCAAATGAGAAATAAAACAAATGGCTTCTTTTATCACACACAGAAATGCATTGTGTCTAGAGAGTTTTATGCATTTCTATTGCTTTTTTTGTATGTATGAAATGCCTCACGGGCCGAATCAGAGGGTCCCGCGGACCGCATACGGCCCGGAGGCCGGACGTTCCCCACCCCAGTGTTAAATGTAATTAAAAATAATAAACCGTTTAAAAAGAAATTCTATATGATGGTTAATTAGCACTGTACAGCTGGCATCATTATCATCTTTACCACCTCTTACCGTCCATCACTCTGCAATCAGTGATCGAGTGATTTGAGTCAAGCTAAGGCTGGCCTCCGATGTGCAGCCATCGTTCTCAAACAGAGACATAATCAAAATTACCTGGTGGGTGTTTCCGGACAGATTTTTACTGATTGTCTTTTTTCAAATGAATTCATGCCATCGTGTGAGCCTGCAGAAAAGGAGAGTGAGCGCGGGCTGGCTGGTCCAATGGGCAGCATCACATCCTGTCTGACTGAGCTGGGTGTAGACCTGGAGTCGAGGCGGAGGGAGGAAACTGCAGCGGGACCAGCAACACTGGGAGTCTGTCTGGTTGGTGCCACTGGTGCCACTGGTTTGATTCCCACCGTCCCACAAAGTGAATGAAGCTGGATTATCATTATCATTATTATTATTATTATTATTATTATTTGCGCTAAAGACAAAGAAAGGGACACGCCTGTTTAAAGAAGCTGCTCCAGGAATCATTTGGATATTTTGCCTGTGATGTTCTGGGGAAACTTTTACTGGACGATGTTTTCGCCGCTTTTGGGAGGTTTTCCATGTATGAAGTATATGTTTTATTTTTATTTCCATAGGCCGTCTCTTGTTACTGTCTCCAATATTTATACCGTAGCTGGTAATTAACATAATCTTGCATTCCTGTTAATTTCGACAAACTGAAGGGGAGCGCGGACTCCGGATTGCCACCCAAACGCAGATTTTTTGGCACTTTATGAATGCAGCTGTAATCACCTAGGGGAGCGTCAAGTACTTAAATGGGTCCATCATGAGAACGAGACAATCAAGCTCCTTTATGCTTCAAGATCAGCTGCAGTCTCTGCACATTGTCTGTTATGAATAGACCGATCTCCAATTGAGCCTCTTCACTTTAGAGATTTTTCGATTTTCGATTATACAGCTATTGAAATTAGGATGCGCCGCCTTTTTTCTCGTAACTTGGTGTCTCGGTTACTTTTTTTTTTTTTTTTTTTTTGATTGCCAGATGAAATTGACACTCGGGCTGCCACTTATCAAGCGAAGCATTTCAATCCACCACTAATTGCAGATATAGTGCCATCGTTTCTTTTCACCTCGTTTGATTGCATGGGAATACAGCCTCCCATTGCGCACGACAAGAATGATCGATCGTATATGGGTCTTTTTTCCTTCTAATTGCATCAAAATTTCTTTTGTTGCCAGGGTTTAAATGCAAGAGAAACTGTTATTCGTTGTTTTGGACCGGATATAGTGTGGGCTGGGGCAGAGATGCGTAATACGAAGAGCAAGCTCCATCTTCTCTCCAAATAGGCAGCGTTCAAGACCCGAAAATGGTGAGTCACAAACATCTGGACGAGTCTGGTTTGCAACCTTTTGATTTCTTTGTCTTACGTTCGGGGTAAGGTTTAGTTGATCCCTCTTGCTCTCCTCCTGAACTTTTTGCATTACAGATAACCTTGGAGGGACTCTGGATTTGGCTCAGCTTTAGTCAGCAGGAGACTGAACTGTACCTATGAGTGGCATGCATTTATAATCATGGATGCGGTGGAGAGAAAAGACAAATCTCAATTAATCCACTTTTGATTAGATGCTTAGAGTTCAGACAATGCAACATTTTTAGCCTGAGATACATCTTTGTGTTATAAAATTAAAATGAAACCTAACATGTTGAATCATCACAGCACATGCGTGGATGTCTGTTCACAAGTTCAGAGTAAATGTGTAAATCTGTATCCTAGTGGTCCTGTAACTGGAGAAAATAAAGCTTTTCTGGAAATCCAGTTATTTTCTGTTAGATATTAGTGTTTTTCTACAGGACTGGGTCTTCATGTTTCCACCATCTCACTGATCAGAGCTGAAACACCGGGCGGACTATTTTCTTTCAGTAACTCTGAGCTTAAGAAATGAAACAAACTACAAGAGAGGTCGAAACTTCCGTTTGATATGAAACCGTTTTCGTTTTGTTTCTTTCCTCACGCAGTCTAAGTCGGAGGTGAAGAAGGAGTCCGGTGAGTCCAGTCCGTCGGAGGGCGCCTGTCTCTGCTCTCCTCCGGCGGCCAAGAACCAGTGCGCCAGCTGCGGCATGGAGATCCACGACCGGTACCTGCTCAAGGTGAGAAATGAGAAGGAGGTGCGGAAGAAAAGGGATAAATATTTACACTCAGAAAGAATTAAACATATCCATGAATCTTCCAGTTCCAACTCCGGTTCTTATGTGGTTTGCGAATTTTCTTGTATTCTTAATTTTTGTTTCTGTTCACCCAAGATTGATCTCAACAAAATAAGCGCAAAATAGGTGAATATGGTGCCAATTTTACGCACGCATTGCTATTCAACCCTCTTTTATCTGGTGGCTTTTTCTCCTCAGGTTTGTATGTGTTTCTTTTATTTTGAAAAAATGAATTGGAAAATGAATTATTTAGTTAATCCTTTAAGGGAGGTTTTAAATTGCTTTCACTGAAATATGGCGCGTTGTTCAGCATCTTGATGAGAGATGCATTGATTGTCAGTCACACACACACACACACACACACACACACACACACACACACACACACACACACACACACACACACACACACACACACACACCTGCATCAGTCTGTCAGTGTGATCGTATATTTTCTGTAATCTCCACAGGTCAACAACCTGAACTGGCATTTGGGATGTTTGGAGTGTTCAGTGTGCAGAGCGTCTCTGCGACAACACAACAGCTGCTACGTGAAAAACAAAGAAATCTACTGCAAACTGGATTATTTCAGGTAAGATCAGGTTTTATTTTTAAATCGTTAGTGAAGTTCATTTTATTAAAATCAGTGTCAATAAATGTGGAGTATAATCGATTTCAATCAGTACCAAAGCCAAAGCTAAAGATTCACTTCATGTTATCATTTTAAAATAAATGTTCATTCTTATGGTAGGCCTTCATTAATAGTAGCAGAATTAATAACCTAAGTTAATAATAAGTCAACGTCTTTTGAATGGGGTTCACTTCAAATTTGAGAATTAACGAAATAAAATGAATGAAATTCAGTGATTCGACTTTGTTCAAATATTTATTTTGAAATGTTTGTTTCTTTTGAAATGTAATTTTATTTCGTTTTTTTCTCGGTCGCCCTATTTCACCATGCCGACGTTTATTCTGTAAGATAAATTGAGTTGCCTGTACACGCAAACTCTGTGGTTTGTCCCTCTGCTTCTGAGGCCAATTCATTTAACGTAAATGGCTTATACTGCATTTGTTGAGCAGCATTTGAAAAACAAAGAAATTAACGAAAAATAGCCTTGAATAAAACAGACAAATGAAAAACATGAGATTTTATGTAAATAATGTTCCTCCACAATCCCAATGCAACCGGCTGATACTGATAATGTTTTCATTAAAAAAAAAAAAAAAAAAAAAAAAAGCTAATGAACCCCCTGAATTGTTGTAAATGATACCTTATGAACTTGTGTTTTTACAATATTTGAAGAGCATCCTTCCTGTTTTTTTCACAGTAATGAAAAAGCCTTGCAGACAGACAAATGTGCATATAAATGTGATTTTATTAGTTTTGTAAGTATTTTTGGAAACCATACTTGCTTCTAGACATGCAGGATGACATTTTAATGCTTCTCTACTTCATTCCTGCTAATACTGAGAAATGGAGAAATGGATTTCACGGTGGACTGATGACAGACTTTGGTTTATATTTCGGAGTGTTTTTACAGCTAACTGATCTTTGCTCTCCAAGATCAACTCTGGACTCAAGTATAACATGATTTGTCCTCCCACTTCGGTGAATCATCATTTCCTCAGTGAAAAATATGTTCTGCATAATGGGCTGTAATGGGCTTTTACTCTAAAGGATCTTTTCAGCAGAATACAGTATATTAAAGCAAAACCATGTTTTTGAAACTAATTCTCAGGCTGTAAAAATCTGTTTACATTTGCTGCCTGAGAGTCAGATCAGCTCAATGAACAAATTGCTGGAGTGTCAACCAGGCAAAGTCAGCTACTGTCCAAAACCGCCTCATGCATTTCAGTGGGTTTTGGTCATTTGACTGATTGCAGATTTGTTTGAAAATTTGAACCACTAATGTGCAATATTATTACCTAATTTTGTGGCCCTGTTTCATTGAGGGACTTTGCATCAAAATCTGTTTTAGGACCTTATTACTTTAGTTTACATTTCGCTCATGTGGTTTCCCTTTCCTTATCAAAGTTGACTTCAGTCTGCTTATCACGACCTAACTGACACACAGAAACCTCGGGTCAAGGTAGGGCATCTTTTTACTGGTGGATGAGAGGAACATCTCTCCCTCACTTTTTCAAAATCCCAGTTTTGTCACCTCCATTTTTACAATTTTAGTTTGATTTACTCTCTTTAAACTATGCTTTCTTATTCTTTGGCTGCCACAATCGATGTGAAACAAGGGCTGAGTTGATAAAAATGTTTACGATTGCCTTTATTCTCAGTGCAGGGCTCACTAAATATTCACAAGCAGTGAGGTGACTGGAGAGTGTGCAATTTTTTGCCCTGAGTCTTACCTCCCAGGCTCCCAGGACACAGACGGGTGGAACTATTGCATATTTTTCAGAGACTGTGATTCAGTGTACTATTTACTTACAGATTACAATTAGGTTTAAAAAGACACTGGAAATAATTATCAATAAGAGATAAGGCATTAAAGGACATCCCCTAACTAAGAAGTAGGCTGGCACAGACAGGGAGTCCATAACCCTGGAACTTTCTAAGATATTATGGGAGACCAAAGAAAGGAGTAGCTTATATATTCTTGACTCTGCTTTATTAGTTTTACTGTATTAATATGAAGTGTCACTGTACTGCTACTGTTACTGGAGAAAAAATAAACAAATAGGATTTGCTTGGCAGACACTGAATATTAGAAGATTCTGCACACAATCAGGACATCCCTGCTTTTAACTGATCTCTGTAACCTACAGCCAACCTTCACCCACTCTTTTCTTCTTCTTCTTCCTCACAGTAGGTTCGGCACTAAGTGCGCCCAGTGTGGCCGGCAGGTGTACGCAAGTGACTGGGTGCGGCGGGCTCGGGGCAGCGTGTACCACCTGGCCTGTTTTGCCTGTTTCTCCTGTAAGAGGCAGCTGTCCACCGGGGAGGAGTTTGGCCTGGTGGAGGGCAGGGTCCTCTGCCGCAGCCACTATGACATCATGCTGGACAACCTCCGCAGGGCTGCAGAAAATGGTAACAGACATTATCAAAGATGTATCTCAGATGGTCTCAGCAAAACTATGTACGAGTCAGGGCCTCAGTAACAACGGGAACAACATATTCTGGCAACTCTTGATCACTTGAGTTCTAAAGTTTCCGATGTTCCATTGAAGTTTCCTCCCAAGTAGCTTTTTTTCCACACTGGATGACAAAATGATAGATATATTCTGGATGAGCTTTTTATTGCAGTCACGTAACTCTCTTACTGAGTCAAATATCAAAATACAAAGAACAAGTATGAGGGTTTGCGCTGTGGTTGTCCACCCAATGTGAGATTAAATGGTGGACCTACTTCAACATCTGTAAGGTTAGATTAACTGAAAAGAGGGATGTTTTGAGGATTTCTAACAAAAATAGTCACAGTTTGAAGATAATAAACAATAGGCAGAAGGACAGAAATAAAACACCTAGAGGAATAATTCATCTGCATGAAAAGCTGAAGGCCATTACGTTCCTCATGGACCCTATAGTCCATAATACCCTCGGTAATTCCTATACTTTTCACACTGATACTCCAGTGGAAGACTCTGCTCTCTGCTGTGCTGACACAGAGGAAAACCTAGGCCATAATAGTATAAATACTTGGGACTGTGCGGTTGTTGGCAAGAAAACATTTTAATTACGTGAAAGGGCTGTTTGGACAAATGCTCAATTTCATGACACAGACTTGAGCTGTAACGAAATTGGTCAGTAAACTCATAACTATGTTATTTTGTGTAATTTCACAATAAAATGAGTGAAATGTGAGCGAGACCTGTTGTGATTGTGCTTTCTTAAAGGCACAGGGCTGACTCTGGAGGGAGCGCTGCCCTCTGATCAGGACTGCCAACCAAAACCAGCCAAGAGGGCACGGACATCGTTCACTGCTGAGCAGCTGCAGGTACACCCTGCCTCCAACGTGTGTGTGTGTGTGTGTGTGTGTGTGTGTGTGTGTGTGTGTGTGTGTGTGTGTGTGTGTGTGTGTGTGTGTGTGTGTGTGTGTGTGTTGTGTGTGTGTGTGTGTGTTTGTGTGTGTGTGTGTTCAGACGCAGTGTTACCTGTGTTTCTGTCTGTATAAGCTTGACTGAAGGCTGTGTGTCCTCACAGGTGATGCAGTCTCAGTTCGCTCAGGACAACAACCCTGACGCTCAGACGCTACAGAAACTGGCAGAAGTGACGGGACTGAGCAGACGAGTCATACAGGTAGGAAAAGATAAAACATACGCTGAGACTATGATGAAATTTTGCATTTATGACACCGCTGGTTCCCATCTGGGGGTTGAAAACCTTTTAAGGGGCTATGAGAGAGTCAGTGGGCTTAAAGATACTATTATAAGATTTATTTGTGTTGAAGTGAAACAAATTGAAGAGGGGAAAATCACTCTTTGGTTGTGCTTATTACAGTTCGTAGACTCGTAACCTGTGATTAGTTACAAAATACTGTAGACGCTTCAGATGTCTGAAGCCTTAAAACAGGTTTGGCACCTTTCATATAAAAATTGTTTTATTCCTGGAAAACGCAGTATCTGATTTCTTTTGTTGTTGTTGTTCACATTATTTACATTTTGTTGAGTTTTTGGACAAATAATCACTTCATCAAGAGATTTTCCTTCTGAATTCCTCATTGTGGGGTAATAAGCTCTCATTTTTAAGCGTCGGTCCCAATGTTCTTGCTGGTCAACCCTGAAAATTGAGGTGGTTTTCTTTTTGCTATTGACGAATTTAAAGGATTTTTAGAGACCAGAAAGAAAATGGCAAATATAAAGATATGTAATTCTCCCCCTTTAATCAGCTTGTGCCCCCTCAGATCAGACCCCTTGGTTGAATGCTACTGATTTCAACCATTTTAAACATTTAAACTCTCATGAAACTCTGATCAATTAAATTCTTTTCGGGAGACAATTAACAGTGTCGTACTTCAGAGGAGGACAGGTTTCATTGTAGGACTTACGCATGTCCTGCCCACTGTTTAAGTGAATCTTGTACACAAACCAAGTGGTCTACTTGTCAATCAATACATCAATACGTCAATAGCCCTGGCCCTTATGAATTCAATGAACTGTCACACTTGGTTGTAAGTGCTCTTTGCATGTTGTCATAGTGATCCAAGCAACATTTGAGCATCACTTCTGCTCGTGTCCCATTCTCTCTTACAGGAATAAGGCTGAACAGACTCCACCTAATAGTCATTTATTGGTTAAGATGCTTTAATGAACTATTTGCATTCTTGTAATTGACCCTTGACCCCAGGAAAAGCAGAAATAATAGTGACACGGTTTGATTTGAGTAAAACTTCAGTTCCTCTCACAGGTTGCACTAGTTTATAGCGTTACTGCTTTGTAATAAGTTCTCACATTTTATAACTTCACAATTCTAATAAAATGCATTTTGGAATATATTTTTAGACCAAACTAAATTCTATGTGTTTATACAATCCGTTATAAATATTGACCGCAACTTCAAATCAATCAGCAGTCATGGTCATTCTGCAAAAGGAATAACCTCACATGTGTGCATCCATATTTGAAGCTTGTGGCCTGGGGCTGGAAGGGTTAAGCTGATGGGTAAAATCCTCCCACACCACACTGGAATGATTTGTCTGGCAGAGACAAATAAACAAATAAACAAATGGGGTCTGGTGAGAAGCACAACAGTCAAACCTTGAGCCTGCTTTCCACTGTGTTTGTTGTGGAGTATATTTCCTCTGCCTGCCGCAAGTTCACATCATCTGTAATATTTCCCAGGTTTGGTTTCAGAACTGCCGTGCACGACACAAAAAGCAGCCTCAGAGCAGCTTCTCTCAGAGCGCTCCACTGTCCAGGATGCCTCCATCGCTGCCAGACGATATCCACTATTCACCATTCAGCAGCCCGGACCGACCACATCTACTGGCCCTGCACGGATACCTGGACAGTGAGTGTCAGGCCTTATTCTTAGTGCCACTTTGTTTGGGATGGTTGAGTTGTTTTCTGAACCAAAGACGACTGACACACATAAAATTATGTTTTAAAAAGCAGAAAGACACATATTGTTATAAATGTTTCTAATACAGTACATTTAATAATCTATTTCCCGATATTTTAACTAATCAGCTTCTCAACGTGCTTGTAAAGTTGATCAAGATGAAAAGGTTTTATTTGTGACATCAGACCGGATGCAGTAGTGGAATGTAGCTAATTACATTTAATCAAATGCTGCACTTAAGTAAAAATCTAAGTTACTTGTACTTTTCTTGAGTACTTCTATTTCATGCTACTACCTCTATGGCGCTCTGTGGAAATATTGTGCAGTTTAACTCCATTACATTTATCTGATAATGAGTACTTTTAGTACTTCACGTTTACTTTAATACTTATGAGATATTATTTTTGACACTTAAAGTGCATTTTGTAACAATCTTTATGTCCTTTCACTATTGCTAATACAGTACTTGTACTTGTAAGGGAACATATTAAACTACAGTATTGCTGCTTATGTAAAGTTACTCCTTCACTGTCAGTATATGTAGTGAAATGCAGGGTGACACACTCTTGTGATTGTGATGAAAAGGAATGCTAATTAGAATAAGAGTATAAATAAAGATTAGAAAAAGAAAAGGATCAAAATTCAAGAACAAAAACTTAAAAATCACATTATAAATATAAAGTGTATGTTGTTCTGGTGTGTACATGGCCTGTGCACATACAGTTGGTCACAGCTGTCAGGCAAACTATACAATAAAATTTCGTAAGCAGTGCAGAGGATTTGGAAGATGGACCCCTCCTCTGTCGCCTCTTCCTGAGGTTTCTTCCTTTTCTTTCCAGTGTTCCCTCATCCAAATTGAGGGTCTAAGCATAGTGGGTGTGGTTTGTTGTACAGATTGTAAAGGCCTTTGAGACAAATGTTTAATTTCTGTTTAGATTCTGATTGACATTGTATTGTAGCTTCATTACAAATATATTAACAAATTCGGAAAAAATTCTGAATCTCTTTCCTTATACGGTCTTGAACAAAATTACAGTAACATCCTCACGTTCCTCCACAAACTCATGATTTTTCTCCTCTTTTTGCAGCTCATCCCTTCTCCGTCCTCACTGCCCCGGGCCACTTGACCCACCCATCCATCTCTTTACCACAGCTTCCCATCAGCCGCTGACTTCCTGCATCTACTTTTTGCAGCGTCACCACTCTGATGTTGTGAAGCAAATCCATTGGGACATACTGTCAGTAATCTGCTCTGTTTGGGAGTCTAATCCCCTGCGGGCAGCAGGGACCTTGGCGATCTGTTTTCAATCAAGTCAGATTCTTCGCTGAGAGAGTTCTGCGCTCAACTTTGTCTTTTTAAGACAGCAGACTGTGGCGATTGGAGAAATGTCCCACCTCCATGCCAACATGGGAGTTTTTTTATTTTGTCTCGTTTTTTTATGATGCAGAGAAGACGACCACTTTTGTTTCATTTTTCCTCATTTTTGATGGGACACGAAACATTGCATCAGGTCAGGATTTCTCCTTTTGTTTACCCACTCATACAAGGTATTTTAATTATATTGCTGCAATATGAGCTCTCAGAAAAGAAGGAAAAAAGGTGTGTTGTAGCAGCATTACAGTAAAACCTCTGCATTTTTGTCTGTATTGGTGATGAGCACATTTGCAGCTTTACTGTTGTTTGTTGTTGTGTTGTCAGAAAATGGAAACTCTAATTTATTCAGAACAAAACTTCACTTTTAAAAAGCACTTTTAAATGTGTCTTGAAATTGAAATTCAGTGATTGTACGTTGTAAATACTGCTACAGTTTAATAAAAATGTATCAGAGCTGTTATGAAAATGTTAGTGTTTGAATAATTAAGGATCAGGTTGATTTAATCAAGCAGAGGGAGCAAGGAGAGTGCTTTTGTGTGTGTGTGTGTGTGTGTGTGTGTGTGTGTGTGTGTGTGTGTGTGTGTGTGTGTGTGTGTGTGTGTGTGTGTGTGTGTGTGTGTGTGTGTGTGCCCCTCTAATTTCAGGACAAACGCACATTTTGAAAGATCATTACAGAGAAACGTGAATGCATCTCTGCTGGTAGCACATTATATCAGGACTCTATTTTTACACTAAGAGCTCCAAAAATTGAAGGGGTGACCTGTCAGAGGCCAAGTACCTGCAGTGACCTGTTATTGAGGGCAATATCCTGTGACAAACCTGCACATCATCTCCAATTGACGCTCAACAGGACATGCGACCAATCCTGTTGTGCACACGATTATTTGAAACGACCTTTTCACTCAAAGCACGGCCATTGATCGGGCAGTTTGTTGGTTTTTCGAAGGCCTTTTAACACAGATTTTCTACAGTTGTTACATTGATTGGCAGCACTTAAGGGGCTGAGATGGGAAGAATGAATTGGATACTTTGAGTCAAAGGATATCATTAGATCTGGATTTTCCAAACTGGATCAATGTGGAGGGGTGTTCACCACTGTAATAAATTAAGAGTGCACCACGCCCATCCACGCTGCACATGTCTCGTTTCACAATCCTGAGAGCAACTGGATACAGGATTTCTCAGGCTGGTGGAGATAGTGATATTTGGGAGTTTAAACATATCTGATGATGATGTATCATCCAGTATTTATTTGTTTTACATAAACACAAAACATACACTGATAATATTCTGCTCAACAGATAAGATATCAAAACCGCTCCCACAGTTTTCCATTTAATTTAAGGTTGCAGCTTGTAGCCCGTTAGCTTGGCTTAGGAAAAAGACTGGAAACAGTCTGCTTCTGTCCGAAGAGGTACGATGAATAAATCTGCAAACCAGCATCTTTAAAGACCACAAACTAACACATTCCATCTCATTTGTAGCAACGGTGGCTTATATTTGAAACTACTTTCATTGTTGATTTATTGGCCAATTATCTCCCAATTAATCAAATAAAGATTAGTTCTGTAAAATGTCAGAAAATTATGGAGGCCACAAAAGGTCACTGTGTTATATATATATATTATTTTATTTTATTTTATTTTATTTTATTTTATTTTATTTTATTTTATTTTATTTTATTTTATTTTTTTCTTTCTTACATTTGCATTCCCTCTGATAACTGTACTTTGATGCAGTATTAAGTATCATGTAATGGACCAATGCTGGTTGCAATTGGGCCCAGCTTGAGCTAGGTGTGGCTGCAGTCTGTATCATTGCAGCTGGATAGATAACTTGCAGAGTTGCTGCTGAAGCTGATTGAGACAGACTCACTGTGATTGTGACTATCGCTGTGGGATGACTGAGCTTCGGTTGTCACTGTGATTGTGGCTGCAGCCATGGCTGTGCTTCAGTTGTTACCATTACGGCAGTGACACATTAGTTTATAACGGGTGTAACACTAAGCACATGCAGGGGTTGTATGTGTGCAGTGAAGTGACCTGCTTCTGCTGGCTGAGCATTTTATTGAAGCCACTGTATTCCTGAACTCCAGTGGCATACGAGTAACACATCTTTTGTGTCTGATAGAAGCACCGCCAGTGCAAATCCCATGTGGCTTAACAATGCTCGCTGGGCTAATGCTAATTTGAGCTGTAAAGAGTCGTACAGCTACCATAACCATAACTCTATCCATAGCCTCAGTTTCAACCACCACAGCCAGGCAGAGCAGCTGCAGCTGCTCACAGTGACTGTACACTGTCACAGCTCAGCCTTTTCAAAGAAGTAATGAGCAATGAAAGCATAGTGTAAGATGTCACATCATCTCTCCTATCTGTGGCATCTTGTGAGCCTTTCCCTAAATTGGCAGTGCATTATAACAGGACTGGACTAAAACTATCAAGATTGTGATGTATGAAAACCTCATATGCAGTCGCTTTGGATAAAGTGTCTGCCAAATGACAAATTGTAATTGTAATTGTAAAACTCAAGGTGACGCCTTTAGATTGCTTTTTTGTCCAACTAGCAGTCCAAAACTTAAAGATGGTAGAAAAAAGACAATCAACAAATCCTTACAAGTGAGAAACAGAACTGGATAACTGATAGAACAGTTTCAGATGTTTTTTGTCAATCAATAAATCAACCATTTTTTTCAATCACTTACACAAAGACCTCTTTCTAGCAGTTACCAATATGCATGTACAGTATGTGTCACAGAGAAATAATATCATACCAGTAAAATGCTCTGTAGTTGGAAATTGGACTGGAAGGTTGGTCTCATGCCAGTCATTCCTAAATTAATAATCCAGCAGTCAACCTTAAGGGAATAGCTTGACATTTTGGAAAATACTCTACCACTCTCATGTCTGCTTAGTAAACATGAAGCTAACATTAGCAGTTTATCTTAGCAAAAAGACATGAAACAGTGGAAAGGGGACTGCTCATTATTCCAAAAATGCCAGTAGTCTGAAAAATGTCCCACTGGTCCACGAGACAGCCCGTTAACCCAAAAACAATTGTCCATTAAGGCCCAGTGCTGCAAAAATACACACTCACTGGACTGGACTTTCCTCTGATTGGCTAGTGTTGGTTGCTTGGTTAGGGTCAGGGTTAGATGGTGCTGATTGGGGATTTGTTTTACCTTTGGAAAGAGCCAGCAGGCTCGCTGTTTCCCCTGGTCTCTGATCTTCATGCTAACCTAACTGCTGCTGGCTGCAGCTTTAGGTGATATTTAACAGACAGACATAAAAGTAGTATGGGTCATCTCATCTAATTCTCAGGAAGGAAGTGAATAAGATTATTTACCAAACTGCCAGACTATTCCTATGAAGAATAAATAGATTTTTTAGATTGCTGCTTATGTATTTTGGTGGATATTTGATTCGTTTTGTTTTCTCTGTGGAATTAAAGCAGGGGAACACAAACATGCGATTTGATTAAAAATGCAGAGTGTAACCACATCTGCATTAATATAGTTTGCAGTGACAGCAGTATTTCTCCTGTTGAGATGGAGCAGCAACGTCAGAAACATGACAATGAGTTATCCCTCTCAGAGATTCATTAAAGATGCCCAAACGTTGATTTGACAGGTGTGAGTGAGTGTCTGTGTCTGCATCATTGTCAGATTTTTAGGTACATCTGTCTTTGTGAGGGAGTGCATCGTATACCTAAGAGCACCTAATGTAACGTGTAAAAAAAAAAAAAAAAAAAAGAGGACTGATGCAATACTCTCATTCTTTCCTGAACTTTACCTTTGAGTCAAACTTCTTTTTCCAATCAATCACTTTCAATCAATTCAACCCAGGAAGAAACTTTCAGGAAAACGAAGCCTCCTTGTGAAATCTGAGAACAAAAGCTGTCTTCATGCTGAGCAGAGAGATGATTATCAGGCTGACATAGTTTGGGCCACCTGCCAGCACTACACTGTAAAAACGCACATTTCTTCCCCATTAAAGTCCCTCTCAGATATGAGCGCTTAAAGCAACGTTAAGGCATGTCTCTCTCCATGCACAAGCATCCCTGAACATTTAAGCCGCCCCGTTTTGTCATCATGTCATGCGTCCGCCTCAGTGATTGGCAGCTTCAAGTGGTTACAGATGAAAGCGGGCCCCCCATGCTAATGAATAGGCCCCTGATTGCAGAGCTGCTCGCTCTCTAAATTACAGCATCGCCCGCCTAATGAGCAGATACAGTGCAGTGCCCCCCCGTCTCAGCGTATTCAAATTTCTCTCCTTCACGCTGATGAGCTCTCCCCTGCACAACAGTCAACAAAACCTCTGTGGAAGATTGCAACATGGGCCATCTTCATCAGCACCCTCCTCCTCCTCCTCCTCCTCCTCCTCCTCCTCCTCAAGTTTGATTCAGATGCTGCCATATGCTGGCAGGTTCTTGTGAGTTTTTTTTTTCCTGCTTCACTTCAGGATATTATTCAACTGAACTAATGGTGCCATGTAAAGTGTCTGAATGGCTGATGAGCACGATAATGTTTCAGTTTCAATGCATAAATAAAAAAGGTTGGATAATATGTTTTATAAAAAGAAAGCAACCCACATTGTCACCAAACTGACAATGTAAAGGAATACTGTTTTTGGAGTAAAATGTAGCAATGCAGACAATACACATCTCTACATTTCACAGTCTACTGATAAAATAACCACTTTAGCTTCATTGTTAACATTTGTTAAGAAAAAAATGCTCAAGTGAGGCTGAGCCTTATTTTTCACGTGGTAAAAGACATTCAAAAGTTTATTTTTAAGTTTTGTCTGAAACCCCCAAAAGGCAAAATTATATCAATGCTAAATTGGTACAATGTTCACTAACTAAATCGGCACTGGAGGTCTAACAAGATTTTCCATGTGTCAGTGTGCAACAGGCCAGCGTTAGAGAGATACTTGTTATTTTAAGTGTTGACAGTATGATGTCTTTTTTCCTGGCTTTCCTGAAAGTGAAAACACAAGACCAGAATAAGTATAAATATGAAGCATAGATTGAACTGCGTGTAACATAAACTGCTTGACATTAGCATGCCCAGCTAACTAGCTTATTAGCTACAGCAGTAAAAACCTAGGGCATGTCATTAGCTTACTATATTATCATGTAGGGTTAAGTTAGAAAAAAAAATTCAGAGCAAGATGCTACTAAACCACAATTTAAACTAGGCCTGGTGTTAGTGACTTCTCTTTTTACCCGCTAACTTTGTTTGTATTTTCTTTCTGATTTGGTGTAATATAAGGCTGTTGTCATCTTTGCACAATAGTTAGGAGGCTATTCCAATGTTGTCAATAGAATTGAATGGAGCTGCCTAGTTTCATCTGATAAACTCTACCAGCAACATAAACCCAACATCTTGATTGGATGAGAAGACTGCTTTTGTTCACCCTTGTCAGAAATCAAGGACCTATTGTTTCAAAAATTACTAGCAATTTTGAGCAGCATCAAAGACCGTATTCACACAGTGGCCAATTTTATCTGACATCATGCTCAGGGCGGGAAGTTCGAATGCTGTCATCAAAAAGATAATGTTGCTGCTGTGCTCCAGGTTGCATGTCGTATGTTTCACTGCTTCCTGATTGATCAGCAACTGAAAAGACAGTGGGGAGTTAAAACACTGAGAACCCATGAGCACTTGGTATTGTTACACAACACAACACAAAGCCTAAATTAATTCTGAAATATCAACACAAAACTTGGACACCTTTATTTAACCCTGCAAGTAAAATGCACTGATTGTAATCAAGCTTGCTCTGTAACGCTAACTCTCTTGCTGTCTCTCCACCTTAACTCTGAATTGTTCTGGTTGAATCAGTAACATCATGTGACATTATGCTCACTGAAGCACGTGTTTCTGTGTAATATTCACACAGATCACATCCAACAAGCTCTTTAGCAGTGTTTTATGTGGCATGAAGAGGCTGGAAAGATACGCCTGTTTTTTTTTTTTTACATTGTCTTTTCAGCTGCCGGTCATCCAGGAAGCAGTGAAATTATATGATCTGTCTGATTACCTACATTTATGTGATTTGCAACCTGGAGCACAGCAGTACTACATTATCCTTTTGATGACAGCAGTTGAGCTTACCACTCTGAGCATATACACTTACTGTCTACTGAATGACAATAAAAGTTGTTTAAGTCTAAGTCTGACCTCAGAGGGTCACCATGTATTTATGGTCTGCTGTAAATATGTCATAGCAATAGTAACTAAGGGGCAGGGCTTAGCAGACACATTGACTTAATTCATAATCTGTCAGACAGAGCACTCATGAACAGTTATCTTTGAAGCATAAACTCATGACACCTACGCTGTTGTTTAGTTTTGCTTTTAATTAGGTCTAGTTGTAAACTTGACTTGCAAATTTTCTGTGGTTTTCAACTTGTTCGCAACCAAATAAATGTGCTATCCTGCTTCAAAACGCATTGGGAGTTTTCCTCAACAACAGCTGCCTATTCCTGGAAGCACTTAAAGCATCACATCTAAATGTAATGTCATCCATCAGCTGTTTGGCGACACAAGAGAAAACCAGCAATTTGAGCTCCTCTCAGACCAACTAAATTTGTTGTTCAAAACTGGACTATCTGAGGCTTCGGAGCAGGACCACGTCAACAAACAGCAGCGCAAGTGTTAACACGACATGAGTGAACATTTTTAGGTGAAACGTCCTTTCTGTAGGCAAACTGGACCACAATGAATTTACTTTGTGGCTTAGGGTGTTTTGTTTAAATGTGGATATTGCACAGGCCTACCATTTAACCCCGGCTATAAAAGCTCTACACAACTGGATTCAGTATCAAGTTTCCAAACAAAGCCAAAACAAAGCAAAACAAATTTATTTGACTCTGGACTGCGGGCTGGTACATAGTGTGCAATAGAAATTCTGAGAAATAAACAAAGAAACTTTTTTTCGTGTGTAAACTATGACTCTTACAGTAGCACACGAGAGCAGGAGGAGGGCTGATGAAAAGCAAGGAAATAGTTGAAACATATGATTCACTTCACCCAGGCTGACGGCCAATGGTGCACTATGCAAAAATAAACACAGGACTCCACAGCAGGTTCCCAGAATGTGTTTATTTGGGGTGGGGGGAGGGGGACGACAACCACTTTTGAAATATCACAGCACTTCATTTTGATTTATAAGAAGCTGGAGCAGGAGTTAAACCACTCTCCTGTCTGCTGCATGCTGGATGGTGGCGCTACAACACACTGGAAGACTGAAGGCAGAACTATTTCCAAGTTAATACAATGCACGTATTCCCAGATGGGTTTGAAATGAGCTGCTTTTCAATACAATTCAGCAGAAAGGATAATAATTATCTGATCTTATCTTGCCAGAAATTCCTCATATTTCCAGACTCGCATTCAGGAAAATGATATCTTTAATATATCGTAGACAGACGGAAAAACTGTAAAACAACCATGCCTGTTTTATTAAACCAATACAACAAAGTCAATCTAGTGCATTCATCTGTATTGCTGTATTGTAGATAAGATCTCACAGCAGCCTGTTTGAATGTTTCGACCTCTGCATTCAACTGTATGTTGTAAATTTTAGTTCAGGACACACTGTCATGCTATGTAGGGGAAGGGGTAATTGGCTACTGACACTGCTTAAATGTTATGATTGGGACAAGGTGATGGATGATCAGGACCAAGTGAACAGTGCTCCTGACGCTCAGTCTACTCTCCATTACAGACAAAAAACAGGAAGCACCATTGTAGTATTTTTATCAATAGAGAAAAACAAAATCTGACAGTGAAAAATACCTGTATAATACACTTTCTATGTATGCAGTAGCAGCTGTGTGACCTGAAACCACTTACATTATGTTTAAGATGCACAGCAATGCTGCACTAACTATTCTTTAACACTGAATGAAAGAACTCTCTGTAATGTGAAAAGAGGTCATTTGTAATAATGAACCCATAATTACCATCCAGTTCTGCAGCTCTATAATATAATTGATTGTTTGGGCTTTGTGGTGTTCATGTACTGTAACTAATATGTCACTCAAGAACATGGATCAGATAAAGTCCCATATATATGTTTCCTTGGGGAGCTGGTGGAGACCAAACCAAAGCTGCAGAAAATTACACAAAATTGAATTTGAAATGTTAAGCTTGAGCTGAAATGTGGGCGCTGTCATTTTTTTTTGAATAGCTGTGTTTCATCTGTGGGTCAACATTCATTTCTGCTGCTTTCCTGCTCATTATATGTCAATAATAATGTACATGTTGTCTTAAAATATGTTCATATTAAGATGTCCTGTGTTGAAAATGAAGTGTCAAAATAATGCATCCTTATACCAAATTTTCATGAAGCTAGAGCATCATACACTAAAACATGGATTTATTTGTTTGTCAGCCTTGTTTATTTTGGGCTTATGTTGTGTATAATACATAAACTGTATATAGAGATCTTTATATATCTTTATCAATCTTTATATACAGTCTTCAGTAATAACATATTTGAGCACTGAAACAGTTGCTGTTAGCAGCATTTTTGCATGTGTTCCAAATTAACTTAATGCTACATAATGTGTCGTGTTTTTACACCCACAAGGTGGCAGTACATCCATGCTGCATCCTCCACCTGTATTCATCTGAAAATACCCCAACAATCCCCTCCAGAATGACACTTCAGAGGAATAACATTCATGTGTTCCTGAGAGATGTTATTTCAAAAAGGATATATGCTACACATGAGCCCGCGTGCTTTCTGTCACATGTATTAGATTGTGTTGTTGTAAGAGCTGTTGGCGTCGCCACAAACACCTGTACAATGTCATGCAATCCAGCACAACAGTCCAAGACTTAATACCACATTCAGGAAGACGGGAAATGTAATTTTCTTTTGTTGTGGACAGCTGGATAGAGTTAAGGTATTCGTGTTACTGTGCTGGATAGGTGACAACTTGTTCAGATTACAAACAGCACAAAAGAAACTTTCCACACAGAACAGTGTAAAAAATCTAATCTACCAGGATGCAACGCTGATATTACATCTGCTTTATCTGCTATAAAAGACTTGATTTGATCATGTGGATGATCTGAGCAGCTTGGAGGGCACATCTTTTCCTTGTTGGGATTGTATGCATGTAAGGAGCATGTGTGAGTGCGGTTGGGTGTAGAGAGAGGGAAGTAAGGCACAAAACCAGTTCAGTGTCACTGTGTGATCTGATCCTACAAAGATTATAATAATCACCAGATGAACTTTACAATAGAGTAACAAGGAATTGCATACGGTGTACCAGCAAGAGAGGGCTGAGAGATTTTTGATACTTATCAAAAAGGTGTGTGTGTGTATCTGTTTCTGTCTGTTTGTGTGGGAATATAGGCCACCTTTCCAGTTCTGTCAGACCTACGCCCTGCATTTCTCAGGGGTCTTCTCTTTCTTCTCATTCTGTCCCTCCATTGTTCCTGCTTCCTCCTGTTTCTCCCCTTCCCGCCAGACCATCCTCAGGTGGAGCCGGCTCCCTCACATCACTCAGAGTGCATTGTGTCCGCACTCAATGGGATCACTGTGGAGACAGCGCAGCCCCTGTTTCCAGCCTGCTAGCCACACCATTTTGCCCTTCGGTTTCACCATACAGGTCAGATGAAGACCTGAAGAGGCTGATGTCACTGTATGGAGTAATGAGCCTAAATATAGCTCAAAAAGTGTGTATCCTGCTCATGAGATGATTTACTGCTAGTTTACATTTACATCATCTAATACATATTCATGACGAGTATGAGTACCATTTTTCTCACTAATCAAGCATCTCTATCATGCATTTTTGATCAAATCCACAACAGCAGGGTCTAAATGCACTGAAAACACCTCAGTACACTGATGATTTTCCTTCTTTGGATAATAAAATTAAATCTGAATTCAGTTTAGTTTAGAATTTAGTTTTACTGTTTCACAATCTAAATCAAGTGTCAACTTACAGCTGCTGTTTGCAAACCTGTGATGCTGCAGAAAAGGACCTGCATTTTAATATTCTTACACTAGTTTAGTTTATGTGTGCCACAGTTTGGGTTTTTTTTTTTTCACTCCTCTACAAGGTGTCAAGTTGCATCCTCCTATTTGTTGCTATGGGATTGGACAGGCCAGCAGTGGCTCCACCCCTGACAAAGACAGTTGTGCCTCTGCAGTCAAACTCACCTGTGAAAACTGGTCCAGCAACAACGGTCACTCACACCATCAGGTTCGAAATCTGACAGAGCAGCACAAGACAAAACGTACTGAAGACCTGAGCTCAATGTAAGTACTATTTTATTCTTTCAGTGCTGTTCTTACTCATCAAATAACCTCTCATTATCACTGAATGAGCAATAAAGTTTTCAGTTTTACACAGGAAGAAGTTTTAAAGCTCACAGCTACTCTGACACAGAAACTGTCCAATGCTGAAGGAGGGATGCCTTGAAATCTAGTAAATTCTCCATCTGTGTACATTTAGTAGCTGGATCACTGAATGAGCCTAACAAGCCTCTGTCTGAAGTGACTGTTAACATGTTTCACTGGAAATTCAATTAAGCCCTTGCAAAGAGATGCAAAGCAACTAGAGAGAGACCCAAAACAGCTACAGAGAGACACAAATTGACTACAGAGAGACACAATTTGACTACAGAGAGACACAAAAAGTTAGAGAAGAGACACAAAAGGACACAATGTACCTACTGTACAAAGGCACAAGACTACAGATGCAAAACCAGGGAGAGATGCATAACAACTACAAGCAAGACGAAACAAGTATAAACAGATGCAAAATGTGTATCGACAGATGCAAAAAAAAAAAACTATAGAAAGAGATGTAAAATGACTACAAAAAAGTAAAACATCAACAGACACACAATAGCCTATAAGCCAAAGTACTCAAAGTGCTCCAAAAAGTGACACAAAACAAGCGAATGTTTTGGAATTGACTGGAGGTTCGTTCTTGACCTTCCTGCTCGTTCTTTGCTGCTGTTTCCAAGGTCAAGACTAAACTTTCATCGTCTTTCGTCTCATTCATCAATAAAATGCATGCTTAAGGGTCTGTGATGTTGTCTTGCTCATTGACACAAAGTTGTACATCTGGTCCTTCATACGTAAGAGCACTGATAAAACTTTTGGTTTGAATCTTCTGCAGTGGACGCCATGGCCTCCACCCTGTCTGTACGCAGCTACTCGGCACGTCAGCCATCCTTCTCCAGCATGTCTGTGAGGGACAGTGGGCGCAGCATCCGCTCCAAGCCTCCCATCTCCGTCAGCACGTTGTCGCTGTCCCGCTCCGTCTCAATGGGCAATGGCCTCAACATGCTTGGCTCCAGCCTCTCCTTCAACGGCCTTGGTGTTGCAGCCAATGAGAAGGAGACCATGCAGTGCCTGAATGACCGGCTGGCCAACTACCTAGACAAAGTGCGCTCACTGGAGAGATCCAACAGTGAACTGGAGGGGAAGATCAAGCAGCTTATGCTGGACAGGGCTCCAAAAGGACATGACATTGAGGGGATGATGGCCCAGGCACATGTCATCGGGCAGGAGGTCAGTGACCAGTAGATCAGATTGAATCTGGTTGCATGTTAACATAATTGATGGGCTTGACCTCAGATTCACATTGAATTAGGTAAAGTCTATATATAAATCTTCACGTTAAATATTACATGAGGAAGGTGTAATGTTGAAATGTCACAATGGTACTTCATACATTGTTTTTTTTTAGCAACATCTATCCAGTGTGTACATGCCCTTTTCTTGTGACACTGAAAACATAGAAACGTAACTGTCCTCCAACTTAACATTAACCTTCAAAGCCAGTGCTTTAGGCAGCAGAATGACTACTGTGGATATTGACATAAGAGAAAAAGAAAAACCTGTTGACGTGGTCCACAAAGCAGCCTTTGTAAGAGATTCAGGATGTGCATCTGCAGCCTGAGAGATTTGGATTTCCAGGGTGATGTGTTTTAGTAAGAGCGTGTATGATTTTGGAGTAAAACACACACACACATTATAAAAAGTACATATGATCTCTCCTCCTCCATACCATCCTCTTACTGAACTTTTCACCATGGTCACTGCTCAGGTGAGGAAGAAGTCGCTGGAGAACGCCCGGATCATGCTGGAGATTGATAATGCCAAGCTGGCGGCTGATGACTTCAGGGTCAAGTGAGTGTCACACAGGAGTTCCTTTATTTTACTTGCCTGTGAGTGTTCACATGGGAGCGCCAGACTGCAAAGCAATGTGAATAAATGACCTTTATGTCAGGCTGTGAAATAAGAGCCCCATTCCCACGGTGCTCAGGCACCCGCAGGAGACGCTCGTGCCATCGGTGAGTGCAGGATGTGATAGAATGTGCAGGTCAAAGAGACGCTGTCCATTTCTGATGAGTCCACAGTTGGCAAGGTGAGACTCATGGAGTCAGGATACACCCACTGCTGGTGTTTTTCACAGAGTGTTGATGGTATGTTCTGCGGCCTGATGTGAAGGAGTGAAACATCAATTGGCAGTGATTTATGGCATTAGTAGCAAAGTGCATGTGTACTTTCTACGCACATCTTTGCATGGTATTTTTCACGCGTGTGCATCCACTTTTTTGAGTGACTTCATGCATTCTGTGCTTGTTTGTATGTGCTGCACTATGCCTAGTTTGTGTCGTACTGTACGTGTCGTCATCAATAGTTACAAAGTACATTTACTCCAGTACTGTACTTAGGTACAAATATGAGGTACTTGACTTGATTTTATGCTACTTAATAATCCAATTATATGATATGGAAGCAGTATACACATACAGTAACAGTATAATATATAACAGTATAAACAGTATAATAAATATATAATCTTAGAAATGTTGCATCAGATGGAATGCTTTTTGATCCACATGCACAGAAGACTTTTTCATGGTTTTTGTAACATCTGCTGGGATTCATCTTTCAAAAACCAGATGCTTAACTGTGACCAGAAATGTAATGATAGGATCTTGAAAGACACAAACTGTGACTGGTGTTGCACACGTCTGCTGATGGCCTCCTTTCGTCTTATTTTAATCCTCCACTGTACGGTGTCTGCAGGTGGGAGGCTGAGGCCACCCTTTGCCAGTCAGTGGAGAGGGACTGTCAGGCTCTGAGAAGGGGAAAGTCTGACCACGACCAGATCATTGCCACTCTGCGTGGAGACTTGGACAGTCTGAAGGAAGAACTCTACTTCCTTAAGAAGAATCACGATGAGGTGAGATCCCTGCCAAGGTGAAGGTCACGTTAAATGTGATCAGTGAACATTTCCTCATCAAGATAATCACTTTTACAAGTTGTCAAGTGTAGCCGTGTTTAAATATGAGATGCCTTTGAAGCCCACTGCATTCTCAGAGCTGCATGAAGCTGGTTTCCTGCACCTCAACGTGATTAATATCATCCAAAAACCACAGAGTTGTAATACATTCCACACTATCAGCAACAAGTGAAACAGGTAGTCATAAACCAGTGCTGTTTGTGTTTGCTCTCTCAGTCAAGTTTTAACAGTATTCAGTATCTGAAACGTGATAATGTTAAGTCTACAGACACACCCTTTGTCTTTGTAGTCATGGTGCTTCAAGATGTCAAGACAACACCCATGACAGGACTATTTGAGCCAATCCAGCCACAGGGATTGTGTGTGTGTAGACAGTAAGGTGTGGTGTCCAGGATGTAGACTGAACCTCCGGTAGACTTGACAGAAAACACTGGAATTTATGAAGAACAAAGAAGGAGTTAATCAGGGACAGTTAAAGCTCATTGGAACATGCCAGCTGGCTGTAAATAACTGGAAAAAACACTTAAACTGTGAAACCGTAACTGTAGTGTCATATTGTTGTCTGATGTGACTGTAATACAGTTACCTGACCTAATCTTGCCTGCATTGCAAACAGGTTCAATAGCCAACAGAAAATTAGGAAAAGTGAGTGACACTAAAGGAAACCCAGGAATTTGCTGACATGGGTCTTTTATTCTTATATTGCTGTCAATTGTGACATTTTACTCTCCACCTTTCCTAAAGCAAAAATACAATACAAATCTGCCGCCTGCCTGCTCACCCTCTCTCTGACCCGTGACCACACCACCCCCGTCCACTGCAAGCTCCATCAGCTTCCCATCCCCCTGACCATCTGGTTTAAAATCCTCCTCATGACCTGCAAAGCCCTCAATAACCTGGCCCCACCCTACCTGATCGAGCTCCTTCACCGACACAATCCTAGATTATTTCTTTTTTTTTCTCCGTGCAGCGTCTTTGAGTACCCTGAAAAGCAACATAAAAGAGCAATGTATTATTATTATTATTAGCAATATTATTAAGATCAAAGTACATTAATACATATATTACATTACATACATTAATGACAGAAATATTCTCACTCTTTCATTTAAAAAAAATTAAGAAAATTGGGTTTGCAGGACTCAGTCGTAGAAATAGGATCTATATAAAATATACCATCAAATAAGCCTCTTTTTTTTGCATGAGTTTGTTTATTTTTCAACTCTGCAATAATCAGGTTTTCAATACTTATTGTGTAAGATAGAAATGTTGCTGCATTAAGCACTGCTTGGCCCTTCGTCCTCTTTAATTCATTGCAGGAGATGAATTCTCTGAAGGCGCGTCTGGCCAACGAGCAGGTAAATGTGGAGGTAGACGCAGCTCAGGGTCCTGATCTGGGGGCCATCATGGCTGAGCTGAGGGTCCAGTATGAGAGCATCGCTCGCAAGAACAAGGAGGAGGCTGAGGCCTGGTACCTCAAGAAGGTCAGTCACTGCAAGAATCAGTTCTTATATTTCTGGTATTTATCCTTTGTGTTTACTGTACATTACAGTATTGATTTAATGTTTGTGTCTACAGTTAGAAGCGGTGCAGTCAGAGGTCAAAGAAAGCAATGAGGCTTTGCGCTGTGCCCAAAGTGAGCTCAGTGAGAGACGACGCTTCCTGCAGGCTCTGGAAGTCGAACTTGATAGTCTTCGGAAGCAGGTACCGTACTGCATAAACACTTTGTGCAGAGGTGTAGTCTGAACATGTGAGCCTCTGTAAGTAATTACCTATTTCTGCAGGGGTAATACTTAACCTCTCGCCTCAGCAGTGAGGTGGCCGGGTGGTCTAGTAATTAGAGAGCCAGAATTCAAACTGGTAGATGTCCAGTTAAAGAAATGCTGAACCCTTACTGACTTCAGAGACACCGGTATGTAGCTGCTCTGACTTGCAGAGATTAATCAAATCCATGTTGCCATTCCTCTACTTGTTTTGAACTCAACCCTGCCCTCACCTCTTTCTTTCTTTACACTGCACACGTCAGCCCTATCTATAGGTAACAGCTTGTAAACAAAGAGCTACTAGTGGTACAATTTACACAGCAATTTCATTCTGCTTCAATAATCAATCAGTTTGACAAGACACAGAGTGAAACAGGCAAGTGTTTTGTCTGTGTTTCCGTTAAATGTGAACACAGATCAAAGAGCACATAGAGGGCTTCACTGGAGGCAAATATAGCTCATAGATGTTTGGCTCATAGTGAGCACACAGTATTGAATGAGATATTATCATGCTGACAGCCTCTAGTATCTCTGGTTGAGTGATGAAGGGAGAAGAATGGATGAGCTCAACAGGTAAACCTACAAAGCAATATTGAGTAGTAAAAACTCCACAGAGAACCTTTAAGCCAAAAGCTTTAGCCTTTCATTTACATCAGTGCTTGCCAGTTAGCTCTTAACCGTTGTCATTTAAAGGTGGGCTCTCTGCATTTAGAGCTGCACTTTGAAATATATTTATGATATGTATCAATGACTATGTCTCAAATGAATATGTGCAATGTGATGGGAGTCATTCATAGTGTCAAACCTACAGAGAATTATCACCAAACAAACACTAAAGCACTTCTGCTTAGCTTTGTAGAGCATTTTAGCATCTTTCAGCTCATTGTTGTGGCTTTACTGCCTGCAACTTTACTGTTGTGGTGAGCCGTAGCGTCATTTCCAGCTGCAGCAGGCAGCAGTTAACAGCAAAATGGTCTGTTCACTACTGTTCACTACCTGTCCTACTGTAGCTGGTGAACATAGTGGAGCATTCAGCAACCACATATTTCTCTCAGGAGTTGGTTGAGACCAAAACAGAGCTAAAAGAAGAATGAATATTGAACCAGGCGCCCAGAATATTAATGTTATTCTGTGTCTGCTGTGTAAATAGGCAAGTGTTTGCTCCCATGTTTGTCATAGTAACTTTAATTGTGATTATGTGATTATACAGTATGTCAACGTTTGCAGCTTGTTCCACTGCCCCCAAGTGGCCAAAAACTCTGTCAATGCAGTTTTAAATGTCAAAATATGATGGTAAAGTTAATTGTGATTTCTCTGTTATTACCTCAGAGGTAAATGTTTCCAGTCTTTATGCTAATTTAAGATAACCTTCTCTTGGCTGTGGCTTCATATTTAGCCTAAAAATCAGGAGAGTATCAATCTTCTCATCTAACCTTGGGCAAGAAAGCAAATATTTTTCCAAATGTCAAACTATTCCTTTGAGAGGTTGGGTTGTTTTGTAATCTCACACACAATATTATTGATGACTGTAAAACTCAGCTCTTGATAATATACACTGGATTATCTTTGCTAAAGTCAAACTGAAATTAGGTTGTGGAAAAAAGTTGTAAATAAAGCATCACCTACAATGAGAACAACCAAAGGAAACCAGCAGATTTACTTGAAGCTGACAAACCTTTTAATGTAGAGTTTCATTGTATTATCTCTTAAATGTTGTGGATGAGATTTGTTGATGTTAACCTGCTACAGCATGCATGTTTAATACATACAATATGTGGGACTGAAATGCTGTTCACAATGTACAAAATGTCTGCTTCATTGTACATTGTTTTGTAATATAGGACAACCTGTCGCCTGCCTTCAGTGATCATTATGTGTACGCTCTGTTAACAGGTCGGTGTGTTGGAAGGAAACCTGGGAGAAACCGGGCACAAATACTCTGTGGAAATGGACCGTCTTCAGGCCACACTGACCCAGCTGGAGGATGAGCTGTCTCAGCTGCGCTTGGACATGCAACGCAACAAGACCGACTACGAGCAGCTGCTGCGCATCAAACAGAACCTGGAGATGGAGATTGCCACCTACAGGAGGCTGCTGGAAGGAGAGGAAATGTAAGTGGGGGCTGGGAGTCCTTACTTAAAACCATATACATGTACAGTTCAATTCTATTCAGAATTATTGTAACTGGAAAGTATTCATACTTCTTGATACCTGTTGGTGGTATTGCTTTCTGCTGTACAGGAGTGCAAGTGGTTATCCTGAATCTATTGTACACTCCAAATAAATGAAGTAGCTTAAAAGTTTGACATGTTTTCATTATGTTGCCTTTCTTGGATTAAGTTGTCCTATTTTTTGTCCTGCAGGGTGAAAGAAACACCTCCACCTCCTAAAAGTAAGTTCAGATTATTTTATTCATGCCTACTAAATGCCATCAACGACCCAAAGCTATTCACGAGGATTTATTGAGTAAAGTTCTCTCTACACTTTCTATACATAGTCTCATAGCAGGATGTCACATGTAAAAAAACACAAAAGGGATGAAAAACCTTTTTGCTGAGTCATCATCATTTGTTAAACCGATAAAAGTCATTCTTAACACTATTTAGATTGATAGTCCCTGGGGTGTACAAAACAGATGATGCAGGAAAATAAATCAAAACGCAGATATCTGTTTTTGCAACAAAAAAAAAAAAAAAAATCCTTAACATTCACGTTTTGCAGACTCTCCTTTTTGCCCACATGTAATTCAGGCATGAAGGCATTTGGGTCATCTGATACCCACATAGCATCTGATAAGAGTTAAAATAGAACTAAACAGCACCAAACAAGTGAGGATTGACCCAGAGAAAGCTGACCTCACTGGAGTTCAATCTCCTCTCTTTGTCATCCCTTTTGTATTTTTTGTCATGAAGTCAGCACGCGCAAGGATGCTGTATGCAGTTTACTGATATTTGGTTACATTTGAGGGTATTGGTGGCCAAAATTGTTAAGATATTGCATTTCAGTGGGGCTTTATAACCACCTAATGGCAAACTAATACTCGTGCAGGCTTTGTATTTTTAGTAGTTGACTGTTAACGCAGCTTTTCAGTGAAGCAGAGAAGAGAGATCAACATCATTCAGCACTTGTTGTGGCAAAAGTGACCAAACCTGGTTTCATTCTTTTACAGAAGACCCAGATGTACGGACCAGGAAAATTGTAAAAGTCGTCACCCAGACCATGGTCAATGGCAAGGTGGTAGATGAGTCCAGTGAGGTGGAGCAGATTGAGGAGCGCAAGAAATGAGCTCTGTGTGCAGAGAAGGAGCAATAATGTGTCTTACACCCAAAGTGCCTGCTGACTGTGGATCAATTCTCACCTCTCTGTTACATGTTTTCCTTATTTTGTGGCATTTGTAATTCCTTAAGCTTTTCAAAAATATAATGAAATGGATTAAAGGTAAAATTAAAATTCGTCCTAAAATAAATGTGCCCCTCATGACATATATCTGTATATACAGTATGAGCAATAAAATGGAAGAAAAACTCATAACATAATGATCCCCTGTGAAGAAATACTAGTAGATGGAGCTGGGACTTACAGTAATAAAAATGTCACACTGTGGACAAAAAATCTCAAGGTACACTTACTAGCTTCCAGGGATTTTAACCACATTTCATAGCCTTCCCCATCAGATGGAGTTTGCTCAGTTGCTCAAAATGTGGAGAAGAAAAAAAAAAAAAAAAAAATGGAAATGGTTATAGTTCCCTCAAGATTTCTTTGCCAAACACTTTTACACTCAATCTTGTTTTCATTCAAATGTGTAGTCTGTCATTTTTCAGTGATACACTTATTAGCTTTCTTGAGAAGAGTTAGATGAGAAGACCTCAGGTATGAAGCTACAGCTGGTAGTCGGTAAGCTTAGATTAGCTTAGCTTAGCTTAGCTTGATATAAAGACTGGAAACAATGGGAGCGTGCTGCTCTAGGTTTTCTCCAACATTAAGAAAACCCACCTACCAGCACCTCTAAAGCTCACTAATCACCACATTAAATCTGATTTGTTTAATTTATACAAACACCAACATGTAAAAGTCTTTATGCTAAGCTAACCTAACCAGCTGCTGGCTGCAGCTTCATCTTTAGTGCACCGATATACGAACAGTATCAATCTTCTCATCTAACTTGAAACTGACTGACATGAAAATGAACAAGAGTATTTCCCACAATGGTGAATTATTTCTTCAATGCTGACAGAGGAGATTTCTGAAAGATTACAGTAAATGTAGTAGATTGAAATTTGTCTTCATTGTAAGCAAAAGCTTTCTAGAAAATCCTCCAACAGTATCCACTGCATGTGCATGATAGTTTCACTGTAAAACAGTAATGGGAGTATTGCAATGTGCTGTAGTTTTATGATAGAAACAAACAGATCAACCAAAGCAAATGTGCAAAGTCAATAAAACACAGTGTTTGAAAATGAAAAAGTATCTGTCCTTTTAGAGAGACTTTCACTCAAACAGAAACTTTGACTGATACCAGGAATAGGAATATAATAGGAGGGGAAACAAAGAAACATATGATTCTACACCAAGAGCACAGAAACTACAAAACTTGCATACAGTGGTATCAGATAGCAGGCTTTGTACACGTGAGTGTTGTGTTTCAGTGTCACTTTCTGGGAGTTTGTGTGCACATGTAGGCTACATACAGCCTTGAGGAATTAAAGCAATGTTGGAACAAAAAAGCTGAAAATACATTTCAGATGTGGACAAAGTGTGAATGCAGTGAAATGAGACGACCACAGCAAAAATGCTGCAGTACTGTGAATATTGGCCATTGTGGCGTCATTCTGGGTCACTGTGATAAAGAACCAAGTCAGATGTCATGGCAGCATGGAGACAATGAGCCCACAGTTAAACAACAAAAGCTAAAAATCGTGTCAAAGGTTTATGTTCTCCACTTGAGACTTTGGCAAAAGACTTTTAGGCGTCAACTCAGAGGATTCTGGTGATTTTTATCATGAAACTCTTTTTTTTCTTTTTTTTTTGACTCCATGTCTCATGACATTTGATCGCCCAGTTAAAGAATGCAAAGTGCAGTGCTGTCATTTGGGGATTTCTACCCCTTTGAGTTTTATGTTTTATGCCTGATCACTGAAGTGTTTAGGTGTGTGTGTGTGTGTGTGTGTGTGTGTGTGTGTGTGTGTGTGTGTGTGTGTGTGTGTGTGTGCGTGTGCGTGCGCGTGCGCGTGCGTGCGTGCATGGCCATGTATTGCTGTACTAGTGCATGTGGGAACATAAATCTGTTTACACAGTCACATTGTACGGACTGGCCTTCTTCATGGGGACAAAACACAGGTCTCCATAATGTAAATCATTAAATTTCAGGGTGAAGACTGGGGTTAAGGTTAGGTTTAAGTGAAAGTTAGAGTGTGTGTGTGTGTGTGTGTGTGTGTGTGTGTGTGTGTGTGTGTGTGTGTGTGACTGTATTGTCTCTCATCTTAATCCACTGACAGTTAACTTAAAGGACAGGTTCATTGTTTGAAATTACAAAGGGTAAGGCTGTTTGATATACTAGAATTATCAAAAATAACACGTTAAAGAGTATTTGAAACAGGTTCATTGGCATTAAAAAGAGGTTTGAATATTCTTACAGTAGTGACAGATTATTCCACCCTTTATAAAAGCAAAATAATACATTGAGGATTCAGTTAAGAAATGAAATGATTCAATATATAGATTTTGTGGACTGAAAATGCATCATCTTTTACAAACTGCTCATGCTTTGAAGGTAAAATTTTAGCATGCAAAATATCTCCACTAATAACAGTCAAGTAAGAGGTACAATCTTTCCCTCTGAATACTTGAGTAATACTAAGCTACAGTGAATTCCAGGGGAATACTTGCTGTGTTGACTTTAGGTTGGGCTAAAAGACCAGATGATTTTGTTAAATTGACCCCTAACTAAGCCACACAACCTTGGTAACTGTTGCTATGCACCTACGCCGCTTACAGTAATGACGGTGGCAGATATACCACTCGCAGAGCGTGGTAATTTTTTAAACAATGGGCCCCTGATTTCAGACAGAGGCAAAGGCAGGCTTCTTATTTTGAGCTGGCAACCATTGATTTGTTGCAGATTTTTTTCCCAGTTGTAGCAAATAGTAAAGGATAAGTTCACATATTTGTCTTCAGTTAGATTCCAATCTAAATATCAAAGCAGGTTTTGTTTGCTGTAATCATTCCTCCTGTTCACACTGGCCATTAAAAAAATGCTTTCAGTGGAAGTGATAGAGACAAAATGCTTGTTCTGTGCAAGAAGCTTAAAAGCTGGTTTTATTTTCCAGGTTTTTATGGATGAATAAATTGAACCTCAATGATTTGGCTCTGGTATGTATTTCTAATCATTTATCACCTTATCTTGCACCAAGACCCCACAGTTGACTTACTTACCTGGAAAAAGAGAGAAAAGTCAGCTTACATTAGCACTTTCATGTCAGTGTAAATATCCTATAGCTTGTTACTCCTGTGTGAAAAGTGGAAAAAACAAAAAACAAACACAGACATTGCCAGAGTAAGATGTCACTGATGATGTCTGAGCCTGCAGTGTCACCAACACACCACCTTCAGCAGAGAATAATATTCTTTTTGTCACCTTGATGAGAAACTTGTAAAATCCAAATATAGATGCTTCTCACTGACCTTTAAAAGTCTGTTAACTTAAGAGTGTCCGGTGAGGTCATTCACAAGATTTACAAGCACACACACTAGACAACAGTTGTTTTGTGAAACTGTGAAACACTGTTACTGTCCCACACAATTTTTCTAAAACAGGACAGTGAGACCTATTTCTCAAACTTGAGATCGTCTTTGAACTGCAATTTAATGAAACTTTCAGTCAAATCTATGCAGCGAATAGGTGACCAGGATTTGTGTTACTGAGTTCATCATCCTCTGTATTGCGCTGGACCGTGTTTTGATAGCATGGTGAATAGCGCCTCCCTGTGGTAAAAAACATACAGTGTCCCTGTAGGAAAAAAAAAAAAAAAAAAACACTGAAGAACAATAAATGGGTTTTCTAAAAGTTGTACATTTCGGTAATGAATATTATATCACTGTATTATAAACATGGATGTTTTAAAGTGTAAATCACTTTAAAAGTTGCAGGTGGTGGTTATAGCTCTACTTTTTGTACTGCTGGGTGGATAATGCATAATGACATCAAATTACTTGATTTATATTTTGTATCAAAAATCTACACCTTAAAGCGGCAGTTCAACCAAATAAAATCAAGAAAAAGAAATATTCTTTCCCTTTCTCCTAAGTTTATGGACATATATGTAGTTCTGGTTTTATTTGGCTGGGGACTTAAAATCAAAACTATCTGCATGACTATGTCAAATAATGTGTGTGAGAAAATGTTTTTGGGTGATCTGAGCCTTCACATCATCTGCTTTGCCCTGAGTCCTCAACGGCTTTCCTGCTGTGCAACTTCTGCATGGAGGTCTAAACATCTTTTTATCTACACTTTAAATCAATTCTGGCATCTGACTTCAAAGTTACTATATGCTGAGATATGCGGCCAACACAGGCAGAGATACGTAGTTTAGAAAAAACATCCCAACGCGCATGCGTGAGGCTCCAGGCGCTCCTTTGTAGTCCACAGGACAAACAATGAACATAACGGCTGTCAATGGGCACCTCCCCTTCAAAAGCAACGGAATAAGACGTAGTCATTATGTAAGTTTGATGCTCAGAAACACTGTCTGATTTCTCAAGTGTGACCCTTTCAATTCGTGATGTTTCAACACAATATTTTCTTTAGTTTAAGGCCGTAGAAAATAAGTTAGCTAAATAACGTTAGAACTTTGCTAGCTTACTGGGAAGAGGTAGCTAGCTAAGTAAGCTAGCTAACCAAGCTAACAGCTGTTAAATAGCCACATAAGATAACAAGTTAGTAACGTTACATTAGCTCAAATACTGTTTTAAGCACTTTTTTCAGGTACATATTCAGGGTAATAATACAAAATATAATCAGCAAATAAACTATTATGTATTGCTATCAGTTACAATACAACTTTATGTCATTCAAATTACCAACAGCTGCAGCATTAAAGTGATTTTCACATGAAAGCATCAATAATTATAATCCAATATAATATATACAAATCAGAAATGGATCATTTTGTATGAGAAGTAGTTTTGTTTTTGGTACTTTAAGTTATATTTTGATGCTAATGCTTGTGATATTTCTATTTTTACTTAATTAAAAGAGCTGAATACGTGATAGATACACTTATTCAAGGAATATAGTTGAAGCTTCCTGTTTAGGGTGACATCAGAGATGAAATCTTTCCTGGCAAAATGCTTATTTATGATTGTATTGCTCTTTTTATGACATTTACAGGTCCGAAAATGACGGCTGTTTTCCTACTCAGATTTTCTCCGCTAACAGATACAAAGCTCTCGACTATGTTTTTGAGGTGAGTTGGTGGCCTGTTAATTTTACTGCAGAGTATTTTCATCAGACCCTAAAGCTGTCCTGCCTCCTCTTCCCTTTCTCTGTCTGTCTTTATTTCAGACCACCACCAGTCTGAAAGTAATGATGAACTTGCTGGCACTGCCAACACCTTACTTATCTGGTACCAATGACCTGAACCCCTACAGTGGGAAGCTGCCTGAAGTCACCTACAGGACACCGTGGATCAGAGGTGCACAAGCAGCCTAACTAATGTCACATAACCACTATGTTGAGTGACACTGTGAGTGTGCTGTAACTGTATATTGTATTCATGTAATGTTAATGATTCACAAATTTAGGGTCCTCTGTCCTCCCCTAGGTAGTGTCACACTACCCAAAATGAAACTACCCACACAAGGGGCTTGTTTTTATATTGACTTCTTTTGTGCTCGTTACAGGAAAGGTGATGTCCACCTGCAGACTTGTTGTCAGTGGTTCTGTGCTTGATGACCTTGGAGAAAAAAAGCAACCGGTTAATTCACCAGAAAGGTTCTGGTCTTTTTCAGAGACTCAGGCTACGTTTACACTTAGGGAAAACGCATATGTTTTCATGCGGTTTGGCCTCTCGTTTAAACGCAGTTTAAAGTTTTTTTCACGGAAAATTACCATTTTTAAAATCTCCAGGCCAAAGTGGAGATTTCTGAAAATGCCAGTTATGTGTTGGCGTGTAAACAGGGTTAAATGGCATTCACGACATGCGACTGAAAATACTTTATGTCATGTGAGCGACCTGTGTTTATCACTCGCACTCATAGGTTTGGCATAGTTATGATGGCGCTTGACGGCGCCATCATAACTATGCCATCGCTATTTAAATGATGTTGTGTGCACGATGTTATTTTTGAAAATGGAGGGGCCAAAACATCTGTTTTTCAAAATACCCTGCTACGTGTAAATGTAGCCTTAAAATCTGTCTCACTGTGCATCATTTTACTCTCATTATGTTTTCTTGCTTGAGTCATAATTTCTATATTTAATCAAGTTGCTCAAAGTTTGATGAAATGTTTTGTTACACTCTAGATTTGCTGTGACTCTGAGTGACATTAAAGAGGCTGTGGAGGTGGTATCCAGCTCTAATCCTGATTCATTAAAAGATTTGGACCAGGATGAGAGTTTTTGCCTTTTAAAAGAGTCACAGGTCAATGATCCACATCAGGAGTCATTCTTCAAGTGGACAGCTAATGAGATGAACCCTGGAAATGAGGACAGAGGTAACTCAACATTCCTGTATGCCCTTAAAGATTGTCTGTGTCACTTATTTCACTGCAGCATTCCCTGTTTTGACTGACACTGATCATCGTCTAACTGAAAAACATGTTTCCTTTTGTTGAAGAGCTCCTGCTAGAGGAGGTCATGGGTGTTGACTACCTGTCAAAGTTGAAGAGACATTTGCCCACGCTGAAAGCCAAATTGTCCAGGCTAAAGACCCTTCCTGTGGCCGACCCTCTGCTGAGCTCAATAGGAGATACCATCTCTGTGGATACCATATTCAGGTGTGTATGTTCACTCTAAAGTTACTTTACTAGATGTCAGCGCTAAAACTGTTGGTTTACCAATCTTTCAGACACTGTGCATCTTATGAAAAGCCTCCTAATGTGATCACCTGCGACATTCCGACATGTGAGGACATTCATGAAGAATTTGGCAAAGAGTCGCTGATGAAGGAGGAGGTAGCTAAAAATTATAGGCCAAATGATTTGCATATGTATGAAATGAATGAAACATTGGTCATTTCTTCTCTGTAGTCTCTGTTGTTGCCAGATGTAGTGGAGATAATGAATCTGAGCCAAGAAAATTGCACCACTTTTTCAAGCATTTATGGTCATATGAATGATGCTCCTGACCGGCTGGATGAGCAACCTCCAGTCCTGGATGTGCTTCATGAAGGTGAAGAGAAGATGAAAATGTTTGTGGATCAAATGAAAATGTGCAGTAGCACAGAAAAGTAAACTGATATACTGTCGTCACATTCCTGTCAGTGTCCCTTTCAGATTTACCAGCGTCAGTGGACATTTCCCAATATGAAATTCGAGAAGAGCCCAGCAAGGTGAATGGAGACCTGATAGAGTCAGAGTGGGCAGGTAAAATTTACAGAGAAAAACACCAAGAATAACCTGTTAGCTGATCATATTTGGACAGAAACGTTATTATTTACCAAAATGTACCACTTACCTAATCCCACAAACCTAATCTTCCTCTAAGGACGTGTGATGCTTCCAAATGAAATGGAGCTGGACGTGACTTTGACGCCAACTCCCAACACCAGTCGAACCCAGATCTGTCTGTCCACGGGTCAACTCCAGAAGGAAGACGTGTCACTGCTCCACAGACGGTGAGTGATGACACCAGGGGACCGTGTGGCCAGACTGCTAATACACCAGTCATCCTGATGAGGCCTAGTTCATTTTTAGACATTTCACAGACACTCAACATAGAACTGAAGTGAGAAACAAGTTCATGAGGAAAAATCACTAGAATTGCTCTGATAGTTAAATATGGCTTTAATGAAAGTGAAAGGCATTTTTTATTATTATTTGTATCTCTGCATAAATGAACAAAATCCTCCATTAATGATTGTCATGCAGATCTTTGGTGTCGGTGAGAGCTCAGACAGAGATGGAGGTGGCACTCTGGAAGGCAGAGAAGCACCCAACCTTTGTGGTTGGCTTTTTGTTGGCAGGTAATTACAAGGCTTAGTTTTACAGCTTTGTAATTAAATACTCCACCAATTCACCTTCAGAGACAGCTGTAGGATGCCAAAGCTCTCCTCCACAAATACTTGAATTAACAAACATGCAAACAAATGAATGAGGTGCATTTAAGATTCACATTCACATCAATGTCCCATCAAAACAGCATTTCTAAGTGTGGAAGAGATTACATACAAGATAAATCAGATAAAAGTATAAGAAGTCACTAAAAAGAATCTACATAAATTATATTTTAAATGGGCTTACTGTGTGTATGTATGACAAAGAGCATTTCTGTAGATTTAATAAACAACACACAGGCTTCCTGGATTTTTATTACACGTACAGAAAGATTGAAACTCAGACATAGTTGAAGTGATTTGGCCTCAGTCTTGAAAGGCTGCTGTAGGTTTTAGAAACCACCAGATGTCACTGTTATGTGTTTAAGGCCCCCACAAGCTTCACCCGCCAATCACTGCTCGCCATTGAACTCAGCTGAATCGTATCTTCTGTGACTCTTCAAAAGTCTCAGATTGGATTTAAAGAGTTCAGATTATTAGCAGAGATGTTGCTTTACTAACTTGCGGCAGGAGTTTGAAAGACACAGGCGTTTATCAGCCAGGGAGGGTCTAACAAATGATGCTATCTACATGGCCTGTAACAAAGTTTTAGAATGGGAATTGTAGGATAGCAAGTGTTTGGATCTCGGTAGGATTAAAAGTCAAATCTAATCTACTGTATTTTCTTTCAGAGCCTGGAATATGTGAACCAGCTGTCACCTTCCAGCCTCTGTCTGAAGCCTTGAGAGTCATAAAGTTGGAGAAACAAAGCTTTGGGTGCGCTGGTGACAAACTGCCGTCTCAGGCGGGGACGGGAGCCCCACAGGTGTATTTGTGCAGCGACTGTGAGTCCACAGAAAACATGAGCTGTGAGTTCTCTTCCACGAAGGAGGAAGAGATGGAAGACTTCAAAAAACTGTCACCTGAACATGAGGAGTGTGAGTCGTCTGTTCTTTTGTCACTAAATCAGTTTAATCAGAGGACAGATGTGAACGTGTTCATTACATCAAATGTGTTTAGTTTATTAGAGGGTGAATTGGCAGAACTTTCAGGAAAAAATAATGTACAAACAAGCAATTAACAAATTTGATAATTAGATAATAGTAATAATTGTTGCAGCAGATTTCTGACATATCTGCTCTCAGTCACAGTTGGATCCATCCTGATGACTCCCACAAACAAAACTCAGTCGCCTCACTGGAGGAAATGTGACGCTGCTGCTTGTCAAGCTGAAACCTCTGCAGACGAGGTCCTCCTTCAGAGAGAGACCATTGCTGATACTTGTGCAGTGATGCACACAGTCAACACAAACAATACAGAAGTAAAACCTGCAGCCTTAATACTTTCAAAACCCACTGCTACCACCAAAGATGAAGTTTCAGACAAGAGGTTTTCAGAAGTTGCAGCTGTGTTTTCTGCTTTTAAGATCAACACAGGTGGAGACAACTGGAAGAAAGAGCAGAGTGGCTACACTCCAGAGCAGGCTTCGTCCTCCAGACTGAATATCAGAGACAATCACAGAGGCCTGCAGGTTACAAGATGTCCACCAGAGAAGGACCTAGACCCTCTGTCCATCTTCATGATACTGAGATCTCAGCAGAGAGCTCCAGCTCCTGCAACAGCTCCGAGCTTAGCGAGCACTCAGCCAGGTAGACTGTGGTGCTGCTGTAGCTACTTTGGTCACTTTCAGTGTTACTTTTTATACATTTTTCTCCTGATGACTTGGATATTTCTTTGTATGCATGTATGCCACAAAATGATAAATTATAGTCTAATGGTAGGAAGGTACCCTTGGTTTAATATATTGCATTGAGAAATGTTACCTGGTCATGTTGATCTCAAAATCATAGCAGTCAAATGTTCTTCAACTTTAGGGTATAAAGTACAAAGAGCTATGAAAGAACTTTTCACTTTGTTCAGGCATTTTTTATTTATTTATTTATTAGAGATCTCAATCAATATGTGCATTTTTGGGTAAGCAGTTATTTTACATATTTATCATGATTTGATTTTGATGATAAAACTTTGGCGCCATCTGGTGGTCACATCCAAAAGAGGCCACCAGATCGAGTTACAAGTCAATCGAATGTAACTCTTCACATAGTAACTTTCATTTATTAGCTATTTTTGTGTTACATTTTCTGTGATTACTGTACATTTTTCTAATGAAAATGATTAATAAGACACAGAGTTAAACAACTAGTCAATTAATTAAAACTAATTAATTAATTAACTGGCAACTGTGTGTGATATTCAGTTAATAATTCCTTAAGCAAAAATGGGGAAAATCTCTTGTTCCAGCTTTTCAAATGTTGATATTTTCTGGGGGCAGGGGGTTGTTTTGTTTTTCAATAGTAAAACTGAATATGTTTGAGTTTTGGAATACCTGACCAACCAAGACATTTTAAGACTTTACTATGGGCTCTTGCTGACCTTTTATAGACCAAATGATAAAGAGATAAATCGAGGAAATAATCAGTGGATTAACTGATAATGTAACTAATCGTTAGAATTAAACCGTTTGGGGTTCAAGTTCATGATACTTTGATACTTGCCGTACTCATGGTCTAATGGCTTGTTCATGTCACTCAGTAATCTCATCCTCTCTTTAGCAGCACCACAGGTGAACCAACAAACACCTGAGCTGCAGCCGTCTCCAGAGAAGATGCAAAGACCCGACAGGAGGCCAGTGTACATGAGAGGTGCTGTGTCAGGAAATGTTACCAGAGAGCTCAGAGCAGCTTGTCAGTCGACGGATCAACTCATCAGTCCTCATGTGAGTCAGTCCATCCCCCAGGACAGACAGGACAGCAGAGTGGTACAAGTCAAAGCTACCGGTACGGCACTTTCACATCACCTTCAGTTCAAATATACCAACACGTGACTTAAATTGTCATTGTTGGACATGAACGTGGATAAGATGGTCTAGATAGTGTTTGAAGTTTGTTTTTTAAACCCTGCGTGCTGCCTTACAGACAGCCAGCAGTGTGCCTACTGTGAGCTGCTGGCCTTTGCTCAGCCTTGCTTGAGCTCTGCCGGACAGCTGGGGCTCAGCCTCCCGGTATGTGGAGACTTCAGCTGCCTGACCCCAGACCAAACACACTTCCTCCTCAAGCAGCAGGAGAAGGCTCTCTGCAGGACACATGCACAGAGCACAGAGCTGGTCAGAGGTACAAAATGTCATCTCAAAAACACATTTGTACAGCCTTATTTGTTACTTCCAGCTGTATACTGTGGTCCTGAGACATTAAATATGTTAAGAAAGGTGTAATGTGTCACAGCTGGTTTGTGTTGCATGCAGATCAGGAACTGCTGTTCAACCAGGCAGCTCTGATTCATGTGCTGGTGACGTTCAAGGAGCTGCTGCTGAAGTGCAACCTTAGTACTGCAGTGGGTCAGTAAAGCCTCTTGAATGAGCTGAACGTTTTCAGGGCTTTTTATTTTTAGCTTCGACAGTTTAAATGTTTGTCATCCACCACTGTGCGTTTAAATAATCTCCCAACCTCTGGCTGTACCATAGTGTACACCATACTGTTATGTTTATGGCCTTCTCCTTACACGCTGAAGAGTATTTGACCCAGGCAGCTGAGGCGTGTGCAGAGCCAAATCTGGAGCAGCTGGTGAAGAGGCTGAAGATCATCCTCTACCTCAGTAACAAGAACCGGGAGCCCAACCTCAAACTACTGCAGCTGCAGCGAGTGCTGGCTGCATGGCTGCATGGCAGGAAAGGACAGGACACCACTGAGAAAGTCAGTTCACAACGGGAGGAAAATTTAAGTTGATTGGTTTGCGCAGTTAATTTTGTACGAGCCATGTGACATATTACAGTTTGGTTGCTGAAATTTGGAAATTCTGACCTCTTGTTTTGTTTCATTTCATTGTAAACACCTGCTGTAACTGCAATTAGTCAATGATAGGAAGTAAGATAAAATAAATCTACATTGCTCCACAAATCATTAATAATCAACACATCATTTAATGTTTGAATATTTATTTGATATTTTCCTGGTTGATCTGTCATCTGTAGACTCTTGTCATGATATCAGTTGACTGTGACGACAGCAGATCTATAATCATCAACAGCTTGAGACAAGTGACCGGTGAGCGACTTTTAGCCATTTCACAAATCAACTCCGATACACTCGCCTCTCACAAAGTAAAAAAAAGGTTCTTTGTAACAGTGCTACTAACACATTATCATGAATCGTTTTTTTTTTCATCTCAGGTGCAGCTGTAACTGCAGTTTATCCCGAGAACCACAAGAAAAAACTAAATGGTGCCAATGTGGTCAGCAGGTAAAATCGTCCAGGTTTTGTGGCAGTTATTTCATATCTTGGCACAAGTAAAATGTATACAGCAAATAATTGTTTACAGTACTCTTAAGTGTGAGACTTTGACCCCTGGTTTCCCATTGGGTCAAAGTATCCCTCCACTGGGTGAGTAAAGAAAGTGCTTTGGCATACTGGAGCGAACAGTAATTGTTTTGCTGTGCTAAAGGAAATATCTCAAGCTGCTACGTTATGTCAAACAAAGTGTTGTTTTCACACTCCCATCCTGTTCCACCAGCATCCGCGACAGTGTGTGCGTGTTGGTGTGTGAGCAGCATGTCGGCCCTGACTTCCCGTGGACCTGTTTCTCTCTGGTGGTGGACTATGACCATCCAGGCCAATCAGTGTGGGCCACGGTGTGCAGAGAGAGGAGCGTCAGCCACCTCACCTTCAGCACAGTCTTCTCTGACGCTGGTCAGCTCCCACCTGATACATACGCCGTATTATTGCACAGCGATATCTGATGTCATTTGTTTTTCTCTGAATTTGTGTTATTTCCCAGACAAGAAGGAAAGGGCCTCGTGGTGCCTGGAGGACAATGTGCCGTATGTGTTGTTTGTGACAGAGGGGCTTCTCAGCTGTCCACTGCTGCTCCAGACTCTCGAGTCAGGGTACAGTCTCACATTCCTCGAGTCTAATTAACCCGTATGGTTAACATCGTATGCAGGCAGTAAGAATGACAAATACCTGCATTTCAATTGCACAGTGTTTTTCAGGGGTAATCAGTCAACATTTTGCCAAACATACTGACAGAAAAACTGGGTTGGTTGGTGGCTCCTAAAAGCCGTAAAGCCTTTCCTTTAGATATTAAAAAAGTAAAATGTGCATCTGCTTCACTTCTTACATTTTCAGCCTTTTCTTCTACCTCCTAACCTCATTGTTAAGATTGAAACTAAAAATTACTTTTATTATCGAATTATCAAATGATTGATTCAATTCAATTCAATATTCCTTTATTAGTCCCACGAGGGGAATTTCCAAAAACAGATGCCCCGTGTTCATTGCTTCAGCTTTAGTAGTTGCACTAGTGTGACTCTCTAAGGTCAATCCTACTGTCCTGAAGGATTTAGCTGACTCAGGTGGTGTTCACCTATATATAGTGTCGGTCAGGACATGGACTCTGGACTGGATTTGATAAGACTTTACTGAAGGGTTTAGGTTTAGTGCTCAGCTGCGTAGGCACAAATGCAGTCTTTCAATCTTCTCCAGCTGTCCACCACAATGCAGCAGTGTGGGGGTGTGTGGTCTGAATAAACGAGAAATACAAGCTCAGTTAACCACACAACAGTTAACTGAACAGTCCATGTACTCTCCGTCACTTGGTTCCTTTCTACCTGCTGATAACCTTATGTCAGGTGCCTGTATGTGTGTTATATATGTTACAGGTTTAACATAACTGTGCTGGAGAGGTGCTACTGTCCGTCCTTGCAGATGCTCGGAGGGACCCAACACTACACTGTGATCACAGTGGATGAGAGCACTGCTGTTATCATTCAGGTACCAGGGGCAGATTCACAAAAATCCACTCTGATGCTGAATTTCATCCATGGATTTATCTCCCTCTACTGAGCTTCTTTGGTATTGCATCAAAATGCTGAAAAAGATTTCAATTTCTGCAACGTGTGTGTGTGTGTGTGTGTGTGTGTGTGTGTGTGTGTGTGTGTGTGTGTGTGTGTGTGTGTGTGTGTGTGTGTGTGTGTGTGTGTGTGTGTGTGTGTGTGTGTGTGTGTGCGTGCGTGCGTGCGTGTCTGTGTGTGTGTTGGGGGCAGGAGCAGGACGAACTGTGCCAGGGGAGAGCCAGTGAAGGAGTGGTGATGAGGCTGACCGCTCTCTCTCTGCAATATAGCTGTTGTTGGCTCATCCTGCACTGCCCAAACAGCCAGTGCAGAGGGTTGGTGTTCAAACACACACAAACATAAATACAGTACAAGCACATACACAGACATCTCGTTATGTGCATGTGTCACCATCGCTGCTTCTGTCTGTGTGTTGGCAGATTTTCCAGCGAAGCCTTCAGCAACTTGGTGTTGGTTTACTCATCTCTGGTGCTGTTCAGCATGAAGTCAGAGGATCTAGACATTAAGGTAGAACAGAAACATGATCTGTTTTTCAACTATGGGTACACCTCAAAGTCTCTTGCTTTGCATCCACTTGTTTCCCTCACTTGCGTCTTAGTCCCTCCCACCAAGAATGCATGCCAGGAAACCACACGAGAGACGAAACTATGAGAAAATACGTTTTTAGAGAAATGAGACATGAAGCCACGTCTGTTTCTGATGACGGCAGCTGATCACAGCTGGATCAGCTGTCAGTGGGCTTTGGCTGTAGAGACTTTTGATGGATTTGTGTTTGCAAACGTGTGTGCTGTGCTAATAATAGTAAAAGCACACAGTTATCAGTGCCAGAGTAGCATGTTTTCTCTCTGTAGCCTGTTATCTGTTAAACAAACACCTGCACCTGAGTAACAGCCTGCATTCCTGATTTATACTGTGTCCTGCTCAGAGGCACAGAAGCCACCTCTGCTGACAGAATTCATGTTATTTATTCATTAGATGCATCTGTATTTACTGATATTCTGACTGTGATTATTTAATAACCCAGAGCATTACTATGGTGTCTTTTGAACACTGGAAATCGTTTATTAGGCTAAATATTTCATGGAAAATGTAAGTTATGTAACGCTCAGGAATCATCAGTCTCACATGTGACAATAAACAAAGTAAAAAGTAGTGCTGTCAAAAATATCGTGTTATTAACACGTTAATGCAAATCAATTTTACAGCACCTTTTTTTTTATCACGAGATTAACGCTCTGTGTGACCTAGTGAACTTGTAGTTTTTTATAAGCTGTGGCCACTGCTAGTAACGTAAGAGAATCTACAGGATCCGGTTATAAACCGGAAACAAAACAATAGACACACCCCACGCACGTGTTTGGTCTTGACTGCTCGCTAGCTGTAAAGGAGTAGGCTACCATTTTTGTGTGGATGTCAAGCGCGAAAGGCCGAAATGGATGCAAACAAGATTCTGAATGGAAAGTTTAGTTTCAGAAAGTTGCCAGATGGGTCGACTGTCAAGACCAAAGTTATCTGTGTGTATTGTCGGTGTGAACTGAGTTATCAACGTAGCACATCCAGTCTGAAATACCACTTGATGGCTAAACATCATCATCATCATCATTCAAACGTGAATGTGCTCAAAGTGAGAATGTTAGTGTGAAATATAACACTACACGTTGTTGTTGTTTTCAACTAAAAAACATTTGCATGAAGCAAGCCTATCCACTTTTCCATGTTGGTAACAGTATTAAAATGATAACTCAAGGGACATTTAAAATAGATGAAAATGTGTGATTAATTTGCGATTAATCGCGATTAAATGTTTTAATCGATTGACAGCACTAGAAAAAAGTGTTTCTTGCTGACAGACAGACTCTCTGTTTGTGGTCCTATTCTTATTAAGACCTACAATTTCCAGATTTTTAATGAGATGGTGAATCAGAAAAAAAAAAAATTGGAGTGATGCACTTCATTTTAATCTTCAGTCCAGAATGAAACCCCAGTGTTATGACACATTGGAGGGGTGTGTTCTCTCTACTCACTACATCTCTCAACAGAGTTGGTTGTATATTTTGGTGGTGGGCCAGATACCAATATAAACCACCTCTGCTGTGTTTTTCAGGTGCTGATTGTGTCTGAAGTGATGGAAATAGCCAGATGGATCAGTCAGATCTGCATCCACAGCCTGATGGCCAGTGACAGGGACCCTCTGGACTACCTGGACAGAGACTGGCTGAATGTGATTCCCTCACAGGTGATTTATCTATTTTGCATCATTAACCACTTCAGACCAACTCATGCAGGATAACTTCAGGTAAACAGCTGAAGAGGCGCCTGCTGTTCCTCCAACTTGAGGAGGTTTTTATAATATGTGTTTGTACTGTACGTGTTCACATTGTGTTTTGTTCTCCCTCCAGGAGGAAAATTGTCTGTTGCAGTTCCCGTGTATTAACCCTCTGGTCAGCCAGCTCATGCTGAGGAGAGCACCGTCCCTCCAGTGGCTGCTGGGAGCGTCTCTGTCTCAGCTGAAGGAGCTGCTGCCTGAGGTGCCACACAAAGTCCTCAAGGTGATCTGAGATATATGACCACGCTTAGATATACCACACATGGCTCTGTGATATAATCTGTTTCATGTAAGTGCATCTTAATATGGGTTATGCTGAAAGCACATCAGCCAAGACATAGGAAAGTATCTCGATGTGCAACTGTGGGTCACAAATAGAAAGAATGAGAAGAGAGTGGGGAGGTCATCTTCCTGCTACGTACTGTAGCTGCATTCATGAAAAATAGAAAAAGTGTGGAAGTCAACTTCTAAAAACAACAACTTTTACATATTTCTTTCATCATTAAGTTACAGTTCATCCTCAGATCAGTCCAGATTCCTGTGACTTCTGTTGTGACATTCAAACTTCTTGTTGGAGTACTCTAAGAACCACATTATTACGATAATTGCAGTTCTAAATTATTATCCTGTTAGCATGTCAAAATCATTATGCTTTGCTCCAAACTTATTTCTGTATGTATCTTGAAATGTAATTCAAAGCACTTCACATTAAAACAAAATCAAAGACAATCAGACTTCTCACTCACTCTTCTCTGCCTGGTTTTAGCTGTTCAGTGATACCACCTCCCTGTACACTCAGACCACAGATCCAAACCAGCCAGAGTCTCAGACAGTCATCACTGAGACAAACCAACTAACCAGCCCACCAAACAGCCCCTGGACCCCCACTGCTGAACCCAAGCACATTAGCTCTGACCCACAACTAGAATCCTCCACCAACCCCCATCCAGAACTCTTCTGTAGTGACCACAACACCAGCTTCATGTTGGGAACTGATCGCAGCATCTGTGATCCAGACCCGATGGTGCAGGATGGCGACACAGATTTCAGGCTCGACCTGAGTTCTTCCTTTGGGGGCCCAGATGTTCACCTGCAGAGCAGCTGGACCCACAGTGATCCATGGAAGGGAGAGGATGGAGGCAGAGAGCAGGGGAAGTTTTCAGGCTGGAGAGACAGAGCTGGAGCGGTGGGGGGAGTTGTTGAAAGAGGAAACAATGAGTGGACTCACACTCCAGCAAAGCTTGACAGTCCTTTAAAGCTGGACCCCATGTTCAGTCACATGTCCACGTGCTCTACAGTCCACAGCAACCTCCACCGTCCAGACGGTCTGAGCCCTCCGACAGAGGTGATGCGGTGGGGGTGGGGTCGAGGTCAAAGCTACAACCACTGCCTCAGCAGCAGTAGAGAGACAGCAGCAGTTTCAGCTCAATATGGCTCCAAATTCTGGGTTGGAAAAGAGAGGAAGAGGAGCAGCGAGGCAGCAGGTTTGGTTGGAACAGGTGTATGATAGAGGCAACAGGTGTGTTTCCATCCACCTCTTCTGTGATACATGAAACAAACAGAAACTATGTAGTTACATTCTTTCTTTATTGTTTTCCATCAATGATACTTTTTTTTTGTTTTTTTCTCATTCATTATATCGTCTCACCCTCTTCTTCTGCAGTGGTTTACTTCTACCTGACTGCAGAATTAGTGTCACTGACCCAACTATTATTCAAATAACAGCAGTGGGTGGAAAAGTGTTCTCATTTTCCAATTTTCTAGAAAATTTGTTTCAAATTTCAAGGACATTTGGATGGAAACCTGGTTAATGTCTGTCTTTAAGTCTTTTTAAAGCTTCATCTAACAGACTGAGATTTTTCCTTGTGTTTGTCTTGCAGTGTTGACTCCACTGAAGAAGGGCAGGTTAAGCTATGAGAGGGTGCCGGGCAGAAGTGATGGACAGACGAGGCTTAAATTATTTTAGGCATGAAGGCTTTGTTCCTGTGGCCTGTTTGAAAGAATAGAGAGGAATAGGTTTTGTTACGTTCAAGTCATCAGTTTCATAATTCAAGTTTAATTGAACAGTTCTTATTCAGATGAAATAATATAATCAGTTTAGATTTGTCTGGTTTGACTGCAAAAAATTTTTTTGTTTGTTTTTTAATTCTACATTTTAGACATTTATTCTATATTTAATGAACAGCAGCCTTTGTCTGTTTTCTTTTCAAACAGCTGGAAGGTAATGAGAAAGAAAGCAGGAATATTAATGAAATAATAAACTGCATTAGTTGCTGACAAAATAATTTAAATTTTATTCTGTCAAATATTCTAATAATATAGTTCTGATATTTATTATACTAGTATTTTAAAATACTTACAAAGTGTTGCTATGATAGTGCTTGTTATTACTTGTTTTAAGACTTGTTATTTATTTAATTAAACCTGGATGCCTGTGTATAAAGAGAATAAATACCAATATAACACAGGTGTACATATACAAGTTGTAATTGTTGCACACTGCACATTAATTACACTCGCTCATTTCACATATGAATTTGAATATATTGAATATATAGTTTAAATGTCATATATACACATATATATGTATATATACATATATGTGTGTATGTGTTTACATTTTTCTTTTTTACAGATTAAGATTAAACATTACAGTTACAACTGTTTGCACAATTTGTTTTGCCCCTCCTCACTGAGCATGCTCAGTAGTGAAAAACAAATTGTGATTTATGGTTGGGGGGTGGGATCGAGGGGTCTTTCCCAGCTAAACTGATAAAGCTTCTCATTTTAGCAGCTCCAATGGTGGGGCTATTTTTTTTTTTTTTTCTTTTTCATTTAGTGGAGCAATCCCCTTATCATCGTCTCTCAGCATGTGGAGAGAGTGCTTATCTTCACGAGCCAGCAGAGTGAAGCCAGCTCCCTCAGGAATGATCCCCAGACAAAGACGACCCCCGGGGACATCAACTCCAAGCCTCCCTGCCTCTGGACAGCCATATCCAGCACTGGCTAGCCACCATCAATAACCTGCCAGATTTTTTTTTTTTTTTTTTTTTTTAACACCTCTCTCTGTCTCTGTCTGTCTCTCTGGCCTCTGCCTTCTAACAAGCAGTGGACAAACAAAGAGACAAACTAAATGGTTTGTTTTTTAATGGCACGAGGACAAAAGCTGTGGTGGCAGGACGGTCAAAGGAGTCCCCCAGTTCCCCATATGAAGGCTAGGTAAATAGCAGTGTAATGGTGCACTAATTGCCCCTGACTATACTTAAGCCCAGGACTGAATGGGACAGGAGACATATTGTGGGAATTAACAGGCTGTTTAAACCAAAGCCATCCTTTACATTATTCTGCTCTGGCTGTGGCTGGAAAGGTCACACAGCTGTTATCTTTAATCACAGGCAGCAGTTAACTGTGTCACCGGTGTGTTTCCTCTCTTCTGTCAATAACACCCAGAGCCCCAGCGAGGGGGGCTCGTGACCAAGGTGCACATTTGTTGGTTTAAATCTGCACTGATTTAAGAAGTGATGCATCCCTACAAACAGCAATTATAAGGCAAAATTGGCCCAAGCAGTAATAAATTGCTGCTATGGATAAACTGGAATTTATATAAATACTCCCTTCCGATATTTTCTTTATTACAATATAAAGTCAGGGTTTGTTCACCTACTATATGTCTACCATTAAATAAAATCAGATGTTAATTTGCAAGCAGTGACGGCTTGCAAAGGAGAGAATAACTCTGGAGTGACAGTTACTATGATGTTTAAACCATTCTTATCTTTATTCATTTAAGGAGATGCCTATTTTTATGGTTTTTAAGAAAAAAAATTATTTGTTAGGTGAAACCTGGACATGTTTTCACTCTTTTGATTCACTATGTCAACTTCGAAACACACGTGCTTCACAACAGTGAGCAGTGACTTCATTACAGCTGGCCATCAGTGCATTGATTCGGACCAAACAGTCAGAGCTCATTTCTATGTCTTTCATGTAGAATTTACCATGGCAGTTGATAATTATTTGGTCTGCTAACATATCGCACAACTACACTACACTTACTGCGCTGCTGTTGGGGTTACCTGAGCAGTTAATACAGGAGTAAGATGATGAGGGCCATCAGTGAGATCAGTAAACTAATAGGTTTACTGGCTAATTAGTGTTATTACTTGGAGTATTCATACTGTTGTTGTTGGTATGTGTCTTGTTTGAATATTTTAATGACCTGCTGAATAGGCCAAAGACAATTTTCCAGTATACACAGGAGTGTAAATCTGCAGCTATGAAATCTAAAGTAAAACTTTAGCTAATGATTATTTTCAATATCAATTAGAGTTGCTCATTTTTGATTTCCCACAGCCTTATATGAGATTTATTCAGATGGTTTGTTTTAGTTGACCAACCATATACAAAATTTGGTCAATGTTTTTCATGGGAAATGCCATGAGTCAATAAAATGTAAGAAAATTTTTTTAAAAATCTGAACTGATTCCTTCAAATTGCTTTTGTTGGACCCACAACTCAAAGATCAGTTTAGAATAAAATAAAACAGCAAAGTGATGCATCAATTATCAAAATAGCTGCCAATTCCTTTTTCTGTCAATTGACTAATTGATTATTCGAGTAATTGTTGTACATATTAGTCTAATTAACAAATTGTGTGTAAATGCAATAATAAAGACAGCAGCAACTTCTGTCAACCAAGCTCCTTGCTCTCAACTTTGTCATACAGACTCTCACGGTGCGCTTACATACACTTAATTCAACCTAATTAATTCCACAAGTGGCTTCATAGCTTGCCATGCTTATTCTGCCTTCAGCTCCAAACTGCACGACAGACAATTTACAACAAATCAGGTGTAATCTTAACCTGGCCATGTCAGTGTGATGAACTGGCCAAAATGTCCTACAGCCAGCGTGTCTGCAGACCTTCAGCCTGCAGTGGAGGCCGGATGAAGCCAGAGAGCGGCGGCGCCTGGCCTGCAGGTGCAGCCTCTTGGACGTGCAGCAGGGCCCATGAATGGCCGATTCAGAAAACAGCCCCCATCGGGCCTGTTCTCCAGGCCTGGGGCTAATCCCAACCCCTAATCGGATTATGTAAATTCCTACTCCACACAGAGACTTTTATGGAAGGCTGCGTCTTTGAAACAACACTTGAAGGGTGTAAAAAGAACAGTGACAATTGGTTAAACTAGACTTGTTTTTTTTTTTTTATCTGGGCGGAGGTTGAAAGTGGGAGGCAGAGAGAGGAGAGAGAGGAGGAGTGAGGAGTGGTTGGAGAGAGGTGAGTTAGGATGCTGCGCTCTCCCTGTTTCCTCTGTAATTTATGTGTGGCCCCTTGGAATGGCTCAACAAGATTACCATAGTCATAACAAAACCCATATTGTTAGACTGTCAATCTGGATATGGTATTTTTACCTTTTGTGGCCCAATCAGGCTGAATTCAATAGCAGAGCAGCCAGTGATATCAAGGTCTTTTCCACATTGGAGGGGAAGGTGGGCTGTCCATGCCTAATGTCTGAGAAACAGAAAGGAACAAGTGTCCACAGCAGTAAGAGAAGGATCAGAGAGATGAACGTCTCAGTTTCACTTCAATGGTAATTTATTTGTCACCTTTAATGCGAACCTTCAAGGATTAAATGAGCAATGAATCATAAAAGCAGCACAAATAGTTACTTAAAAGGCTGTTGAAAGCAGCAAAAAAAGACCCAGAATCCCTTCGAATGTTGCACAGAAACACTGATGGAAATCATTTTACGTGACGACGGACAGTACAATCATAACGCCACCTGCATTGGTTCTAAATGATAGAAGGGAGGGGGTGGTGTTTTAACACCAACCTCACACAATGCCACAGAGGCTGCACGACAGCACACGTCACACAATAGGGTTCACCCTGCTATAAAATGTGGGATGCGAGCATGCAGCAGTCTTACCCCTACTCTCTCTCTATGTGCTCCCCATCCCTCCCTCCCTCCTACTATCTCTCTCTTTCACTCTCTCCCTTCCTCTTGCTCATAAGGATCTCTCTCAGCAAGCATGAGAAGACGTAACTGAGTGGACATTCACGTCGGACTCCTGGACAACTGGTGACCTGCAGAGGACAACTCTGCAGCTGAGATTTTCAGCGCATTTCTATATACATACAGGTGAGAAATTTGCTGTATATGGAAGGATTTTTCTTTTTCTTCCCTTGAGGCCACGTGTTTCCACTGGTCAAGTAAATAATTAATCAACCAGAGTGTGTAACACAAGGGGGATACGATATGCTGTTCACTTGCAGCTATAGTGTACTGGTACATGCATGTATGTATATATGTGTGCGTGTGTGTGTGTGTGTATATGTATGCATGTATGTGTGTGTGTGTGTGTGTGTGTGTGTATACACACACACAAACACACACAGAAGACACTGCATAAAATGGAAGATAAAATCATCTCATCATCATTTTTTTTGGTGGTAGAACAGCCTTTAATTTAACCAGAAAAAACACTTTACCTGTCTTATTTAGCATTTAATAGCACTATATTACCATTTAATAAATGGCTTTTAATGCACTATAGTGTGGTTGCAGTAAACATTTTTAAATGTTTATTAATGTAAAATATTTGTCAACAGTTAAAACCTCTCATATGGAAACATATTCTGTGTCATCACACCTGTAGTTTACTGTCTTGTATATATAATGTGAATGCCTCTGAGCCAAAAAGACCTCTTGAATATAAAGGAATATCACTTTAAAACAAAGAGGAAACATATTAGGGTTGCATTTTGCAGAAAGAAGCAGCAAATGACAAAAATTCTGGTAAATGTTCTTATGCTCTAAATAATTTCAATTAATATCTGTACTTTTGGTTTAAAATTCCAAAATGGTGGCGTTTTTGTCTGCTGACATACTTCCCCTTCCAGTCAGTCCTCAGCAGCAGGATTATTTCATTATTGATTCATCATTTTGTCCTTAAAAAAAAATGACTAAAATTACTCTTATTCTCAGAATAGCTGCTGATTAATTTTGTGTCAACTGATCGTTGCAGCTCTACTCACCACCATGACCAGGAAGGTGTTCACCAACACGAGGGAGCGCTGGCGCCAGCACAACGTCAACACCGCCTTCGCCGAGCTTCGCAAGCTCATCCCCACCCATCCTCCGGAGAAGAAGCTGAGCAAGAACGAGATCCTGCGCCTGGCCATGCGCTATATCAACTTCCTGGTGCAGCTGCTGGAGAGCCAAAACGGTCAGCCGGCCAGCCACTCGTCCACTGCTCTGCTCACCTTTCTCAGAGGAAACATGGAACAGCTGCACTCCCCTCCACACCCCTGGGCCATGACCAGTGACACAGAAGTTCCCTCACCTGGATCCAGCTGTGACAGCTCCGAGGCCTGGTAGAACCACAGCTACAAAATACAAAAAAGAAAGAGAAAGAAACTCTTGAATGGACTTTTGGACCCTTTCCCTGGGTTTAAACTGATCTTGTCCTTCCTCCAGAGTCATTTTTGTGTCAGCATTTGTCACCCTGTGTTTCACTGCAGAAGCTGCAATATTGTGTGATATTTGTGGACTCCAAACGTGGCTGAACATGTGGGCGCAGCCTCTATGCTGATCAGTGTTGAAATATGATTTACAGGTGAAAATTAATTTGTATTTTGCATGGATGTGTAAAAACCTGGATGTACATTATTCCCTTCATGTCTTCATGTTAATGTTCCTTGTTGCCGGCCGCCTGGAACTAATTTAGTTTTGCAATGAGAGGGTGTTTTTGCCGGTGAGGAAAATGGAGGGGATTAAGGAATTTCTCATTTCAAGCGATAGATTCAGCAAAGCATTTGAATAGATAATGGCTCAGTCAATTCTGCAGACTGCAATCGCCTCAAAATAGCCAAGGGCACTTTTTTTTCATGGACATGCTGTTTTATTCTTGAGAAGGAGAAATCTGACCTTTACACTTATCTATCAAGGTTATGTGACTTCAGAAGAATCAGTTCTGAGAAAGACTTTTGCTGTTTCTCCTTTTACACAACTATGTTCAGGATTTGTTGATTACCCATTTGTGGTATTAACCACGGGACTGACAAAAACCTGACAATCCTCTTTCAGTTTTTACACTCGTCACCACACAAATATCTTCTTCTTTAAGTCTTTTCATTTGAGCTTTTGTAAAATACGCATGTCATATAGCCAAAGATTATGAATTGATTGTCTACTGTGAAGAGTGTGCTAATTATCTTCTGATACCTCTTTTGTAAGTTATTTTGGTTTGCTTGTGAATAGACAGTATGTTATTTATTTGAACTATTTATTTAATAAACAATTTGTTATAAAAAAAAAACACTTTCTGCATCTTTTCGCTCAAATTATTGCACAAAAGTATTTTTTACAGCAGGAAATATCTATTTGCTGAATCTAAGCATAGTTTGAGTTCTAGTATGTTCACAATGAAAAAAGGACAAAAGTAAATATACTCAAAATACCCACAATGCAATGCACCAAGGAAATAGAGGAGCTGCTCACAGCTGGGAAATTCTAAACAAATTGTGGTAAAACAGGAACAAACAAAAATTCATTATTAAATCCTTTAAAACATTTGTAAATTCCTTAGTTTGATTGACATGCATGGGCATGCATACTGTATAATTTCCTGTTAGTATAAAACGGTTCAGTACATTGATTTCCAACTGCAAAAACAGTACACTCAGTTTGTATGTAGTATGGAACTGGGCCACACTGCTTCAAATTGTTTCACACAGTGTAAGACACAACTGACCTGACGTTAAGAGTGGAGCTTCTGCCCCTTTGTTTGGGCTCAATAAGGCCAAAAACATTTGTCCTCAAGCCCTGTGATGACCATGTGGACACAAAGATGACCTCTGCTCTCTGTCCACTGACCACAGGTCTGAGAAAGCAACGCTAAAAGTGACAGCTTAACTTGTGACCAGAAGGTCGGAGGTCATTCTGGAGTCAAACACTGTCCGATTGACAAATGCGCAGATGGGGTTTTCTTAAGGAAAATTCCACTTATCTGCTGTACACAGTATTTAATAGCACAGAAGTCATAACTAGTAAATATAAAGGCAGGAATTATTTGAAAAGAAACAACCAAAACGACACAACTCACCAATTAATTCCTGCTTTCATTATAAAGTAATTCTTTTTTTTCTCAATTAATCAATTGACAAAAAAGTAACAAGAAAGATAAACATGAATAATAAAACTATAACTAAGTAAAACTAAATATATAGCTATATAATATGTATTATTTTGTGTGGGAAATGCACATTATAGTCCAAAGTGATATCTTCAAATTACTTGTTTTGTACAAGCAGCAGTCCAAAACACAAAGCTGTTTATTTAACAATAATATGAAGATGCTGCTACAAGCAAACATTTGGTATTTTTGCTTAATAAATGATGTAAGTGCCTAATCTATTACCAGAATAACTTTTTTGCCATTTGACGAACTGATCAGTGGACTATTTGTTTCAACTTTAATTCCAAAATCAGCAGTTTCATTGGCACCCGGCTCCATTTAAACCGAGGTCAGACATTTACATGCCTAATCGCCTTTTGTGCCTGTAGAATATGTGCCTCATTTTCCGGCAAAAGACTGCAACTAAATAAGCTGAAGAGTAAATACTGAGTTGGTTTTGGGCGCTTTCACTCTGGCTGTTAAACTCTGACTAATGGTGTGTAAACGGAGCAGAGGCCAGCTGGACACACTGACTGGAAGCCTGTGGGAACTGACAGGTGACTCTTTGTAATCCTGCAAAAACACTAAATAAATCATATTGTGTTCGAAGAGGGAAAACAACTGTACAGCAGCAGCGTTTCTCTTCCATAGTATGCACTTTGGTGGTATTTACCTCATGTGCAATTTCATGGTGAATTGAGCAATTTCATGGTAAACTGAAATAATACCAAATAAACCAACCTGCTGCTGCTAATAGCTTCCTGGTAGTATGAGATGCAATATTAAAAAATGTTCTTTGTATGTTGAATGTTTTGGTTTGGTTTGACTCCCTAATGTTTAATTATTCAATCTTCATTTGAAACTAGTCAGGAAGGCATGTGACAGCTTTTGCACACATCCTATCAGGCTAAGAAATGCATTTTGCTGATACACCTTATTTGCAGAAATCACCCGATCACAGTATGAGCATCTCTCTGACCTCAACTTTCTAGCAGGATTATGAAACCCTACATTGAAAATAATAACAAATCTGTATGCTTCTCATTCCCTCCACCAAGTATATTTTCCTGATTGACTATTCTCTCCCAAGTATGTGGGTAATCGTCTATTGAGAGCACATTTCCTTATCAGCGTCTAGCACACTGTCTGAATCTGTTATCACAATGGGCCAGATCAGCGCAGGCAGCCCCTCGCTCTCCCGGCTGAGGCGCCCATGAAAAAGAATTTCTGGAGTTGGGTGCCAACCGATAGGCCCTGAGCTCTTTATCCCCTTAAAGCCAATTCACACTCTGCATGTTTAAATATCTCAGCTTCAACCCCTGCCCTCCCACTCCCGTCATGCACTCAAACCCCCCTCCTGCTTCGCCTTTCCTCTGGCTCTCCCTCACCCCTCCACAACTAAAAGTCCAAGTGTGGACTGCCGTTGTGGACGACCTGCAGCCCGGACGGGTGGGTGGGTTGCAGGTGCAGGCTGATTGGAGGGTGAGAGAGGAGGGGAGTCATCCATTGTTGAGCTGGACAGCACCCTCTCTCTTCTGGAGCACCCTCTGATGGGGGAGCCCACTGACAATCACACATCCTAATCTGATTATGCAAATATCTACTTCAAAAAGCAATACGCTGTAACCCTTACCCTGTGGTGGAAAGACAGAGCAAGGAAGATGGACGGATGGAGAGGAAACAGCGGGAATGTAGCGAGAAAAGGTTAGTTTTCTGAATTCCCGAGAAAATTAAAGATACAGGCAAAATGCAGTTAGACTCAAAGACTTTTTTTCTTTTGCATGCAACAGCTTGATATACCTATCATTAGTTTCTCTCACACGCTCTCTGTACCACCAGGGGAGGTCTGAGAACAACACAGTATATACTTACACACTGAATGGCCACTGACTCCCTCAACAGGGCATTGAATTCAATATTCAAATGCTTATTGTTTTTCCAGACGCTCCTGAATCCATCGTCAAAAGGAATCTACAATGTTAATGAGGGGGCCAAAGTACCCAGAGTTAAGATTTTGACACCCAAACAGTCGGAGGTGACATTTCCCAAGAACAACAGCCTCAACACCACTGGTTCCTAAAGGCATGGTCGACAGCCCCCGCCTCCCCAATATTCACACAGTGCTGACCTCTCTGGCCCCAGACGCTTTCTGAAATCAGCTGCCTCATTCTACCAGTAGATACAACTCTAAAACAAGACAGTCTACTGCCATGCTAGCAGCTCTGCGAGGCTTTGCTTCAGGCACAGCGGTACCCAAGCTAAATGCTAATGTCAGCATGCTAACCTGCTTACAAATTTAGCATACTGATGTTGAGCAGATATAATGTTATTGTTCAACATCTTAGTTAAACATGTTAGCATGCTAACATTTGCTAATTAGCACTAAACACAAAGGACAACAGATGGTGATAGGAATGTGTGTAGTTTTGCAGGTATGTGATCTGATGATGGGATCACTGAAGCAATTACAATTCATCCTGACAAGAACATGGATGTGTGTACCCAAATTCATAGAAATCCATGCAGTTGCACGTTGTTGCATGCAGACATTTCCATCAAGACCACAAAAGTCAAACTCATGGTGGTACCCGAGGAAAAGTCAGGGGTCACAAAAGTCACTAGACTACGTTATTTGGGAAGCATGGAATTCTGTACATGGAATTCTTGTGCCCGCCAAAACATCTGGGGGACAAAATCACAAAACATGACCAGCTGGTGGCACTATATGAACAGTTAAAAGTGGGGTGGGTCATTCTGGACAAAGTTTGTTGATAATGCCACCTTTCCATCTTCATAACGAGATCCCCTCCCCTTCCACTTGTTCCGTCCTCGAGCACTAACACCAACTGTTGCGGACTGACTGGAATAGCATTGCAAGGCTTGGTCACTTTGTTTGTTTGCCATTTATAGAGCCACAGCTATGTGAATTCTGACCTTTCTCCAGAATGATTCACCCCACCTTTAAGGAATAACCATTTAAGGAATAAGTCATTGTTAATCATTCTTAAGTGCCCCATGGACATCCAACCAAATATTCATGGAAATTCATTAAGTAGTTGTGGAGACATTTCAGCAAAAACCAAAAATGTCAATCTTATGGTGGCACTAAACAAAAAGCCAGGGGACAGCTAAAGACCGATGACTTCATTCTCTTGGCACCACCAAAAAGTTGTTGAGATAGTTTAGTCTGGACCAAAGTGGTGCTAGTGTGGCTATAAATATCACAAGTGAGGAAAAAAATGGTTAGCCAGTTTTGAAATGTGATTTTAAAACAGAATCTGGTTGTAGTTTGAGTCTTTACTTACAATCCTTGCAATCCTAACACAACAAGAATCCTCCTTCCATTGAAACTATCACTGCCCTTCAGTGGTATGCAGGGGACTTTGTGCACAGGCAGCCACATGCGCACACAACTTCCTCAGATTATGTAAGTGTGTCCAAGCCCATTTAGATGAAATCATTATCCTTTTGTGTCATTTGACTCCATCTCTCCACAGCTAACAACTAGAATCTGGGGATCTGAAGTCTGTTTTGTGTTCCGTTTATGGATTTCTGATACAGGTCAGAGAGAATAATACTGAATGTTAACTTTACAGCCACTACCTTTGACCTCAAAGCACTTGCTTTAGAAGGGTATGTTATCTAATCTCTCATGCAGCAGAAATACGAGCTATGAGCCAGAGTTCAGCTTTTTTTAGTTAATAATTGCTTTTCTAAGAGTGCCTTTTTAATAGGATCGGGTCACAGACGGCCTCCCCTCACAAAAAGAAAACATGAAGCATGGAGAGCGATTCTCTTCTTGCTTCCTGTTGGTACTTTGTGTGATATGCAGCGTAAATGGAGGCAACATCTTGGTGTGGTACACTGAAGGCAGCCACTGGATTAATCTAAAGCCTGTGCTGGAGACGCTGATCAACAGGGGACACCAGGTGACGGTTCTGGTCCCGAGTGCATCACTATTCATGAACATCAGTGAGCCTTCCAGCTTTCGCTATGAACCCTTTAATGTCTCTGTCTCAACGGAGGCTATGGTGGAGTTCATGGAAGAGTTCCTTCACTTCTCCATATACGAGATGGATCACATGAACTACTTGCAGATTTACACGAGATTCATCAATCTGATGACACTCGACTTGCAGTATTCTTTGAAGTATTTGGATGGTGTGCTGAAATCAGAAACCATCATGAAGAGGCTGAAGGATGGAAAATACGACCTTCTCCTGGCTGACCCCATCTACCCAGGCAGTGATTTAACAGCAGATATTTTGGCCATCCCCTTGGTCTTTTCCCTGCGCTTTTCCCTCGGGAACAACTGGGAGAGACATTGTGGTCAGCTACCTGCTCCACCATCCTTTGTCCCTGGTGCTATGAGCAAACTGACTGATAAGATGGACTTCTCAGAGAGAGTGTGGAACTTCCTCTTCTATGTACTGCAGGATATCATGATGAGTAAAATTTACTGGAAAGAATTAGATAACCATTACTCCAAAGTCAAGGGTAAGTAACTCGGCTACAAGAAGCACCATGTGTTACAAAACATTTTTATGAACCACAAAAAGTCCATTGATGATTTAATTACAATGTTTTAAGTCAAATCACATTTGTCAACAATTTGTTATCCTAAATAAAATGAAAATATAAATCCAAATAAAAGCTTTGCTATCCAATCTGAAGTACTGGGGATACTTTGCAACGGGTGACTGTCATCTATTACTTGTGACAGGAACGCCCACCAGTGCATGTGAGATGATGGGTAAAGCAGATATCTGGTTGATGCGAACCTACTGGGATTTTGATTTTCCTCGTCCTTTCCTCCCGAACTTCAAATTTGTTGGTGGGATCCACTGCAGACCTGCTAAACCTTTACCAAAGGTAGGGCTGTCTGTGCTATCACAGGTCGATTACACAAAATTAATTGCTGGTTGGTTTGTATTGAGATAGTTACTCTTCTTGCAGGACATGGAGGACTTTGTGCAGAGTTCTGGGGATGCAGGAATTGTGGTCTTCACTCTGGGATCAATGATCAAGAACATCACCACGGAGAAAGGAAACATGATAGCCTCTGCCCTCGCTCAGATCCCACAAAAGGTCAGAGGATAAATTTTTACATGTCACATGGTTGTGTTGTTGCAACCGTCGCCAGTCCAATTCCAGCCGCAGTTGCCAGTTCAATCCCAGATGGTGACCTTTATTAAATTATTATTATAAAAAAAAGGTGTCCTGTTACTATTACAGTTTCCTATGTTTTAGCCAAGTCACAGCATACTCGACAGCGATTCACTACATTAGAAAATCAAATAGCAGGGACATGAAACTAGCTCAAAATAGCTAATCACTTCAAACATTTTCCCTTTAAATGTTGTCAGTGTTATATTGCCATCAAATGGCAAAGCAGGTTTGATTTTATAACATTATAGCTTGTCAGTGCAATGCTAATTGCTAAGTGATGTCCTCACATGCAAGAAATTTTGTAAAAAGTCACTCCTTTTAACTGCACCATCAGCAGATGTTATGTAACTAACAAAACAAAAGCAAGAAAAAGTTAACTGGAATGTATTCCCATCTGATGCAAGGTTCAAGCCACAGACTGATTTTCATCCCACACTGACAAGGTTGATGATTTGCAGTTAATGTAATGAAGTTAGAATGATTTGGCTTTTTTTTTTCTGGGTGAATCATGATATTGGGACAGGTTATACAATTTAAGAAGATTTGATGGAAAAGGTGGAGATGGGATTTTCAAAAATAAGTGAGGCTAACAAATCACACTGCATAGATTTTGTATGTTCACCTAAAACCACAAAACATTACTGAAATGTTGTTACAAAACACAAGTACTTTTCTTTATCACATTTATTATCAAATGTACTACTGTGCTGTATACTATGACAGAAAATTAGCACTCTGTCTGAAAGTGTTTTTACAATTGTTTATAGGTGTTGTGGAGATACAGTGGAGAAAAACCAAAGACTCTGGGTGACAACACCAGAATATACAACTGGATCCCTCAGAATGACCTACTGGGTAAGGAAAACATTAATAAAGCCAACTGAACAATCCTCAGGACATTTACTTTTAAATGAAACAGGGTGCCCACTACATAATTCATTATTATTATTATTATTATTAGTAGTAGTAGTAGTAGTAGTAGTAGTAGTAGTAGTAGTAGTAGTGGGTAGGTGTAGGTGTATAAAGCTTGTTGCATCATACCCAGAAGACTGGAGTTTGTAATCACTGCCAAAGGTACTTCAACTACACACTAAGTAAACGGTCTGAATACTTATTGCCAAAATTTCTAAAATTCTGTTTGCACTTTGTCATTATGTTTATTGAGTTTACACTGATCAGGGAAGAATGAATTAACAATTTTAGCATAAGGCTGCAATAACACAACATAACTGAGTACATCATATGTTTGATGATTTTTGGTGCCCTATCAGGTCACCCCAAGACCAGAGCTTTCATCACCCATGGTGGCACAAATGGGATTTATGAGGCCATCTACCACGGTGTTCCCATGGTGGGCATCCCCATGTTCGCTGACCAGCCAGAAAACATGATCCATATGAAGGCTAAGGGAGCTGCCATTATTGTGGATTTTAACTCCATGAAGACTGAGGACCTTAGAGATGCAATCAATGCTGTCATCAATGACAAATCGTAAGCTTTTAATTTGCACTTGGTTTGTTTGGGGTTATTAAAAGCAGTTTTCTTTTCCTTTATTTTTGCCTCTTTGAGCAGTTCAAAGTTAATAATAATAATACAGACTGACCACATAGTATAAGGGAGCCATGCTCTAATGCTGTATGACAGAGTTCAATTACCACCACAGAGTTTCAAGGTCACAATGACATTACAAAACCACAGGCTGACATTGCCCTCATACTGCGGATTGAAACTATATAAAATCAACCATTTCCCCCCTTCTTGTCCATACCAAAAGAAAGAATGAGTGTAAAAATTGAGAATATACAATGCATTCATCCACATTTTCACCCCTGCATTTCCACATTCACAGGTACAAGGAGAGTGCCATGTGGCTGTCCAATATCCACCATGACAGACCAGTCAGCCCTCTGGATGAGGCGGTATTCTGGATTGAGTACACAATGAGAAACAAAGGAGCCAAGCACCTGAGGGTCCAGGCCCATGAGCTCACCTGGTACCAGTATCACAGCCTAGATGTCCTGCTCCTCCTCCTTGCCATCATTCTTTTCCTCATACTCCTCTTCATCAAGACCTGCAAATTCTGCTTCCGGGGGTGCTGCGGCAGAAAGGGAAAGACAAAGAGAAAGGCTGAGTAACTGAATGGAAATGTAGCTGGTGAAGGGGTGATAGGCGAAGAAACAAACAACTCTGTTGGTCTGAAGGATGTAATGCAAGCACAATGACCTGCATTGGACTGTGTGGCTTAGGACAAGTCATTGTCACTACTTTGAAACAACTTATTCAGGTAAAAAACCTGAAAGAAGTTTAAAAAAAAAAATCAGTCTTCAGTGTTCAGTGCTGTTGTGAAACGTTTCATTGGAGTAGTAATCTGCATGATAAAGAGGAGCAATGGTTTTGTTGTACTATTTGTTTCATCTGTTTTGTCACTGTAAACTCAGGTTCAGTCAGCTTAGCCTAAAAAACATAAGTAGTAACATTGTTAACTTCTACATAGACAAACACCATGTATGTGCTTCCCAATATGTGTGGACATTCTTCTTGTTTGCTCTGTCACACTGCCGGACTCGAGGATGCCCCAATGTTAAATAAAACACTTCCACTTCCAGTGGAGAAAAATGGAATTCAGTGCTCTAATGGGTGTCCCTAAAAAGGAGAAAATGTGCCCTCAAGGGTTTCAGTGGAGAAAATGTGATTAAATGGCCATGTGTGTTTTTATAACAGAAGTGGAGTAGTTATACTTCAAGTCTGAGTCACACAATAGAGCAATTTTAAAATGAACAAGGGTTTGGAACAATTTCACCATAATTGCATCACAAATTTCTCTGTGCTGGTTCTCCACCACATGTGGCTTTTCAGTTGTTCCGCCCCTGCTTCACAGCCTAAGTCCACCACTGCTCCTTCCTGCATCACCATGTCATCAAAACAGAGCCAACTTAGCTTCAAACAAATAGATTGCAAAAAATAGATTTGTATAACAACATAATTTTGTGTGTGTGGGGGGGTCTTTTTTTCTATAATGTTTTCATTTTTCTATCTTTCATCTTCCATAACAAGCAGGCAGCCATATTGTCTGCAGTGTTGTGGTCACAGACCAGAGAAACATTGAAACCATAGCCGGGCCATGGTTCTTTGCTCGAAATCAGTGGATTGCCGCCTTCACATTGGCCGTGACTTGCTGCCCCATGTGAAGGAGTTCAAGCCTCATGGGTCTTGTTCATGAGTGAGGGTAAATTGGAGTTTGACGTCGGCAGGCAAATGGAGTGGCGTTAGCAGTAATGTGGGTGCTGAAGTGGACATCTGAAGTGAGGAGGGAGATAAGCCTGAGGGCAAAGGAGCCAGTTGAGGTGGTCCATCTGATCAGAATGCCTCCTGGGCCATTTCCTTTGGAAGTTTTCCAGCATGTCTAATTGGTAGGGGATCCTGCGATAGACTCAGAACATGCTGGAGAGATTATTTGTCTCATCTGGCTTGGGAACACCTCAGGATCCCCAAGGAGGAACTGGAAAACGTTGCTGGGAGAAGAATGTATGGTCTACCTTGATGGGCATGCTGCCGTCAAAACGCACCCCATGGATAAGTAGTAGAAAATAGATGATATTTTTAATTCTGTCCATTAACCAAGCTTGTCTTCTTGAATGACCATGTTACTTTGACTTTTTGTGCTACTCATAATTTCTGAAAGTCACCAGTTTCAATTGTATATTCTAACAAGAGTAGCACAAATGAGTTGAGGTTTGGAACCCAACACTAAGATTTCAGAAAAAGAGCCCCTCAACAAAGCAGACATCACAATTCCACAGTCCAAGGAGATGACCCCAGGACAGCTCATAGACCTGACAGATGTCTGGAGACAATCAACACAAACCCATTGAGGTGGAGGGAATCATGAACAGGCAACTGGTGAAGAAAAGACAAAAACATATACATAAAGACATGAATTAATGAGACATTTGCCCTCTCGTACATCTGAGGTGGTTTTACAAGAGAATACAGTTAAATAATTTCTCATTCTGTCTTTTTTCATACCTTTTACGCCTGATGTCCAGGTGCTTCCATGACTCCCTCACGGCAACTGTGGCAGATCTACACTCCTCCTGGCAATGTCAGCAGAAAAATGTATACGAACTAAGCTGTACATTAACATTTTTTGGATGTGGTTGGTACATTGGCTCACAGAGTATGATGCCCAAGATCAATCAACAGAGAAAGGAAACCATGAGTGTGCCCTCTAGTGATATAATATGAGAATAGCATCAAATTGTGTTTACAGGGAGTCTGAGTGGAGCTGGACATGACGATTTTTGCTGTGTTGATATTTTCTGTGTTGCCATTCTTATTGCAAGCAAAAAGTGATGTTTCTCTGGGTGCTGGACAGGATACACTAGCCTTTTTACTTTGGCTGTGGATTTCTGATACAATTTAGAGATCCCTCTTGATTTTTAAAGTAATACTGATTGCCAACTTCACAGCCACTACCTTTTACTGAAAAAAACTTGCTTGGGCTGGGCACCTTATCTAATCTGCAATGCAGTACAAATAGAAAATTCAAGCCAGAGTTCAATTTTGGATAGTTAATGTTTTTCTAGGAGTTCTTGATTAAAAAGGATGAGACCACAGCAGGCTTTCTCCCTCACAAAGACACACCATGAAGCAGCTCCCTGCTTACATCCTGCTGGTACTTTGTGTGACATGGAGCGCAAATGGAGGCAACATTTTGGTGTGGTACACTGATGGCAGCCACTGGATTAACCTGAAGCCTGTGCTGGAGACGCTGATCACCAGGGGACACAAGGTGACGGTTCTGGTCCCGAGTGCATCACTGTTCATGAACACCAGTGAGCCTTCCAGCTTTCACTATGAACCCTTCAATGTCTCTGTCTCAAAGGAGGCTACGGAGGAAATCTTGGAAGAGTACCTTCATGTCTCCATGTACGAGATAGATCATATGAGCTACTTGCAGATTTACACGAGATTCATCGAAATAGCAAATGTCAACGTGCAGTATTCTTTGAAGTATTTGGATGGCGTGCTGAAATCAGAAACCATCATGAAGAGGCTGAAGGATGGAAAATACGACCTTCTCCTGGCTGACCCCATCTACCCAGGCAGTGACTTAACAGCAGATATCTTGGCCATCCCCTTGGTCTTTTCCCTGCGCTCTTCCCTCGGGAATAACTGGGAGAGACATTGTGGTCAGCTACCTGCTCCACCATCCTTTGTCCCTGGTGCTATGAGCAAACTGACTGATAAGATGGATTTCTCAGAGAGAGTGTGGAACTTCCTCTTCTATGCACTTAACGATCTTGTGACAGATAGCATTTATTGGAAAGAATTAGATAAATATTACACTGAAGTCAAAGGTGAGTAACAAGAAGCACTGTGTCTAACAAAGCATTTATGGACCACAAAAAGTCCAATGATAATTTAATCACTTTAGAGTGATTACAATGACTTTATATTCAATCACTTTTGACAACAATCTCATATTCTGAGAAAACAACATGTGAAAATTAGCTATCTCATCTGAAGTATTTGGGATATTTTGCAACGGGTGACTGTAATCCATTACTTGTGACAGGAACACCCACCAGTGCCTGTGAGATGATGGGTAAAGCAGATATCTGGTTGATGCGAACCTACTGGGATTTTGATTTTCCTCGTCCTTTTCTCCCTAACTTCAAATTTGTTGGTGGGATCCACTGCAGACCTGCTAAACCTTTACCAAAGGTAGGGCTGTCTGTGCAATCACAGGCCGATTACACAAAATTAATTGCTGGTTGGTATGTAATGAGATAGTTACTCTTCTTGCAGGACATGGAGGACTTTGTGCAGAGTTCTGGGGATGCAGGAATTGTGGTCTTCAGTCTGGGATCAATCATCAAGAACATCACCACAGAGAAAGGAAACATGATCGCCTCAGCCCTCGCTCAGATCCCACAAAAGGTCAGAGGACGATCCCTATTAGGCAACTTGAATTAACTTGAATGACCCCAAACCAAAGTTTTAATGGCACAGTGGCCCATTGTTGTCACATGTCAAAGGAGTTGGAAGATAAGATGATCCTTAAATATTCCCACAGTGGGGAAATTTGTGGTATTACAGCAGTCATGGCCATGCCGACAGAACTGCTGGCCACACACTAGTCTGAAAGCCGCAGGCAGGAAGGACCTGTGGTATAAATCCAAGGACTGTTTTAAAAACTCTTCTTGTAAATACATTCAAGGAGGCTTTTTAGGTTTCATGGTCCAGTGTTATATGTTGTGAATGCAATGTTAATCTACATGGGACAAATTAATTTAAAACATTTACTCCTTTAAACTGCACTGTCAGATGATAGATCGTAAATAACAAAAACAAAGTCAACAAAAAGTGAACAGGGATGGATTCCCATCTGAGGCAAGGTTCAAGCCTCAGATTGACTTTCATACCATGCTGGCATTCAGTGAAACAAACTGCTCCATGCAGGGTTGGAAACTAATCAGATTACAATAAGGTAGGAGGTCAACAGTTACACATGAGTGGAATAAAGTTCATGTAATAGAGTTAGAATGATTTGGCATTTTTTTCTGAATCAATCAAAATCAAAATCAAATCAAATAAAAAAAAAATCTATATAATTTAAGAAGATTTGGTGAGAAAGGTGGAGATGGGATTTTCAAAAATAAATGAGGCTAACAAATCACACTGGATAGATTTTGTATGTTCACCTAAAACCACAAGTTAGTCACCAAACCATTTTCCAAAAAACAGTAATGAAATGTTGTTACAAAACACAAGTACTTTTCTTTATCACATTTATTATCAAATATACTATTGAGCAGTATATTATGACAGAAAATTAGCACTCTGTCTGAAAGTGTTTTTACAATTGTTTATAGGTGTTGTGGAGACACAGTGGAGAAAAACCAAAGACTCTGGGTGCCAACACCAGAATATACAACTGGATCCCTCAGAATGATCTACTGGGTAAGGAAAATGTCAATAAAGCCGACTGAACAATCCTCAGGACATTTACTTTTAAATGAAACAGGGTATCCACCACATAGTTTTATTATTATTATTATTATTATTATTATTATTATTATTATTATTATTATTATTATTATTACATGGTTTGACAGTACAAAACCCTGAAGAGTTTATTATTTAATTTGCCAATACAAAAGGGGACATAGGAGAGAAGACACAGCAGTGGTTGAAGAAATAATCAGAACTTTTACTTATGTAAACATAGAAATACCACAGTGTAGAAATAATCTCTTTCAAGTAAAAGTCCTGCATTTAAAAAAAAAGGAAAAGTACAGAAGTTCCAACAGTGAAAACATTTATTATGCAGAACTGATGCATTCATATGTAAATCACATAAAGGTGGGGATCATTTCAATTACTTTATACTGCTGTGTAGCTTGTGAATTTCCCCCCTGGGACGCAGGTCTTGTTTCATCGCTCTACAGAATTAGATTATTCTCCAACTCCATCCTCTCTATTCTGTGGATCCACCATCAAACTGCTCCGCTTCCAGACTGGCCATTCCCTGGAGCCAACAGCAGCACACTGCCCAGACTACAGGAGGAAACTCAGATGTCAAAGAGTCACTAAGCTTGTCGATTACACACAAAAGGCCTCGCTCAGGTTTATTTTTGTTGGCCAGTTGTTATATTGAGCCTCAAACAGAGTATTTTTGTTTGCTTCCTGTGATCCAGAAGAGGAGTTTTTTGTTTAGATTAGGACACATTCATTGGTAGTTGAAATGTGGGTTTTGTGCTGAGCACTGACTGCCTGTGGGTTAGGGTTAGGGTAGGGCTTGTGTCTATGATTCTCACAGTCACAGTCATTATACTAGAAAGTACAACCTGTCATGATTGGAGAAAGTAATGTATGTTTGATGATTTTTGGTGCCCTATCAGGTCACCCCAAGACCAGAGCTTTCATCACCCATGGTGGCACAAATGGGATTTATGAGGCCATCTACCACGGTGTTCCCATGGTGGGCATCCCCATGTCCTTTGAGCAGCCAGACAACATGATCCATATGAAAGCTAAGGGAGCTGCCATTATCTTGGACTTTAACTCCATGAAGACTGAGGACCTTAGAGATGCAATCAATGCTGTCATCAACGACAAACCGTAAGATCTCTAACCTGCACTTGGTTTGTGTTGGGGTATTAAAAGCAGTTTTCCTTTCCTTTTTTTTTGCCTCTTTGGGCAGTTCAAAGTTAATAATAATACAGACTGACCTCATGCCATAAGGGAGTCATGCTCTAATGCTGTATGACAGAGTTCAATTACCACCACAGAGTTTCAAGGTCACAATGACATTACAAAACCACAGGCTGACATTGCCCTCACATATTGGCTTGAAACTAAAAAAAAAAAAAAAATCAACCATTTCTTGTCCATGCCAAAAGAAAGAAATAGTATAAAAATTGTAAATATACAATGCATTCATCTACATTTTCGCCCCTACATTTCCACATTCATAGGTACAAGGAGAGTGCCATGTGGCTGTCCAGTATCCACCATGACAGACCAGTCAGCCCTCTGGATGAGGCGGTATTCTGGATTGAGTACACCATGAAAAACAAAGGAGCCAAGCACATGAGGGTCCAAGCCCATGAGCTCACCTGGTACCAGTATCACAGCCTAGATGTCTTGCTCCTCCTCCTTGCCATCATTCTTTTCCTCATACTCCTCTTCATCAAGACCTGCAAATTCTGCTTCCGGGGGTGCTGCGGCCGAAAGGGAAAGACAAAGAGAAAGGCTGAGTAACTGAGTGGAAATGTAGCTGGTGAGGAGCTGACAGGCGAAGAAACAAGCAACTCTGTTGGTCTGAAGAATGTAATGTAACCACCTTGCCCTGCATTGGACTGTGTGGCTTAGGACAAATCATTGTCACTACTTATTCAGGTAAAAAACCTGTAAGAATTAAAAAAAAAATAAAAAATCAGTTTTCAGTGTTCAGTGCTGTTGTGAAACATTTCGTTGGAGCAGTCATCTGCATGGTAAAGAGGAGCAATGATTTTGTTGTGTCATTTGTTTCATCTGTTTCGTCATTGTAAACTCAGGTTCAGTCAGGTTAGCTGTTTTCAGCGCATCAGGGAATGTTCCTGTTTGCAGAGATGTATGCATAATCTTCAGTTCATGATTTGACAGACTGTATATACAGCATATATACAGTACTGTGCAAAACTTTAGAGTATGTGTGAAAAAATGCTGTAAATTAAGAATGCTTTCAGAAAACTAAGTGTTAACAGTTCATTTTCATCATTTAGCCAAATGCAGTGAATGAACAGAAGAGAAATCTAAATCAAATCAATATTTGGTGTGACCACCCGTAGCCTTCAATACAGCATCGATTCTTCTTGGTACACTTGGACACAGTTTTTGAAGGAACTCGGCTGGTATGTTGCTCCAAACATCTTGGAGAACTAACCACAGAGCTTCTGTGGATGTAGGCTTCCTCAAATCCCTCTGTCTCGTCATGTAATCCCACACAGACTCGATGTTGAGATCAGGGCTCTGTGGGGGCCATACCATCACATCACAGCACTTCTTGTTCTACATTACGCTGAAGATAATTCTTAATGACATTGTCTGTATGTTTCAGGCCATTGTCCTGCTGCAAAATAAATTTGTGGCCAATAATAGGCCTCCCTGACGGTTTTGCATTACGGATAAATATCTGCCTGTATTTCTCAACATTGAGGACACCATTAATCCTGACCAAAACTCCAACTCCATTTGCAGAAATGCAGCCACAAACTTGTGTGACCCAACTCAGGGTGAGGAAGAAGAGATAGAAACCTGCTATGTAACCACAGGGGTCACCAGCAACCTCAACTACCTGAGCTTTGACACCATACAAAGATTCACAGAGCCTGAAGACGTGCATTCAGTTCAAACCAGATTTATTCATTAAAAGCTTGGGATAAAACGCAAAGGATGTAGAGTCCCTGGGCAGACAGAAAGGACAGTTTGTCAAGAAAACAAAGGACAATTTTATTTTATGACACTCTCCAAAATAATTCTCAAACAATTAGAACAGAGTAAACAGAATAATAAAGAGAGTAGGCAGGGTACTTACTGTGGGGAGATTCTAAAAACAGCCCCAACCAAACCACCACATGTGCACTATCACTGCAAGACACAGCAAACACTACAATGGTAACTAATATGGTGAGTAAAGTGACCTCCACCTGCTCAGCTTACTGCACCACATGCAATGAGGGGTGTTAACACTACAAGGTCTCCCCACAGGGTTGCCCACCACCTACAACAAAGAAAGACAACAACAACAAGATACAATTTTTAACACCAACACAGTCAGGGAGTCTAACAGTCCAAATAATAAAGCATAAAAGGCAAGTTAAAACAGTCCAATAAAATCTTGCTGCCCAACAGTGAAAGCCCAAGTGGTAGGCCCGACACACAGGCAACACCACCTGGTAGAGATAGCTTTAAAAATCACAGAGTGTAGATGATTCAGGTTGGCAAAACAGCAGTCTGGCACTACTCTGGGAAGGGGAAATGACAAGTCAGTGTAACAACTGATATAAATGCCTCCAAGGGGATTAACCCTCCTACCTTACCAGTTCAGTTTACCTCGGTCAATTTGAGGCCCTGCATGCAGTCGGAAAGATTGACTGGCTCTCTGTAGCACAAATGAGACGAATTCCAACCCTCTTCTCCTAAGAGTGTTAGTTAATACATGAGACTACATGTAATATAACGAATGCATTCCTCTCTCCCCAAATCCCCCATACCTGCACACCAAGGAAACTGCCACACCATTCACCCAGCTTCAGACAAACAAATAGAGGGAATAATTAGCTGCACCTGTGTTTATAAGAGCAGGAAGCTCTAAGCCCCACCCACAAGGGGCAGGGCTTTCAATTTGGCCTGAGGTAGTGGCCCTCACACTTGCAAGGAACCTCCACCATGCTTTACTGTTGCCTGGAGACACTCAGTGTTGTACTGCTCTCCAGCCCTTTGGCAAACAAATTGCCTTCTGCTACAGACAGATTTTTCAAGTTTTGACTCATCAGTCCAGAGCACCAGCTGCCATTTTTCTGCACCGCAGTTCCTATGTTTTCACACATAGTTGAGTCGCTTGGCTGCCCTGATTCCATGTCGAAGGTATGGTTTTTTGGCTGCAGCTCTTCCATGAAGACCACTTCTGTCCAGGCCTCTCCGGACAGTAGATGGGTGTACCTGGGTCCCACTGGTTTCTGACAGTTCTGAGCTGATGGTACTGCTGGACATCTTCCAATTTCAAAGGGAAATAAGCTTGATGTGTTTTTCATCTGCTTCAACAGCACATCTTGAAACCCCAGTCTGCTTTGAAATTTTTGTCCGGGAGAGATCTTGCTGATGCAGTTGTGTCTTGTTGCTGTGCTCAGTCTTGCCATGGTGTATGACCGGTCTTCCACAACCTCACCTTGCTAGCAGACTTTGGTGGTTCCTCACCTACTTTTAAGCCTCCTACACAGCTGTTTCTGTTTCAGTTAATGACTGTTTCAACCTACATGCGAAATTGATGATCAATAGCACCTGTTTGGTATAATTGGTTGATCATACACCTGACTAATCCTACAAAATCCTTGCCTTTGTGCAAGTGTACCTGTAAGAATTGATGTTGGTTTGAAGGCAAAGGGTAGTAACACCAAATTTTCATGTGATTTAGATTTTTCTTTTGTTCACTCACTTTACATTTATATTTTTGAAACCATCCTTAGTTTATTGCATTTTTACGGTTACAAAATAATTTCTCATTCTGTCTTTTCCTACTATTAATGCCTGACGTCCAGGTGCTCCCATGACTCCCTCACTGCAGCTGTGGTGGCTCTCCACTCATCCTGGCAATGTCAACAGTTTGAAAATGTTTACATTTGAAGCTGTACATTAACACTTTGAGACATTTGGGATGTTTTTAGAACATTAAAACTGTGGTATATTCACCTCTATTCTTCACACCTTTGCCATGTTGGTAATTACACTCCTCCGTATGTATAAGTGTGGTACATTGGCTCACAGAGTATGATGCCCAAAATCAATCAACAAGAGAAAGGAAACCATGAGTGTGCCCTCTAGTGATATGAGAATAACATCAAATTGGTTTTCGGGGAGTCTGAGTGGAGCTGGACATGACAATTTTTGTTGTGTTGTTTTTTCAACCTGTGTTGGCATTCTTATTACAAGCAAAAAGACATGTTACTCTGGGTGCTGGACAGGATACAGTAGTTGCTTTCTATCAGCAATTCTCATAAAAATTTTCCTTGAAATTCTTGCACAGATATCCACATGTACACACAACTTCCTCAGATAACAAAGAGTGACAAGCCAGTTTAGCTGAGATCATTATACTTTTGGATCATTTTACTCCATCTCTGCACAGCTAACATACAGAATCTAGAGGTCTGAAGTCTCTTTTTTACTTCGGTTGTGGATTTCTAATATAGGTTAGAGATCACTCTTGGTTTTTAGAGTAATACTGATTGCCAACTTCATAGCCACTACCTTTTACCTCAAAAAACTTGCTTGGGCTGGGCACCTTATCTGATCTGCAATGCAGTATAAAGATACAGTACAAGCCAGAGGTCAATTTTGGATAGTTAATGTTTTTCTAGGAGTTCTCTATTTAAAAGGATGAGACCACAGCAGGCTTTCCCCCTCACAAAGAGGCACCATGAAGCAGCTCCCTGCTTGCATCCTGCTGGTACTTTGTGTGACATGGAGCGCAAATGGAGGCAACATTTTGGTGTGGTACACTGATGGCAGCCACTGGATTAACCTGAAGCCTGTGCTGGAGACACTGATCAACAGGGGACACAAGGTGACGGTTCTGGTCCCGAGTGCATCACTGTTCATGAACACCAGTGAGCCTTCCAGCTTTTGCTATGAACCCTTCAATGTCTCTGTCTCAAGGGACGCTATGGAGGAGAAATTTGAAGAGTACCTTCATGTCTCCATGTACGAGATAGATCATATGAGCTACTTGCAGATTTACACAAGATTCATCGAAATGGCGAAGGTCAACGTGCAGTATTCTTTGAAGTATTTGGATGGCGTGCTGAAATCAGAAACCATCATGAAGAGGCTGAAGGATGGAAAATACGACCTTCTCCTGGCTGACCCCATCTACCCAGGCAGTGATTTAACAGCAGATATTTTGAGCATCCCCTTGGTCTTGTCCCTGCGCTTTTTCCTCGGGAATAACTGGGAGAGACACTGTGGTCAGCTACCTGCTCCACCATCCTTTGTCCCCGGTGCTATGAGCAAACTGACTGATAAGATGGACTTCTCAGAGAGAGTGTGGAACTTCCTCTTCTATGCACTTAACGATCTTGTGACAGATAGCATTTATTGGAAAGAATTAGATAAATATTACACTGAAGTCAAAGGTGAGTAACAAGAAGCACTGTGTCTAACAAAGCATTTATGGACCACAAAAAGTCCAATGATAACTGAATCACTTTAGAGTGATTACAATGACTTTATATTCAATCACTTTTGATAACAATCTCATATTCTAAGAAAACAACATGTGAAAATTAGCTATCTCATCTGAAGTATTTGGGATATTTTGCAACGGGTGACTGTAATCCATTACTTGTGACAGGAACACCCACCAGTGCCTGTGAGATGATGGGTAAAGCAGATATCTGGTTGATGCGAACCTACTGGGATTTTGATTTTCCTCGTCCTTTCCTCCCTAACTTCAAATTTGTTGGTGGGATCCACTGCAGACCTGCTAAACCTTTACCAAAGGTAGGGCTGTCTGTGCTATCACAGGCCGATTACACAAAATTAATTGCTGGTTGGTTTGTAATGAGATAGTTACTCTTCTTGCAGGACATGGAGGACTTTGTGCAGAGTTCTGGGGATGCAGGAATTGTGGTCTTCAGTCTGGGATCATTGGTCAAGAACATCACCACAGAGAAAGGAAACATGATTGCCTCAGCCCTCGCTCAGATCCCACAAAAGGTTAGAGGATGATTTCTCTAAAAAAAACTTGAACTTGAATGACCCCAAACCAAAGTTTTAATGGCACAGTGGGACACTGTTGTCATCCGGCAAAGCAGCCGCGAGATAAGATGATCTTTAATTAATCCCAAAGTGGGGAAATTTGTGGTATTACAGCAGTCATGGCTATGCCGACAGAACTGCTGGCCACACTAGTCTGAAAGCCACAGGCAAGAAGGACCCGTGGTATAAATCCAAAGACTGTTTTAAAAACTCTTCTTGTAAATACATTCAAGGAGGCTTTTTAGGTTTCATGGTCCAGTATTATATGTTGTGATTGCAATGTTAATGTACATTGGACAAATTAATTTAAAACAAGAAAAGAATGGATTCCCATCTGAGGCAAGGTTCAAGCCTCAGATTGACTTTCATACCATGCTGGCATTCAGTGAAACAAACTGCTCCATGCAGGGTTGGAAACTAATCAGATTATGATATGGTAGGAGGTCAACAGTTACACGAGTGGAATAAAGTTCATGGAATAAAGTTAGAATGATTTGGCATTTTTTTCCTGAGTGAATCAGGATATTTGGACAGGATGTACAATGTGGAGAAACCATCAAAAGCACAAAAAATCTCTATCATTTAAGAAGATTTTATGGGAAAGGTGGAGATGGGATTTTCAAAAATAAGTGAGGCTAACAAATCACACTGGATAGATTTTGTATGTTCACATAAAAACCACAAGTTAGTCACCAAAGATCAACCAGTTTCCAAAAAACATTACTGAAATGTTGTTACAAAACACAAGTACTTTTCTTTATCACATTTATTATCAAATATACTATTGAGCAGTATATTATGACAGAAAATTAGCACTCTGTCTGAAAGTGTTTTTACAATTATTTATAGGTGTTGTGGAGACACAGTGGAGAAAAACCAAAGACTGTGGGTGCCAACACCAGAATATACAACTGGATCCCTCAGAATGACCTACTGGGTAAGGAAAATGTCAATAAAGCCGACTGAACAATCCTCAGGACATTTACTTTTAAATGAAACAGGGTATCCACCACATAGTTTTATTATTATTATTATTATTATTATTATTATTATTATTATTATTATTATTATTATTACATGGTTTGACAGTACAAAACCCTGAAGAGCTTATTATTTAATTTGCCAATACAAAAGGGGACATAGGAGAGAAAACACAGCAGTGGTTGAAGAAATAATCAGAACTTTTACTTATGTAAACATAGAAATACCACAGTGTAGAAATAATCTCTTACAAGTAAAAGTCCTGCATTTAAAAAAAATGTAAAAGTACAGAAGTTCCGCTGTGTAGCTTGTGAATTTCCTCCCCTGGGACGCAGGTCTTGTTTCATCGCTCTACAGAATCAGATTATTCTCCAACTCCATCCTCTCTATTCTGTGGATCCACCATCAAACTGCTCTGCTTCCAGGCTGGCCATTCCCTGGAGCCAACAGCAGCACACTGCCCAGACTACAGGAGGAAACTCAGATGTCAAAGAGTCACTAAGCTTGTCTATTACACACAAAAGGCCTCGCTCAGGATTATTTTTGTTGGCCAACTGTTATATTGAGCCTCAAACAGAGTATTTGTTTGCTTCCTGTGATCCAGAAGAGGAGTTTTTTGTTTAGATTAGGACACATTCATTGGTAGTTGAAATGTGGGTTTTGCGCTGAGCACTGATTGCCTGTGGGTTAGGGTTAGGGTTAGGGTTAGGGTAGGGCTTGTGTCTATGATTCTCACAGTCACAGTCATTATACTAGAAAGTACAACCTGTCATGATTGGAGAAAGTAAAGTATGTTCGATGATTTTTGGTGCCCTATCAGGTCACCCCAAGACCAGAGCTTTCATCACCCATGGTGGCACAAATGGGATTTATGAGGCCATCTACCACGGTGTTCCCATGGTGGGCATCCCCATGTTCTTTGAGCAGCCAGACAACATGATCCATATGAAAGCTAAGGGAGCTGCCATTATCTTGGACTTTAACTCCATGAAGACTGAGGACCTTAGAGATGCAATCAATGCTGTCATCAACGACAAACCGTAAGATCTCTAACCTGCACTTGGTTTGTGTTGGGGTATTAAAAGCAGTTTTCCTTTCCTTTTTTTTTGCCTCTTTGGGCAGTTCAAAGTTAATAATAATACAGACGGACCTCATGCCATAAGGGAGCCATGCTCTAATGCTGTATGACAGAGTTCAATTACCACCACAGAGTTTCAAGGTCACAATGGCATTACAAAACCACAGGCTGACATTGCCCTCACATATTGGCTTGAAACTAAAAAAAAAAAAAAAAAATCAACCATTTCTTGTCCATGCCAAAAGAAAGAAATAGTATTAAAATTGTAAATATGCAATGCATTCATCTACATTTTCACCCCTGCATTTCCACATTCATAGGTACAAGGAGAGTGCCATGTGGCTGTCCAGTATCCACCATGACAGACCAGTCAGCCCTCTGGATGAGGCAGTATTCTGGATTGAGTACACCATGAAAAACAAAGGAGCCAAGCACCTGAGGGTCCAAGCCCATGAGCTCACCTGGTACCAGTATCACAGCCTAGATGTCCTGCTCCTCCTCCTTGCTATCATTCTTTTCCTCATACTCCTCTTCATCAAGACCTGCAAATTCTGCTTCCGGGGGTGCTGCGGCAGAAAGGGAAAGACAAAGAGAAAGGCTGAGTAACTGAATGGAAATGTAGCTGGTGAGGAGCTGACAGGCGAAGAAACAAGCAACTCTGTTGGTCTGAAGAATGTAATGTAACCACATTGCCCTGCATTGGACTGTGTGGCTTAGGACAAATCATTGTCACTACTTTGAAACAACTTATTCAGGTAAAAAACCTGTAAGAAGTTCAAAAAATATCAGTTTTCAGTGTTCAGTGCTGTTGTGAAACATTTCGTTGGAGCAGTCATCTGCATGGTAAAGAGGAGCAATGATTTTGTTGTGTCATTTGTTTCATCTGTTTCGTCATTGTAAACTCAGGTTCAGTCAGGTTAGCTGTTTTCAGCGCATCAGGGAATGTGCCTGTTTGCAGAGATGTATGTATAATCTTCAGTTCATGATTTGACACACTGTATATACAGCATATATACAGTACTGTGCAAAACTTTTGAGTAGGTGTGAAAAAAATGCTGTAAATTAAGAATGCTTTCAGAAATCTAAGTGTTAATAGTTCATTTTCATCATTTAGCCAAATGCAGTGAATGAACAGAAGAGAAATCTAAATCAAATCATTATTTGGTGTGACCACCTGTAGCATTCAAAACAGCATCAATTCTTCTTGGTACACTTGCACAGTTTTTGAAGGAACTCGGCTGGTATGTTGTTCCAAACATCTTGGAGAACTAACCACAGAGCTTCTGTGGATGTAGGCTTCCTCAAATCCTTCTGTCTCGTCATGTAATCCCACACAGACTCGATGATGTTGAGATCAGGGCTCTGTGGGGGCCATACCATCACATCACAGCACTTCTTGTTCTACATTACGCTGAAGATAATTCTTAATGACATTGTCTGTGTGTTTCAGGCCATTGTCCTGCTGCAAAATAAATTTGTGGCCAATAATAGGCCTCCCTGACGGTTTTGCATGACGGATAAATATCTGCCTGTATTTCTCAACATTGAGGACACCATTAATCCTGACCAAAACTCCAACTCCATTTGCAGAAATGCAGCCACAAACTTGCAAGGAACCTCCACCATGCTTCACTGTTGCCTGGAGACACTCAGTGTTGTACCGCTCTCCAGCCCTTTGGCAAAAAAATTGCCTTCTGCTACAGACAGATTTTTCAAATTTTGACTCATCAGTCCAGATCACTAGCTGCCATTTTTCTGCACCACAGTTCCTATGTTTTCACACATAGTTGAGTTGCTTGGCTGCCCTGATTCCATGTCAGAGGTATGGTTTTTTTGGCTGCAACTCTTCCATGAAGACCACTTCTGTCCAGACCTCTCTGGACAGTAGATGGGTGTACCTGGGTCCCACTGGTTTCTGACAGTTCTGAGCTGATGGCACTGCTGGACATCTTCCAATTTCGAAGGGAAATAAGCTTGATGTGTTTTTCATCTGCTTCAACAGCACATCTTGAAACCCCAGTCTGCTTTGAAATTTTTGTCTGGGAGAGATCTTGCTGATGCAGTTGTGTCTTGTTGCTGTGCTCAGTCTTGCCATTGTGTATGACCGGTCTTCCACAACCGCACCTTGCTAGCAGACTTTGGCTGTTCCTCACCTACTTTTAAGCCTCCTACACAGCTGTTTCTGTTTCAGTTAATGACTGTTTCAACCTACATGTGAAATTGATGATCAGTAGCACCTGTTTGGTATAATTGGTTGATCATACACCTGACTAATCCTACAAAATCCTTGCCTTTGTGCAAGTGTACCTGTAAGAATTGATGTTGGTTTGAAGGCAAAGGGTAGTAACACCAAATTTTCATGTGATTTAGATTTTTCTTTTGTTCACTCACTTTACATTTATATTTTTGAAACCATCCTTAGTTTATTGCATTTTTACAGTTACAAAATAATTTCTCATTCTGTCTTTTCCTACTATTAATGCCTGATGTCCAGGTGCTCCCATGACTCCCTCACTGCAACTGTGGTGGCTCTCCACTCCTCCTGGCAATGTCAACAGTTTGAAAGTGTTTACATTTGAAGCTGTACATTAACACTTTGAGACATTTGGGATGTTTTTAGAACATTAAAACTGTGGTATATTCACCTCTATTCTTCACACCTTTGCCATGTTGGTAATTACACTCCTCCTTATGTATAAGTGTGGTACATTGGCTCACAGAGTATGAGGCCCAAAATTAATCAACAAGAGAAAGGAAACCATTAGTGTGCCCTCTAGTGATATGAGAATAACATCAAATTGGTTTTCGGGGAGTCTGAGTCAAGCTGGACATGACAATTTTTGTTGTGTTGTTTTTTTGACCTGTGTTGGCATTCTTATTACAAGCAAAAAGACATGTTACTCTGGGTGCTGGACAGGATACAGTAGTTGCTTTCCATCAGCAATTCTCATAAAAATTTTCCTTGAAATTCTTGCACAGATATCCACATGTACACACAACTTCCTCAGATAACAAAGAGTGACAAGCCAGTTTAGCTGAGATCATTATACTTTTGGATCATTTTACTCCATCTCTGCACAGCTAACATACAGAATCTAGAGATCTGAAGTCTCTTTTTACTTCAGTTGTGGATTTCTAATACAGGTTAGAGATCACTCTTGGTTTTTAAAGTAATACTGATTGCCAACCTCATAGCCACTACCTTTTACCTCAAAAAACTTGCCTGTGCTGGGCAACTTATCTATTCTGCAATGCAGTATAAAGAGGAGATACAAGCCAGAGGTCAACTTTGGATAGTTAATGTTTTTCTAGGAGTTCTCTATTTAAAAGGATGAGACCACAGCAGGCTTTCTCCCTCACAAAGACACACCATGAAGCAGCTCCCTGCTTACATCCTGCTGGTACTTTGTGTGACATGGAGCACAAATGGAGGCAACATTTTGGTGTGGTACACTGATGGCAGCCACTGGATTAACCTGAAGCCTGTGCTGGAGACACTGATCAACAGGGGACACAAGGTGACGGTTCTGGTCCCGAGTGCATCACTGTTCATGAACACCAGTGAGCCTTCCAGCTTTCGCTATGAACCCTTCAATGTCTCTGTCTCAAGGGAGGCCACGGAGGAAATCTTGGAAGAGTACCTTCATGTCTCCATGTACAAGATAGATCATATGAGCTACTTGCAGATTTATACAAGATTCATCGAAATGGCGAAGGTCAACATGCATTATTCTTTGAAGTATTTGGATGGCGTGCTGAAATCAGAAACCATCATGAAGAGGCTGAAGGATGGAAAATACGACCTTCTCCTGGCTGACCCCATCTACCCAGGCAGTGACTTAACAGCAGATATTTTGGCCATCCCCTTGGTCTTTTCCCTGCGCTTTTCCCTCGGGAATAACTGGGAGAGACATTGTGGTCAGCTACCTGCTCCACCATCCTTTGTCCCCGGTGCTATGAGCAAACTGACTGATAAGATGGACTTCTCAGAGAGAGTGTGGAACTTCCTCTTCTATGCACTTAACGATCTTGTGACAGATAGCATTTATTGGAAAGAATTAGATAAATATTACACTGAAGTCAAAGGTGAGTAACAAGAAGCACTGTGTCTAACAAAGCATTTATGGACCACAAAAAGTCCATTGATAATTGAATCAATTTAGAGTGATTACAATGACTTTATATTCAATCACTTTTGACAACAATCTCATATTCTAAGTAAACAACATGTGAAAATTAGCTATCTCATCTTAAGTATTTGGGATACTTTGCAAAGGGTGACTGTAATCCATTACTTGTGACAGGAACACCCACCAGTGCCTGTGAGATGATGGGTAAAGCAGATATCTGGTTGATGCGAACCTACTGGGATTTTGATTTTCCTCGTCCTTTCCTCCCGAACTTCAAATTTGTTGGTGGGATCCACTGCAGACCTGCTAAACCTTTACCAAAGGTAGGGCTGTCTGTGCTATCACAGGCCGATTACACAAAATTAATTGCTGGTTGGTTTGTAATGAGATAGTTACTCTTCTTGCAGGACATGGAGGACTTTGTGCAGAGTTCTGGGGATGCAGGAATTGTGGTCTTCAGTCTGGGATCAATCATCAAGAACATCACCACAGAGAAAGGAAACATGATCGCCTCAGCCCTCGCTCAGATCCCACAAAAGGTTAGAGGATGATTTCTCTAAAAAAAACTTGAACTTGAATGACCCCAAACCAAAGTTTTAATGGCACAGTGGGACACTGTTGTCATAAGGCAAAGCAGCCGCGAGATAAGATGATCTTTAATTAATCCCAAAGTGGGGAAATTTGTGGTATTACAGCAGTCATGGCCATGCCGACAGAACTGCTGGCCACACTAGTCTGAAAGCCGCAGGCAGGAAGAACCTGTGGTATAAATCCAAAGACTGTTTTAAAAACTCTTCTTGTAAATACATTCAAGGAGGCTTTTTAGGTTTCATGGTCCAGTATTATATGTTGTGATTGCAATGTTAATGTACATTGGACAAATTAATTTAAAACATTTACTCTTTTAAACTGCACTGTCAGATGATAGATTGTAAATAACAAAAACAAGGTAAACAAAAAGTGAACAGGGATGGATTCCCATCTGAGGCTAAGTTCAAGCCTCAGATTGACTTTCATACCATGCTGGCATTCAGTGAAACAAACTGCTCCATGCAGGGTTGGAAACTAATCAGATTACAATAAGGTAGGAGGTCAACAGTTACACATGAGTGGAATAAAGTTCATGGAATAAAGTTAGAATGATTTGGCATTTTTTTCCTGAATGAATCAGGATATTCGGACAGGATGTATGACATGGGAAACCATCAAAAGCACAAAAAATCTCTATCATTTAAGAAGATTTTATGGGAAAGGTGGAGATGGGATTTTCAAAAATAAGTGAGGCTAACAAATCACACTGGATAGATTTTGTATGTTCACCTAAAACCACAAGTTAGTCACCAAAGATCAACCAGTTTCCAAAAAACAGTAATGAAATGTTACAAAACACAAGTACTTTTCTTTATCACATTTATTATCAAATATACTATTGAGCAGTATATTATGACAGAAAATTAGCACTCTGTCTGAAAGTGTTTTTACAATTGTTTATAGGTGCTGTGGAGATACAGTGGAGAAAAACCAAAGACTGTGGGTGCCAACACCAGAATATACAACTGGATCCCTCAGAATGATCTACTGGGTAAGGAAAATGTCAATAAAGCCGACGGAACAATCCTCAGGACATTTACTTTTAAATGAAACAGGGTATCCACCACATAGTTTTATTATTACTATTATTATTATTATTATTGTTATTATTATTATTATTATTATTATTATTATTATTATTATTATTACATAGTTTGACAGTACAAAACCCTGAACAGTTTATTATTTAATTTGCAAATACAAAAGGGGACATAGGAGAGAAGACACAGCAGTGGTTGAAGAAATACTCAGAGCTTTTACTTAAATAAACATAGAAATGACACAGTGTAGAAATAATCTCTTACAAGTAAAAGTCATGCATTTGAAAAAATGTAAAAGTACAGAAGTTCCAACAGTGAAAACATTTATTATGCAGAACTGATGCATTCATATGTAAATCACATAAAGGTGGGGATCATTTCAATTACTTTAATTTGCTGAGTAGCTTGTGAATTTCCCCCCTGGGACGCAGGTCTTGTTTCATCGCTCTACAGAATCAGATTATTCTCCAACTCCATCCTCTCTATTCTGTGGATCCACCATCAAACTGCTCCGCTTCCAGGCTGGCCATTCCCTGGAGCCAACAGCAGCACACTGCCCAGACTACAGGAGGAAACTCAGATGTCAAAGAGTCACTAAGCTTGTCTATTACACACAAAAGGCCTCGCTCAGGTTTATTTTTGTTGGCCAATTGTTATATTGAGCCTCAAACAGAGTATTTTTGTTTGCTTCCTGTGATCCAGAAGAGGAGTTTTTTGTTTAGATTAGGACACATTCATTGGTAGTTGAAATGTGGGTTTTGCGCTGAGCACTGACTGCCTGTGGGTCAGGGTCAGGGTCAGGGTTAGGGTTAGGGTTAGGGTTAGGGTTAGGGTAGGGCTTGTGTCTATGATTCTCACAGTCACAGTCATTATACTAGAAAGTACGACCGGTCATGATTGGAGAAAGTAATGTATGTTTGATGATTTTTGGTGCCCTATCAGGTCACCCCAAGACCAGAGCTTTCATCACCCATGGTGGCACAAATGGGATTTATGAGGCCATCTACCACGGTGTTCCCATGGTGGGCATCCCCATGTCCTTTGAGCAGCCAGACAACATGATCCATATGAAAGCTAAGGGAGCTGCCATTATCTTGGACTTTAACTCCATGAAGACTGAGGACCTTAGAGATGCAATCAATGCTGTCATCAACGACAAACCGTAAGATCTCTAACCTGCACTTGGTTTGTGTTGGGGTATTAAAAGCAGTTTTCCTTTCCTTTTTTTGCCTCTTTGGGCAGTTCAAAGTTAATAATACAGACTGACCTCATGCCATAAGGGAGCCATGCTCTAATGCTGTATGACAGAGTTCAATTACCACCACAGAGTTTCAAGGTCACATTGAGATTACAAAACCACAGGCTGACATTGCCCTCACATATTGGCTTGAAACTTAAAAAGAAAAAAAAATCAACCATTTCTTGTCCACACCAAAAGAAAGAAATGGTATAAAAATAGTAAATATACAATGCATTCATCCACATTTTCACCCCTGCATTTCCACATTCACAGGTACAAGGAGAGTGCCATGTGGCTGTCCAGTATCCACCATGACAGACCAGTCAGCCCTCTGGATGAGGCGGTATTCTGGATTGAGTATACCATGAAAAACAAAGGAGCCAAGCACCTGAGGGTCCAAGCCCATGAGCTCACCTGGTACCAGTATCACAGCCTAGATGTCCTGGTCCTCCTCCTTGCCATCATTCTTTTCCTCATACTCCTCTTCATCAAGACCTGCAAATTCTGCTTCCGGGGGTGCTGCGGCAGAAAGGGAAAGACAAAGAGAAAGGCTGAGTAACTGAATGGAAATGTAGCTGGTGAGGAGCTGACAGGCGAAGAAACAAGCAACTCTGTTGGTCTGAAGAATGTAATGTAACCACATTGCCCTGCATTGGACTGTGTGGCTTGGGATGAGTAATTGTCACTACTTTTAAACAACTTATTCAGGTAAAAAAAACCTGTAAGAAGTAAAAAAAAAAAAATAATAAAAAATCAGTTTTCAGTGTTCAGTGCTGTTGTGAAACATTTTGTTGGAGCAGTCATCTGCATGGTAAAGAGGAGCAATGATTTTGTTGTGTCATTTGTTTCATCTGTTTCGTCATTGTAAACTCAGGTTCAGTCAGGTTAGCTGTTTTCAGCGCATCAGGGAATGTGCCTGTTTGCAGAGATGTATGTACAGTATAATCTTCAGTTCATGATTTGACACACTGTATATACAGCATATATACAGTACTGTGCAAAACTTTTGGGTAGGTGTGAAAAAATGCTGTAAATTAAGAATGCTTTCAGAAAACTAAGTGTAAATAGTTCATTTTCATCATTTAGCCAAATGCAGTGAATGAACAGAAGAGAAATCTAAATCAAATCAATATTTGGTGTGACCACCCATAGCATTCAATACAGCATCAATTTTTCTTGGTACACTTGCACACAGTTTTTGCAGGAACTCGGCTGGTATGTTGTTCCAAACATCTTGGAGAACTAACCACAGAGCTTCTGTGGATGTAGGCTTCCTCAAATCCTTCTGTCTCGTCATGTAATCCCACACAGACTCGATGATGTTGAGATCAGGGCTCTGTGGGGGCCATACCATCACATCACAGCACTTCTTGTTCTACATTACGCTGAAGATAATTCTTAATGACATTGCCTGTATGTTTCAGGCCATTGTCCTGCTGCAAAATAAATTTGTGGCCAATAATAGGCCTCCCTGACGGTTTTGCATGACGGATAAATATCTGCCTGTATTTCTCAACATTGAGGACACCATCAATCCTGACCAAAACTCCAACTCCATTTGCAGAAATGCAGTCACAAACTTGCAAGGAACCTCCACCATGATTCACTGTTGCCTGGAGACACTCAGTGTTGTACCGCTCTCCAGCCCTTTGGCAAATAAATTGCCTTCTGCTACAGACAGATTTTTCAAATTTTGACTCATCAGTCCAGAGCACCAGCTGCCATTTTTCTGCACCGCAGTTCCTATGTTTTCACACATAGTTGAGTTGCTTGGCTGCCCTGATTCCATGTCAGAGGTATGGTTTTTTGGCTGCAACTCTTCCATGAAGACCACTTCTGTCCAGACCTCTCTGGACAGCAGATGGGTGTACCTGGGTCCCACTGGTTTCTGACAGTTCTGAGCTGATGGCACTGCTGGACATCTTCCAATTTCGAAGGGAAATAAGCTTGATGTGTTTTTCATCTGCTTCAACAGCACATCTTGAAACCCCAGTCTGCTTTGAAATTTTTGTCTGGGAGAGATCTTACTGATGCAGTTGTGTCTTGTTGCTGTGCTCAGTCTTGCCATTGTGTATGACCTGTCTTCCACAACCGCACCTTGCTAGCAGACTTTGGCTGTTCCTCACCTACTTTTAAGCCTCCTACACAGCTGTTTCTGTTTCAGTTAATGACTGTTTCAATCAACCTACGTGTGAAATTGATGATCAATAGCACCTGTTTGGTATAATTGGTTGATCATACACCTGACTAATCCTACAAAATCCTTGCCTTTGTGCAAATGTACCTGTAAGAATTGATGTTGGTTTGAAGGCAAAGGGTAGTAACACCAAATTTTCATGTGATTTAGATTTTTCTTTTGTTCACTCACTTTACATTTATATTTTTGAAACCATCCTTAGTTTATTGCATTTTTACAGTTACAAAATAATTTCTCATTCTGTCTTTTCCTACTATTAATGCCTGACGTCCAGGTGCTCCCACGACTCCCTCACTGCAACTGTGGTGGCTCTCCACTCCTCCTGGCAATGTCAACAGTTTGAGACATTTGGGATGTTTTTAGAACATTAAAACTGTGGTATATTCACCTCTATTCTTCACACCTTCACCATGTTGGTGATTACACTCCTCTTTATGGATAAGTTTGTTACATTGGCTCACAGAGTATGAGGCCCAGGATCATCCATCCATCCATATTCTATGCCGCTTATCCCTTTCGGGGTCGCGGGGGGCCGGAGCATATCTCGGCTGTCAACGGGCGGGAGGCGGGGTACACCCTGGACCGGTCACCAGCCGATCACAGGGCACATACACACAACCATTCACACTCACACTCACACCTAGGGGCAATTAAGAGTCACCAATTAACCTAATGAGCATGTTTTTGTTCTGTGGGAGGAAGCCGGAGTACCCGGAGAGAACCCACGCATGCACAGGAAGAACATGCAAACTTCACACAGAAAGGCCCGCCCCAGGAATCGAACCTGCGACCTTCTTGCTGTGAGGCACGTGCACTACCTGCTGTTCCACCATGCAACCCGGCCCAGGATCAATCAACAGAAAAAGGAAACCACTAGTGTGCCCTCTAGTGATATAATATGAGAATAGCATCAAATTGTGTTTTCAGGGAGTCTGAGTGGAGCACGACATGATGATTTTATGTTGTGTTATTTTCACCTGTTTTGGCATTCTTATTGCCAGCAAAAAGATGTTACTCTGGATGCTGGACAGGATACAGTAGTTGCTTTCCATAAGCTTTGTCTCATAAAAATTTTTTACCTGAACTTCTTGCACAGACATCTACACGTAGACACAACTTCTTCAGATAACCAAGACTGGGACAAGCCAGTTTAACTGAGATCATTATGCTTTGGGATCATTTTACTCCATCTCTGCACAGCTAACATGCAGAATCTGGGGATCTGAAGTCTCTTTTACTTTGGTTGTGGATTTCTCATACAGGTTCGAGATCCCTCTTGGTTTTTAGAGTAATACTGATTGCCAACTTCACAGCCACTACCTTTTACCTCAACAAACTTGGTTGGGCTGGGCACCTTATCTAATCTGCCATGTAGTACAAATAGAAAATTCAAGCCAGAGGTCAACTTTGCATAGTTCATGTTTTTCTGGGAGTCTCTATTAAAAAGGATGAGGCCACAGCAGGCTTTACCTCTCACAAAGACACACCATGAAGCAGCTCCCTGCTTGCATCCTGCTGGTATTTTGTGTGATATGCAGTGCAAACGGAGGCAACATTTTGGTGTGGTACACTGAAGGCAGCCACTGGATTAACCTGAAGCCTGTGCTGGAGAAGCTGATTAGCAGGGGACACCAGGTGACGGTTCTCGTCCCGAGCGCATCACTATTCATGAACACCAGTGAGCCTTCCAGCTTTCACTATGAACCCTTTAATGTCTCTGTCTCAATGGAGGCTGTAGAGGAGATATTTGAAGAGATCCTTCACTTCACCATATACGAGATGGATCATATGAGCTACTTGCAGATTTATATGAAATTCATCAAACTGATTAAGGTCAACTTGCAGAATAATTTGAAGTGCTTGGACGGCGTGCTGAAATCAGAAACCATCATGAAGAAGCTGAAGGATGGAAAATACGACCTTCTCCTGGCTGACCCCATCTACCCAGGCAGTGATTTAACAGCAGATATTTTGGGCATCCCCCTGGTCTTCTCCCTGCGCTTTTCCCTCGGGAATAACTGGGAGAGACATTGTGGTCAGCTACCTGCTCCACCATCCTTTGTCCCTGGTGCTATGAGCAAACTGACTGATAAGATGGACTTCTCAGAGAGAGTGTGGAACTTCCTCTTCTATGTACTTAACGATCTTGTGACAGATAGCATTTATTGGAAAGAATTAGATAAATATTACACTGAAGTCAAAGGTGAGTAACAAGAAGCACTGTGTCTAACAAAGCATTTATGGACCACAAAAAGTCCATTGATAATTTAATCACTTTAGTCACTTTGGACTAATTTCAGTGACTTTGTATTCAATCACTTTTGACGACAATCTCATATTTAGAGTAAATAAAATTTGAAAGTAAGCTATCTCATCTTAAGTATTTGGGATACTTTGCAACGGGTGACTGTCATCCATTACTTGTGACAGGAACGCCCATCAATGCCTGTGAGATGATGGGTAAAGTAGATATCTGGTTGATGCGAACGTACTGGGATTTCAACTTCCCTCATCCTGTCCTTCCTAACTTCAAATTTGTTGGTGGGATCCACTGCAGACCTGCTAAACCTTTACCAAAGGTAGGGCTGTCTGTGCTATCACAGGCCGATTACACAAAATTAATTGCTGGTTGGTTTGTAATGAGATAGTTACTCTTCTTGCAGGACATGGAGGACTTTGTGCAGAGTTCTGGGGATGCAGGAATTGTGGTCTTCACTCTGGGATCAATAATCAAGAACATCACCACAGAGAAAGGAAACATGATCGCCTCGGCCCTCGCTCAGATCCCACAAAAGGTCAGACGACGATCTCTATGAGCCAACTTGAATTAACTTTAATTCAAAAACCACATCTTTAATTGTACAGTGGTCCATTGTTGTCACATGTCAAACGAGTTGCAAGATAAGATGATCTTTAATTAATCCCAAAGTGGGGAAATTTGTGGTATTACAGCAGCCATGGCCATGGCGACAGAACTGCTGGCCACACTAGTCTGAAAGCCGCAGGCAGGAAGAACCCGTGGTATAAATCCAAAGACTGTTTTAAAAACTCTTCTTGTAAATACATTCAAGGAGGCTTTTTAGGTTTCATGTTCCAGTATCATATGTTGTGAATGCAATGTTAATGTTAAATTGTCTACATGGGACAAATTAATTTAAAACATTCACTCCGTTAAACTGATCAGCTGATAGATTTGTAAATAACAAAAACAAAGGCAACAAAAAGTGAACTGGGATGGATTCCCATCTGAGGCAAGGTTCAAGCCTCAGATTGACTTTCATACCAGGCTGGCATTCAGTGAAACAAACTGCTCCCTGCAGTGTTGGAAACTAATCAGATTATGATAAGGTAGGAGGTCAACAGTTACACATGAGTGAAATAAAGTTCATGTAATGAAGTTAGAATGATTTGGCATTTTTTTCTGGATGAATCAGGATATTTGGACAGGATGTACGACATGGAGAAACCATCAACAGCGTAAAAAACCAGAAAAAAAAAAAAAACATTATCATTTAAGAAGATTTGATGGCAAAGGTGGAGATGGGATTTTCAAAAAATAAGTGAGGCTAACAAATCACACTGGATAGATTTTGTATGTTCACCTAAAACCACAAGTTAGTCACCAAAGATCAACCATTTTCTAAAAAACAGTCCAGAAAACAGAAGTACTTTTCTTAACACATTTATTATCGACTGTACTATTGAGCAGTATATTATGACAGAGAATTAGCACTCTGTCTGAAAGTGTTTTTACAATTGTTTATAGGTGCTGTGGAGATACAGTGGAGAAAAACCAAAGACTCTGGGTGCCAATACCAGAATATACAACTGGATCCCTCTGAATGACCTACTGGGTAATGAAAATGTCAATAAAGCCGACTGAACAATCCTCAGGACATTTACTTTTAAATGAAACAGGGTGTGCACCACAAAGTTTCCATCCATCCATCCATTTTCTATACCGACTATCCCTTTCGGGGTTGCGGGGGGGCTGGAGCCTATCCCAGCTGTCAACGGGCGAGAGGCAGGGTACACCCTGGACCGGTCGCCAGCCGATCGCAGGGCAACACACAAGACAGACAACCATTCACACTCACACTCACACCTAAGTCACACCTTGGTCTGTGGGAGGAAGCCGGAGTGAACCCACGCATGCACGGGAAGAACATGCAAACTTCACACAGAAAGGCCTGACCCGGGAATCGAACCGGCAACCTTCTTGCTGTGAGGCACACGCACTACCTGCTGCTCCACCGTGCACCGTCCATTAACTAATTAAGCCTAAACATTTTTTGTTATTTGAAAGTCCAGCCCCCACAGTGTCTACTTAGAAAAAGTCTTGTCCTTGGACAAATGTAGTCGAGGACCCTGCCATAGGGGTTTGTGTCTATGATACTCAGTCAGTGTCATTATACTTGTCATGTCACACAAAGGTCAAAAGATGTGCTTTGACAACCTGTCATGATTGGAGAAAGTAATGTATGTTTCTTGATTTTTGGTGCCCTATCAGGTCACCCCAAGACCAGAGCTTTCATCACCCATGGTGGCACAAATGGGATTTATGAGGCCATCTACCACGGTGTTCCCATGGTGGGCATCCCCATGTTCGCTGACCAGCCAGACAACATGATCCATATGAAGGCTAAGGGAGCTGTCATTATCGTGGGCTTTAACTCCATGAAGACTGAGGACCTTAGAGATGCAATCAATACTGTCATCAACCACAAATCGTAAGATCTCTAACCTGCACTTGGTTTGTTTTGGGGTATTAAAAGCAGTTTTATTAAAAGCCTCTTTGGACAGTTGATGGTTAATCATAAGACAGATTGACCTCATGCCATAAGGGAGTCATGCTCTAATGCTGTATGACAGAGTTCAATTACCACCACAGAGTTTCAAGGTCACAATGACATTACAAAACCACAGGCTGACATCTTCCTCACATATTGGCTTGAAACTCAATAAACTCTTTACCCCTTCTTATCCATATCAAAGAAAGATAGAGTATACAAATTGAGAATATACAATGCATTCATCCACATTTTCACCCCTGCATTTCCACATTCACAGGTACAAGGAGAGTGCCATGTGGCTGTCCAGTATCCACCATGACAGACCAGTCAGCCCTCTGGATGAGGCGGTATTCTGGATTGAGTACACAATGAGAAACAAAGGAGCCAAGCACCTGAGGGTCCAGGCCCATGAGCTCACCTGGTACCAGTATCACAGCCTGGATGTCCTGGTCTTCCTCCTCACCATCATTCTGTTCCTCATACTCCTCTTCATCAAGGCCTGCAAATTCTGCTTCCGTAGGTGCTGCGGCAGAAAGGGAAAGACAAAGGGAAAGGCTGAGTAACTGAATGGAAATGTCCTCTGATGAGGAGCTGATAGACAAAGAAATAAGTAACTGTGTTGGTCTGTAATGATATCACATTGCCCTGCATTGGACTGTGTGGCTCGGGACAAGTGATCGTCTCTGAAACACTTTGAAACAAATAATTATGTAAAACACTTCACAGGAAAAACAAAGTCAGTTTACAACCTCCAGTTCTGTTACCAAACTCATTGTGGTCATCTGCATGATAAAAAAGGAGAAATTATGTCAGTTGTTTGTTACAAAAAACTTGCGATACATATGGACCTTCTTATTTGATCCTTGATGTAGCATTCATAATTACTTAAATTGCTGACAGGGGTGCTAATTTGCATAACTGCACCTTCGGCCAATTTTACATTAAAAGCTGAATGTTCATTGGCTAGTTTCATTTTGTGAGGTTTTCAGGTTTTCTTTGCACAAGCAACAGTGTAACCACCAATATTTATACAGACATGGACACATAGGCTGCAATTAACATCCATCCATCCATCAATTTTCTATACCGCTTATCCCTTTCGGGGTTGCGGGGGGGCTGGAGCGCAATTAACATTTTTTGCTCAAATCTGTAACCTAATTATGATCCATGTCTTTATTTGGATTTCCTTTGAGATTTATGGCTGTGGTTATCCATGATGACCCACCACTCTCTTGAATGATCCTCCTGAGGTACTCAGCAGTGATGCTGTTGAGGGTCAGCTTGTGAGGGGGGCCCAGATGGTGGGGGAAGACCACTGATGTGTCCACAACCATGCCATGGAGCAACTACAGTGAAGAGGAAGAAATCTGAAGTTCTTATTACTGGAACTAGCTTCTTTGATGACATGAAACTTTGTCAGCAATTGTAAACGAGAGATACAGGCATGGCCAGCATGGGCCTCAAAATGACTTCCTTTATCTTATGTGTAGCATCCTAGTCCCACCTTTTATTCACTTTTAGAATGGCAGCTCAACATAAACCCAGTTGCATAATGGCTTAGACAAAATATCAATACCTGATGGAAAAAGTCCCTTAAATTCTAATTCCATTGCAAACACTGCTACCCAAGTGGGTCATATAATGCAGCTAACCATTGTTAACCCCTCATGTCATAATCAGTATATATATAACAATATAAATATATATACAGTCTGTATTTTTTTTTTATTATACATTTTTTTTTCAGCAGGTAGTGCGCGTGCCTCACAGCAAGAAGGTCGCCGGTTCGATCCCCAGGTCTGGCGGGCTCTCTCTGTGTGAAGTTTGCATGTTCTTCCCGTGCATGCGTGGGTTCTCTCCGGGCACTCCGGCTTCCTCCCACAGACCAAAAACATGCTCATTAGGTTAATTGGTGACTAAAATTGTCCTTAGGTGTCAATGTGAGCGTGAATGGTTGTTTGTTTATGCCCTGCGATCGACTGGCGACCAGTCCAGGGTGTACCTGTTGCCCAGTAACAGCTGGAGCCTACAGCTGGGATAGGCTCCAGCCCCCCCCGCAACCCCGAAAGGGATAGTCAGGCATGGTCAATGGATGGATGGATGGAATAAAAAGAGCAGTACAGCTTGTACAGTAAAATAACAAGGATATCCAAGCTGAGCGTTAATGTAATGCATAGAGTTATGGTAATGTAAATGTGACAAGTAGAGGCAGAGGTGGAGTCTGAAGAGTGTCGGGGGGTTCTGGGCCTTGTTGATAAGGCTGACAGCAGACAGGAAAAAACTGTTCTTGTGGCGTGAGGTTTTGGTCCTGGTGGTGGCAGCAGCGTACCAGATGGTGATGGAGGACGTGAGGATGGACTCAATGATGGCTGTGTAGAAGTGCACCATCATTGTCTTTGGCAGATGGAATTTCTTCAGCTGCCATAGGAAGTACATCCTCTGCTGTGCTTTCTTGATGAGGGAGCTGATGTTCAGCTCCCACTTGAGGTCCCGGGAAGTATCATCTCCCGCAGAAAGCGGGAAAGCGGAAAGACTCCACAGTGTCAATAGTGGAGTCACAGAGGGTGATGGGGGAAGAATCAGAATCAGGAAAAGCTTTATTGCGAAGTACGATTTGAAACATATGAGGAATTTGCTTTGGTGAGGTTGGTGCATGACACATCTATTAAAAAGAAGCTATTAAAAGAGTAAAAATATAACAATATAATATTTTTTTCCCAAAGTCCATAACCATCTCCACTGTCTATAGAGCGTTGAGCTCTAGGTTGTTCTGGTTGCACCAGGTCACCAGATGGTCAACCTCCCACCTGTAGGCGGACTCGTCACCATCAGAGATGAGTCCGATGAGGGTGGTGTCATCCACAAACTTCAGGAGCTTGACAGACTGGTGACTGGAGGTGCAGCTGTTTGGGTACAGGGAGAAGAGCAGAGGAGAAAGAACGCAGCCCTGAGGGGATCTGCTGATGGACTTTGCGTCAGAGATGTGTTTCCCCAGCTTCACACACTGTTTCCTGTCAGACAGGAAGTCTGTAATCCACCTGCAGGTGGAGTCAGGCACGCTCAGCTGGGAAAGCTTCTCCTGAAGCAGAGTTGGGATGATGGTGTTAAAAGCAGAGCTGAAATCCACGAACAGGATCCTGGTGTAGGTTCCTGCAGAGTCCAGGTGCTGGAGGATGAAGTGGAGCTTCTCAGAGTACAGTCGTTTAGCCTCTTTCACCGGTATGGTAAACTTGTTCTTCACCTCTTTGAATGTGTCTTTGTCCCCACTCCTGAAGGCCTCTTCCTTTGCCAACTTTAGCTGAGTTTGGCTGTGAACCAGGGTTTGGCATTGTTGTAACTCACCCTGGTGTGTGATGGAACACAACAGTTCTCCCAGAAGCTGATGTAGGACGTCACAGCCTCCATGTACTCATCCAGACTGTTGGTGGCAGTCCTGAACACATCCCAGTCAGTAGAGGCCAAACACGCCTGGAGATCCTCCACAGCCTCACTTGTCCACTCCCTTGATGTCCTCACTACGGGTTTGCGGAGCTTTAGTTTCGGCCTGTATGCAAGAATCAGGTGGATCAGAGTGGCCCAGTGCAGCATGGGGGACAGCATGATAAGCATCCCTGACTGTGGAGTAACAGTGATCCGGAATATTCTCATTTCTGGTCGGGCATTTAATAAACTATCTGTATTTAGGGAGTTTGTGAGTGAGGTTATCTTTGTTAATGTCGCCAAGGACAATAACTAAAGAGTCCGGGTTGATCTGCTCCACATGCAGTATCTGGTCAGCGAGCATGTGCTGTGCGTCCTGCACGTCAACCAGAGTGAATGAGGCAAAATTATGGGGTGAATGAAAAGGCTTACAGTTAATGATAAAAGATTCCAGGTCAGGAGAACAGTGCTGCTGAACCACTGTCACGTTGTTGCACCAAACACTGTTGATGTAGAAACAGATTCCTCCACCTTTAGTTTTGCCAGAAAGTTCCATGTCTCTGTCCATGCGGTAGAGTTGGAATCCTGCCAGCTGCAGTGCAGAGTCCGGTGTTAATCCACACAACCACGTCTCTGTGAAGCACAAAACCACAGATGAAGAAAAGTCCCTGTTTTTACCCAACAGCAGTTGCAATTCCTCCAGTTTGTTGGGCAGTGAACATGTTAGAGAGAAATACTCTTGGTAACGCTGCGTGTAGTCCGTGCTGGCGAGGACGCACAAGCGCACCGGCCCGTTTTCCTCTCGTCCAGCATTTTGCTGCATGAGCAAAGGTGAGCACACCTTTGACCAGGATGTCCAAAATTTCCAGTGTTGGGAGCAGAAAATTAGGAAATAAATCCTCTGGTGTTGTTACCCTGATGTTCATGAACTCTTCTCTGGTGAAAGAGCTATACCGTCGCATGTCCATTATAGAAATCATGTGACCACACTTCCTGTTGGTCAGTGCAGTTATATGTCTGACATTTCCTCATTTATGAGACTTCCTCCCTTAAGATATTACAAAGTATTGCCAATTTTACGTCTTACTCATATGTTGCATTAAAACTCCAACTTGCGAACCCCTACAACAGCTGAGAAAAGCAGGTCAACCCTCCATGAGTCAAGCAACTGAATGTCTTGTTAGTTCAGAGTTTGTTCAATCTTAAAAGGCATTTACATTATTGTTAATACCTGCTCCATTCAATTATTAATAACAATTCATACAATAAAAAGCTCACCTCCTCACTTATCAGTCATATGGGAAATGGAACTGTTGCTAGATGAATCCAAATAGAAAACATGGCATCCAAAAGAAGAGGAAGTTAAAACATGGCTGGCTTTGTTACACTGGCTTTGTTACAAACCTCTTCCTCTATGCAAACAGGCTCATGGCTGGAATTGAAAATCCTAGCCTGGTTTAAACTCACAGGTTAGTCAGGATTGCAACAGATATATGCTGTGAAAGAATAACACTGGAGTAAGCTAAGTCACCTTCAGGGCACAGAAGTCCGTTTCCAGGCCGTGTCCAATCACAATGGTGTTGGCACTAATGAAGCTCAATAAAGTCCCCTGCACCTCGCGGAGCGTGGTGTGCGTACCCTTCACATCCTTCTCACTGATGCCTGAAAACCTTGACAAGCGTCACAGGCTATCAATAGAGCAGCTGAATGATTTAAAATGCACTGATAAATACAGTAGTTCCTTCATTGTATCACCCTGCATTAGTAATGATCAGCACACTTTATATCAGTTATATTATCATGCAAAACTCTAGTGTCAAACAGCTAGTGGTAAGACCATTTGCTTCAACTGTGTATTTCTATATTCCCTCTCATTGAAGACACAGTGCAGGAGCTTTAATTTTGAGGTTCTTGCCTGTTTTCTTATCAGCTTTGGGTTATTTCCAGAGGGAGAGAACAGAGTTGGAGTAGGTGCTTAAACCACGTTGGGAAAAACAAACAAAAAACAGGAAAGTATCTAACTGCATTACCTGGTGTTATAGTCGATGACCTCATTATCAGGTCTGACAAAGGCGTCATAGATGACTTGCAGACTAGAGTTGACCAGCGTTACTCTGGACAGCTCCAGACCATGAATGGTATAACACTACAGAGACAAAGATTAACACAATATGTTGTTTCAGTGCATAGAGGCTCAATACCAAACATCAAAAATCTTTTTAACTTCATCCAGACCCACTGATTAATTCGTTTTTAATTCAGGCACATCACGCTGCTTACAAAGTAATGAGTTCCCCATTGTTCACTATTTCACCATTGTTCACCATTTCACAATCCAAGGAGTAGACCCCAGGACAGCTTGTATTGGAGTCCGCGCGCATGTGCTTTCATATTTTTTCATAATTCAAGGTTGCAGGAGGCTTCTCCTAATTCACTTTAAATCTGCATAATGACTATTTTGAACTGCTTAACATGCTCTCTTGTACTTGGCAAAAGTAGACTGTATGAATACTAACAACTTAAGGGAAGAAGACAGAGGCAGACCAATACCAGTCAGACCTAAATTTATATATTTTGATCAGTATCTCATCTGACCACATCGCAAGCGCGTTCGGCACGCGTAATGGTCACTCAACCTGACCGAATGTACACAGATGAAACAGGGATGCAAACTAATCAATTAACATCGCTGTGCCAACCAGAAACAGCCGTGGCATCCTACAGAGCATATATACTGCATCTATCTCAGAGCACTCAGGGGACAGAGAGAGACAGACACATGGAAAAAACCTAAGTGATGATCGTTGTCCGCTATTACCCACGGCATTTCATTTAAAATACAAATGTTATCATTGTAATGCTTAGCGTTATCTACAAAGATGGAGTAGATCATTACTTTGAGGAGGAGGAGGAGGAGGAGGAGGAGGAGGAGGAGAAGGAGGAGGAGGCCGAGGATTTACCATCTAAGGACCTCATATCTAGACATGAGCGACGTCAGTCTCTTCCTGGGAGAAGTTTTTGGCGTCGGACACTTTCATGCGTGGGCTTAGTCATCCTCAAAACTTGCCATGTGCCTCGCCAGGGGCGTTTTTAAAGGTGAGGCGAGGAGCTGCTGTGATTGGTGAAGATTTGACTCGGCTGTGTCAAACCCACCCCACGCCTTCTCCCCTCCCTCCTTCCGAGTTGCGCCGCTGGGTGGGACTGAGATGAGAAGGGGGAGGAGATGCGCCGGCAGCGCAGTGCACGAAAATACCAAAGTCTGCGCCGCCATGCCCCGTCGGCGAAGCGGACCTGACTTTGCGCCGGCGGCGGAATCGAAAATAGAGCCCATGATCTCCAAGACTGACAGAAAAATTTCTCCCTCTGATGTTTGTCTTATACCAATTTAACACAGTCAGAAAAACCAACCAACCGTTCAAGATGATTAAGATATTATGATCAATCATATCAAACCGCTGCACTTAGACTGAAGAGGACAAGAACTGAGGCCTTTTTTTCATCTGAGTTTAGTCTGAGGTCACTGAGCCGTTTCAGTGCTGTGGTTTGTTCTAAAGACTGACTGAAATTCCTCCAGAATGTTATTTTCTTTAAGAAGGTGTTAATTTGTACTGGAAGTGTCTTTTCCAGTATCTTAGTGATGAATGGAAGGTTGGATATCGGCCTGTAGCTTTAGAGCGCATTACTATCTAGGTTGGATTTTGTGAGCGTTGTCATTTTGCAGAAAGAGGTCAGGAGATATTCTGTATTCAGTTAAGGATATTTATTAACACACTGATAAATTAGAGAACATGTACATGGATCTCAGTCTTTTGGGAAATCGCAGTCTGCAAGCAGTTAGCTGCAACCACCCGCCAGAATGAGAATGCCTGACTTACGATTATAGAGATTTAAAAAGAAATGTGCAGCTATCTAATTAGTCAAAACAGGACAGAGAGACAGGAAGGTTTAGACTTTAGTGCTCCCTCCTTGGTCCACAGGCTGGTTCCAGCCTCTTGGCACACGACCCATCCAATCCATAAGAGACAGCACCCTGAAAAAGAAGATGGCTAGACCCTCCTCTATATGTAAATTATGTGTTACTTGACACAAGGTATGTTAAGTTTCATTTCAGTGTTTTCTGAGGTTACTAAAGGTCATATTGTCTGTGTGGCTATGTGTGTGTAGCTTAAGGTTACTGGAGGGCATGTTGGTTGTGTGACCATGTGTATGTAGCTTATAAGGAGATGAGAGTAAAGTATGTAACTATTTCTTTAGTAATGGTTTAACAGCACAACGATTTCTTTAGTAATGGTTTAACAGCTGTTTTCAACACATCGGGGAATATGCCTGATTGTAGAGATATTTTTTTTTCCCCCATTCAGATTAGCTTCTCTGCTCGATACAGCTGATGTGGCCATGTTGGCCTCATCAGACCATGACCTTTGGCATGCACTGAGGCGTTTCACAAGCGAGTGTGATAATGTTGGGATGAGAGTCAACACTTGCTAGTCTCAGGCCATGGTTCTCTGCTAGAAATCAGTGGATTGCCGCCTTCATGTTGGCAGTGACTCATGGGGTCTCGGTCATGAGTGAGGGTAAAATGGAGTTTGACATTGACAGGCAATTGGTGTGGAGTTAGCAGTAATGTGGGCATTGTACTGTACTGTACATCTGAGATGGTCTTACAAGAGAATACAATTAAGAAAATAATTTCTAATAATAATTTAATAATTTCTCAATCTGTCTTTTGCTACTTTTAACGCCTGTTTTTATTTTCATCGGCTTTTTCTCATAAAAAGTTTTCCTTAAAATTCTTGCACAGACATCAACACATACACACAACTTCCTCAGATAACAAAGAGGGTGACAAGCCAGTTTAGCTGAGATCATTATGCTTTTGGATCATTTTACTCCATCTCTGCACAGATAACATGCAGAATCTGGGAATCTGAAGTCTCTTTTTACTTTGGTTGTGGATTTCTAATCCAGGTTAGAAATCACTCTTTGTTTTTACTGATTGTCAACTTCACAGCCACTACCTTTTACCTCGAACCAGTACCTTTGGCTAGGTACCTTATCTAATCTGCCATGCAGTACAAAGAGAAAATTCAAGCCAGAGGTCAGCTCTGTGTAGTTAATGTTTTTCTGGGAGTCTCTCTTACAAAGGATGAGACCACAGCAGGCTTTCCCCCTCACAAAGACACACCATGAAGCAGCTCCCTGCTTGCATCCTGCTGGTATTTTGTGTGATATGCAGTGCAAACGGAGGCAACATTTTGGTGTGGTACACTGAAGGCAGCCACTGGATTAACCTGAAGCCTGTGCTGGAGAAGCTGATTAGCAGGGGACACCAGGTGACGGTTCTCGTCCCGAGTGCATCACTGTTCATGAACACCAGTGAGCCTTCCAGCTTTCGCTATGAACCCTTTAATGTCTCTGTCTCAATGGAGGCTATAGAGGAGTTCATGGAAGAGTTCCTTCACTTCACCATATACGAGATGGATCATATGAGCTACTTGCAGATTTATATGAAATTCATCAAACTGATTAAGGTCAACCTGCAGACTACTTTGAAGTATTTGGATGGCGTGCTGAAATCAGAAACTATCATGAAGAGGCTGAAGGATGGAAAATACGACCTTCTCCTGGCTGACCCCATCTACCCAGGCAGTGACTTAACAGCAGATATTTTGGGCATCCCCTTGGTCTTCTCCCTGCGCTTTTCCCTCGGGAATAACTGGGAGAGACATTGTGGTCAGCTACCTGCTCCACCATCCTTTGTCCCTGGTGCTATGAGCAAACTGACTGATAAGATGGACTTCTCAGAGAGAGTGTGGAACTTCCTCTTCTATGCACTTAACGATCTTGTGACAGATAGCATTTATTGGAAAGAATTAGATAAATATTACACTGAAGTCAAAGGTGAGTAACAAGAAGCACTGTGTCTAACAAAGCATTTATGGACCACAAAAAGTCCATTGATAATTTAATCATTTTAATCACTTTGGACTAATTTCAATGACTTTGTATTCAATCACTTTTGACGACAATCTCAAATTTAGAGTAAATAAAATTTGAAAATTAGCTATCGCATCGTAAGTATTTGGGATACTTTGCAAAGGGTGACTGTCATCCATTACTTGTGACAGGAACACCCACCAGTGCCTGTGAGATGATGGGTAAAGCAGATATCTGGTTGATGCGAACGTACTGGGATTTCAACTTCCCTCATCCTGTCCTTCCTAACTTCAAATTTGTTGGTGGGATCCACTGCAGACCTGCTAAACCTTTACCAAAGGTAGGGCTGTCTGTGCTATCACAGGCCGATTACACAAAATTAATTGCTGGTTGGTTTGTAATGAGATAGTTACTCTTCTTGCAGGACATGGAGGACTTTGTGCAGAGTTCTGGGGATGCAGGAATTGTGGTCTTCACTCTGGGATCAATAATCAAGAACATCACCACAGAGAAAGGAAACATGATCGCCTCAGCCCTCGCACAGATCCCACAAAAGGTCAGACGACGATCTCTATGAGCCAACTTGAATTAACTTTAATTCAAAAACCACATCTTTAATTGTACAGTGGTCCATTGTTGTCACATGTCAAACGAGTTGCAAGATAAGATGATCTTTAATTAATCCCAAAGTGGGGAAATTTGTGGTATTACAGCAGCCATGGCCATGCCGACAGAACTGCTGGCCACACTAGTCTGAAAGCCGCAGGCAGGAAGGACCTGTGGTATAAATCCAAAGACTGTTTTAAAAACTCTTCTTGTAAATACATTCAAGGAGGCTTTTTAGGTTTCATGTTCCAGTATCATATGTTGTGAATGCAATGTTAATGCTGACTGTCAAATTGTTTACATGGGACAAATTCATTTAAAACATTCACTCCGTTAAACTGCAGCTTATAGATTTGTAAATAATAAAAACAAAGTCAACAAAAAGTGAACCAGGATGGTTTCCCATCTGAGGTAAGGTTCAAGCCTCAGATTGACTTTCATACCATGCTGGCATTCAGTGAAACAAACAGCACAGTGCAGGGTTGGAAACTAATCAGAGTACACTGCAAAATGTGATTTTGCCTGTTTGTTATTTTAACATATTATCCTATGTCAGTAGGACAAATGATTACTGGGGTTTTTATAATAACATGAAATTACTAGTTTAAAATGTTTTAAATGTCTCAACTATACAAAATAAATGCTAAATTGAAAATCCTGGTCCAACTGAATTAGTCAAGTGTGTCAACCTGAGTTTGGAGACAGTGCCAGGATTAAAACGCCTGCGTCGTCACGTTTTTGTGACTTGAAATGCATTATGGGCAGCTGTGTGTTGATAACACATGCTCCGTCCCTCCCATCCCCCTTTTCAGATGCAACCTGGAGGCCGCATGGATCTTGGGAGGCCATCATCTACGACATTTTGTTTCATTAACATACTATACTGGGTGAATTTTTGGTGGGTTTTCTTTTATTTTTCTGTCGAGTTTAGATATGTTTTGTGGTGGCTTTTTTATCCTCAGATCTGAATCCCAAATAGGGGGTCCTGTTTCAATCACTGACATGCCAGCTCGTCTCCACTTCCTCCCACTGTCCAAAATGAAGCCTAAATATCACAGATATTAGTGCTGCCATCTGGTGACATCATTTGCAGCCAGAGTCTGTGCAGTAGTGATCAGGGTTGGAACCAAGGTTTTGAGTTCCTGCCCATACAGCTGGTAGACTCAGTCATGAGCAGAGCTGAGCTGTCAGTCATGACATAAAAACCTGCCTTTTATGGCGTCAAGTAGCTACAACAGGCTGCATTAGTTAGGTGGAAATGGACGTTTAAGTTCAAAGAAATCTTGGATAAGTTCAATAGATTAATTCATTTAATTCAAATGACCTGACACTTTTAATTAAGCTAAAATAAATTTGCAAATTCAAATAACGAGTCTAAGCAGTTCAATCAAGCAATAAATCCAAGTCAACTTAACTGAAGCAAAAGGTTTAGACAACTGAAAATTTTAGTTACGCTGAAATAGGTTTACAAGTTGAGACAACTACCCGAAGGAGTTAAATCAGTTATGAAATCTAAATCAACCAAACTAACGCAGATGTTAACACAACAAGGAATATTTAATCAAAATAACAAATTATTTTTTTTCACTTAACTTAGAATTTTAAGGCAGCCCTTTCACTCATATTTTTAAGTTAAAACAAAAATGTTAGATTTTACAGTGTATGATAAGGTGGGAGGTCAACAGTTACACATGAGTGGAATAAAGTTCATGTAATAAATTTAGAATAATTTGGCTTTTTTCTGGATGAATCAGGATATTGGGACATGTAAGACACGAGAAACCATCAAAAGTGTAAAAAAAAAAAGAATCTATATCCTTTTAGAAGATTTGATGGGAAAGGCTGAGATGGGATTTTCAAAAATAAGTGAGGCTAACAAATCACACTGGATAGATTTTGTATGTTCACCTAAAACCACAAGTTAGTCACCAAAGATCAACCAGTTTCCAAAAAACAGTACTGAAATGTTATGTTGTAACTACTTTTTTCCCATCATTCAGCATTAAATGTACTATTGAGCAGTATATTATGACAGAAAATTAGCACTCTTTCAGTAGAAAAGTGTTTTTCCGATTGTTTATAGGTGCTGTGGAGATACAGTGGAGAAAAACCAAAAACTCTGGGTGCCAACACCAGAACATACAACTGGATCCCTCAGAATGACCTACTGGGTAAGGAAAACGTCAATAAAGCCGACTGAACAATCCTCAGGACATTTACTTTTAAATGAAACAGGGTGTGCACCACAAAGTTGTATTCTTATTACTATTATTATTATTGTTATTATTACATAGTTTGACAGCACAAAACCTGAACAGCTTATTATTCAATTTGCCAATACACAGCCAACAGCAGCACACTGGCCAGACTACGGGAGGAAACTCTGGAGCTGTCGGAGACTCACTTAGCTTGTCTATTACACACAAGAGGCGTCACTCAGGTTTATTTTCGTTGGCCAACTGTTGCATTGAGACTCAAACAGATTATTTCTATTTCCTTCCTGGGAACCTGAAGAGGAGTTGTTTTGTTTAGATTAGGACTCATTCATTGGTAGTTTAAATGTGGGTTAGGGTTAGGGTAGGGCTTGTGTCTATGATTCTCAATAAGTGTCATTATACTTGTCATGTCACACAAAGGTCAAAAGATGTGCTTTGACAACCTGTCTTGATTGGAGAAAGTAATGTATGTTTCTTGATTTTTGGTGCCCTATCAGGTCACCCCAAGACCAGAGCTTTCATCACCCATGGTGGCACAAATGGGATTTATGAGGCCATCTACCACGGTGTTCCCATGGTGGGCATCCCCATGTTCGCTGACCAGCCAGACAACATGATCCATATGAAGGCTAAGGGAGCTGCCATTATCGTGGGCTTTAACTCCATGAAGACTGAGGACCTTAGAGATGCAATCAATACTGTCATCAACGACAAACCGTAAGATCTCTAACCTGCACTTGGTTTGTTTTGGGGTATTAAAAGCAGTTTTATTAAAAGCCTCTTTGGACAGTTGATGGTTAATCATAAGACAGATTGACCTCATGCCATAAGGGAGTCATGCTCTAATGCCGTATGACAGAGTTCAATTACCACCACAGAGTTTCAAGGTCACAATGACATTACAAAACCACAGGCTGACATCTTCCTCATATTGTGGTTGAAAGTAAATAAAATCAACTCTTTACCCCTTCTTATCCATATCAAAGAAAGATAGAGTATAAAAATTGAGAATATACAATGCATTCATCTATATTTTCACCCCTGCATTTCCACATTCACAGGTACAAGGAGAGTGCCATGTGGCTGTCCAGTATCCACCATGACAGACCAGTCAGCCCTCTGGATGAGGCGGTATTCTGGATTGAGTACACAATGAGAAACAAAGGAGCCAAGCACCTGAGGGTCCAGGCCCATGAGCTCACCTGGTACCAGTATCACAGCCTGGATGTCCTGCTCCTCCTCCTCACCATCATTCTTTTCCTCATACTCCTCTTCATCAAGACCTGCAAATTCTGCTTCCGTAGGTGCTGCGGCAGAAAGGGAAAGACAAAGAGAAAGGCTGAGTAACTGAATGGAAATGTAGCTGGTGAAAAGCTGATAGACAAAGAAGCAACTCTGATGGTCTGAAGAATGTAATGTAACCACATTGCCCTGCATTGGATTGTGTGGCTCGAGACGACTGATCATCTCTGAAACACTTTGAAACAACTAATTATGTAAAACACTTAACAGGAAAAACAAAGTCAGTTTACAACCTCCAGTTCTGTTACCAAACTCATTGTGAAGAGGTCATCTGCATGATTAAAAAAAGGAAAAATTATGTTACTTTTTGTTTGTTACCAAAAACTTGTGATACATATGGACCTTCTTATTTGATCCTTGATGTAGTATTCATAATTACTTAAATTGCTGACAGGTGTGCTAATTTATTTATATATATATATATATATATATATATATATACATACATATATACATACACACACACACACACACACACACACACACACACACACACACACACACACACACACACACACACACACACACACACACACACACACACACACACACACACACACACACACACACACACACACACACACACACACACACACACACACCCATCCATGCTTTTACTTTGTTAATACTGATGCACAACAGTGCAACCACCAATACAGACATGGACACATTGGCAGCAAATCAAACTTTAATATACAGAAAATACTTGAACACAAATCACAAAGTGATGTAATTAAACTAAACAAAAATATACAGCCCTCCCATGTCATCAGAACAAAGCCAAAAGGGCTTAACTCAAACAGATGTGACAGTTGTATTTGCATAACAGCATTTTCTTTATTCTATTTGCATAATTTTTTCAGTTTTCCATCTTCTTTGATCTTCCATAACATAAGCTCCATGCAGGCAGTGGCGTCTTCTGCAGTGTCGTGGCCACAAACTGGGAAAACATTGATACCATTTAAACAAACGTATGCAATAACAAAGCATGCATTAAATATGACTCAGTTACACTGTTGCAAAGGCGTGTACTTGTGATTCTTATGCTCAAATCTGTAACCTAATTATGATCCATGTCTTTATTTGGATTTCCTTTGAGATTTATGGCTGTGGTTATCCATGATGACCCACCACTCTCTTGAATGATCCTCCTGAGGTACTCAGCAGTGATGCTGTTGAGGGTCAGCTTGTGAGGGGGGCCCAGACGGTGGGGGAAGACCACTGATGTGTCCACAACCATGCCATGGAGCAACTACAGTGAAGAGGAAGAAATCTGAAGTTCTTATTACTGGAACTAGCTTCTTTGATGACATGAAACTTTGTCAGCAATGGCCAGCATATGGGCCTCAAAATGACTTTCTTTATCTTATGTGTAGCATCCTAGTCCCACCTTTTATTCTCTTTTTGAATGGCAGCTCAACATGAACCCAGTTGCATAATGGTTTAGACAAAATATCAATACCTGATGGAAAAAGTCCCTTAAACTCTAAATCCAAACACTGCTACTAAAGTGGGTCATATGATGCCAGCTAGCCATTGTTAACCCCTCATGTCCATTATAGAAAACATGTGACCACACTTTCCTTTGGTCAGTTCAGTTATATGTCTGACATTTCCTCATTTATGAGTCTTCCTCCCTTGAGACATTACAAAGTATTGCCAATTTTACATCTCACTCATATGTTGCATTAAAACTTCAACTTGTGAACCCCTACAACAGCTGAGAAAAGCAGGTCAACCCTCCATGACTCAAGCAACTGAATGTCTTGTCAGTTCAGAGTTTGTTCTATCTCATAAGGCATTTACATTATTGTTAATACCTGCTCCATTCAGATCATTAGTAACAATACATACATTAAAAAGCTCACCTCCTCACTTATCAGTCATATGGGAAATGGAACTGTGGCTAGATGAATCCAAATAGAAAACATGGCATCCAAAAGAAGAGGAAATTAACACATGAACTAAGCACAAGGAGACTCCTGAAAAAGATTCTTTGCAGGGAAATTGTGGCGGCCATCTTGAATGTGACTGGCTTTGTTACAGACCTTTTCCTCTGTGCAAACAGGCTCGCAGCTCAGATTTGGAAATCCTAGCCTGGTTTAAACTCACAGGTTAGTTGCAACAGATATATGCTGTGAAAGAATAACACTGGAGTAAGCTAAGTCACCTTCAGGGCACAGAAGTCCGTTTCCAGGCCGTGTCCAATCACAATGGTGTCAGCACTAATGAAGCTCAATAAAGTCTCCTGCACCTCGCGGAGCGTGGTGTGCGTACCCTTCACATCCTTCTCACTGATGCCTGAAAACCTTGACAAGTGTCACAGGCTATCAATAGAGCAGTTGAATGATTTAAAATGCACTGATAAATACAGTAGTTTCTTCATTGTATCACCCTGCATTAGTAATGATCAGCACACTTTATATCAGTTATATTATCATGCAAAACTCTAGTGTCAAACAGCTAGTGGTAAGACCATTTGCTTCAACTGTGTATTTCTATATTCCCTCTCATTGAAGACACAGTGCAGGAGCTTTAATTTTGAGGTTCTTGCCTGTTTTCTTATCAGCTTTGGGTTATTTCCAGAGGGAGAGAACAGAGTTGGAGTAGGTGTTTAAACCACGTTGGGAAAAACAAACAAAAAACAGGAAAGTATCTAACTGCATTACCTGGTGTTATAGTCGATGACCTCATTATCAGGTCTGACAAAGGTGTCATAGATGACTTGCAGACTAGAGTTGACCAGCGTTACTCTGGACAGCTCCAGACCATGAATGGTATAACACTACAGAGACAAAGATTAACACAATATGTTGTTTCAGTGCATAGAGGCTCAATACCAAACATCAAAAATCTTTTAACTTTATCCAGACCCACTGATTAATTCGTTTTTATATCAGGCACATCACAATGCTCACAAAGTAATGAGTTACAATTAATGGTTAGAATTACTTATTTAGTTTGGTGTATTTATATTCAGAATGCTTACAAGCTAGATCACTTTTAAAGTAATCCCTTTATAACAAATAACAGAAGGATCTGGTGTTGAAGAACTTTCATTCTGTCAATCATTCAAGCTTTGTTGTCCTGTTACTCAGAATTTATGTGGTCCTATACCACCAGTGTTAGTCACTGATTCTGATGAAACTACAACAAATGATCAACATAAAGAAGATCTGTTCACCATTTCACAATCCAAGGAGTAGACCCCAGGACAGCTCACATTGGAGACTGGTCTGGGGACAGTCGAGACAAATCCATCCAGGCTGAGGGAATCATGGACGTGCAACTTGTGTAGAAAAGAAAATTATCAATTTACCCACAGGCACATTTGTGGAGGTCTCAAGAAATAATTTGCTCATGGAACAATCTCACTGTCTTTTCCTACCTTAAACACCTGACATCCAGGTGCTCCCATGACTCCCTCACAGCAACTGTAGCGGGTCTCCACTCCACCTGGCACTGAGCAAGCTGTACAGTAAACACTATGATGCATACAGGATGTTTTTAAAGCATAAAACTAAAGTATACTCACCTTTATTCTTAACTCCTTTCCCATAGTGGTAATTACATTCCTCCTGACGGACGTGTTTACCCGTTTGGCTCACAAAGTATGTAGCCCCACATCGACAGCAGATCCTCTTCAGAGCTTTACTCAACAAAACAGAAAAAAAGTACATCACCGGACTGAAATAATCCCTGGCTGTAGTCGAGGATTACAAAGGTTAAGTGTGCCCTCTAGTGATACAATAGGAGAATGGCATCAAATAGTCTGACAGTGGGTGTTTGACATTTTCACTTACCTTCTGGGTTTCCTTTCTTATTGTCAGCAAAAAGAACAGCACAGCCAGGTTTCTCTGGGTGCTGGACAGGATAGTTGCTCTCAATCAGCTTTTCCTCAGTCAAAATATAGTCCTTCAAACTCTCATAAAACGCCATATCATCTGCTGGAAATACAAATTTACTCAGATGCTGTCAATACATCTGACTGAAAGGACAAATGCATTGAATAGAAACCAATTCACCTCACCATTTCCTTTGAACCTCTTCTGGTTAAGTGGAATGTGGCCTTTGAATTGTTGGGTGTTGACTTCATTTTCATCTGCACCAGAAAAATATAAATGATTACATATAACTAAATTATAACTTTTAATCAGCATAATTTACACATTTTATTATCAGTTTGAGATTTCCAGAGATTAAACCTTTAGCAGCAGCAGCACTTTGATTCTTCAGCCTCTTCAGTGCATTCACTGCAACACTCTGATATCTGAGTTTGTTCACACTGCGATTATACACGGTCCTCTCTTCAGCAAGGGCCTATCAACAACAACAGGGCTCGAATTAAATTCATTCCTGGACTGTAGTAGTCAGTGAGGATGATATTACACGGCACAAGCTCACCTTATCAAAGGCATCATTAGCACTGGCTGTTGTTTTGAGGAACTCCTCTGTGAACATGTTGACATAACGCTGTCGGATCTCATGTGGCACTTTGTCTTTGGGGGCCTCACACTGCGGCTTCAACTTACGTTTCGTAGGCACTGGCTAAAAAGAAAAAAATTACTATTAATATTTAACTGATGAAACATTTCTAACTCAAGTCTCTGTAAATGACCCCAACAAAGGCTGCATTTCACTTACCTTAACAGCTGCATGAGCAGCAGTGTGAGGAGTAGTGGAAGCGGCAGAACTTGAATTTGCCAATGCACAGGCAGAAGTCAGTGAAGGTTTACGTGCCAGTGCAGGAATGAGCACAGGTGCTGCTGAGCGGCATCTTTGCACAGGGGTACCAGTAGGTGAATAGTATGTTTGATTCACAGCAACAGCTCTCATCTGCACTTGACGGATTGGGGTAAGCACTGAGGTAACTGGGCTGGAACTGCAAGTAACAGGCAGAGGGAAGGTGCCCTCTGGGAGGATCAAGTGCAAGTTGTTGCCCACTTTGATCATGGCATTTCCCAAAGGTATGCAGTTCATGTAAGCTGTGGAACAAATCAAAAACATACATACATTCAGTCAAAGATACTAAAAAAAACAAAAGTCATTGACAGAAAAAGCCAACAGATGCGTACCATTTTGCACAGGAGCAGGCTGCAGGTTTTCAGGGGTTTGAGCTACAGGAGAAGGCGCACCCTGTGTCTCTGACCTCTGACCTCTCTGACAGGTTGAGGAAAGGAAAGCCTGTCCACCTTTAACTGAAGCAGCCAGCATGGAGGCTCTCTGCTGTACGTGCCGGATATTGGAGGTGATGGAGGCCTGGGAGGCAAATCCTGACACCGCAGGGCTCCGTAGGGGAACCAGCACCTGTGGCTGAGGTCTGCTCTTAGCCATTGGGTGCTGAATGGAAACACGCAAACCAGTAATGAGCTAAATTATAATTCAGGCTTGAAATTCTAATTTGTAACCTTAAAGGAGTAGTGATCCAGAGAAAAATGGCAATTCTGAAATATCCAACTTACATTTCCATTAATGGTAGCAGATCATTTACACTGTTTTTTTAACTATATCTTTTAATTTAACATGAAAAAAGTCATGTATATGTGGCATGCACCTCGGTACGTTTAGCTTCATGAGCCACCCGCGTCTTTCCTGGCAATGCTTGGGGTTGGATGTTAACCTCCGGCTTCTCCAAAGTCACAGCTCCAACCTAAAAATGACAAGGTGAGCAAAAAGATCTTTACACTGTGAGAGAAATTTCATCTTGGAGCTGGAGTGTCTACAGCATACTCACAGACACATCACGCTGCTCATTTCCCTTATCCTCCTCATTTGCCTTCATGAAGATCCTGTAGCACTCCTCCATTGGGTCACTATCAGAAAGCTCAATTTCTGAATAGTTGAGCTCATCTTCATCAGAGCTGGAATCAGTAATGATGACCGTGTCATCCACCCTCTCCAAAGGCTGTTCAATTGAAGCGGATGATGATTCAGCTCTCAAACTTGATGCTAATGAACTGTGTAGAGCCAAACCTTGGCTGCTGCCTGATACTGGTTCTGCTGGCTCCTGGTAGCTTTCACGTGGACCATGGTTCACGGCAGTTTTTCCCAGCATCTCTACTGGAATTTTGCTTGATTTTGTCTGGCTGTGTGGCGGAACTGATGGTGCACATGTTGCGTAAGACCACTGATTACTAACTCTGTCCTGAGCTGGCAGCTCTGTTCTCTGGACTTGCTTGCATGGTGAGACCGAGACAGCAACTGGATCTTTATAAAAAAGAGAATTTTTTGGCGGAAAATCATATGGCTGCAGTGGATTCATTTTCTCAACACGATGCGGCAGGTCACACTTAGACAATTCAACCTGAAAAGTGTTTTCTTCCTTTTCCTCCACCAGACTGTTCCACTTTTGATCTTGCTGGTCTTTGGTGGCAGACTGACTTGCAGGTTCAGGACTTTTCACCACTACGGTTTCAGTAGCCTGAAAGTGAGTAATTTTCTGTCTTTTTCCTCCCAGGTCTTCTGAACATCCAGTCAAGTCAACAACACTCCTATTAATTAGTATATCTTTGCATCCTTCATTCTCATAATGCTCATGATTAAATCGACCTTGATTGCTTTCAGTACAGCAATTACTGTATGCTCTGTTTTCTTGTACCGTTGTGACCATGCATGCCTTAGCATTTGTGAAGCACAGAGGTGCAGAATTAAGTAAAACAGCAGCTATTTTGACCTCTTTCGATTCAACTACTTTATCCTGGAAGGATTTCCCAGCAACAGAATCAGCGGGTTTCTGAACTCGCCTTCTCTTTTTGTCAGGCGAGGGAGGAATGTCAATAATCAGGACGTCGTCTTCATTAAGGTCATCAAGTGGCTCCGGAAGTGGCAATCTTGAAAGCTGAGCCTGAGATGTGACTGGCTTCTTTTGGTCACAAGGTACAGAATTTCTCATTCTTTTCAAACCTTGTCCATTTTTCACTTTTTGCTCTTTGCCTGATGAGCTGTAAGACCGCAAGTCAGCAGAAAAGTTGGACAGCGGGTCATACTCCAAATCAGTCCTTGGTTTTGAGTTGTCAACCACGTACTTCCTTGCTCGGGAGTTTGTTTGGGTATAGTCTGTGCATGATGACAGTCCGTAAGAACTTGTGTCTACATTTGTACCTGCAGTCTCAGACTTGGAAACTGGGACAGCAGGCCCAGTATTTCTGCTGTCTGCCAGCACAGTCCGGCAGCGTGACAGTCGCCTTTGCTCCTGCTCCACCTCGTGCCTTACAGTTTCAATCTCTTTGTTGATACGCTCCAGCTCCTGAAGGCAGTCATCTCTGGTCTCATCATTCACTGATGCTCCAAAGCCAGCATGCGGATAACCATTCTGAACTCCTGTCCAAAAGAAACATAAAACAGAAACTTCTAGCATTAGTGATATGGTGCAAAATAATTCAGGGTGAGACTGGGTTAAATATAAAGAAGTTGTGGGGAGTGCTGGTGTGGTGGCCTGTGAGAGCAAACATCTCTAACTTTAATGTTATAGTTCTATCATCTACTTCCTTTAGTGTCCTTTTATGTCTGCAAATTAGCTTAATTTAATGCAAAGGAATGAATTATTTTGAACAGATTGCGCAGCAAAGAACCAATAATTAAATCATTTTGAAAAAACACTGATTTTCCTTACCTGCCTTGAGAATAATAGGTCTACAAATGTGCTTAATTTTAATACTACATAGCTTATTATAAAATTGCAGGGATCAAGACATAGGATGGCTGAATTACTCTCAGACAAAATGTGATACCAGTCTATTTTAGATTTTTTTAACCCTTATTTGAATGCAAAAACACATGCAAGGTAATCAAGTGTTAACAGGTGAGTTGCTTCATCTTCAGACAGTTATGCAATTATTTAACCCACATCTAATCCACTTTACTTTTAAGTTGAACTTCGTATCTTAAAAAAGTGTGTATGCAGTTGAAAAGTTCAAAGGCAACACTATTGATACAAGCTAAGAGAACTACAGCCGGCTAGCATAAACGCTAAGTTACCTTTAAACACTGACCTGTACAACCTACTATCCATGATTTGCTGGAGGCATCACACATATCCCGCAATTCCGTGACATGTCTGTACAAACAGTGAGGCCTCTCACAACGTTCTGAGAAAGGACAATTTATATCAGCAAAAAAACCAGACGAGGGAAACATGAGCAAAAACGCCACTTCTCTCGATGGTTTAGCTGCTAGCCGCTGTATCTGCTAGCTGTGGGTCCCACAGGTCAAGCGTCCAATTGGACTTCAAGCGACGCCAGCCTCAAATTTATAGGCTCTGCTCAGGTCGCAAGACGACCGTTAAATAAAAGCTGCGCAAATTTATTCGTTAAAATTAAGCTCGTTTTTCGTCCCTATGTATGTTTATTTTTACGGAGATAAAACCAATTTTATCTCCACAAAAGCTTATAATATTTCGAGCAATGACAGTTGAATAAGTTAGCTGTGGTGCATGGTGTCGCAGTACTCCCTCCACGTCGGCAGATGGCGCTGCGGCACAAACCTGAATTGAGATATACAACGACAGAGAAACTTCACCGTTTGCTACAATTTCCCCACAGCAACTGCAACGACAACTGTCTTATCCGGGATATTGAAATCTACAAAATACATAAAATTCTTTGGTTGAAATGGATAAGAGCGAGGATGAGATGGAAGAGGATGAAAGCGAGTGGAAGAACAGTTTCGTGGATTCAGTCCCACTCAGCCCCGCTTCAGTTTCTGGTAAAGTACGAAGACAGGAAGGCTTAGGCTGCCCGAAACCAGACAGTTTCTTTTTGCTTTCAGTTGCTTTTGACGTGAGGACAGACACCTTGCTCAGTCCATCAGCTATCTATATGCGTCAGATGGTGATTACTGTGTAACCTATTTCAGGTACAAGCCTGAAGAAAGCGTTAGGACCGGCACCTGCAAACAGAGTCATTGTGCACTTTGACCTGGACTGCTTCTATGCCCAGGTGGAAATGATCAGAAACCCAGCACTGAGAGAAGTTCCTTTAGGTAGACTGATTCAATACATCCTCTATGGTGAATGAAAAAAGTTGACTGTTTGTGTTTCCTGAATGTTTTTGTGATTCAGTAATGCTTCTCATTATCAGGTATTCAGCAGAAATACATCATAGTCACTTGTAACTATGTGGCAAGGGAGCTGGGTGTCACCAAGCTGATGTCTGTTACTCATGCTAAGGAGAAATGTCCACAGCTGGTGCTGGTGAAAGGAGAAGACCTTACACACTACAGGGAAATGTCCTACAAAGTGACAGGTAGGCAGGATGCTCCACAAACAATGCAATGAAAACATGTTGGATTTGAATGTCATTCTTTTCTCAACGTGTCTTGCCATGCTGCCTTTGCTTTCCTCAGTTACACATTCTAACCTACAGATCAGTGCAACAAGCTTGCGCTAACATCATGTATATTTCTGTTCATGTATGTTCTTTCTTTACCTTTTTTTGTCCTCCATCCAGAGCTGCTGATGTCTTACTGTCCGCTGGTAGAGAGGCTTGGATTTGATGAAAACTTCATGGACATCACAAAGATGGTAGAAACAAGACTAGCAGAGACAGCAGAATCTAACAGCTTTTCATTCAAAGGACACGTCTACAACCGTCTCAGTGAGTCACATTTTTGCCTCTGGTGTGCAGCTGTACATCTACATATGTACATCTGGCTCATGGTAACCGGGAAATTAGTTGTGAAACAAGCCAAGATGCTAAAAATTGTGCAATATTTGCATTGCACTCTCAGTTTCTCACCACATGAAAAGTTTGCTTTTGGATCATCTTGAAGAAGGTTTTCAAAACCACAGATTTCTGTTTCTCTTTTCCTGCTCAGGTGCAGATGTTGAAGCTATTGATCACCCAAGGTTGGCTTTAGGTTCACATATTGCCGCAGAGCTGAGAGAAGCCATCCACAGCAAACTGGGTCTGACTGGCTGTGCCGGCATCGCCACGAACAAGCTACTGGCCAAACTGGTGTCGGGCACCTTCAAGCCCAATCAGCAAACCTCCCTGTTGCCAGAGAACGTCAGCGACATCATGGATGGCCTGAATGGTCTCCGCAAAGTACCCGGTATAGAGGTTCAGCTCATGTGCAACTATTTTTCAATTCTGAGCTCTTTGGTGTGTCTTCAGTTTCTATCAGGTATCCCCACTGGTAAGTCTGTGGTCCTGTCGTGTATTTTTAGGGGTCGGTCATCAAACTGCTAAGAGACTTCAAGCCCTGGGATTGGTCAGCGTGAAAGACTTACAGCTCTTCCCACTGAATGACTTGGTGAGAGAGTTTGGAGGTCCCAGTGCTCAGCGCTTGAAGAATCTGGCCCTTGGTGTTGATGACTCACCTGTCACCCCTACTGGGGCACCCCAGGTAGGCTAGGAAATCACCACTATCTCAGTAAAGTGTTTTATAATTTTATATATATATAAATATGTTGACAGTCAGTGTAAGCAGGGCTTGACCTCCTGATGTCCAAACTTACTTTCTCAAGCCAAAATCTATTTCATGAGTTGAAAATAAAAGTAGGTGGTGTGGTGTCCTTTTGGACAATCTTGAATCTCCAAGAGGCTTAGAGTTTTTTGTTTTTGTTTTGGTTTTGTTTTTGTTTTTTTTGCAAATCAGTAAATCTGCCAAAAAACAGGAGGCGTGTCCTCTCATGTTTCAGTCTCTTAGTGATGAAGACTCCTTCAAGAAAATGTCATCAACTAAAGACGTTTTGGAGAAGATTCAGGAGCTCCTGAGCAGTCTGGTGGAGAGGTGCGATACTTTGTCAGCTATTTAAAACCACTGAAGTCACTGGATCTAACTTTGATCTTAACTGTTTGGCAATTAGGATGCACAAAGATGGCAGGCAGCCACACACCCTCCGGCTTACCATCCGTAGATACTCGGCGACCAACAAGTGGTTCAGTCGGGAGAGCCGGCAGTCTCCGATCCCCAACCACATAGGACAGAAGATCATCTCTGGTAAGCTTACAAATACTGTAATGTCCCAACTGCGTGACCTCAGGATGGCGTATGTAGACACTGTATCAAGATTTCCAGGGTGTGTATTTACAGTGTATTTATTTGTGTCTGTATTGAAACGAATAATCCCCCATTATGAACCCACAATTACTAAATAGCTCTTATTTAGCTATCAGCTTTTAGATTTAGCTTGAGGTTGATTTCTCATTTGGGTACAGATCCCCTCTTAATGGCAGGTGTTAATGGTGTGTACCAAATCTAGATAAGACTCTATAATAACTAGTATTGTCAACCTTTGCCTCCTAAACTAAGCCAGTTGTCCTTAAACAGGAGCTTGAATTTATCGCTGTTCAGTTAAGAGGATTCTCATCATCTCCACATCCTGATGTCCAAAACTGCAGTTAAAGCATTATTTTCTATAATGTCTCTATAGGCAGCAGTGATGATGCTGTGGTCCAGCTGGTCCCGTTGGCCATGAAGCTCTTCCACAAGTTGGTGGACAGCAACGCCGCCTTCCACCTCACCCTCATTAACGTTTGCTTCAGTAACCTGCAGACCAGGGGAGCTGCCACCACCATAGCGTCTTTCTTCGCACAGCACAGCACGTCTCCCAGAAAAACACAGATCTTCTCAACGCAGCGCCAGGTAGCACAGGAAAGTTTAAAGACGCATTGAATTCAGTGTCCTCAAAAAAGTCTTAGTTTTATTCCTAAATATTCTTCATATTCTTCATGTCTTAATGCTTGTTATGAAAGGTTGTTGTCTCTGATTTTGGACTGTTGGGAAACGTTATATGCTTTTACAATAAAAGTGGGATTGTTGTTGGACTGCAACTATAACACAGCTATGATCCCATTAATCATAAAAAAGAAAAACAAAATTTAGTTGGATATCTTCTTTCTGATTATTTATTTTACAAAACTTGAAAAAACATGGCATCTAAATATTTTGTGCCCACAAGTATCACCACCATTAAAAAATAAGTGGGGGGCCCCACATGCTTTACATATGGAGACCTCAAGAACCTTGTTTTCTCCTCCTGGCTGCTGCCTCCTCAGTTTAGTCGACTTACCTTTCAAACCTGCCGTTGGGTTGTGGGGTTCAGAGGGTTAAAAGGTCTTAAAGAGTCTTAAATTTACCTTGGTGAACTCTGCAGAGACTCTGCTCCATGCTTATTATGCTGAAAAGATCTTATTTTATTCTTGACACTGTGCTGGTGTATGAAGAATTTCCCCTTCTCAGAAATAGTGCGTCAGTACTGAGAATATCCTGGAATAATTTGCTCTCCTCTTTAATTCCCCAATAGGATGATCCCTCACAGAAGACAGTAACCACAAAAAGCCCATGTTGTTCTGAGGCAGCATTACATGGCTTTAAAAGAGAACAGAGGCCTGTTGTTGCTGTTGAAGACCCTCCGCTTCAGACAGTATTCTGCAACACAATGCGGTCAGACTTTGATGAAACAGATGACACAGTGACAAATCGACTGCCCCCGAATGTTGACCCAGAAGTGTTCATGCTTCTCCCTGAGGACATCCAGAAGGAGCTGTTATCTCCTGCCTACACAAACTCTGTCCCCTGCACTTCCAGCACAGTCACAGTCGTTGATGTTCCCCACATAACAAAAAACAAGCCTCCACAGTCATTTGCAGACTCACAAAATATTGAAGACATAAAAGAGGTTCCAGATAAATTGGATTCATCAGACAGGCTGGTCGTCGTGAATCACCAGAGTCCTGTGGGCACAAGTGCATTTTCAGGAGAAAATGTCATGAGAGAAGGGAGACTGTCATACCCCCGGTCTTCTGACTGTGAGTTCCCGGGAAATGTGGACCCTAAGGTGTTTTCTGAGCTTCCGCCGGATGTTCAGAAGGAGCTAATGTCTGAATGGAAGCAACAGAAGGCGGTGCTGAAGGCCACCTCGTTGAGGAAACCAGGGAGAAGCTTGATGCCCAAAGACAGAAAAGCTGCAGGAAAAGGCAGTCAGGCAAACAATTTGTTGAAGTATTTCAAACCCAGTTAGAGGGGGACAAGTTATTTTGCTGTGTTATTTCTCTTAAAGAAAACCTTTCATTTCTTGTTGATGGGTTGTTCTGATGTGGTATACACAGGAAATAAACAAAACAGAAGAAACACTTCACAGTATTCTGCAATAGCTCAATCAGATGTCAGTTAATGGAAAGCTTTCTAACCGTCATGACACCTGTGGACCTTCAGACACATGTGAATGTCAGCTTTAATAGAAGTTAAACAGAGCCAAAGTAACATTAGATGTACTAGTTGGCCAGAGAGTTATTGACATGTGATGCACCACACACAATAGAGGAAAATTCTCAAAAACCAATGCCAAAAATAAGAAAACTACATTGGACAAAGAGGAAAAGTGGTTACAATTAGAGCCACACCAGCACTAACTGACACTAACTGTTTTTTTGTCCACCCGTTGTTATCATTGTTATGCACATCAGTTGCCTTTTAGTTCATATTGATTTCAAAACATCTACAAACTGTTGGCTTTTGTTGTGCTTTGATCACTATGTGTGAAATCTCCCTTTACCTAAAGTGACCTCATTTTGTCTCCCTTTGTAAACATGGGCCAAAGAAAAGTTCAAATAAACTGCAAAATATTAAGAGAAACCTGAAAGAAGTCTTTAGTTTCTTTGTTTTCATATTGTTTTTTACATTGTTTAGGGAAACAGGATTACTTCGCTGAGCCGCGGGAAGTGGGGCCCGTTCCTTGGTTGGACGATTTCCACTCAAATCCACAGAGGCACACATTATTCGTCGACGGGGGCCACAGTCCAGCTTTCAAAGAACCTTTTTTCTCTCATGAGAAATACCAGAAAACACAAGGTCTGTAAGCACAGCCCCACTTGGCTCTTTCTGGCATGAAACTCCTCCCTGGATCACATGTATGAAGGGGGAAAGACTCAGGATGTGCCATCGCATCATGATAGTGATTCTTTTTTCCTATCAGGACGAGTTGAGCAATCTCTGAATGGACCTTGGCAATTCCTGAAGATAGACTGGTAAGGTGCTTCACTTTTTTCTGTGGGTATTTTAGGAAATTACCGAAATGCTCCTTGATGGTGTTTTCTTCACGGAAATGTGTTTTAATCAGATATGACTTCTGTAGGTTGGAGGGTTGATAACTTCTCCTCACTCTGCTGATTGTAAAGAATCCAATACCACTAATCATGCACATGGAAAATGACTACAGACTTCATGATAGTATCCCATGTCCCATCACTGCTGTGGTGCATGACCATTGATATATCCTGAATGCACTCACACACCCAAACCTTTGCAAGCAAGTAGGAATTTTAGAATATTCTCAAGACAATAAATTGTTTTATACAGGATTGTTTGTGTCCTTAGGGGCTCTCGACCATGTCTTACATAACCAAATCTGATTTTCCATGCTGACTTTATTGGCCTGCCTGGCCCAAGCTGCAAGTGTAGCCAAAGCATTGCAGTGACTGCAGTGGCGTCATGCAGTGTTGAGCTGTCTGCCTACACCCCTTCAAGTCAATAAAAGGACTTCTGTCTGCCAAACAGACTGTGTTTTTTTGCTCAGCAAAATCTGAGAAAAGTCTGGCGAAGCATTTGACTGCTCATGTGGAAGCCAGCTCCAGTCATGTGCTAGTCCCTCTCTGATCAGTGCCTAATGAGCGGGGAGCTATGACGTCCCGCTAAGCCTCTGTGATAGTCCTGCACCCTCAGACTGAAAACTGCAGCTTAGGTGGAACTATTTCACTTCTCTTTCCTAGTTTACTCACCCTAGAAGAATTTACATAGCCTAACCCACCTGAAAGCTTTGTCTAAACTCCTATGTTTTTGTTCATGATACATCAAACCAGCAGAGCATTGTACTGTGAGTTTAACTTTGTGGCAGGTGGAGCACTCAGCTGCGCAATGGCTGACTGGGATTATGACTATCTGATCAAGCTTCTGGCCCTAGGGGACTCGGGGGTGGGAAAGACCACCTTTCTCCACAGGTACACCGACAACAAGTTCAACCGCAAGTTCACAACCACAGTGGGGATTGACTTCAGGGAAAAGAGAGTGGTGAGTGATGCCTATGTATAAGTATGTTCTGGTGGCACATCCAAGGCTGAAAATGTTGTCTCAGCTGTGCGATTCTACACTGAAGGTTGAGGTTGGGTGGATTATCAGGCTTTGTGGTTTGGTTCAGATGTACACAGGGACAGCTGCTGATGGGACGTCTGAGAAGAACTTCAAAGTCCATCTTCAGCTTTGGGACACAGCAGGGCAGGAGAGGTAAATCTGACCTCATGTTCACAACAGATTTTACACTTAGATATGTTCATTTAAAGTGGAGGAGTTTAGCGTTATTGCCTTTTAAAACTCTTAGTGGTAGTCTCGAAACAGCAGCATATGCTGTTACTCCCTACCACTAACAAATGCAAACCTGGGGACACTGAGAATAAAAGTAAATTAAGAATAAATAATTTTTTTTTTTTTTTTTTTTTTTTGTAAACACAAAATGTTGTCCATAGACAGTACAAAGAAAAACAACAATCACAATTATAAATGAAATGCTCAAAAACTGTAAGATAACAAGCACACAAACAGCATAAATGAAATTCACTAATAACTCGTCCAAAAAGTTGAACAAGGGAAATGATTAAGATAAATTAGAAATCAGATGGTTGCACAACAGAGTTGTATTATGTAAAGCAAATAGATTGTCAGTGTGTAAAAAAGTGTCTTAAGACAGGACTTTAAAGCAGAAACAGTGTCAACAAATCGAGTACTAGCTTGAACCTGGACTCTGGAGCAGCTGGCAGGCCTAACCCAGCACAGCTCAGAGGACTTTTCAGACAGTCAGGAGTTCACTGGTGTGCTCTGGTGCTCTGCCATGCACAATAAATGAGCTGATGTATTGAGCAGGAATGCTACATTTTTCCACAAACAGAAACTACCATCAGTATAATTTAAAGAATGCTATAATCACAGTGGAAGAGTACACTGCTAGCACTGCTAGCTCGTGCTAGCAGCTCAGTGAGGCTGGACTTCAGCTGACAGCACTGCTTTGAGCACAACTCAGTTTAGCATGTTAGCATGCTGGCATGCTAATCAGCACTGAACAAATTAAAATGTCAGCCAACTGATGGCACCAGAGGTTTGCCAAAGTATTAACACTGCAAGAACAAGAAAAAAAAAAATCAATAAAACAGGGAAATATGGCTTATAATAAGCAAGTAAATAAAAAAGATCAAACAAAATATCTAGCCTCAAAGAACCCACAGTTATCTTTAAAGTAGCGAAAACCAGACTAAAAACAAGTAAGTCTGTCTGGATCCAAAGTCTGACTTCGACAAAGCAGTTATGTTTTCATCAGTGTTGATCAAACAGCTTTATAACTGTGGAAGTTCTACTAAGTTACTCCAGTAATAAATTCTCAGTAAGAAGTTTTCATATCACATTAAAATAATCATGAAACAAGTGAAATGCTCTAACGTAAGAGCTGGTAAGAAGATATATCTTGTCGGGCAAAAAAAAAAACGAGCACATTTTGCCTTGCCTTGACTTTCATCTTACTTTATACTGTCCAACAAAAGTTGTTTATCTGCACTCAGGTTCCGCAGCCTCACCACAGCTTTCTTCAGAGACGCCATGGGCTTCCTGCTGATGTTCGACTTGACCAATCAGCAAAGTTTCCTCAACGTCAGGAATTGGATGAGTACGTGTCATGTCAACAGCCTGCAATCAATACTCTCTGAGATCAATGTTTTCTCTCTTGTTGCCACTATGAGGGAGATGCTATGCTGCCTTTCTGAACAGTCTTTGCTCATGCATGTCTGTTGGTACCATATGGCTTTAAATGCCTTCTTCTTTGTTGGTACAGGTCAGCTACAGGCCAACGCTTACTGTGATAGTCCAGACATTGTGTTGGTGGGCACCAAAGCAGACCTCCGAGATGTGAGGGATGTTCACGCCAGACAGGCCAGGGATCTGGCCGACAGATATGGGTGATTCATTAAATAAACACTATTGTTTGTTATGTACATCGTATGTTAAAGACAGCGTGTGAGACAGTGTGAAGTGTAAATGTAATGGAGATGAATATCGTGTCTACCTTGCACAAAAATATGGTTGAGTTTGCTTGATAATTTATTTTAGATTTTTTTAAATCTCCAAAATGAATGGGATATTGTCATGCTTTTAGCATCTAATTATTAAAAATGCTGTAGCGAAAGAACAAGAAATGTTGACAGATTTGTCACATACAGGTGTATGTTTTTCAGTATATGTATTTCAAGAATGGAAAGTAAGGAACTTTTCTGTTCTAATCAACCTTCTTGGCCATTTGAGTATAGATTTCTGAGTTCACAAGGTGCACTTGAGTTCATCATAAATTCACTGTCAACCCCAGATTTTTGCTGATTTTGCCAAAGTTAAACCAAAAATCATTGTTTTGGGGGGTTTTTTTTGCTATTTTCGCACATTTTGGGGCCAAAGGATTAATCAATTGATCAAGAAAGTAGTTGATAGAGTCACTGATAATGAATCATCAGCTGCGTTTTGAGATCACATATCGTGCCTTCAACTGCATGTGTGGTTTGATCAGTCTGAACTTGTAGTTGCCACGTTTATTCAGTTTGTGTTTGTCCCATGCTGTCATGATTTTTGAGACTTTTATCCCCATGACATGTTAAATAGTTTATCCTAGACATTTTCAGGGGTGCTTGTAACTTAAACGGTATTACATAAGCATCATCCTCTGATTTAATCAAGTGTTCACAGTATTTTGTCCACTCACTGCAGATGATCAAGCACCAAGTACAGTTGGTTTTCTTAGATGCTGTTTTTCTTCCTTTCATGAGTACACCACAGGATGGTGCAGCTGAGCTGTTTTTGACCTTGCTCCATCAGTCTTCCTCTTTAAACCTTAAAAATATGATTAAGCACAGGTTTCCAACCTGTGGGTCAGGGCCCCCCTAAGGGGTCTCAAGATAAACGTTAGGGGGCCATGAGTTTAAAAGAAGAATTCAAATACTGAATAATTGCTGCCCTTCAGCCTTTAAAATAAAAAAAGAAACAATAAAAATCACTATTTGTTTGAACTACTCTGGGCTGATAGACAAATGCAAACTGTGACAACAGTTGCAAGTACACTCTAGTCTTAGCAGTTACTCAACACAAACACATGAACACGATGTTGTCACTAAATGTCAGCATATGTTTGATCCTAACCGTTTCATCGAAAAACTTCTCTCTTCATTCTCATCAGCATCCCCTACTTTGAGACAAGTGCGGTGACAGGTGTTGAAGTGAACAAGGCTGTGACCACCCTGCTGGAACTGGTGATGAAGAGGATGGAGCAGAGCACTCATGGGGGCCGCAGCTCTGAACTCAATGGCAGCCCCATCGTCAGCCATGAAGTAGAGGAGGCCCCTGTGAGGAGGAGATGTGCCTGCTGAAGTTGCCTCTTTTTACATTTGGTCCAGTTAACCCTGCTTTTTTAAAATGTTACTGTTTTCTGGAGTTGAGGGTGCCTGCTAGGTGAGGCAGAAGATCATCGTAAAATCAAAAATATGATCCACGCTTAAGAGCACTAAAACTTTGGAAATCTGGCCCAGTTCATTTAAAGCAATATTGTTATAATAGTATGAATTCCTATTTGACATTTTGCTGATGGTAATGTCATTTATTCACCTGTGCATTGTTAGGTGAGAAAGAAGAGGGAGAAGAGAACAAAACTTGTACACAGGAAGTTCTGAACGCTGTCGTTAAAACTGTGATGTTTCACTAAAGACACCAAGTTGTTGTAATTCAGAAAAAAACAAGTTCAAATGGGTCGTACCAGAGAAAAATACTGTTTTTATTTGACACATGTAGGCATTGATGGAAGGATTATGCAGGCACATAACGTATATTTATCATGGAAATCAAAAAACATTTAAGACATGGTTACAATTTGTTAGAACAACCAAGATAGCAAAGTCCCTTACATGATCGATGACTTTTATAAGACATGTACATAAGCAGCCAAGCTTTTTTATGCATTATGGAATAAAGTTGCCATGCAGATCGAACACAAGTACAAGAATGTTAAAGGGTTGTTGGAACGAATCCTGTATAGCGTTGCATTGGGAATAAAGACATTTTATGTTTAGGTTATGTATGTCACTGTCTTGTCATTTAAATGTAATGCACAAAAGCTATACTGTTATTCTGACTGGAATTACAATCTTCACAGACTTTGTTAGTATTAGTATCATTTACACACATTCTACACATTGACTAGGAGAAATCTTTTGGAGGAGAAAAATGTCCAGCATTCATGTCACGCCAATGGATTTTTCAAACAAATTGATCTGTAAGTGGACATTCATGGAGTCACAAATAAATTCCACCACATTACTTTGGCTGAAGCCATAAAAGCAAAAAAAAAAAAAGCAAATAATTTTTGTGGCACAAAAAGTGATATTCAACATCAAATTCAACATCAAAAAAGGGATATTCCACTTCAATAATACTACAGTAATACTTGTTGTTAGTTGTTATACAGCTTCCAAAATCCCAATCTGTATCAAGCTTAAGTAACATTTCTCCCCTGAATACATGGTCTTTGGTGTACCTACAACACATTCCTAATGAAGGGACTACATTATTCTTAAACGTACACATCTATGACATCAATTAAATGATCTAAAATTCAGCTATTAAAACTTTTTCTTCAGATATGTGTTTTCTTGGTTGTTGTGGTGAATGCTCTGTGATTTTGGAGACAAGACACAAATGTTAACTATCTGAAATGTTCATCTTGCCCATGGAGACAGACAAAAACGCTTTGTGTAGGACAGGATGGCAAGCAATGCCTACCATGCCAAATCTGAATTAGCACAGGACACACTACATCTGGTAAGTGTGAATGACTGCCTCGCTCTGTGTATTAAACCCAAGCTTAAACCAGAATTTTGCAAGAAAGAGCACGTTAGAGAGTCATGAGATGGTCATGTGGCCAGCTTTCACTGTTTGGGCCCAGTTGTCCTGAACATCCACCAGTCTGCTTCAGCCTGGCATGATAGGGTGGACAATTTTTGAGAACCCAAGATTATCTACATATACAAAAAATAAAGCTTGTTCATTTTTAAGTTGATCTGTAGAGGTTTGGTCCCATGTGGAATATAGCAGTAGGGTTTGTTTGTCTGTTTTTTTTAACCTTCAAACATCTCGCATACAAAGACACTGCTGATATTCTTAAGGAATATACCATCAGGAATACAAACAATAGCAAAGAACAAAAATTTTACCCTCAAAACAATCTTCAAAAAGGTTGTATAAAACTAGGCCAAAAGATTTGTTAGTGCCTCACATGCAATGCCATTTATGAATGGACCATGCTCTTTATACAAGATGCAGTTAGCCATATAACATTCATTTCTCTGTTTTACACAAATACAATTTTTTCACAAATATTGGAATTGATATAGTTACATGATGAGTAAATAATTCCCCCCAGTCAACAAAATCTCTATAATAAACAGTGTATTCTCTTCTCGAGTAATTTGTAATTGAAATAGTGGTAAACCTCAAGATTGGTGGTATATATTAAATAGGTGAAGAAACTGTGTCCAAAATATTGTATTTCCCAATATTTAGCCACGCTATGGCTATGATTTAGGTCACAAGATGGTCATTGATCCCCTTCGGTCAAATTAACATCTATTTCCCCATTATTGGTAAGAATTACAGAAATTATCTCTCTATTTTTCTTTATCATTTTGTGTTCTGGAGTCATTTGCAGCTATTTGTAAGTTCAAACTTAACTTGTGATTGCTAAGTGGAGATTTACACATCGCTAGTTAAACAAACAAGTTTCACCAAACAAATTAGTTTTTACATAAATTCTAGTTGTTAAATATTTACACCTGCTAAACTTCCAGGTGTAACTCTTGCGCAGCTAGCTGGACCAACGACGAAGCTAATGCTAGCGTCCTAATCTATGACCTGTTTAGATTTCAGTGCACAACAGATAATTCAGTTGACACATCTGACCTGTGTAATAATGTAAACTTGGGAAAATTGCACTTGTCAAAAATAATACAATACACCTGTAATTACAAAATGTTTTGCTTTTAACGTTAGGCTAAATGACCGAGTTTATCGGATATAGCCAATCATGCTAAACTGTGTGAACACTATCTTAACTCAGACACATATTTCTATGTGTATGCATATAATACAAAGTCATACCTTAATTTACAAAGGATATGTTTATCTCCCAAAAAAATTGACCTTTGGAAGTTAGATTTTCAAGGAATACTTTGACAATATGGGAAATAAGATAACATTATGTGCTTTCTTGAGAGAGTGAGTTGAGATTGTTACAACTCTCATTTTTGTACGTTCAGTATGAAGCTGGAGCCAGCTAGCTTAGGTTAGCATAAAGACTGAAAACTGAGGAAACAGCTAGCCCGGCTCTGTCCAAAGATAACGAAATTCAACTACCAGAATCTGCAAAGCTCACTAATGGTTGTTTCATACATACAAAAACTTTGTGTGAAAATGATCATTTGTGGTTTTGGAGGGCTACTATGTCTTGGCCAGGAGCAGCAGTGACTTCCTGAGGTCATGTTGTCACCGTGAGGTTGCAACCTGATTTTGTAACTCGCTAGTTTGAAATTAGCTAGCAGTTAATTCGAACTTACAAACTAAATTTGTTATAGATTTAATAATAGCTGGTGAAGACTTAGCTCCATTTTGTGACTCTTATCTATTCACATTATATTTGAGTCACAGAACTAAGAACTGGACTTTCTGAAAAATAAACACTGCGATCTTTGACAAACCCAGGAGGTGGTTTGACGACATTTACTGCTGTTCTGAAGGTATTTCCCAATTCCTCAAAGATTCCCAAGAAATGTCTATGCTGAATTTGTACAATGTAAGGCAAACTTACAGAATTTTACTACCATTTATATTATTCTGTAATATCAATAATAAAAAAAAAACATATATATATTTATCTCTCGTGTTGCAAAAGAGCAAGGAAATACGCATTTAACAGGTTGTAAATCCTTTTCAAGCAATTGACATGAAAAACCTTCAGAAGAGCGGTAAGTTCTAATTAACGACATTTTGAGTTTTTATAAGATTGCCGGGTGTTATATTTTTTGGAAAATGGAAGTCCTGTGACTCAAATGTAGCCTCTAGCGTGGTTATAGACTTCGACTTATAGACTCAGAACCTAATATAGGCCGATACCACTTTCCAAAAATTCAGTACTGTAATGACAACACTCAATGGCCTGTCCATGAATTTATGGCTTATTGTTGGAATGTTGATTATTATTCCAAAAATTTGAAGAATCTCAACAAAATTTGAAGTGGACAGTCACTGGCTACAGAGAATAAAAGACATACAAGTATGTATATATATATACAGAATAGAGCACAGTCTTGTAAACAAATACCATCTTCCAGAGCAGTGCAGATTGTCTGACACCTCGTGGGGGAAAAAAGGCCTGAAAACAGGAACGGCACCTCTCTTGAGGCATTGAATCTGATTTTAAAAAAACACTGATCTAACTCCTTCCCTGAGATTAGGCAGTGATTTCAGTGTACAGAACCAGTGTACTGTTGTAAAAGGCGATTAATCAATCAATACTGTGTTAAACAGAACTGGAAGATTTAACTGTTTGTGTTTCCACAGCTGAATCTCCTGTGGACTCCAGTTAAACAGATGTTTGTTCTGTTAGAGCTGTTTAGCCACGGCCAGCAGCCATGCAAAGGACAGTAATGGGAGCAACTGAGCAGCATAGAAGTCCTAACTGTACTACCAAAGACAACAATATACCAAGTGAGCAACAGCGCTGTGCTAAGTTTGTGATTTACATCCCGAGTGAGCCTGACATCTTTATGTGAAATTACAGCATCATGTGAGGGTGTGTTTGGAGAATGGGGGGGGGGGTCAAAAATTGCCTGAACACTCATCATGCATTGTGGGTTACAACAGAAGTTTGAGCTGAGCCGATGTATCTGGGTCATGGTCTCTGGAGTCACCTCTTAAGCCAACCAACACTCATTACATGTCTAATTGCAGTGCGTCAGGCTGAGTTTAATCACGCCTTCCCTGTGCAGCTTGTAGAGCAGCTTGAACTCGCTGGGCAGCTGGTGGGTCTCCTGCCACTTGGTGGTGAATTTGGTCCCTTTCTTGTCGTAGTAGTGGTAAGGCAAGTCCTTGCCCGTATTGGGGTCCCAGCCAAAGGGCCAGAAGCCGTAGAGATGGATCTCATCGCACATGGCGGAGGCCAGCGTGTACATGAGGATTCCAGTGCTGAGACGTTTGGGGGAGAGGTTTTTAGTCTTCCAGTACCTGTGAGGGAAAAGACACACCAATCATCCAAAATGAAATCCAGACACCTCAGATTTTTCTGAGGGCAGGATACCATGAGTAATCCTTTATCACCCCAGCCCACCATAATCCCTCTTCCCTTAAGAATGTATGTTCTCTATCTGGTCTATTTAATGTTCCGTATCAGTTAATGCATGTGATTATGATTTTATCATTTCAACAGTGTTACACTTAGAGTCTCTCATAGACAGGATTTTAGAAATACTGAGGTCATGACTCATTCCAAAAGCTCCCTGCTTAGTTACTTTTACTTCACTTAAAGATCCCCTCCAGACAGATTTTAAGATAGCATATAAAATACTCTTCTTTGAATAATAATTTGTCTCTGATACGGTTTTTCCAGAAAAAATTATCTTGTTAAAATTTTTAAAATGACATTTACTCCCTCCCTCCTCCCTCATTTGAAATTCCAGAAATCTATGAATATGTAATTATTTTTCATTTCCAAAGCTGAATACAAGACGTTTCCCACTTCACTGAAAAGTCCATTGGCAGTGTGTATGCACTGGAGGCTTCAGGTTTCCACATCAGACTTGTGTAAGATGAATGTTGGAACAGGACTGGCTTCCAGGCTAGTGTCAAAAATAAAGATTGTACGCTTGCCCCTTGAAATTGGATTTTTAGCAATCACAGAGAAACTTTCAGTAGATGATTTTGAAAACAGCTCTAGTGTTAAAGTGTGCACACACATTATTCTGCACAGTGAAGGTCAAACATTCAACTGTAGGGCCGAGAAGAAAAATGCCTTTTGAGTGGAGAGGGACTTTAAAGCTGCTTCACACAATTTTGTTTATTAACAATTGATCAATTGACTATGTATGTACTAACAAACCCAGATATGATCATCCAACTCTGCCGTTCCCCTGAGTTCTACAAATAATTTTAGCATCTTTCAGCTCGTTGTTTTAGCTTTCTGACCCACAATGGGTGGAGACCAAACAAGGAGATAAAAGGAGGGTGAATATTGAATTCAAATCATCAGGTGGATAGAAACACGACTACAAGGGACTCTGTATCTGCTGGATGTGTGTAAATAGGCAACCGCTCGCAAACATTTGCCGTAACCTGAAAGGTAACAATGTGTCAGTGTTGTGTTTACAGATTATCTCCAAAGTGCCAACTCAATGCAAATATAAGTGCTGTTTCTGTTAGATTTATTTTCCAAAAAGAAGGTCTAAATGCTGTTTCAGAGCCCCCTGCAAACTGCAAAAAATAAAACTCTGCGTATTGAACCATAATAGTTTTTTTTTAGTGCAGACCAATGGGTCTATAATACTGAGTACCAAACAGGTATTCTCTAATTTAAATCAGGAAACCTTTCTGACTTTAGACTATGTTATTTAGGCAAAACTATATGCATTGAGCAGTTTGATAGTTTCAGTCAGTCACTCTTACTTGTTGACATCATGCATGATGTTTCCTGGCCAGGCCAGTTCAACCTTCAGTTGGCCCTTGTGCTCCACAAAGAAGTCCACCAGGGTCCTGGTTACTGTGGCTGACGTATGAAGGAAGAAGGCAGGGATCCACAGGATGGCTCCCTCCAGCTTCTTCAGGTTGAGGAAGAAATTATTCCTGTCTTGAATGGTCAGCAGGTTATTGTAGTACCTCTCCAGGATACTGGGGTTAAAGGTGGTCAGGTTGGTCTTCTTGCCCACATCCTTGGAGTAGACCTCTGTGGGGGCGAAGTTGCAGCGGAAAACAAAGTCGGCCTGGTCGATTTCTGGTCCGCAGTGGCTGCCCGTCAGGATGCCGCTGTTGCCCACCACAGAGCATATGCTGTAATGCTTGTTGTGGATAGGAGAAGTGTCTGGGAGCAGGGATTTGAAGTTGTTGCTGATGGAGAAGACATACTTGTGGCTGGAGTAGTCAAAGTGCATCAGCTGGCCAACGCGCACACTGTTCTTTGTGAGGGAGAAGTTGTTAGGAATGTCGATGTAGTTGAAGATATCTTTCCTGAAAAAAGAACAATATTTAACACTGTCACGCTTTGCAGCAACATCCAACCATCACACATTAACAAGAAGCAATTTACCATCTGGCCACAGCCTCAATAAATAAGGATGTGATGCAGCCACAAGGTCATAGCTATCACTTCCTGTGCAGTTTTTTACTGACAGAGTTGAAACAGTGAGTAGATTATGTCTTTAGTCTACCCACAGAAATGTAATCATCAACTCCTTTGAAGATGTGCTGCTTTCTGTGTTTTGTATTGTTGCAGATGAAATACTTTGGGTTGCAACTGTTGGTCAGACAAACACAAGCTATTATCATTAGTTATTTTAGTATATTTATAATAACCTGGAGGTTTGGACTGTTGGTTGGACAAAACCTACAATGTCATGGTGTTCTCTGGCTAATTGTCACAGCATTTCTTGCTATTTTCTGAAACAAACTCTAAACTTTAAGATCAGTCGAGGGGAGCATAATCATCATAATCTACACCCCGAATACAGCAATCTCTTATCATACTGTCTTACTATGTCTTAGATGAAGCAGGACACCAGTGACTGCTGTTGTTGGACGTCTGTATTCTGTACTCAGGGCACCTCTGCTCCCTCTCCTTATACTGTATGTCTATGTTCTTTCATGTATTCCACTATGCCTTGCTGTAAAACGTGTTGTCCTCCAGGGACAAAACAGTATTAAAAGTTGAAGTTGAATTGATTATTGGAGAAAATAATCAGCAGATTGATCCATACCGATAATTACAAATGATCTCCACTTCAAACAATTACGATACAGCAGAATAATCCTGCTTTTATATTAATGCATAAATAATATTGATCTAATGATATAACAGTCACAGGGGACATTTTTCGGCATTGAGTACTTTTGCTTTGAATAATTTAAGTACATTTTCTTAATTATATTTAGATACATTGTCAATGCAGGACTTTTACTCGAAACAGAGTATTTTTACAGTATAGTATTAGTTCTTTTACTTAGTAAAGTATCTGAATAATTCCTCCGCCAATGCTGAAACTCTTTAACATATTAAAACCCATTTTAAATACAGTAATGGTGTCAAAGTATACAAAAGGGAACCACATGGGCTCCTTGTTCCCCAGAATCCAGCTCTCTCAGAGCAAACCCTGCCTACTGTTTATCCTGCATGATGGAAGATACTCACAGGTATAAAACCTTCACAAAAAGGAGAAAATAGTTGTGAATTAAAGTCTCTTACCTCTGCTGATAAAAAGCTGTCTTGTTGAACTTCCATTTGAATGGTTTTCCTTGGAGCTCCTCATTCAGGGCATTAGTTAAGGGGATGAAGGAGGGGTCCAGGAAATTCATGGCAAACTGAGACCTGTGAACAACAATCATAACAAATCAGCGCTTCAGCATGTGCAAACAAACTGACAGTTTAATCTCTTTTTCGGTTGGTCTTGTCTCCGACAGGATTATTGGCTAAAGGCAGTTTTCTGAGTTTTATTTTTTAGACAAGAGATCCACTCAGATTTGTTGTGGTTATTTTGAGTTTTATCATATAGCCACAAACAAGCTTTAATGATGGTCAAATACAAACATACTCTGGAAATCTGTGTTAAGTGGAAACCTGAACTCTTCTTCTTTTCAGAGGCTAATAACTAGTGGCTTTATTAGTGGTTAATAGATCATTTATTAATGCATCATAGAACAATTTGTAGACAATTAATACTGACAACCTTCAAAGTCCTTTGATTGGTTTGACCATTAGACAGCATTGGATCTGCACCAAAGTCTTTTTAGTGATGATTTACTGACATTTACAACAGCAGACCAGATGGATTAAACAGCCTTTCATAATGACATTTTGACAATGAATTACCAACATTTATAGCTGCATTATTACAAGACAGAAATAGCCAATTAGTAATTGATTTATCAGCATTTAATAAAGCCTTTAGTTACAATTTACAATCCTTTTATTCACAGTACACATTCTCTCTTTAATTGATGATTTTCACTAGTTTATAAACAGTTCTGTCCATTAATGCATCATATTTTTTAAGCTCACAGTGGTGGAAGAAGTACTTTGATCTTTTACTTAAATACATGTACTTAAAAACAAAATGTACTTAAAGTACCAAAAGTAAAAGTACTTAATATGCAGAACGGCCCATTTCAAAATCACATATGTTATAATATTGGATTATGGCTCCCTTAATGCGTTCATCACTTTAATGTTAAAGGTGTAGATCATTTTAATTACTTTATATACTTCTGGGTAGCATGTGAATTTCCCCTGTAAAGTCTTATCTTAGCTCATAATAATACATATATGTGTATGTCTCTTTTAGAAATATTTCATGTATATGTTGATAATTGTGGTCGGAAAAAAAAAAACAACTTGGAGTATATCATGTATCAAAGTATTTGTTGATTGTATTTTGTATGAGTGATCTGCATCTGAAAAGGAATGCTGAAACTGCCAAGTAAATGTAGTAAATATAAAAGTACAAAATGTACCTTTGAAATGTAGTGGAGAACAATTAAGAAGAGGAAACACTCAAGTAAAGTACAGGTATCTCAAGTACTTGAGCAAATGTACTAAATTATTTTCCACTACTGTCGTCTGAGCCACAAAAACTGGATGTGATGTTGATGAACAGTCAAATCTGTGATACAGTGTTAGAAAACTATACACCGGCATGAACCTTATAGTTCAAATACACACTTTTTTTAACATGTGCATATCATCATCATCATCAATCAAATGTAAGTCCAGTACACTATACAGTATAAATAGACATGTATACATGCATGCACGTAATGTACATATCATTTATATAAAGTAACCTGTGTGTGTGTGTGTGTGTGTGTGTGTGTGTGTGTGTGTGTGTGTGTGTGTGTGTGTGTGTGTGTGTGTGTGTGTGTTCCTTCAATCTTTATTCCAGCTCTCTTTGCACTCTTTGTATTCTTGGTTAGAATTTATAGAAACACTCTGACTTGCATATTGTATGTTATGTTGTCTTTATATGTCTATAGACTATAAATGTATATTTCACCTACTTGTTTGTAAATCATACTTACATTATTATCTTTACTTCTCTTTACTGAGCTTGGCTGTCCTTGTTATTAGCTGTGTCCATTTCTAACTCTGTTTCTGGTGGATCAGTGTGTGACACTGAGTGCAACGGAGAAACCGGACTCTGGCTGTCTGTACGTGTACCATTACTCGGCCAGAAAAGCTGATTCTGTCTCGATGCTGTGCGCCAGGCCATGAATCGCCCGTGTTAAAAACATCAGCACCTTGGACAGCTCACCGTTTGATTGACGGGAGGGATGTGGCCCAAATTGAAGGCAAAGTGATGTGTTGAGCTTCTGCATCACATCCAGGTTGAGTCGTGCACGCTAGGCCTGGCTCCTCTGTTTATATTTACATCAACCCCGGTTTACCTACATAACCTGCGGGAAAATAATACTCACCGAAATCCGGCATGGAACATAATTCTCGGGCCTCCCATGTAATATTTAGAGGAGGTGAAGAGGCTGTCTTTTCGCAGGGACACATAGCTGATGAGCGACAGTATGAGCACGGCGACGCACAGAATAACCAAACCCAGAGCCTTGGCGATGCGGACCATCTTGGGAGCGTTTTCATTCCCTGAATGTAGCAGCAGCGAGGCGTTGGCCTACGTTGTCACCGCCTAGGCTGCACACTGCTGCTGCCCGTCTGCAAGATACAGACAAACTGGCGCTCATCGGCTCATATAATCGCATAAAATGGACGGCTGGTGGTGGTCGGCTGCATGGTGAAGGCGCCACGGCTCGGTCCGCTCTCATTCCTCTGCCTGCCCAGCCCTCCTGACTGCTGCTGCTGCTTCACACTCCGCCGCCGATTCAATCAAGGAGATGGAGTAGAAATGCATGTCAACACATCCAGCCAGCTAAAAGACAAACCCCGTCCACCAGCAGCATCACCACCACCTCCACCCCCTCTCACACACACACACACACACACACACACACACACACACACACACACACACACACACACACACACACACACACAAACAGCTTCTCTGCAGCTCTCAGCATAAAGGAGAGCTTGTCCCACAATAGATTGAATGAGATAGAAACAGGGATCAGAGGACTACAGTCAAATCCCCTAACATGCACCCCCTGATCTTTAATCTGAGCATTACTAAAGCAAATTTGATGTACTCATGCTGAGTTGATGCTACAATCTTTCTGAGAGGAATGTGTTAACATGTGCTATCCAGGATGTTGGCTTTGTGCTCCTGATTTACTTGACCTGGTTTATGGCTGGTCTGTCAGTTTTCTATAGGCACCATATGCTCCAGTTAACCATGACACAAAGCAAGTGAATTCAAGTAAAGGCAAAAACAAGTCATAGATAAAAAACACTTTTTTTAATGTGGAAGGATTATTTGTGGCCCTTCCAACATATTTCACATTATATCCAAATACAACACACATTATGTAGCATTGACAAAACATATGATTTTTTCTTTTTTTTTTTTTTTTTTTTTTTTTTACAGTTTATGTACATTTTTTTCAAACTTTTTTTTACAGTAAGCTTATCTTGGTCAACATTAGCAACATCCATCCATAATCACATATTCAATGTATCCATGCATATACAGTCAGGTATTGTCACACTACAATGTCATATATGTCACATTTGGATTGTGTATAACATACATTTGCAGAATACTGTATATATTGATGGCATAGAGTATAAAAACCTAAAAGACTGAGGATGTGCTAGTATGTCCGCTGGTATTCAACAGTGAGTGTACCTCATGACATCCGGAAATTCTTCCTTGTGCTTCACTCGTTTTCCTGGAATGTGCCGAGTTTGGACACAAACAAACACAAAGAGAACGTCTTGGAAAAAGACGCTCAGATGTACTACCATCAAGCTGCCAAAATATTGCAATTTTACATTATTAAGATATGTTTTTTTTGTTGTTGTTGTTAAAGAAACAGACAGTAAACTGAATCAACACAGGCACTTAATGATGGAAACCTGTCACTTGGCATAACTACGGTGCACACGCTATGACAAGTGGAACACAGGTTTGCTCTGAAACACGGTGACCACCTTATATCAGTTACAATTCAGGGGACAAATACACATCTGCCGCTACTGCACAATGACGACTCATCACTTTTTGCACTTGAGAAAGGCAGAGGGGAAGAAGGCTCCTTCCCCGTCACTTCCTGGCGAGCCAAACGGACTGTCTTCTCCACAGCTCATGTCCTCACAGGAGTCCTCGCTAGGAGACAAGAGGAGGCCGTTAATGCTGTGCTTCACTACAAAATCCACACAATCATGAACTGTTGTCATATTATTATACACTATTCTGCTTTTGCAGGATCAGTCTGTGTTGCTCAGAGGGATGGAGTTCTATAGTGTTTTCAAAGCAAATTCAGGTCCACTACTCAATTCTCAAATCCAATCTGAATCCTTCAATGAATCTTATCAGGTTTACCTTTCAACATCTCTAAGTACCTAAAGGCTCACATTACTACATCTCAAAGATATCCAATCACCTTTCGTTGGCTGTGAAGGCAGAAACGCTCAAAGAGGCAGCCTAATTAATGTTCACAACCTGTAGGTACGACCTGAGCAGCATAATATAAGAAAATTAATTGAGTGTGTCAGACACATTCAGTTAAAAGCTACAGCCTACTGTGCTTAACCAGCTACTTTCTACAAGTACTGAAGATTTGAAAGTTTTCAGCTGTCGCACTGCATGATGTGGCTTTTCAATCACAATGATCTTTGGCTGAATACAGACACCAGCCATCACTCAGTTTCCATCTAATCTGCCGCTGGTGATCTGTCATTTTAACCAGCAACAGCAAGTCATCTAAAAATGTCCAAAACTAAATAGTTTCTGGCAATAAATATTCAAAATCTCAAAAAGTATGACAGCCTTTGCATCTCTTTGAGCTGGATGACTTAAGTACACTGCTGACATGAAAGGAAAAATTTCAGTGTTCATATTTTAGAGAACGTAGTTCATATTTTCCTCATTCATCATGTATTATATCACCCATCTGCTATTAATCACAATTATCATTTATATTATCCAGCAGTCTCGATCCACAGAGTATCTGCAGGGATATCACTGTAATCCACACATCACTACAGTACACATGTAAAAATGAATGGATCCAGTCAAACACCAAAAAGGAACTTCCTTTAAAATTACTTTTACCAGCTGTGATTCTTCTGAGTCATGAATTTGAGAAACCCAGCAGACTTCAACGTTAGTCCATGGGAATTCACAAATGACTATTTTGTCAATATCTCACCATCAGAGCACATTATATTTAGTCAGACAAAAGGCAGCATGAAGGAAATGAAAAGAAAAACTGGTTTATCAACCTCTCACTCTCGTCCCAGCTCCCCTCAGGAATAGTTGGCAACCCAGGTACACTGAAGTGATTGGCCTGAAGATTCTGTGCTGTTCTCCTGGACACGATCCAAACAAGCTTTTTGTTGTCTGGTTTGTTACATTCACTTGAGCAGTATTCAGTCATGCACTTGGCCACAAGTTCCTTCCAGTGACGCAGTTCACTTTCACTGATCTGTGAAGACACACAGGACAAACATCTGAGAGGCTGCACACAGAGACTGTCTTCAAATATGCTGTTATCAACAAGTCAAGACTAGTAAAACAGATGGTAAAATAGTAAGACAAATGGTGACTTATAGAATCTTTCAGTCTGACAGCAATGGACGAAAATGTCCAGAGAAACAGAAATAAACGTCTTTGATCAGGAATATAAATCTGACATCACATTTTCATTAATAGAGAAATTAATTCATTGTTGCAGCCCTGGCAATCTACAGCCATGGCAATCTCTACTCTTTTTATACCTTTACATGTCTTTGGAATTGCTGAACAATCTTCAACAAGGTTATGGACTGGAGGGCATCAAACTCCTGAGCAATGAGGGACAGTGCCAGCACTGATGGCTGTGAAGGAGAAAAACGGGAGATTAGTACATCTCAGGCCTCAAAGTAAAAGCTGCTATGCTCTAAAATTGTCGCCCGAGAACAATCCTTACTTTTGCTTTTGAGAAAACAAGCCGGCATAAGCAGGCTTTTAGCTGGGCTTCCAGTCTCCCAATGCTTGGGATCTCCTCCCTTAAAATATAGAGGCAATGCTAATGTGATCTGCCAGTACAAACCTCACAAAGCAGAAACAAAAGTCAGCAAAAGAGTATGAAATGTTTACCTTCCAGCAGACAGGGAGGTGAAGGCTGAGTAGTAGAGGTGTAGAAAGGTTAAGGCTGTTACTGCTTCAGGCTCCACGCTGAGCTTCTCTGAGATGATCTTCTCCATGCGGCAAAGGTCTGACACAGTGAACTTGCTTTGGCTGATTCGAATGAGTTCATGGGTGGGTGAGACATTGCTCTCTTCCTCGACAATTTTGGCCGCAATGTGAAGACAGCAGACTCCAATGCAGGGCAAGTGTTTGGGCTGCACCTATCACAACAACACAGCAGTCGCAAGCGTGAGTCAACATCCCGTGATTCAAGGTGAAACAAGGTCACCGCGGTCGAGCAAACGTGCAAAGACTGGGGTTACAAAGCAAAGCATTTGGCAGACTGATATTGTAACTTGAAACAATACATTACACTTGAATGCTTTGTTAAATTCCTACCTTCATGATGGTGAGGAATCTGTCAAGCAAACTGACAGCTTGAACAAATGTTTGGGTGCTGTAGCCGAAGAAACTGGTCAGACCCCACAGCTCTTCCACTCTGGTGTCTCTGCATTTCGCAGACACACCACTGTGACTCTGAAAACAGACCATTAACTATACATTAGATAGACATCACTGGGAATAGCACCTATTTCAGCAAACCCATATGTCTGCACAAGCAGCCAAAAAATGTAAAATCAGGTCAGTGGGTTACCTCTGTGGAGGCCGACTCCATCAACTTCAGGCCAGCCTCTCTGGGAAGAAAGTTGTCCTCCTTCGCACAACATGACTTCAGCTCTTTCAAGAGCAAGCTGTCAATGGCTTGAAGATCCCTCATCCTGGAAAACAACATCCTTCAATGGTTTTGCATTGCAATCCAAGAGAACATCAAAATTTGTGGAAGTAGGAAAACAGGAGAAATTGTCCCGCAGACAGAGAAAGGCAGAGAGGACATATAAATGTTGTCTCCCAGACCACACCTACTGGGTGTCAGGTATCAGTGGAAGACCCCCTCACCAAGAAAAACCTTCCTACTCTTGTTTGCTAATAACACTACTGGTACGATAGTAGTAACAATGCGTAAAAAATATGCCAAAGCACAACAATCAAACATGATGTTGACATTAGTTTTGGGCTACCGTCAAATATAGTTTGCTAACATTCGGTTAAATTCCTACTGAACAACAGAAAGTAGGTCACCAAATCAATCATAGCAAGGACGCTATTTCACATTTCAGAAGAGGATGAATTAATAGACTTGCTGTTGGCTTTATTCGGCTCTTGAAATATGAAGTTCGGGTGAACAATAACATCTATTAATGGCAAAAAATTGAAGGCGTCACAAACACAAATAACACAAATGTAAGCTAATTTAGCTAGCTTGCTGGCGTAATTCAACAAATGGTCGTCTTACCTTGCCCAGACGCCGCCGACGTGCAGTATAATAATAGCGCTGCAACGTAATTACACTTAATACTTCTTCATGTTTCCATTCTGATTATTGATGATGGGTGGCAAATAAACAGGATCCTTAGTCCCTGCTGAAAACAGAGGGTCAGGGTCCGCCCTGAATAAACAAGCCACCGCTGACCAGCCCGTAAACCACAATGACCATCATGCACCGCTGGAAACTCGTTTACGTCACACTAAACCGTAGAAGAAAAAAAGCGGATGTTGACGGATTATTTTAAAGAATGGCGCTAACATTACTTTTGCTATTATTTCAACGGGAGCTTTACTTAGCCAAATATCCGATTGAGCAACTCAGCCAACCAGGCAATGATAACTAGGTCAATTATTAGCGCCAAAATACACCAAATTATCAATAGCATAACGCTATCTTGACTACGGATGGTGTTTCCATGGTGATGAAACTTTACGTTTAACGAAAACTCACCATGACAAGATACTAGCTAGCTGCTGATGTTAGCTTCGAGGAGGTACTGGAGTTACATCCAGGCTGTTAAATGGTTTGCGAACAAAGATGTCATCGGGGTTTCAGCCCTCTTATTCTCAGAGTATTGGGCTTCCCAGTAATAATGGCGCTCACGTTTTACAGTTTGAATCTCCACTGATCAATGCAAAACGACCACAAGGCGCAACTGGTAAGTTGGAAACGCACGGTTAGCAAAGGTGGGGAAAATCTCCTGTTAGCCAACTTGCTAAGCGGACAGAAAACAGCAAACTTGTTAACTTACTGGAATTGATTTGCTCAGTTCTTCAGGTCTTTTGTTAAACTTCCTTTGCAGGGGCTCATGGCGCGTCTCGGCTAAGCTTCAGCAGCATGACGCTGGATGAGTTAAGGTAACGTTAGCTCAAAGCTCGTCCTCTCCCTTCTCACTTAAACCAAATATCATTTGTTTTGTAACAATCAACTCATTGAGATTTCAGCTCAACTCCTAACTCATGGGCAGCTCAGAGTTTATTTTGACTTGATTTATCAATGGATCTACAAAACAGACATTTATATTGTAAGCCCGGACTTGACCTCTAAACATCGCGTTTATTTACTTGATATTTAAAGGACGGCTGTTTCACAGTCCTATGGCATCACTGTTAACTATACTCTCTGTCCTTCCTAACGTTTATGTTTTAAACAGTGAGGAGCTTGATAGGCGCACAAAAGAAACCCAGAGGCTGCAGGATGAGGTGGAAAACGCAACCAAACTAACCTTGCAGAGGTTTGGCTGCATCCACAGCTCACCTGGACAAAGCTGTCATGACAACAGCTGTAATGTCTGTGAGTACAAACAGCATCACCCAACATTTTGTTTTTGTAGCAAAAAAAAAAAAAAACACTTTGGAAAACAAAATACTTCCTTTGCTCTTTTGCCAGATTACTCATCTTTAGATTCCATTGTTCTTTCAGCCCAGCAGCATTCAGTGAATCAGCCCCTGGTCTGTGATCTGGACAGTTTAAACCAAGCAGTGGCCCAAAGGGATATCTGCTTTCCTTCAGAGGAGGTGGTTGAAAATGCAATAGATGGCTGTCTGCAACAGCTGTCTGACTTGCAGCTCAGCAAGGTGCATACTTTTATTTCAGTCATCAGTCTTATTATTTTGATGACGTCTTAGTGACTGAATTGGTAAGGCTGTCTCTTGCTAATATATTACTTTACACTCTCAAACATAGACACACGATCGTCCTCAACAAGAGAGACTCGGTTTTGACAAAACCATCATGAACCTGCAGGCTAAGTTACATAAAGTCCAGATGGAGAAGGATGTCCTGTCTGACCTCAGGTGAACACTTGAGCACAGTTTTACTTCTGCAAAGAAAGTGTTTCAAATGACTTTGACCCACAGATCTTTTCATTTGTAGATTAAAGGATTCAAGGAAACATGTTGGTCAGATGGAAAAGATGCTGTGCATGTTGGAGGAGCTCCAAAACATCAAAAGGGCTGGGGACCAGAAGCTGCAGGAGACAGAAGATGAGACGTTGGCGTTAAACAGGAAAGTAGAGATGTTGGAACGAAATGTGAAGGAGATGTGCACCTCACTGTTATCTCAGGACAAACAATGGGGAATCAACGCCATTAGCAGCCCTAACGTCACCAAGTTAAGTGAGGAATTTAATGATGAGACAGACGAGCAACAGGAGAGACTTGATTTGGTAAGTATTAGAAGTCAGTTATGGTTCAGTATCTTTTAGACTTGAACCTTTTCTCCTATTATGTGTCATTTTTTTGTCTGTTTTGTGGCAGTCAATGGGACACCTGGGCAGTGAAGAAAACAGTGGAGTCAATGAGCAAAAAGAAAGGTAATTTAATGTAAAGCTTCAATTATTAAGTGACTAATCATTTAGACAATCAGCAGAAAACAAATCAGCAACTGCTTTGATAATAGATTAATCATTTCAGTCACTTTTCAAATAAAAATACAAAATACTCTCAGGTTTTTGCTTCTTAAAGATGAGGATTTTCTGCTTTTCTTTGTCACAGATGATAAAAAAAATACATTCATTTTTGGGTTTGGGACTGTTAAACAAGAAAATGGAATAAAATAATCATCAGATTAATCAGTGTTTTTTCAAATATACTTCAGTGTTTATTTTCAACATTTTAATATTTGCATGAACAAATGATAAAAGGTATTACTGGAAATATTTTCACATTTTGTTTCTATTCTTAAAATACACTTTTATGCAAGACGTTTTTGCACATTTTATGTCATGTCTGGCTCAAGCAGTCATTAAGCTTGTTGCTTACAAAACATGATGTCATAACCTGACAGAAGATCAACTTGTTAACCGTCAGTCACAGAGTGTCCCCTAACTAGTAAGTCAGCTCAGTGTTCAAGGCAACAGACCAGTACAGCAAATGAACTCACAGCCAAATTGAGTTCTGGTCAGACAGTGTTTTACCATTATGGTCTTTGCTGTATCACTTCATCCCATCCAACTGTTTCATGTGATCTGTCACACTCCATTGTATCTCATAAAAACACAACAAATGCTCTGTCCTAGATTGGAAGAGTTGATTGCATGTCTTGGCCAGGAGGTGGCGCAGCTGACCAACAAACTGAGCTCAACAACAAACAACAGCGCCAGTTTAAGTGTCAAGTTAGAGCTGCTAAAGTAAGTGTTGTTACCAGATCATCTCATGCCTGGTTTGTCCGAGAGTGTTTTTAAAACGATCTGACGATGGTGAATTTCTGAATTAATGTCTTTGTGTCAAAAAATATGTATAATTTCTGTGCCCAGGAAACTTGCAGAGAGACAGACATCACTGCACCGATGTCAGGTCACTGAACTTATGTCAGCTCTCACCAGCCATAAAGATAAGGTTCGGAAAAATGTACAATAATATTCTGAGCATGAATGTCAGTAATGAGACATTATCACTGTATCCACATCACTAGAGATACGTAAAATCGAACTGGCTTAAAGATTACCAGGATTGTGCTGGTTTTAAATTCCAGCCATGGTTATGAATCCAGTAAATGTGGAGAAGCAACACTGACAGAACTTTCCATGTCAGACTGAAAACTGTTTGTGACATTGTAGGTTTGTTGTGTGGAGCAGCAGCTCCTTCAGGCTCAGTCCCAGCTGATGGATGCTCAGAGAGAGAAGGAGCGAACTGTACAACAGGCAGAGGAGCTTCAGTCCCAGCTGGGCCAACTTCAGGTGCTGCAGCACACCATGAATGTAAAACCTCTTGTCTCTTTGTCTTGTTATCATCCCCAAAGTCCTCATATAAGTACACGTTCACATTAACGACCACTGTGTCAAGTGTAATGCAAAGAGCTGGAGGTGTGTAATCTGCTGGTGAAAGACAGTGGTGGGGGTGCTCAAAGAAGATTGCCAGGCTCAGATGGAAGTTCTAGTTAGAGGATTGGCTTTGCTGGTTTACTGACTGAGGCTATAATGCCCATCCTAATATCCACTATACATTTCACAGAGGGAGCATCTGTATCATGGGGCAAACACTCTGTCACTTAACGAATTACATTTTGTCCTTTTAAATACACATGGCCCACTGTGCCTCCTGCTGTATCCTCTAGAGGTGCGGTAAGCAGCAGCAGTGTGAGCTCCAGGAGGAGGTAAAGGTCCTGAGAGGACGGCTGGAGGCTGCCAGGGAGCAGCTTTGCAGAGCTGGGGAGGAGAAAGCCTGCCTGCAGGCCCTACTGGAGCAGAGGGCCCAGGAGGGGAGGGAATCCCAGGAACTTCTGGAGGAGAAAAATAAAGAACTCCAGCTCAGGCAGCAAGAAGCCCAGCAGGTAATAAACCATGTAGTGTGTATGTTTGTGTGTGTGTGTGTGTAGGGATAGTCTTCTCAAGGATATCATACGCCACCAAGTCAAAGGTTTTTGAAACATACTATTTAGATCACTTATAAATCATGATTCTGTAACATGCCTATTTTTATGGCTCATTGAAATTAAGCTCAACTGATTCTTCCAGCATCTTTCCAGGTGCCAGACCCTGCATGCAGACGGAGAGACGCTGAGGCTGAAGCTGGACGAACGAGAAAAGATGATAGATATTCTGAGGTTGCAGATGGAGAACAGCATCCAGATGACGGTGCAGCACAGCTGTACCATCGACAAGCTTCACCAGGAGAACGGCCTCCTCAGCAACCAGCTAAACCAGCACAAGCTGGAGATTCAGGAGCTCAGGGTCAGGAGCATGGCAGAAAGCTTCATTGAAACATGGCCAGATCACGGAAGGGAACTTTCAGACCCCACTACACCATCACTAACCGCCTGCTCTTTGTTTCTCTTCCTTCCTCTTGTGCCATATGCTGATTAGGTTGAGTTAAACCAGCACAAGTCAGACCTGGCGGCTGCAGAGCACGAGAGGCTGCAGCTACAGGCCTCTGTGACTGAACAAAGTCAGCATGTTCAGGAGGAAACTCTGGAGAAACAGCAGCTCACCGCCCAGCTGGAGCTCCAGCGCATGCAGTTATTCACCCTCACTAGTGAGCTGAGCTTCACTGAACATGGATCAGACACAGGAGACCAATACCCATCATATAAACAAAACAATGGTTTTGAAAACAAACTCTATCTCTCTCACTATAATAATGACTGAATGGATACATTTTTTTATTTTCATGTCTGGTTCAGACACATTAATCATCAACACATCAGATATTCCAATATGTGAAACCACCGGCATCTAACAAATACAACCTCATACAAATTTGAACAGCCTACATATAGTGTCCCAGGAGATATCCAGCAATTAAATAAATGTACATGCATGCACAGGCCTACCTAATACATGTAAAATGTAAAACATTGTCCAAAATGTATTTAATTAAAGCTCCATCCTCAATTCTATTCAAACCCGAATCTGAAACTTTAAAACTATGCTTGTTTCAAACCATGATATGAAGGACGGCAGAGAATAAAAGTAACAAATTTACTACCTTGTGAAGACCACAGTGTTCTTTGGTGGACCTACTGCATCATAAAACACCAAAAATGGTTGCATAATACACTATTCCACGTGGTTTTTTGCCATATTGTATGAAGTCAAGCATCTGCTATGACCTCTAGGACCTTTGTTATCTCCAAACAGTAAACTAGTGTAAACAGTCATTCACCAAGAATTACACACAGCTGTTTCTAGAAAGAGTTCAGCAGTCAGGGTTTCTTTGCCAAATCAAATGATCTTCTTGTCCTGCTGTGTTAGGAAAACAAAGAACCATGTTCGGTATGTTTTCACTGTTAACCAAGCCCTTCTATTGTTGTGTGTGTTTGCTTATGCGGTAAAGTGTGTTTCTCTCGGAGGATGTAATCCATGTGTTTGTGCGGGCCCGATTTCAGAGGAGCACAGGCAGCTGCAACAGCTCCACAGCTGTAAGGAGGAGGAGCACGAGGGTGTGGTGCTGAAGCTTCAGAGTCAGCTCAGGGACGCCCACAATGAACTGGACCAGGTCAGGAGCACCCTGAGGACCCTGGAGGGGGCTGATGGACACGGTTAGATGATTTAAACTGAGACTTAATTAAAAGATGTAATGTTCAGAGAAACATCTGGGAAAAATCTTCTGATTTACATCCACTTTGTGATCAAATGTTGATAAAGGTGATTTACTTGGATGCTAATGAAATCTAGGAATGCTGACGAGTCTTCCACAGAAGATTATCAGTATAGTTCAAGGAAATCGCAATATTATATTTCTTCCTCTGCTGCACTCTGAGATATAATCTGACACATGTAACCATAAACATATGTCCTTAATATGTGCAAAGTCTTGATCACCTCCCTGCCCTCCCTCTGTCTCTCTGTCTCCACCTCAGGCCTCCGAGCAGCGATGGACATGCAGGAGAAGATCACTGCCAGGAGAGAGCAGATCGACTCCCTGCAAAGCAAAATCCAACATTTAGAGGAGACTGTGGAGAAGCTGCACCAGGTGAATAACTGAGTGCACCTGTGTTTGGGTAGATCCATCGAGTCAGATCAGGATCTCTTGACATGAACAGTTAATTAATTTACTTTAACTGGCAATTTAACTTTAGTTTCACTTTTTAAGATCTTTTCCAACTTCTTGGAATACAACCCAATTCCAAAGAAGTTGGGGGAAAATCAGATTAAAAAAAAAAAACAAAACACCAGAAACTTTCTGATGTTGCTTTTGCTGATTCCTTACAGTGGCTGTTGATTACTCTCCTCATGGGGATCCTAATGTCTCTACTCAGTAAAACCTGCTTACTTTGTAAGACTTTTATTAGTGACTTAAATGAGTTTTGAAACTCTTCCAAATATACATCTGGCTTTGACTCAGGTGAAAATGAAAGAGGGAGCAGTGACTTCATTTGACTCAGTCCAGGTTTGTGCTGTTTAGCTAATATAAATGAAGTCTTTTCACTAAGTTTTTTTTCTTCTGATATTTCAAATTAGTGTGTCGAGACAACTTTGCCCAGCCCCACAAATGAATAGATTGACTGCTAAACACCATTTTGTGTACTTTTTGTGAACTCTCTCTACCCTCTCCAGGAGAAGCACTATCAGAGCCTCGAGCACCAGCGTCAGCTCAAGGAACTTAACCTCGTCAGAGAGGAGAAGAGACAACTTGGCAGTGAGCTGGAGGCCCTTCACTCCAAAGATAAACAGTTAAGGGGCCGGATCAGCCAGCTGGAGGCAATCCTTCATAAGGTGGTGCTCGTTTACGCTTTGTTCTAGTCATTATATTACCACCAAATGATATCTGGCATTTAGAGTTAAGACAGTGTCTCCAGTCTGCATTTCATTCCTCATCTGTTTCCCTTCATTTACTGTCATCTGCTCTATGTCTGCTGTCTAATAAAGGCAGAAAATGCCCAAAAAAGAATAGTTTAACAAAAATCTTTTCAGTCAGAAAAGGTCTTTGAAAATGGGCTTATCCTCAAACAGTTATTATCTCCCTCAGGAACGACACAGAAATTTGAGTTTATAAATTTGTGTTAAGAAGAAAAAGCAAACCTTATCAGTCTAGTTCTGTCTCTGTGTCCATCACTGTGTTATTGTTTCATATGTTCTGTATCCTCCCAAAGATGTCAGAGAGCTTTGCAGACTGTCAAGATTTCATCCAGCTGCAGGAGCAGGAGTTTTTCCGTCTGAAGCTCCAACACGCCCTGGACTTGAAGGTAGACTTGATTACATACAAAGGGTGTTTTTGTGAGAGGGGATAAGGCTGATCCACCTTTTACACAGTTTGCCCATATGTGTGAAAATATGCCCCTGTTTAGTTTTGTTTCTTTATGCAAATCTTCTTGACTGTTTTCTCTCCATTGTGCATGTTTGCTAATAACATCTGACTCTAGCCAGACTAACCCTTCAACAAATCTTGATTTATAACCTATTTTATCTTCTCTGGAGGAGCTCCAAGGTCAAAATTTGCACACAGCTCTGAATGTACCTCCACCTGACCTGTCTCTCCTGCCCCAATCTGCACTGTGTGCTCCACCCTCCTCCCAGCACGTCTCCAATACCCAGATCATGGTACAGTTAGGAACTCCCTATATGTTGTCTGTCTCCCACAGTTCCAGCCCATTAAGTACATGTGTGAATCATTGTTTATTTGGCAGCACAGACACAAGCTCAGCACATCTGCTCAGCCGTTCAATCAAAAACATACACACCATTACATTCCTGTGGTAAGGAGAGAAATGTGGTGATAAATCATTTCAACAGAGCAGTGAAATACTGTTTTGTTCATTTGTCTTATAGTATAATGGTGTAACTATAGTTTTACGTGTTTTACTGACTTAGGAGTGATAAAAGATGGTGTTTTCACAGAAATTGATTTTTGCGAGATCATCATCAGACCAGCTACTTAGAATATTGGCATCACCAAAGCAGTGCATTAACACTGTTTTTCTCTCCTCTGTCCTCCACTGGCTGCTGAAGCCCAAGATTCAGCAGGATAGCCCGGCCTTGGAGCTCAGGTCTCTCGTCAAGGAGCTGCGAGGGGTGATTTTGGAGAGCCAAAGACCACACGCAGATAACAACGCCGCTGGCGGCAGCTTCCACAGGAGGAGGTCTGCACCGGGGAGAGTGCACAGAACCCCATTGTACGTCTGGCTCCGTTCCCATGCACTGCAAGGATTAGCTTCGCTCTTAGGCTAGCTTAAGTCACATCTGAAAATCATGTGATGCTACTAAGTGAGCAGGAAGTCGCTGGAGTGGAGGAGGAGGGGGTGAGACACACATGAGTGGTCTCATTAACAGCACTGTGTTTCGCTGCTTGTGCTGTAATATACCTTAAAAAAATAGACAACCTTGTATAATTTCAAGACTTGTGTTAAGTTTTTTTTCTCGTGGACTTGTGGAAAGTGATATGCTCTTGTGTAATGTCTCGCTGTATATTTTAATATTCCCCTAAAACCTACAGCAGTAGTGACAAGCCTGAAGAAGTCAGATCTGGCTCCAGATTGAGGAGAAAAACCTGCAGCAGGTAGGGAGCACACCCCAAACCTAATCAACCCAGTGTTTTTGTTTGAATACTTCATGAAAGACTTTCCTCAAGGTTACAAGATGGTCACATCATCCGCCCATGTGACCTATTACCCCTCATGCAACATGCAATGTGCCGCAAAGTGCTACAGGCTGTGTAATGTGATGTATGTCTGTTTGTGCATAAACCAACAGCGAGCCCCATTTCCTGAAGACAGCTGAGCTGGACGGCAAAATAATCAACCACAAATCGTTCAGCGAGAGTGAGTTGACAGAACTGCTTTGTTGTTTTCATGCAGTGCAACAAAATGTTCCCAAAATATGTTTGTTTAGGGGTTTTTTTTCTGTTTTTTTTAACTATTTTCAGACATTTCATGGAAACCTAAATACAAATAATTCATTGAGAAAATTATCAGTAGATTAATGAATAATGAAAATTAGCATAAGTTGCAGCCTGATTAGGTTAAATACAGCAAAGTGTGAATGTTTTTTTTACATACTGTATATGTAATGACTTTTCTAGGCTCGGTTATATCACATCCAGCGACTGCAGCGAAGCACACTTCCTTCCCACAGCTGCTCTCACTTGGCCGCAGGTCACCCGTCCACTCTCTCTTGACCTCTGACCCAAAAAGCTGACAGTCATCAACATAACACAGCAGACCTGAGGCTGGCTCCTCTAATCAGTAAGTTGTTAATATTGCACATTATATACACAGTTTCTGTATCTGCTGAACACAGTCTAACAGATTGTGATTTATTAAACTACACTGTCATTATTTTTTGGTTTTAAGAAACTATCCAAGAAAACATTTTCCATGTTTAATGATGAGAAAAGACTTTTATTTGTTAACAAGACCCATGTGCATACACAGAATGAGCTACTGTATTACTCTAAGACACTCTATCAGCTGTATATTAACTGAAAGGGAAAGCGAATCACATTCACACAAACATTAACTACCTACAGTTTATCAGTAACAAATGAAAAGACAGGCAGATGTTTACTCTCGCTTATTTTTGAATGCAAGTCTGAGGCGTCAGGAGGACGTAATCAGGCAACTGAAAGCCACTTCAGCAAAAGAAGTTCCCTGTTATACTTCAGTCCTTCAGCAGCTCCCAGCCTTCACAGTTTTTAATAAAATTGAGTAAATGCTACTGATTGACCATAGTTTCTGTAATCCCGTGTCACAGTATTGATTATATTTTTTGCCTTTCAGAAGGCTCCTTTTTTATGTCGAAAGGCTCCCCAGATGAAGGCTCCCCGGGATGTTTTATAAAATCAACCAATCAGGTGTATTTTTGTAATTTATTGTTTGAATAAAGTTTTTTTTTTATGGATTTGTTTGAGCTGTTATTTCATACCAGAAAGCATGCCAGTTAAAAAAAAAATCCATGTTTTGCAGTGTTAATACATCATATTTGCACATTTGATAGTACACACAGTATGACAAGCTTGGTACAAATAGTGAGGAATAGTGAACAATAATGCAGCATGTGTACTGGCTCAAGTTAATTTAAGGCACCAATTAAACTTAAAACGTCTGCTTATACACGGTGCTTAATTGTCCGTGTTTCCTTGTACTGTGAGCTGAAACAGACCCAACCTCCTCAGTTTCTTTTGCCTCTTTAGAAATGAGATTATACAAAAACTGCAGTGAGAAAAGGAGACGCACTTTGACACACTTCTCCTTTTTCTTATCTTTACAGTGTGGTTTTGAACCGCCTTTCCTGTGTACAAATGACAAAGCCAATGACTTGCCTTTTGAAACACCTCCTCTAAATGTATAGTCTTGCCTTTTACAGCTGGCAGTCACAGTCCATTGTGCATTGCATAACTCCTGTCAGTTAAGGTTACATACTGGTTACATATCTGTTTCAGCTGCTCAGTCAGTCAACAAACCAACTTGTGGAAGGCATGTTGAGATTATGTAGCAAATGGAAGTCCTGATCTTATAACTTGTTTTGGATATAAAAGTCCAGCTCCTTGTTCTTTGAATTTTCTAATAAGCAGCCAAAGATGATATTTTACTGCTATTTGTGGACCTCAGAATTGGCTAACTTTACTCTTTTTGTATTTTATTTGGCTCAGAGACTTTTGAAACACAACTGTCCTGTCTGTTTGTGGCTGTGACAGGCTTTCATTCCTGACCCGAGAGACTGATGGCATTCTCTACTTGAACTGAGGAAGTTGGTGATGAAAAGTCTTGAAGGCCTCAGTCAAAACTGCCTCATATGGCAGATTCAGTGACATTTGTCTCTTCGTCCTGAAGAGTCAAACATAAGTCTTATGTATAACCATTTTAACTTTATATGGGTTCTTATGTGAGGCCTGGCAAACAGTAACCTTAATTGCACTTACCGGTGACGCAAACCATTTGCTGAAAAGTTTGGCGGCTGCTTTCCTGTCCTCATGGGCGCTCAGTTGATGCACTTTGACCATTCGGCCTTTCTTGATACCATTTCCATTCATTTGTAGTATGAAAGGGTTTCTGGGATTTGGACTTTGGACACTGGGGCTGCTGTAAGATGATTGAAAAGTAATGTGTGGCCTCATTCCAAACATAATCATTATTCATTTATTTTCCATTAGTATTTCTAATTAGATAATGTATCAAAGTAATTTGCATTATCTGAATACTCCAGAATACTTGCATTTTATTGTGTTTTGTTCTGTCCATTTCTTCCTTACTTGGCACTGTACAATTTTCCTCATCTTCTGCATGGTCTCCCGTAGGCGCAGGAAGTGCAGAGGCGCTGCTTACGCACATCTCTGGGTCCAAAACAGATATCACCTTATCAAATAACTAGAGAGAAATGAAGACACCATGTAAATATGTCATAACACAGGAACATTTTAAACATCTTCTGCTTCATTCAGGCGACATTCATTCTTCTGCAGTAATACTGGCACATAACAGCCTGGTAGTCCAGACTGCCGTTATCTCCTCTTACCTCTGGGGTCATGTGATCCTTATAGTGTGGGTACATAGCTAGAGGATGCTTTTTGAGTTTTTCCTCCACAGCAGCCACATATTCTCGACGAATCTGCTTTTGGGTCATCTGCTTTGAGAAGCAAGCATGCTCTTTGGAGATGCACTTTCTAGGCTTTTGAGAGGAGTTGCGGTTTGGAGTGCCATGGAAAATAACCGGTGAGACACCTGTCTGGACCCCAGACGAGCAATCACTGAAGTCATCGAGGCTCACGTTTACCGAATGCCAACAACTGCTGACCGAGGAAATCTTGTTTGTTGAGGCTTTGAGATACTTGGTCTGCAACCTCTCTTTGTACCTGAGGATTTACGAAAACTTTATAATCCTGTAAAGCAGTTTCAATATATTTGACATAGGAGTTGAAATAATGCAAATACAAGTTAAGGATAATGATAAACAAGGATATTGCAGTGTCAACTATGTATCTAATAGAAATCAATGTTGAGACAATGTACTGTACATTGTCTTGACTCTAAGATGCCAGGCTCAAAATACTACACATTTTAATAAGGTCAGTGCATTGTTGCTACACACTGTCTCAACAGTTATTACAATCCAACATGAGATACCAATGAAATGTAAAGCTGGCACAGAGCAACAAGACTCCTACTCTTATCTCTGCAGTATGTGTTCATAGTGTGTATACAAACTGACAAATATAGACTTATTAATTAAAGGACAAAAGTCAAAGACCTCATACGATTTTGAAACGGTGAGACAACTGGCCTTTACTTCACTTTGAATTTTCTGTGCACTTGAGCATTTTTCACATTTGAGGAGGACATGCGTCTGTTTCAGCCGCATGCACGTTGCTCCCTGAATTGTCTTTTTATATCCTCCTTTATGCTTTGCCAATTGGATGCTCAGCCTGTGCTTAGGGAACATCAGGCACTGTGTCGTATCTGACGAAAAAGGAGATGATAAGACGGTTTATATTCTCTGTCGAGGGCCTGGTGATAATTCAGGCTACTTTGATGTGTTGTCTCTTCATGTTGTTTTATAATTGGGTTTATTCTGTTGGGATTTGACAGATGGATAGCACTGTGCATGATGTTCTCTTTGTGTTTGGACTTTATGATCCTATAAAAACATTTTACCACTTGAACACTCTTATCCATCTCTCTAAACTCATGCAGTTTTTGTAAGTGAACCCCACAGTAGTTCATGGAGATATCTTATTTTGCAGCATCACGGAGCAGTTTGAACGTCTTTTGAGAGTTAAGGTACAATCTGCAATGAATGAATAAAGTTTGTAAGTTTCACAAAGGTAGTATTAGTTGCAGGTCTACTGTATTGGCCACAAATCATACCTAAGTTTTGATGAGTAGGGGAGACTAATAGAGATGTTTTATAGAATGTTTGGGATGCTGTTATTTGTAAGAGTCACCGAAAGTACAAATTGTTTTTTCAGATCCAAGTTGGGCAAATGAGGATAAACAGTGTAGCCTGAGACGACGTGACTTTATTAACAGATAATGATGTCACAATGTAGAATTACAAAGACCTTGACAGAGAATTTTATCCATATTGACCACTCCCATTGCAGTCATCTCATCTCTCTTTTTTGTGATAATGCTTCTGGCCAGACTGCACTTACAGTTATATCATCTCTCTCAACAGAGAAATACATCAGCCTGGACCACATACTGTAGGCTTAAACGAAGCCGCTCCGTGACCATGTCAGATATCCTGTAACTCATTCGTCTTATCTATTCCTGCCCCTCTTTCTTTTTGTTCTCCTATGAATTCTAGGTATTTATCTCCTCCCCCTGTTTTCAGTCCATTTCTCTGGTTCAGTTCAGGTGAGAAAACAGACAAGGCTGAAAATAATAACCCATAACAGGGGGTTGTTGTTTCCTCCAATGTTTATGTTTGTTATATGTTATGTTTATGTTGCTTTACACTTCTCCAATGCATTTCAGATGGAAGTGAGGTACTTTTTACTCCACTATATGAGTAAAAACTTCTATAATTAGTTTATGTAATATGATGCAACGTTATAGATGAAACTAGACAAGAGTAAGTTGAAGTTAGCTCAAATGTATGCTAACATTAAACACATGCATGATAGGGGGTTTCCCTCTGAAATGTTGTTGTGTAGAAATATAAAGTACTGTAGCATAAAATTGGACATTTTCAACAAGTATTTCTGCTCTAAAAAGTTACAAAAAAAAAAAAAAAAAAAAGTTAACTAGCCCTACTGCTGGTCCACATTCACTACAACTCAAAGAAACGACTGCTAGTATCATTAGCCAAAATAAAGACATCGACGACTGCTAACGTGATATTATGAAGCTACATCAAGGCCCCAGAAGAAACGAGTGAACCGGCTCTTACCAAGGGAAAATGGGCCCCGTGTTTTTTGTCTCCATCCCTCGTTATCAGCATTGTTTATTAAGTAAACAAACGTTTTCTTCGATAACGTCTCACTTGCCTCATCTGGCGCGTGACCTTTCCCCAAGTTGTTTGTTACTTGGTAACCATGGCAACGGCGGGGGATCTCGAGGGGGGAATTCAGCTGCCTTTAATAAGAAATGAGAGGACGTCAAATAATCGTTTTTACATCAAATTACGGACAGAAGCAGTGTCTGTTCACATACTGTATTGGCGAAGCAGTGACACATATTGTTAAAGGGGTGCACATTAACCTAAGATAGATTTGAAGATGATTTAAATCAGTTATTCTTCACTATGCCTGGCATGCGTGGACTTTATATGGAGTAAGATATAGATAGCCAAGATGTAGTCGACGAAACATTCTGTACACCGCACTGTGAAAATACTTCATTACTACTTCAAGTACAAGCCCTGCATTGGAAGTACAAAATGTACTTACAGTATCAAACGTAAATGTACCCATAATGGTGAAAAACGACTGAGTGTTTTACTACTGTAGAAAGCAGTCTGTTATTGGATTTTATAGTGTATTCATGTGTAATTAACATTTCACTGTTGGAGGCTAGTTGGTCGAGGTGCAGCTGAACTACTTTATATACTGTTGGTTGAATATATTTGTATAGGATGAACATATTGCATTGTTATCATGTTTTATATCTAAATCAAATCAAATCAAATGCAGTATTTGTCTCTCAAATGTAGTGGAATAAAAATATAAAGTAGCATATACTACTACATAGCCTTAAGTAAAGTACAAGCATCTCAGATTTGCTCTTATAGTAAATGTGCTCAGTTACACTCCACCACTGGTGATATCTGGTTCCCTCTGGGTGCATTTATAGAGTGTGAGCAGCTGTGGTGAGGTTTGAGTGACAGGTACTTTAAAAAAATAAATAAATAAATAAATAAACAAAACCAGAAGGCATCCAGAAGAGGTGATGTTGAAGTAGCAGATATTGTAGTGTTAGGCAAGTCTAGCTGTTTCTCTGAGTGGCTGCTCAGCTCAGGAGCGCATGGATCCCTCTGTATGGACCCTCCTATGTGAGTAACTGAACACTAGGGGGCTCTCCTTATTAGAAAATATATAGTTTAGCCAGAGCCCATGCAACCATCGTCTATATTCAATGATGACTAAAATCTTTAATTGTTAATATGCTACTAAAAATACTGCTTAATTTCAGCAGTGGAAGATGCATTTAAGTCCTTTGAATAAAAGTACCAATACCATAATTTTAATTTACTCCACAGATAAGAGCCCTCTAAATTCTACTTGAGGTGAAATGCATAAAGTATTATCAGCCAAATGTACTCTAAGTATCAGAAGTAAAAGAACCCATGTGTTACATTTTTATATTATTTACTGTGTAAGCAGAATTTCACTGCTGTAACTGGTTGATGTGAAGTTTGCTTTATTTACTTCTGTGTGCAAAGCTATTTCAGAGCATGATAAGATGATTATATTTTTTAAAAGTAAAATCTTAATCTGCAAACTGTAGCTGTCAAAAAAGTAGTGATGTAAAAAAAAGTAAAATAAACATGTTTAGTTATATTCCACCACTGCTCAATGTACTATTAACTACATGCTAACTACTTTTTTTCTTAATTCATCTGAACTGATGTTTATTTCTCACATGACGGGTAGTTTCCCAAGTTTACTGTTATTTTCTGAAACCACCAAGATTCTTGAGAAAGTCATGACAGTTTCTCTTGCCAAGAAAGTGATTGTTGTTGACTGGATTTAATCACATGTCATTCCCTTCAGAGCTGATGAATTAGCTAATTAGCCTGAGTTCAGGTCCCCGGACTCTCCTGCTGTTCAAGCACTAGGGAAAACACTGCTGGGACAGAGGGACTACTGTTTCCCCTCTTTCAGTGCTGATGATCTCTATTTAAAGCTACAAACTAACTTAGTAAACAGTTTCATTGCAGTTAGTGAAGCTTGTTTGCCAGCAACACAGCCAGCCTGAATGCAGCCATGAAACAGTGACATTTGAATACATGTTTGAGATCCAAAACGGTCACAGACAGCTTCAATTCTTGACCCACTCAAAGCGGGAGCACCTGTTGAGCCCTTACTAAATTAAAGACAGTGTTGAAAGCAAGTGTATTTCCTAATAACTATTAATAAAAGCGATGTTTTTCAGATTGTTATATAGATATATATGTTGTATGAAAGTTACTGTATGTCGGAGCTTGCATAGACTGAGAATGGATTTGTTTTTCCCTCCAGTTGTCCTGAGCCTCTTCCTGTTGCCTATAGATTCCTCGTGCTGTCACAGGACTGCTCCGAGGCTCATGATGCAGCAGCAGCAACATGGCTCTATGAATGGATATTGTAATCATGACTGTGTTACCTCAGTATGGTGCCATTTCTCTGAGGAATTTCCAACTGTGGATGGAAGATAAAACTTCCCTCATGTCATTCCACCACTGCCAGACAGTGTTTTAACAACGTACTCCCACATACCTCAGTCAGACAGTGTGACATATCATGACCTGCAAAGGCCAAGTGTCAGGTTAGGCGGTTTCCTTCCCCCTCTTGGCCTGCTGACGACCTGCATTAGCTGTTTCTGTTTTTAAAACTTCAGCATGCATCAAAAGTAGCACATATACTTTATGAAATGGCCTGGTGTTGCCATTTAAGTACTTAAACTAAGATTTTTTACAAGGGAAGACCAGCCAGCTGTTGAAAACTGGGAAAATGTATAATTCTAATACCTTTCCATATTTTTACCTCACATTAAAAGCACCACATAGTCTTCTGAGGAACTGGAAAATTCTGCCCTGCTTGGGCCACAAAAAGTGAAAATTTCAATTTTTTTGATGCAAATTGCAGTTACAGGGCACAGAGCTCGACATCAAGTAAGTGATAGTTTTATTTTTATTCCTTGCCATGGTCTTACTTTCTCATCTATCTACTTAACTGCAGCAAGGAAACGCCTGAAACCTGTGTGTACTCTGCACCTTTCTATCCTCTTCAGAAGGATTTCCTCCTAACACATCCTGACTTATAGAGACTGAAATACGACACCTGTGTAATTGGTTATTGTCTACAAACTGCTCTCTAAATGGTTGCATGAGGATGGCCTGACTTGGGAAAGCTCAGCCCCTTTGGAGAAAAAAAAATGTGAGAGTAAATATTAGGATGTGGACACCTTCAGGGCATTGTGTATGCTGATATTTGAGCTGTACAGACATAGCGAATTGATATAATTTGAAAACAAATGGCACTTTGATCTGCAAACAAATCCAAAATTATTCTCACTGTAATAATTTAGACCAATTATTTCAGCACTATGCTTGCATTTATCTCATCCAGAAAGGTCAATAGTAAAGGGAGGCTATTTTTGATTATTTGTTTGATTTCATGTATTCTTTTATTTATTTGTTCCACACATGCACAATAAAATTCAACAAAAAAGATCAATGCAACAGGACAGCATTAATTTTCCTCCAGAGACTTTCTACTTCTCATCAACAGGATCAGGACAATTGAGGGAAACTGGTTTGATACACAGGAAATGTTTTTGTTTATGGTCAAATCAGAGGGTTTGACAGCCTGCTGGCTTTCCAGAGAAAAGAAGTTTACTGCCGCTTTTAACAGACCTTTACACCATTTAGGATGTTGAGCAACTGCAGAAAACAATACAATGGAGAGGATGTGCAAAACTCCCAAACACGCTATCTGTACAGGGCATCAACAGTCAAGGTTTCATTCCCCAATTTGTCAGGCTTCAAATATATGGCTTTTATTTTTAATTTTGTTATTTTGATCATTGGCCATGTTAGCTGAATCCTATTTTCAATAGGGCTATGTTCCAATGTAACTTAAAAAACTTAACTTAAACTTAAGCTAACTTAATGTAATGTAAAAAAATTAAGAAACATAAGTACATACAAGTTAACACTTAAAAACAAGTATGGCCACAACAAACTAATTTTAATTTCTGATTGATCTGAATATTATTTTTTGGATTGACCTCCATCACAGTTTCCCTGAGTCAAAGACATAACATTTTTAAATGTCTTGTTTTGGCCCACCTGCAATCTAAAAGCTAAGGATATCAATTTACAAATATGTAAAACTGAGGGAAAATGCAAATGTCTGCCATTTTTGTTTGATAAATAACTTAAACAATCAATCATCAGAATGATTGCCATCAACTTTTTCTGTCAACCAAATAATTGATTCATCAACCAATTATTTCAGTACTATATATCAATAAACTGCAGTCAGATAGTATCACACATTTTTAAGCTGTCCATGTCGCTGACCATCTCTTATTTAAGGAATAATACAGCTGAAAGCTTTTTGCTATCCTTTATTCATTATTTACTGCCATTGTTAGCTGTGATCTGGCCTCACAAAAGCCAGAGTACATCTTGCAACGTCAGTTTTCGCATCACCTTTAAATGAATGAAGCTGAATTGTGGGCTGGCTTTGTCAGACTATGCACAATGCATACATTGTTGCATACCTCTCCTCACAAGCCTGGGGACAGCAGGGCTAAGCAGGGTCACTGTGAAAAATTTAAATCATGCTGAACACTTTCCATGTTTTAAAAATGTGTTTTTTAAAGAGACTGGCAATATTATTTTGTCTGCCATTGTGATGTAATGTGACAGCGGCTCTTCCTTGAATTCTTAAATTAAGACTTTGTCATTGCACGCTGGAACAATGAGTCGCTGTCTCCTGTTACAAAAAACATTAGCTGAATGGTGGGAAATGAACCACACCTAGGTGGACAAAGGAATTCTACGGTCAGTCCATCACTTAACCACTGTTGAGTAAATAAACGACAAAGTCATACCATGAGAAAGCATATACAACACATACAATGACAAAGACACGCATTGATTGTTCTTCAGTGTAGAGTACTTAAGTAAAAGTAGCAATATCACAGTGTAAAAATACTCCATTACAAGTCTTCAATTCAATATCTATCTATATGACCGTATGTCACATTTTTAGTTAATACTGATGCATTAATGTGTACTATAAGCAGGATTTTACTGTTGCAGCAGTTTAAGGTAGAGCTGATTTCTCTACTTTAACCACTTTATATACAAGTATATCGTAGTGGCTCCCAGCTGAGGGGTCAGGGCCCTTCACAGGGTCACTAGAGTTGTGAGGTGATGGGGCACAGAAGAGAGAAAAAAAACTAAGCTCTGCTGCACAAATTTGTAGGGTTTGAGCTTCTTTATGCTTCACTTATTTTAATGAAACCTCCTGAAATCACTCTTTAGTCAATCTGGTAACAATTCATGAGTCTCCACCCAAATTTAGCACAAATTTCCAGAAAATCAGCAAAAGAAAATGCGTAATAATGCAAAAATCGATCCACTCCCATCATGTGAATATGAGTACTTGAGCACATGGAGATAATGAGCTGCATGACATATTAAAAGAGCACTGGTCAAACATCAAATGAACGAAAGCTATGTGGAAAAACACAATGGAAATAAGCCATTTATGTTTTGGTTTTGTGTTTTTTATTCGCATTCATGTGAGGATCATTACAGTAACCTCATTGGTCCATGCCAATCTGATCAAATCTTGATCTGAAATGTTACTAGTAGCTGCCAGATAAACGACGTGGAAAGTACAATATTTCTCTGTGAAATTATACAAGTCTAAAGTAGCAGACAATGGGAAAACAACTAAAGTATCTCATAATTAAACACAAGTACAGTCCATGAGTAAATATATTCAGTTACTTTCCACTGCTGCAGTATGGTTAAAGTACAGGACACTGGATCCGATCTCTCAGCTTTTCTTCTGGCCACACCTTTTGGATTTCTCATATCACCTAACTTTTCTTTTGTCTGCCACAACACAGCAAGTTCTTTCGGTCACTGTGATCTTCTCCAAGGAGAGCAAGGGATGAATTAACCCAGAAATAAATTCTGTGTAGTGTACTCTTCCCATAGCACTTAATGGCTCAGTTTGCATTAATCACCTTCAGTGAAAAGGTCTGCCACTCCTAATAAGTCTCCGCTCCCACAACTATGCCTGTTTATCAGTCTCTGGCCTCACAAAGACTGTCTCAGCCTCCAAAGTACTGTGACTTAATGTTTGGTACCAGGCTCCACTGGTGCAGCCCCCGTGGGGTGGAGGATACTGCTACCATGTCATGCAGTATTTACAGAAACGGTTAATGTTGTTTCTGTTGCGTTGATATGAGGGAGCTGCAGATAGGGAGGACAGATGATGGAATGTGACTGGTGGACCACATGGTTGGGTTTTTTTGTTAGGTTTTTTTTTTTCGTTTTTTACATCGTACAGAGAGTAGATTGTTGCTGTCAAGTAAATATACATTTTTTATGTTTCAGAAAAGCAACATGATAACCATGTTGTTTTGAGATTGCCTGGTTTAAACACAGGGCTGGAAGGCTCTTCGGTAAAAAAAAAAAGTTGGTCGAATTTTCCTAAACCATAAAAAAACTAAAGTTAATTCTGCAACTGCAATTTAACAATTCACATGCTACTTTCTTTGTGTAATTACTTCTGGCCGGGTTCCAAACTCTGTTTGCTGAGAAAGAGGTGCAATAAAACCACACAATACACTAATAGGTGGGCCTTGAGTGAAGGATTTCCCATCATACTGTTATCAAGGTCAGGATCAACCTTTCAAGAATGATAACATTTTAGAGTTTTAAAGCCAATGACTGTAGAAGTTTCTCAGCCTGCAGTGGGGGATGATGTTTGCCTTAAACGTCTTACTTTAACTTCTGAAACTTCTTTTTTTTGCCAATCTGGCAGCGTGGTTCGAGGGACAGCAATGTCAGTCAGTTAATCAGTCCACCTCTTGTGTCCAGTTAGCAATATCTTAACTAAGCTTTAGATAACCAAACATTTTGTACAGACAATCATGGTGCCCAGAGAATGATCCTATTGACTCTGGCGATCCTCGTGCTTTTCCTTTAGCATAACCATGAAGTTGACATTTGAGGGAAATATCTTGACAACTGTTAAATGGATTGTCGTGAACTTTGATACACACAATCATGATCCTCTGACTCTCCATCTCGCACCATCATCAATTCCAATATTTAGGTTTCTGACCTTATTCCTCCGAAACTAATGACATTCCTGTTAGCCTCAGCTGAGATCTGTTGAGCGAACTCACAATTGACGGTGAACATAGTAAATGCTACACCCGCTAAATATCAGCATGTTAGCAGTGTTGTATGATACCACGCTAATGTTAGCCCTGCTGTGGCCAAGTATAGCTTCACAGAGCCTCTAGCATGGCTGCTGACCCTTTTTCTTATCTTTGTCTTCGTGTTGACACACAAATTCATCACCTCAGATAGCTTTGAAAACCAGGGCGTCGGCACTATTATTTGTACCGTACAACAAATTATCATTTGAAGAATATGTGAGTCAGAAAGACATGAATCATTATTTGCATACTGCGTGTGTTACTTGATGTGTTCCTTAGCAGATAAATGGCATTCACATTTGGCCCCTGCAAAGGACACAGTCAATCTACCTGTCATAGCTCAAGCAGGCTTTACTGTTCAGTTGTGACCATGTGTGCAGTCAAACTACACTACAACTGTCTGTTCATGAACTGCAAATTCGAGCACAGCTACTGAGTTACTTGCTCTCAACTGAACTCCTATTGTAATCACTGGGTGTGTGAAGATGGTGACCTTAATTTCTCCTAAACGCAATGCGAAGTAAAGCCCACGAGTTAGCACATAACCATTACTGACTGTGCAAAATGTATGAAACATTCAGAGAATTCTGTCTCTTCCAAACTCATGAATGGACATTTGTGTCCTAATAAATGTGCTTGCTGTTGAGCCCCATTTGCACTTTCACTATGTCTTCAAAGTGCAAACCAAAAGCTATTGGTGCAAGTTTTTGGTGGGGGACAAAACAGGAACACAATAAATGATTTGTGCAGACAAGAGACACTAGTTGGAAGCCTCTGGATGAAAGTCTCCTTGTTGTGGTATGTGCGAATGCTTGCCTTATTCTCACCATCAACCCCTTTAATGATGCTGAACAAAGAGATATTCACCTAAAAAATGATGTCTGGCCACCAAATAGCTTTGCGCAGGCTTTCAAAGTCGGGTGTCTTAGCGTCCAATAAGTCCAACAACAACCCAAAAAAAAAGAAAGACAAAAAAATCAGTGTCGCTCTGCTGACCAAACATAAAAAGAGACCATTACAAAGGTTGAACTGTTTTACCCCCCCTTCCAACCACCACCCACCCTTTCTTTTGGCAGAAACAATGTTGCTGCATTACTTGACTGTTATCCTTCCCCCCTGATGATTTTCTTTAGCATTTTTTACTTCTCTTGTTTGAACAGATGCCGCCCCCCTCCTGCAGTCCCCATCCTCTGGGATTGCCATAAGGTTTAGTACAATGCGGTAAAACTCAATTACATTAATGTTAAGAGTCCAGCCCAGCCAGTTCCTTCCAGTAAGCAACACTGAACAATATGATGTATATCACTTCCTGAGGAAAATTTGTAGTCTTTTGTCCCACTTTATTTATGAATGGATTATGAAAGAGGTGGCTGCATGACCGTGCTCACCTTTCAGTCCGTCCATTACTGCCTATAAAGCATTTTATGGCAGGATGTATCCTAAAATGTTGGCAAATGCCAAATAAAACCCTGTCAATGAGTTGGGTGAACCCAAGAATGAGTCATTGAGCTGGGGACTGAAGGCAGCTTCAGCCAGCCTCATCCCATCAGGTCACCTGGTATCTCAACTGGCATCTCGTCCAGAATTGTGGGTAAAAGCATGCTCTTGAGATAAGCAGCTGGTGTTGTCTGTAAATAAGGTCGGTGGTAGCTCACAATTGCCAGTGTCCTGTTTCAGCTTGACACCTGTTAGATGCTTTGAATGTCACAGAGGTATCGAAGGAGGTAAAGAATCCCAGAGAAATGTCACCTTTGACCTTTTGTGACATTGAAACGTGATCCTACTTCAGCCAAATTCTGATAAGATATTGATAAGCTTGTCATAGTGAAAACCTGATGCCAATTAAGCTGTGAAACATCAACTTCAGCATGCTTCTGCCGCACCGGTTCATACTCAAATAATTTTCCACTGCTTTTTCAGAGTGGCTTCAACAGCTGTAAGCCCACTGGTGCAACACTAGGTTTTGATGCAACCATATGCACTTTTCCCATTCAATGAAATCTCGTTTTTCTCGTCTCATTTTTCACTTTTCCCTTTTTGTGAACAAAATATCACTGTGCTATTCCTGCTGCTGCTCGGACCAAATCATAGTGAGAAATGAGCGCAGATATATTTGATCACAAATCAATGTTCACTGGACCAAAGCTCTGAGAAAACTGTCCAACCAGCAGCCAAATGCTGCATAGCACAGATCTGTGTGTGCTGTGCTGAAATGAGTAGATTTTTCAAGTGTAGCTGCAAGTGTCATTGCTGTTTTTCCCTCTGCATGGTGCATTAGACATTAACACCATTTCTGCTACCATGGAAATATTATAAATTATAACACGTTTGTAAATTAGGAACTGCTTTCACCACAGCAGCATGATGAATTGACTTTACATTTGTATTTGATATTGCTGCACATGAAATAAATATTCTTAGATGTTGCACGCCAATAGTTTAACACTCAAAATGTTGTTTTATCAGGGTGCTGTGTCTGCGGTTTGATCAGATTTGATTGACAGGCACCAGGCAAAATGAGCATACGTCCCCACAACTCATCACATTTTCATTCAAATGTGGTATAAAAATACATGACATCCCTTCAAACTCAGCCCTGCTTCCTTTAAACGGCTGAGAGGAGCTCAGATGAAACACAAAATGCAGAAAATCTCTCTTGTAAAAGAAGGGAAATTGTTGTAGCTGAAGTGTTCAGTTGTAAGGATGCTACTGCTCAGGGAGAAGCTGGCTGAGAAAAGGGCCTTCAATGAAATGTTACTGTCGAATCAGTGTGCTATCCAGTGTAATATGAAAGAAAAACAAAACGGAATAATGGATTGGATTTGGAGGGCAGATACTCAATATTTAAATTTTAGTATAAAAAACAAGGAGCACGCTCAGACAACCCTGCTTTTAACTGAGCTCATTAACAAGAAATGTCAACGTTCACCTTGTACAATCCATCCATGTTGCTGCAACATCCTGTTAGATTTGCTCAGCATGCATCCACTGAAATGTAGTTTCATGGCTTTAAACATGCATTTTAGTGTGAAATCTAACATCTCCTCTCACGGTTAAACTCAATTTTGTCAACAATGCTGCTGACAGTTAAACTGCCTGCAATGACATTTCTGCTCCTTTCATGGAGGACTTTAGATGAGACGTATTTATTTTTTGTCAATATTCAGTGGTCGTTTGCCTCATGATGACCACAATGCAGGCCATACATCATCCACTTTTTTCCTCTTACTCCACTGCAACATCATCTGTGGCTCAAGTGGGCTCCGCTTAACATCCACTTTGTGTCAGCGGAGAGCATCACGCCGTCGGTTCCTCCTTTATAGGAGCCCCGCCCCGAAATCAGTCGATCAAATTCAGCATCGCACTCACCAGGGTCTGACCAATCAACGCGTGGAGGGGGTGGTCTCGAGACGGTGGTCCGGGAGGGCAGTAGCCAATGAGCTTTCGGAGTCGGTCGGACAAAGGGCTCGCGTCAACTATCGTTGGTCGCTTGAATGGCACATTATTCATGTCCACGCTGCACTTATTTAAGGAGACGCGATGAGGCGAGCTAGCGGAGTTCTTATAAAAGGAAACAGATGTCCTCTGCCTTCACATGCTCTGTGTGCAGTGTGTGGAGGAGATGCGGATGAAGTTTTAATGTTTCACAGACATATTTGATAATGTCCCTGATCAGGAGCATCGAAACACTCCCGCTGAGCTCATGAGAAAAGTCGCCAGGTGGAATACCACCGCCGGCGCGTGCAAGTGTATGAGCGCGCTCTTGCTAATTCATTCATAATCCTGGCAGTATTGCATGTTGTGTTGCAAGCTCATACATGCCAGTAAATTCAAGTATGATCACACCAGTAAAGCATCAGTATAAAAATTCAAAATCAAGCTATTTTAAGTTATTTAACGACAAGAATGCAATTGCAAATTGTGCGTGAAGGCGTGCAGACAAGAAAATAAATGTAAAAGATGATTTTTTTTTTTTAGTTTTTTCCTGTATGTGATATTGTTTGAAACAGCGACATAAGCCATGTAAGCAAAGCTCCATCATTTCTCTTTCTTAACACACCCACCGCCCATGCAGCCGCCCCAAAACGACGCTTTTCGCCTGACCGAGTTCATTAATGCGCGCAGGAAGGGGAGGAGGTGGACACGGCTCTTCTTCTACGTCCCGATGTGCTGAGAGCTGTGTTTCACTTCACCACCGCCGCCGAGCAGCGCAGTCCCTTCTTCCCCTCTGATGCCAGGTTAAAGAGCGATCTCGGATTTTGATGAAAAGTGCCAACATTTTTGATATTCGTCGTTTCCACCCCTTCAGCCTCAGCGGAGAGACCACTCCAGGGCGGTGAAGAGAGAAGTTTAAAGCTCACCTACGGTATTGGACTCGGCGGATTCGAGCTTTCACGTCCATCCAGCACATCAGCCTTGCTATCTTTAGTATTTTTTGTTTGTTTGTTTGTTTGGGGGGTTATCGTCGACTTCAGTGAAGTTTTATCGGCCCCGAGAAGACAGCACATCCGCCCGGAATCATGACTCGGAGATCCTGTGCCATTTACGCCACCGGGATCGTGTGCGCTCACCTGCTGATAGTGGGGATCGCCCTGGTCGTGGCTCAAGTCTTCCAAACAATGATACACAGCCGGCTAAAAAAGGTGAGTTTGCCACCCTGTCGTGAAAGGACGCAGTGTTTTTGATGCTTTTTCCTCTCACACTTCTCTCATCTGACACGCTTGAGGGTTTTAAAATGTTTCATCTGCAGTGGCCAATCATGCGCATTCAGCATCTCACCGGTAGTACATGCGGGGGTCACAAGATCATCCTGTGTGTTAGTGTAAATTGTCTTTGATATGTAATTCATGTTTCAGTGCATTCTGCATGGCCAGCTCAGCGGGACGAACCCAGATCCTTCCCCTTCATGAATCCGCATGATCCGACGTTGTGCGGCGTGCAGGTCCCATTACATGGCAGTGCGGCTTCGGGCTTTAGTACAAGCTTGCGTTAGGACGGATGATTAACCGGCGTGTCTATGTTAAAGTCAGACACAGTCCGAATGAACGCTTCGCTGTCGGTAGAAATCCCCTGCAAGTCCCACAAGGGGAGTAATGATTGTGTGACTCTCAGAGGTGAGATTATCATGACCTTACCCCGTTTCACGGCGCTTTTTAAAATCTCCTTTGACAGACCTTTCGCATTCCTTTACGGATCTGCAGCGTTTATACGGTTTGTCCGAATCATCACATGATTCAGTTATCTTTATATTGAGTCTGGAAAATAGGGGAAAGACTTGGTATGTTGTTTCTCCCGGCTGATACTGAAGGTTTTCGATCATCTGTACCAGCTCTGTGCGCATGACCCGCTGACACATTTCTGTTGGTGCTGCCTTAATACACTGACTTCTTGATGGTTGTCTATTCTGAGGCGGGTTACCGGGAGTGAGAGTGGAAATCTCAGGCAGCAGGGACACGCTGGGTAGGGGGGAGGTGGTCAGGTCTGGATGAATGGGGGAAGGGAGCCTGGGTGAGGGGACAGGGGAAAGTTATCATGGTGTGGCGAGAGGGGGATGAGTGGCAGCCCTCCACCTTTCTGAAAATCAAGCCTCCAACTTGTATAAAACAGATAAATCTGCACTCATTTGATTGATGCATCCTGATATGTCTTCAAACACAGATTACTGGCGATTTAAAGAAGTGAGTCTGAATCAGTCAAGGCTCCATCAGCTCTGTCTCTGTGCTGAGATGGATTCTGGATAAATAGTTGAACAAACACACAAACTTCACTTGAGCTAGTTGACTTTTTTGTAATGATTTAACAGTCACATTAGCAGTTAGGCTAAATATTCATTTTTAACCTGAGTTGGATTGATAGGTATTCAGAAAAGATCATGGCTTAAAGTGTGATTTTACTGGTGGACCTGTGCAGTGATGTGTCTGTATTTCTGTACACTGGTGCATTGTTAATGTTGGTTTGAACTTAAGTGACAAATTTGTGGTTGCTACTGTATTTTAGGACAAGTCGTGATGGGGTGGGAGCCCTATGGGGTGGGGGTGTCGGCAGCTGACACCCTATCCCACCCTGCAGACCCTTTAAAATACTTCACATTCCTCGTACTGACTTGAATCACTCTGTTGGATGCTCCGTAGGGCTCCTAATCTCGTTCCCCCCTCTACTTAAGAGGAAGAAAAAGCCAGGAGCAGCTCAGCAGAGAAGCTCAACACGCTATTTGTCCAAGTAGGGGACTCGCAAACAGCTTCCTCACTGACACAGTTTCCCCCTCCTGGAGTTAAATGTAGGTCTGGGTCTCATTTGTCTCTCATTCCAAATCACGGCAGCATCCCAGGGGACCCAAATTAAAAGACTTAGTCAAAGTTCATCGACGGGGGACATAATTCTGATGCGTCTGGCGATTACATGAAATGACAGCATAGCTAATCCTCTTTCGCCACAGTCTTCCTGTTGAATTAGACGGGCCCGGACATGCTGAACCGACTCCAAAAATCTACCTAATCTGATGTTCGAATGCAGCTCTCTGTAATAACGACGTAGCCTAGTTTGGGACAAGTCAAAAGCTACCTCCAGGACACACACTCTGTGTGTCTGATGAGCTGGGTGTGGAGGGAGGCGTGCATATAAGCCATGCGAGGAATTTGACAGACTTCTTGGCCTCGCGGGCATAATTTTTGCCTAGGAGCAACCTCGTAATGCCTTGTTGTTGTTCCAGCTTGGACCTATCCCAAGCCGTTCTGCTCAGACAACGGAGCTAAAAAGGAAAACACCCACTTGTGCCACTCCTCTCAGCCCAGTTTGGGAGAGCAGGCTTTTCAAGGTAGTATGGCTGAGTCGAGCTTGAAGCACTTAAGACCAAGGTCAGGCTGGTAAAACACTGCGTGTTTAAGCTCCAAACGTGCCACTGACGCACAGCTCAGATGCAGAATCTTCAACACGGGAGGCACCTGGTGGAAACTTTCTTGTTTTAATTGTCTATTCTTCCTTTTCGCTGTGTTCCACATGCTGTTCAAAGCAGGATTCTGTCACACCACACCTCGGCTTTGCTTAACGCTGTTTGACTAAGGCTCGGCTCACGTTGCCGTCAGTGTTTAGTTTGAGTCCCTCATTCACCCTGTATTTTGATTACACCAGCACACCTCTCCACTTTGTCCCTCACATGTTTTTTTGTGATAGATCAAGGTTTTTCTGGGAGATAAATGATGTTCATATAGCTTTGATGAAGGCCTCTTGAAAGGCTGTTGCTCAAGGTTGCCAAACACAGGGTTCGAGTCACAGTCGCTCGTTGATCTGTCAAATGCTGCAGGGGGAAGGCCAGACGAGGCAGAAGCCTGTTTTAAAAGTAACACAGTTTGCATGTTTATTTTGAAAAGGAACAATTTAAGTAATAGTTGCTGGTTTGGCATCATGATTTTCAAAAGCCCTATAGTGCACTGACTGCTCGTGATGGTCACATGCTTCTATTGCGTTACCTGGTTTCACTTCAGCTCTTAATTAAGAGGCAGAATGATTGAGACTCTGGAGGATTCCAGAACTTAAATACCTCAAGTTCCTGTTAAGTGTGTCTTCTCTCATTTCTCTCATTCTGAAGACATTTTTGGGAGCTCTTACGCAGCAGTGACATCAACATATTATCTAGTCCTTGAAAGCAGCCGTGATGTGTGTTTCCTGGGGTGAAAGTTGAGACTGGGCGATGCAGTGCCAGTAATTCTCAATAATTAGAAATATAAAAAAATAAAAGGAAACTACCTGCTGATAAATGTGCTGAACACAACAGCAATAATTTGTCAATTCATTCATTGTTTGATCAAAAGAAAATTAACTTGTTCTGAATTCTGATAATCTCCACCATAAGGATTTGCTCATTTTCTTTTTTTTTTTTTGACAATTGTAAACTAAATATCCTTTGGATCTGGCCTGTTGGTTGGACAAAACAAGACATTTGAGGACATCATTTTGGGATGTGGGACATTGGTATGAGCATTTTCAGTGTTTTTGAACATTTTACAGACTAGTTGAGAAAATAATCAGACTAACTGATCAGGAAAGTCATCGTTGGTTGCAACACTGAACTGCTCAAACTGTTTTTGTAACTGTTTTTTCCTCAGCTGCAGTGTGTTTGAAGCTACATTTCTCCTCAGTTAGTTGAAGGGTCTCACCTTCTTTATCAAAGTAGGTATTGTGGGTGACCCCTCTGACATCTAACATGGTTTTTATGGGGTTGCAAAGGCGAGATGATGCAACCAAACCTGGGAAAACAATTCTATAGAGCAGAAGGTTTGAAGGTCGGAAATTGCTACCCGAACAGGAAGTGCCAGCCACACCCTAAGCTATATTTTCTCAACGGCAAGTGCCTGCGACTGCAGAAGACAATGTAAAGCCTCCCTCAAGTGCGCCTCACTGTACTCAGGGGACAACACGAAAAAGACACAAGAGGAAACGGCTCATTTCTCTTTTCCCAGCTTTAAAAATACCCTCCATGAATGGAAAGAGCTTCTTTTTTTTCCCCTGGGTCACAAACACCTGCAGTCGACATACAGGCTGTGTAACTGAATGATCGAGCTAAAGGTTACTGTTGTTCATGTTCAGACGTGTGGTGACCAGGCTTTTGTGACACACTAACTACTGACTTCAGTTTGTTTTGTCACCACATGATCACAGCCAAAAAATCTGTTAGATCACAGCCATCCTCTGCTTTTCGTGGCTGCTGCACGTAGTTCAGTCACTCATGCTGCAGACGCTCTCATTATTGCCACACATCGCTGGATTGTGATGTCTGATTAGTCGCCCCCAGTTAGATTCTTGCCTGGGCTTGCTGAGGTCAGAGATTGTGCAGAGGATTTTCTGCCTGTCCTGATGTTTTTTTTTAGCTTTGACGGACTCTTCTCTGCTTCCCTCTGGGTTTCGGGGTCTCGGCCCCTTTCAGAAAAGTGCCATGTGTGCCCTCAGATGGCCCTCATTCAGAACGACTCACATTTGGCCACTTTCAAAGTGTGAAAATTGAGAAACCGAGTGCTTTCTCATTCTGAATTTCTTTTTCCTCTTTTGTCAATAGGAAATTACTTTGACAGAGAAGAGCCAAGTGTTTGAGGCATGGAAGAATCCACCTCCACCTGTTTATATGGAGTATTACTTCTTCAATGTGACCAATCCTGAGGTGTTCTTGGCAGGCGGGAAGGCTGCTGTTAAACAGATTGGACCCTATACTTACAGGTAGGTTTGATATGGGGACCTGAAGAGCTGCATACATGTGTAATAATTTATAGTGGAAGAAAAGGAGACTGGTCATCATCTTCTTAAAGTCCTTTTTAAGGAAGGCCACCTTGCATCTGTTACATCTAGGATCATTTGTTAGTCCAGTGTGAAATCAAAACAGAAGACATCTGGACTAACAGGCTGATGTCTTTTCCACACCAGGGAATACAGGCCGCGGGAAAATGTGACATTCCTAGAGAACGGCACCAAGATTTACGCCCTGAACCCCAAAACTTTTGTGTTTGTGCCTGAGAAGTCCGCCGGTGACCCCGAGGTTGACATTGTCAGGACGGTCAACATCCCATTTGTGGTAAGACGTGGTGTCTGTGCAGGATAAGTGTGTGTTATTATGACCTGCAGCAGCCAGTTTGAGGAGTTTAAGTCGTGTGATTGGCACGTGTGTTTGCTATTATCCCCAGAACAGACTCCAGGCCATTGTCCTCTTAGTTTTGTTGTGACATTTTGATAACTTGAATATACAAACTTGAGCCATATGAGGCCAAGCCAAACAAGACTGAAGACATCATGTATATGGAAATTGAATTGTATGTGGTGGGAGATGTCTTTTTTTTTTTTTTTTTTTTTCTTTTTTGACTCTTGTTGTCTTTCATCCTCAGGCGGTAATGAACGAGCTGAACTCCTACTCCTTTTTCCTGCGAACTTTGGTTTCTATGTACATGAACTCTCTGGGTGTCGAGCTGTTCCTGACCCGCACTGTCCACGAGGTTCTGTGGGGCTTCAAAGACCCCCTTCTCTCAAAGATCCACTCCATGAAGCCTGACGTGGACGAGTATTTTGGGTTGATGTGGAAGGTAAGCTTGGTGATATTCCTGAGATGCAAACGTGACATTATTTCAGTGCCAAAACTTAAGAAAGCTCTTGCATGTCGGTTGTTCGGGGTTACTAAAACAACAGTTGAGTGGAAGCATCTACGTCGCGTACGAGAAGTGAGATTGGCCATATGCTGATGGAGGGTGCTTGTACTTCCTGTTTATAGCGCAACGTCTGCAACTTGAAGCAGGCGGTCACAACACCAGCCTTGTGATCCTGAGTGCAGCATTTTGGGTGTCTTAAATAGAGCTATTAATCAGTTGATTGATCCATTGATGAATAGAAAATTCTAAGTCTTGAATAAGTATTTCGACAGTGAAAATAATCATTAATGACCGATGCAAAGCATTATGTCTTTCACTATATTTGTCAACAGATAGAAACACTGTTTCTGACTCAGTGCCCCTCCGCTGTTCCCTGAACAGTTGTCTGTCACAGCAGCTTTGTCTAAAGCTCGGGTCTCCTCTTGTTTTCCACAGAAAAATGGCACCCATGAAGGAGAGTTTGTGTTCCACACCGGCGAGAATAACTATTTGGATTATGGCAAAATCGACACATGGAACGGCCTGAGGTAAAGATTCGCATCCGGCAGTGTCCAGTGTCTGTCATGGACATGATATTCATGTCATGAATATTATATATTATTATATTTACCTTGTTACACAACTTGTATTGGAAAGTCCAGAGGACAAAGCCTTTGCTCCCTGGTTTAAGGCAGAACCCGATTGCAAAATGAATGTTTGGATGTCCAAGTGACTTTGTACCTTGGATGGAATCAGCATGTAGATTTCAATAGTGGAGGAAGTATTCAGATCTTTACTTCAATAAAACGTACCAATACAGCAGTGGAAAAAATACTCTAAGTACTTAAAAATCTTACTTAAGTAAAATTTAGAGGTGCTAGCAGCAAAATGCAGTCCAAGAATCAAGTCGAATCATCACAGCGTACATTGTACTGTTGTGGCCGGTTTGAGGTGGAGCTACTGTAACTGCCTTATATTCAACCATTTTTGGGGGGTAAATATTACCTAAACTTACCCCTTTCAGCAACAAACAGTGAAGTAAAGGAGAAATGGAGCTGATCTGTCAGTTAACATTACAATGTGTATTCTATAAACGGACTGTGTTTTTTTTTTATGTAGGAAAGGAATTAGTCACTATAAATGCTAAATAGATATAGTGGAGTAAAAGGTACAATATTAGAAGAAGCAGAAAATGAAAATGACGACACTAATCCCACCCTTTCTTTCTTGATCAATAGGGAGATGTCGTGGTGGTCTTCCAATCAGAGCAACATGATCAACGGTACAGACGGTGCCGTCTTCCACCCTCTGATAAACAGGAATGAGTTGCTCTACATCTTTGCTGCTGATCTCTGCAGGTATGCACGTGTTTCCTATGCGGCTTTAAATTTGTTTACAGGGCTGAGGACCGGATCGTCCAGTGACACTGAGTCATACACATAATGCTTACAAATCCACTGATAAGGGCCCGAGTTTGTCATTAGTACAACTTCTGATAAGGCTGGCGATAAACTCAAAACACACGTGGGAAAATCGGTGAGCGTGACTTGGACATACTTTAAGGAATGATTACACAGGAAGTGATGGCATCTGTTGACTCCATCCTTCTCCTTGATGGTCCTAAGCTTGGCAGTTTCTTGACATTGCTCAGTATGAAAGTTCTTACTTTACCCGAAGTAGGCACTGAGTTTGTATTCTTCTCTCAGGTCTATCCATCTAGCCTATGTGAAAGATGTGGAGGTGAAAGGCATCCAGGCGTACCGCTTTGCACCCCCTAGTGACGTCCTCATGAGCCCCAAAGACAACCCCACTAACGAGGGCTTCTGTGTGCCAGCTGGAGACTGTCTCGGCACCGGGGTGCTGAAAGTCAGCGTTTGTCGAGAAGGTAAGGGACTGCCCGTTTCCCCCTCCCTTGTCATAGCGCCTGACCCACTTCTTTTTGATGACTCCAGACCAGCCCTGTGACACAGTTTCCCCCCGCTATTTCTACCCCCCAAAAATGTCCTTTCAGTCAGCAACCACGTCCCCTGCCTGGTATGTGACATTCCCTCTGTTTGAGCATGCCAGATTTTACTCAATGCACGGTTCAATGATTAACTGTGCTGACCATTTGCGGAGGCTTTTGAAGTATTTTATGGTGGTCATTGAGTGGAGTGTGATTGCTCTGATAAGGTTATCTTCACTGGGTTTGACATGCAGACAATCTATCGCTTCACTGTCAGATATGCTACTGTAACCCCAGGACCCTGTTTGTATAATCTACACACAGTTTAATCCTGTATTTATATATTTATTTAATATTTGTATATTTATTTAAAATGTATTTTGTTCCATCCTATACCGTCTACAGAAGAAAAACATTTTGTAAAGCAGTGTCTTAACAGTGTATGTATTGAATAATGTCAGAAAAGGTTGGTGCTGATTGAATTCTTCCTGTGCTAAAACCTGACTGGCTGTTTCCACCAGCTCATATGAGGCAAACACGCCTGATTGGATGGATTTATGTGATGTTAAATGGAGAGCCAATCAAGGCCAAGCCCTGTTGTCATGTGCAAAGTGGTGTCATTTGGAAACTGCCTGTGTGGTTAAAAAAAAAAGTCTTAACCACAAAAAACTGCTTCAAGAAAAGAACAGAATTAAAGTTTCAGCATTTGTCAAAAGACAAAATGCTTCACATGAAATAAAATGATTAAGAATGATGCCATATCCTCGGAAATTGAGGCTGGCAGATAGAAAAGTAGAGCTGCAACAATGAGTCAGTTGATCCATTAAGTCAGTCGAAATAAAGTTAATCTGCATGTATTTTGCCAGTTATTTAATCATAAGGATAAGTACAGGAAGCTGCATTTAGTATGTCTGATGTACAGAAACATAAGCACTTCTCTGTTCAAAGAAATTAGGTTTAGTAGTCTGAAAGTAATATGTCCAGTTGGCTTTTTACTAAATAGAGTTTTGATGAGATTTATATAAAATGTGTTGTGGCCAGGACAGAACACTCTATATCTTTAATAAGACATTTCTGTTCTGTAATTTTGACCTTTTGAGATTTGAATTTGTGGAGTGAATTTTTAAAGAAAAGCTAGAATTAATGTAAATGTTAAGTATGCACAGCTTATTACTCCACCGAGGCCTTGTTCAGACTGCTGGAAAGCCACACCACCAGCACATGGAGACGTTTGTGTCATTGTCACATCAATCCATGCAGATGATGTCTGGACGCACAAATGCAATCTGATCACTTGATCTGATTTTTAGAAACAAATCTGATTTGCCTGCTGTGTGGGCAAAGCCTAGGAGTTTAATTGTGATAAGTTTCACAGGAAGTTTCAAAGGAAAGGTGTTAAGGGCTGCAGGAGCGCTCTTGTTTTACTGTGTCCGCCAGTCATTACACTTTGAAACACACATCCTGTGCACTTTCAGCTCCAGATATGCCCGTACATCTACTCTCCAGATAGTAGATAGTTCTTTTATCTTATCTCATGTTTCCTCTTTCTTCTTCATCTTCCTGCTCATGTTGTTTGGACTGAGTCATCTCAGGATAAAAACAATAACTGTCTCATATGTTTTGCCTCATTGTTTCCTTCAAGGCGCTCCCATCGTCGTGTCTTTCCCCCACTTCTATCAAGCCGACCCGATGTACATCAACGCCGTTGACGGGCTCAACCCCAACAAGGAGGAGCACGAGACGTACCTTGACCTGCAACCAGTATGGCCGATAATTATTATCCCAGCATCTTAAAGCATGTGTAGGAATTTGTGTTGAACATTGATCTGTTGCTTTATGACAGTCTCTATCTAAATGAGAATTTGCAGTTTTGATTCCTCGTAGAGTCACTACGAGGAAAATGCTTCTCAAAAATGTTAGTTTTAGCACAGTCAGTACTAAAACTTTATTGCCAAACTGCAACAGAAGCAAAATCAAAAAGGGTACAAAGAGTAAAACATGATAAAAGCATAGAATCAAGAAATCAAGTTGTCTCTTTGACCATTCGTATTAACAAATCACTTCAGCCATCAGTTTAATATTGGATGTGATTACAGCTGTTTCTTCTAAAGGCTGAATCTTTGTTTTAATAAACAGATGTTTTCCCCACTAGATTCATTCTTTTTACTCTTTACTAAACTTTATTAAATTAATAGAAAACAATCTTCGATACGGGAAAGTTTCTGAGCTGCAGTAAGATTCACCCCAGACTTTTTTTTTTTTTTTTTAAAGACCACAGGTGTTCCCATTCGTGCCTGCAAGAGAGCTCAGCTCAATATCATCCTGAAGAGAGTCCAAGGCTTCCCGTAAGTTGAACTTTGCTGAGCTCTGACCCACTTCGCTGTTGTCGCACTCTGTCCTTGTTCTGGCCACATGTTGAGCCAGATGTCCCCCTTAACCTCCCCTCTCTCTCCTCTCTCTCTCTCTCTCTCTCCCCCCCACACACACAGGAAAACCAAGTTCATCAACGAGACCATTTTCCCCATCATGTTCGTCAATGAGGTGAGGTTTTCATTCAGCGCCCTCTGAGCTAAACCTGCTCTTATGAGTGAAACACAAACCGATAACCATATCTGTCCACCACAGACGGCGACCATTGACGATGACTCAGCATCCCAGATGAGGACGATGCTCCTCATCTTGACGCTTGTGTCCAACTTCCCTTTGCTCATTGTGGGCATGGGCATCATCCTGCTGCTGGTGCTCGTCGTCTTGTTCTGCCGAAACCGCCAGAAGAAGGTAGGAGCTCACCCCTGTTGTTGTAGACTAAGGAGTAGCATTAAAGTGTGTGTCACCCACTGACATTTGCTGACACAGTAAATGAGAGTGATAATAGACAGATAGTAGTAATGTGACACAATAGATGCTGCAGTGTTTTGAGAGTTATGGTTGTTTTTGCATGGATAACAGTTTCCTGAGCTGCTGCAGGTTTAACCCCAAACTTGGTGCATGTTAACTAACACATCGCATGGTTGCTGCGCACCAATGTCAGCATGAGCAGTTTCCCACAATTCTGGTTCAGAGGGTGAATTTTTTTGTTTGTTTCTTGCTAAATATTTCTAACAGTCTATGCCTCTTTCATGAGTCAATGAATCTTTGTGTTCAGGAAGGAAGCATCGTAGTTTCCCTGTGCTCCGTGGAGCTACGAGCTGGCTTCGCACTATTGAGTAGCAAAGTGCATTGAACTACAATAGTCCTCAGAATGATGCACAGCGCATGTTCACCTCTTATCTCTAGCAGTTGTGGGATTGTTGGTCTAAACCCTGGCCTCACTGCTGTCCGATTATTGTAGTTCAGGTCATTCACTGCCCAGAGAGTGAACGTGTGAAAGGAACAGTTTCATTGGCTGAGAGTTAGATGAGAAGATCAATACTGCTAACCGGTTGTAGCTTCTCATTTAGCTGACAGATATGAGAGTGGTGTCAGTCTTCTCGTCTAAGTCTCCCCAAGAAAGAAAAGAAACCTCTTTCCTCGAATGTCAAACTATTCCTTTGACACACACTCATGCATTTAAATTCAGCCTGTTAGCTTAGCATTGAGAGAATGTTTGAAACGTGCTTAATTGCAATGTGAAGAAGTGTTGTATTAACCATGTTCTAATTTTAATTTTCTGTAACCCCCTTTTTTCCTTTTCTGTTTTAGAATGAAGTAAAACGTATTGATTTTACTGAAGCTTTTCATTCTTTTACTGTAAGTCTTAATTTTTGCCTTGTTTGCATTCTCCTTTTTTAATTTGTTATCCACCATCTCTGATATCTATGTTATCATTTTTAATTATCTTTATGGGACATGATATTCCTTTTAAGTTGTCACCTCACAGTACAGGCGCGGCGTTAGGAGTGGGCCTGACGGGCCTGGGCCCACCCACTTGTACAACTGGCTCACCCTAAATGACTTGGAGAATTTTCCTAACATTTATTTTCAGTGATAAAAATCAGCATTTTAATAAAACCCTTAAAACAAAAACGTCGCTTATTCGGCTATTATCACATGAGGTCTAGTCCAGTCACAGAGGGCCATCACTGGTCACCCCAAACACGTTACGCTCGCGCACGCATGTCACAATCTGGCGGTTGTTCGGCATAAAATGGTGACTGAGAAAGGCAGTGGATTCGATATTGTAGGCACAGGCTGCTACGGTTAAATGAATGCATCGCTATGGCACAACAGTTACCTATGTTTAAGTATGTGAGTATGAGTAACAACTGAGTCGCCATACAGTAACACGTCATTTTCCAACTATGTAGAAGCGGTGTATTTAGGAAATCATATCATTGCTTTTTTATATACCTGCAAATGCATTTCCCATCGAAACCAGAACTTATAGAAAATGTAGACAATACGGGAGGTAGAGCTAAATACTCCTGCCTGACTTGACTGTCTTCAGATTACCTTCACAGACAGTTAAGGTCACGAATGAACAGCACAGCGCACCGCGCTCTCTCTCCTGTTAAAAGTCATAGTAGCTCACCCAGTACTCTGATCGCTCTGTTTCTCCCTCTCCTTGCAATCAATTTAAATAGTAATCCAGTCAGATCAAACAAAAATGAATTAACAGGCATTAAAATGTCTGTTTTTTGTAATGAATTGATGTATTGACCCATAGCGAAAATATGGATAACGAGATAAGCCACGTGTGCCACTTGTAATAAACACAAACTGTCGCGGTGAAATAATAAGCTACGGCATTGAAAATGTTTTTTAAAAAGATTTTGAACATGTCAGAATCAGCTAGATGTACTAGTCGCCCTCCACAGCATGATACCAGTCATTTTTGTTTAAGTGAGACTACCAGTTGGAAACAGTGTTAACACAAGTAACTGTGGCCCACCCAAAATTGAAATCCTGGCGCCGTGCCTGTCACAGTATGATATGTTTCATTATTTCTTAAGTTAGTGTTTTCTGTGGTGCTTGTTGTTGTATCTGGTGCGTATATAGAACTTGTGCTTCACTGTGGACATTTCAGTCAAAACATTTATTCCCATTTAAGTGTTCAATGATGAAGAATATTTGGATGTCTTGCCACATCCATGGTTTGTACTAACGCTTTCTTTTCCCATTAAGACGGTGAAAGATGACACGGCCTACACTCAGGTCAGCGGCAAACCCGACGAGCCATCAGAAACGCCAGCCAACCAGCCGATGAGGAACGGCTCCTACATCGCCATGTCTCCAGTGGAGGCCCAGAAGTGTTGATCAAGGATCATCCCCGCCCCAAGTGTGGAGCTCAGGAAGGGGACTGAGGGAGCAGCTCATGGGTGTTACAATACCACGGGTGGGGGTTTGCATACACAATGGGCTCATTCTCACTTATTTTGGGGGGTGGTGGGGAGGATAGGGAAAGGGGTGGGACACAAGCCCCAGTAAAAGTTTAGTCACAAAGACATTGCTCCTCTCACTGAGCCCTCGTATGACTGTCTGTCCTCCTCTACTCTACCTGCTGAGCATGGCCCTCACTGCCTGCCGTACCGCAACATAAACAAACCCCCACACTCTATTCCTCATTTCCGTCTTGGTTGGCCCTAAAGATGGAGGGACTCCAGGTGGGTTCGACCAGGAAAAAGCCTTTTTTTTTCTAATTCTTCTGAGGGAACACAGTAGCATTGGTGTCGCTGTTGCACACTGATGCATGATCTTCGGAGCAGCCTCTGCTGAGTAACGTGGCTCAAAGTGAGGGTTTAGTATTCACCTGAACGACAGTGGGTGTTGTTTCCTCTCTGTCAGTGTTGTGTGAGGGGAAAACTTCATGCCAACAGATTAAAAACGAAAAAGCTCCCGTTAACTGAATCCTTAGGACAAAATGGTTTTGTTAACAGAACTGAACTCAGCATATCCTTTTTGTAAGAAAAGAAGAAGAAAAAAACAGACTGAGCCAAACTATTTATAGCATTTTTGCCTTTTTTTTTTTCTAAGATGAATTGGCGCACCCACACACACACACACACACACGCACTGCACTTCCAGTATCAGTTAGTGAACGTGTGTGCAGCTTACACTTAAGTGTCCTGTTTTGATGGACAATGGGGAACTGTTTTTCTCGATGCAGGCACAGTGTGGTGTGACACCTGCAATCCTCGTTACTTTGACCCCCTCCTCCCCCTCTTCTCTTCGTCTTTGTCTCCATGACCATTTCTCCAGAACACTAGTTAAAAAAACAGAAATATTCAGAGACCTCAGCTACATTTCCAAACCATCTTTAGTCAAGGGGATGACTAGTTAGCTGTGAAATTGCTAGGAATGCCAACAGTAGCTCGATAGAGTTGCACCTTTTAGGCTTCATCATTCATTCAAAACAAAAAGGAAAAAAAAACACCCACAGAACTTACAAGGGAGACTTGAACCTGCTTTCTGCCTTACAATGGTTCAGTGTGTTCTTTATGTTCATACATTGTTCAGATAAGCTGGAAATCTCTTTTGTCGTTGTACATATGTAAAGGGGAAATGTTGAGATACCTCCGACCAAATCCAGCAAGCAGTCCTCCTAGGTGTGCTGAAAGACACGTAAGGTTGCTCCGGTGTCGACCGCTCCTGCACGTCTACACTGTTACTTATTAGAGAAAGCACAATATGGATTGCTAAAACCAGTCCTCAGACAAGGCTACCAGGTTTTTTGTCCTGTTGTTATATATACATATATATATTTACAGCTGATCTGTCAAAGACACTGACAAGTGCTGTGACTTACAAAAAAAAGTGGAATCATTGGGTTTTGAGGGAGCCCTGTGCATTAGTCACCACTGTGCAGTCAGTTAACCAAGGAGCTGTAGGCATTCAGGCAAAAACACAGCACACAGCACTTGAATCACTGTTTGTCTTATGTTTCATGTTGTGTTTTCATTTTTCTGTGCGCCACACTTGTCTCGTCACACGTCAGACCCAGTGCTCATCGTTAATGGGAAGTGAATTTAAGGCCATAATACTGTCAATGTGGAGAATTCCCCGCACTTTGCCTGGAAAATGTGCCCTGTGTGTTTTATTTTTGTTGTTTTTTTTGTGTGTGTGTGTCCTGGTCATTTCAGTGCAGGTGGTCCATATGTTCAATACATTTCAATGGTTTGTCCTCACTAGTATTGGTTATGAAGGATGTTGTTGTAAATGAGCAACGGACGTCCGCGCCTCTGTATTCCTTGCTTTTCAGCACATGGAGTGTCTTCTTTTGATATACTTTTGTATTTGTTATTGCTGCTACAAAATGCCATAACCTATGGACTTGTATTTGTATATGTGGTATTTACCATATTGTGCTCGTCTTCAGCTTCAGGTTGACCCACAGAGGCTTTTTCTTCAAGATTCTGTGTTGCCAACCCTTTTGACACCTGAGCACAGGATACAAAGCCCAAAGCTTGCTGCCATTTATTGGACTTAGCAGTTACAGCTAACAACATTTTTGTAAAGTTATCACATGTAACCACTCTACTAGCAGACGATCTGATCATATCATGTGTATCGTCGGGGGTTTATTCTAGGTTTAGTAAACTTGACAGTTCGCTGGAGGTGCACAAAAAGGGCGAGCCACTCGGCAACATCTGAGATCAGTGTCATTATTCTGACACTGAGGTTAATAACACTGTGGTGGAGAGTAAAGTTAAATCAATTCACTGAAGGCCTTTTTTATCACCACCTACATGCAAGCCACCACCATCTTGTGCAAATCCACCTTTTATAAATCTTGACTTGAACCTGAAAGACCTTAATCCCGAGAGTCGCGTGTGAGTTGCTTGTAGAGCGTCTGTTCAAACACACACCTGAGCCGTCACCCCTCCACTGACTGACTTCTACTATATTAACCTTTGAGTCCATTCTTTCAAGCCCATTGGCTCGTTCCTGCTTGACCAAAGATAACTGACATAGATCTGCCCCAGCGCCGTGTTTACTCTCCTCTGTGATAACGGCCATGCCACAAAACCACCCCAACCTTTTTTTTTTTTTTTTTGAAATCGTGCCACCACTTATGTGAAGTATTTGCAGCAGTGTTGTGTGAACAGATGTGTGTATGTGCCTTTTTTACATCAAGGCAAACTTAAAAAAAAAAAAAAAAGAAAAAGAAAGAAAAAGCTGGTAGTTTGATGAGTATTGCTTTTTTGTCACCCGGTGCAAGAGCAAGCTAAGGTAATCAATGCTCTTTGTGAGCAGATCTCAGTATTATGTAAGACAAAGCAATACTGAATGGTATTAAATAAATTGTGGATGATTTAAGGGGCCACACAATATTTATGTTCTTTTTTTTGTTAGTTTTACTTTTGTAGAAATATTTCTTTTTTCTGTACTGATTTAGTCTTTTTTTCTTGTAATATTGAACACATTTCATTTTTGATCATTTCATTGTTTTTCCACACTGAAAATTCACGGGAGTGGAGAAGATGGACCAGTATGCCACACTGGGAGCTGCCAGAAACCTGTAAAATGTCTGTAAAGAGTGTTTGTGAATGGTTTGAGGTTGTTTGTGTTGGACGAGTATGAGAACTTGTATGAGTACATTTGTGTTTGTGCAGCCAATTTCTGTCGAACTGGAGTGATTTTTACTGGAAGGCTGATTATCTTGATGACTGAGTAAAGTAAAGCATGGATGCCGTGTAACCTATCTAGATGAATGAAGCCCTCCTTCAGGGATGAGCACTAGTGCCATACCATCCTTTCATTGTTTCTTTTCTCCATAATTCGCTGAAGTCACTAACAGATGTTTCCTCTTGAGATATACTCATTTGTTTTGCTGCTGAAAATGACAATCCTGCTTGTCATGATAGGTGCAAAATGAATTCAAAGTAATATCCATTTTTAGTTTTGATAATTTACACTGCACAGATGTTTCTACAGTGCTTTTGTAAACATTTCTAGTGTATTTGCAAAAAAATAAAAGTTGCAGTCAAGTGCAAAGTTCACACGGTCTTCTACTGTCTTTTGTTGGAGTGTTCAGACCCCCAGTCTCTCTCTCTCTCACACACACACAGAGGGGTAGCTGGACAGCTAGCTGTATCCCCCTGTTTCCAGTCTTTGTGCTAAGCTAAGCTAATCGGCTGCTCTGGTGGTTGCATTGCCTGACAAGCATAACAGTGGTATTGATCTCCTGAAAGATCCTCCTTGATCCTCCTGAAAGAAAGCATATGAGCACATTTCCTCTCACTACTTGAAATTTCAGCACTTTGTATATCAGTAGTGGTTGAATGTCACAAATAGTTCTTCAGTTGTTGCTAAAACTCGTTCTGGAGTTTCCTCACTTCCATATATGTGAAACAAAATACTGTGACTCATATTTTCCGCTTGACATGTTTTTGGAGAAGAAACTCCTTCATGACTAAGCGTTCAGTCGAGGGCCAAAGTTGCTTAAGTAAGTTATTTTCTTTCTGTGAACAACTGGAGGAATACCAGAGTCAGAAAGTAATGAAGTACTTTGAGGTACTTTACTTAAACATTTAAATCATTTGCGAGTTTGTGCTGATTTTCCATTAAAATTAGAGACAAATGCACTTTTTACTCCACTGCATTTATCTGTAAATGTCAAATGTAGTAATCACCACTACATTTCATACTATGTTACTTTTCAGATAAAAATCATCATCTTTAAACATTAAACCAGTGATTTCCAACCTTTTTGGCTCGTGACCTCTTGTGACCTGGTTACATTTCAAATGTCTTTGAGGGTTTCTCATCTGCACTTTTGATGCTCATGCTGCACTGATTTCAGTTTCCATTACGTTTAAACACACTGAGCGGCACCAAAGATGGATCATCTCCAGAGTCTGGTCAAAGCACGCCAGCCACTTCCAAGCCAGTTTGCAGTGACATGAGATGGACTTCGTCATCATTCAGGGATGATTCAGCAGTGTCTGAATAGCCTCTACTGTTATTGCTCAGTGCAGCAGATTTCTGTTGCAATCATTACGTTTTTGAAGCAGCAAGCATTTGATGCCAAATGAAACAGCCTGAAAATCCATGATGATAAGCAGCTTGCTACCATCAGCCACTGCACAGTGCAATAGCAAGCAGTGCTATTCAGATGTCATCAGTTAAAGACGCACCTTCAAGTGAGCAGGCCTGTTGTAATGGAAATGTGCTGAGCTGACATGCCGAGTCAAACCGAGTCAAAACAGGCAAACACATGTTCATACAAACCTGTATGGGCTGTTAGCAGGTCACCAAGATTAAAAAGATCTCCACCTCAACCAGCTACAACAGTAAATCCTACTTACACACTGACGCAGCAGAAACAATCTGATAATGTCATACAAAACAATACAACAGTCACTTTTTACTTTTACTTTTTACTGTTAACACCTTAAATACATTTAGTTCATACTTAGTAATGGTTTGGGTTAAGAAGTTGCTTTGTAACTATGATCAAGCATTCAGTAAGAGGCCTAACTGCTGGTCCAAAGTTGTTTGATAGAGTAGATTTCTTTTTCCTATGACTAACTGGACAAAAAGACAAAGATTAAAGCACAAGGACTTTTTCAGAGACTAACTTTTTGCATAAACATTCAATAAATTTGAGATATGTACAGTAAAAACAGCTGAGTCACCACTAACTCATCACTGCTGTCACTGTAAAACCTACAGCCTAATGGCAACAAGTCCAGGCAAGGATTTTCGGGGGCAGATGGGGGTCACATGTTTTTCTGTCCTTCATCCCATCCTATAATAGAGATTAATCAACAAATCCCCAAGGGCTTCAAATGTGTACAAAGCAGCAGCCTTGTGTTCAGTATTCAAACTTGTGGCCTCGAGGGCAGTTACGATCTCCCCGCCTGGATTCTTCCGAGAACTTGAGATCATTGTTTCAGGGTCCACAGACGTCAGCATGCACTTTCTCCGTGACTTTCCATTAACTGCATATCATTCACATTTTTCGGACCTGATTGACCTTTAGTGGAGTCGACGCTGTTGTCTGCTGACACTGTGACTCTTCTCTGCTGATTGCTTCGTTTGTGCACTCTGGAGTCCAGGTCCATTTTGTTTCATATTTTTTGCTTAGTTTAGTACATTTTAAAGTGTCTTACCTCCACATGCATGGTATGCTATTTTTATCTAATTTTAGGATGAAGTCTGACTCATCATTTTGTCAAATTATCAAAGGATCAGGCTGCCAGAAACCCATATTACAAAGAAAATCACACAGGCACCTAATGTTCATATCTTCATGGATAATCAGTCAAAATATTGTTATAGAACAATTCAAGGCTTAAAAATATAAGAAATTAACTATACTACAGTGTATTTAGAGGTTAGCCTCCATTAATACTAATGTGCTGACCCCCAAGATGGGAACTGCTGTTTCATATGGCAAGGGCTTTAACTAAGGATTACTTTTTATAATGGATTATTTTGCAGAGGTTTTCTTTTTCTTTCTTTTTTTCTTTTTTACAATTCACAATTACAATTAACAGTGATGTATGGCAAAGAAAAGTAGCACATCCTCTTGTCTGAGAAGCAGAAACCAGAGAATATTTGGAATTTTTCACCATTTCATCTTGAAAAATAACATTTACAGCAGATTATTTCTCTGTCGATGGACAAAAAGCTTTCTGGGAAATGGGGAAAATCTCTTATCAAAGTCAAACTAGCAGGGTCAGGTGACAAAAACGCACATCAACACACTCAAGCTGCTCTACAAATTCACAATATCTTTCAGGGTCCAATTAATTTTTCCCTTTAAGACTCATGAATTTCTTTAATGTTCCTCGAAAGTTAGGCCTTCAGTCGATGACTAATACATCGCCGTGAGTGCTTTGAGACGCTCCAGTTGACTGAGAATCTTTCATTCTGATGTCTTCATTAGGGCAGAGCTCCAGCAGCTTTACAACGCTAAGACCACCTGCTGACAGAGAACAATGTATGCCCTCTCATCTAGTGCACTGGAAAAATAGGTTTAACTGCCTTCGTCTTTTGTCCCACTTGTCACCAGTGTGTGAGTTCCTATGTTGGGGGTGGTGGTGGTGGCTGGATGTGAAAAGCAACAGAGGGCGGGCGGCAGCACGTCAGCCTCCATCTCTGGGGAAGCACACCCTGTTTGTTTTCACATGCTCTGAGTGTTGATGAGATTAAAGATATACTTATTTGCTTTCTTGCTGAGATGAGGAGATCGTTGCCACTCTCTTACTGGTCGGTTAAATATGATGGTACAGCCAGACAACAGTGGAAACACGGGTAAAAAACAAGCCTGGCTCTTACAAAGACAACAAAATCTTCCTAACAAAACCTCTATAGCTCAATAATTTACATGTGTTTGCTTAATCGGTAAAACAAGAATGTGCATTTTCAATGTAGGACTTTAACCCAGTATATCTTCAGTGTGGCACTTTTATTAATGTAGTGTATCTGAAACCTTCCTCCAACACTGCATTTAATTCCACAAATCAAGAGCTGACCGGTGTGTCAATCTGTCTCCAGCTAAATGATGACGGGGTGTAAACTTTGGTCTGGGCAATGCTTTTTTAACGCAGCCTCACTGCACGTGCAGACAGCTCCAGGCACGTTCTAAGATCCTCCCACCTGAAAGATTACCATTGCAAGGAAAACTGCTCTTACAACACAGACACTTACAAGGACATAATGTTAAAACCACAAGAATTTCCATTATGCATGACTACGGCTCAAATCCAGGGTGCAGCGCTTTGAGAAATCCCAGTTAGCCTCTGTTCGTTTGCTGTTTTGTATGCATCGTCAACTACTAACATGCTTATCGATTGACTTTAAAAATGACAGTGTGCTTATTCTTTTAGCCAGTCACCAGTTCTGAGTCTGGGCTCCTGGTTAACAGAAAACCTGCTGTCGTACATATGCTCAGTACTCCAAAGTTGTATTAAATGGTCTTTTGTGCCCTCTGCTGGTACTCCTGAAAACTGACTGACCAGGAACAATCATAAACTATTGATTATAATTTGACATGGGATGAGATGCTTGAAATTACCTGAAAATTTGCAGAGGTTGTTCATGTTCAGATGATTTAAATTAAATTAGATATGTTAAAGTTTTTTGTGCATTTCAGTATGCGAACTTAATTCTGAGGGAAATTGATTCAAATGTTGCTCAGCTGTTACTTAATATAAGAAAAAATATGGGACAATTAATCGATTTGTTGATCGTCAAAAAATTAATCTGCAATGGTTTGAAAAATGTTTAATCATTTCAACTGTTTATCAGAAACACATGTCAAGACTTCATTCGTTCGAGCCTCTAAGACAGGATTTCATGCTTTTCCTGGTCTTGAATGATGAATAGTGTTAGGTTTTGAGCTATTGGTGAGATAAAACAACACAGCAATTCGGTCACTGGGCTCTAGAAATTTATAATAAATATTAGATTATTAGACAAGTTGAGAAACTAACCCAAATGGATTAATCGATAATGAAAATAATTGTTAGTTGCAGCCTTGTATTATTGTGTGACATTATTTAAGGAATAAATACCTTTTTTCATTATTTACTTTCCATTGAGGAGAAATTAATAGGAAATGTTGGATAATTATTAAGGTGTGATGATAAATATTCTGGTACTTCTTGCAAATGATGTATATATATATATATATATATATATATATATATATATATAATAATTTTTCCCGGTTCAGTCACTGATCTGTTACTGAATTCATGAACATCACTTGCTCCAAGCACAGACACAAATGCATTCTATAAATTTCACTGTGAGGTGTATTTAGAGTAAATGTTTTACATAGTCACCATGCTAGAAAATCATACAGCAACACTGACATTTTACATACAGCAGAATTTAACACGTGTGCACACTGATTTCTTCATGTCTCTTTTGGTTGACTTAAACAGTATGAAACAATGTGGGAGCTTTAGTTAACAATGAACACTGAGGAGATTTAACTAAAAAAAAAGTAAAACACCACATTTTCTCCGTGTCTTAAAGGAATACTTCAACATTTTGGTTATTTTTCATCTTCTTGCTGATAGTTCCATAAAATGATTGACATCACTTTTATGTCTGTAAGGTGAATATGATGCTACGGCCAGGAGACGGTTAGCTTAACTTAGCTTAGCTTAGCAGAGAGACTGACAACAAGAGGAAACTGAGCTAAGCTAAGCTAACCATCTCCTGGCTCCTACTTCATACTGTACAGACTCACATGAGTGAAAGTGAATAAAAATATAAAACTATCCCTTTAAAATTCAGCAAACGTTCTGGGCTTCAAAAGCAACAATTTGGAGGTAGACGCGCATCCTAAAAGTCAAACGAATGAAAAACATGAGTTCTCCGTTCTGGATGAGGTGAGGGTTCCACCTGAGACAAGGAAGAACTCCAGTACATCGTTGGCAGTAACAAACGTCATCAGTGCAAACTAGACTTCATCTCTAGAAGTTAAAACACTTCTACTGCTAAGGCACCAGCAACATTTAGTTGCAAATACTTAGTGCAAGTGATGTCGAGCTGCACAATTATTCATAGTTTTATCATATCTTTTTATTGGTTTAGTTTCTGGTATCTATAACGTCTTTAGGAGGAGTGTAATTATTTTCACATCATGTGGATGAAAGGCTACGGGAAAACAGCATCGATGAACAGATGACCGCCTGCACACAGACTCACAGAGAGCTTTAATATGTAGCTGAACAAAGGAGCTGTATTATATTAGCAGAGGCAAAAAAACAGAGGAGGTTAGGAATCCAGGAGGGGTGGCATTCGGGAGATCTTAGCAGGTTAAACTGCTATGTAAAATATAATTCATTGATCGACAGAAAAACTACCAGCAACAATTCTGATAATCAGTTATTTTATCAAGAAAAAAAATCGTACATTCACTGATTTTCTGTTTTATATCATTGTAACCTGAAATTGTCATTTGAACAGGTCCCTGTGAAACCATGATGGGCATATTTCACAGTTTTCAACATTTTATGGATGAGACCTGCAAAGTTTAGATGATTAATTGATTGGCCAGACAACAGAAATCTAATGTCCTGCTACTTTGATAACTGTTTAAATGTTTGTCTTTTTTTTTCTTTTTATTTTAGTAAAAAATTCAACCATTCTCTTGTTAAAGGTTCTTAAAGGTGAATATTTGCTCTTCTTTTCTCATCTTAACATTGTGGGAACTTGATTATTTTAGGGTTTTGGGAACTAGAAGACTGCTTTGGATAAACTGATTGAGAAAATAACTGTCGGGAATGTGCTTCAAATGCTTCTTGTTATGTGCAACATTTTGAGGTTTCTGCTTTTGGATATCAAAATGCTGTCCATTTAAAATCATCTGGAGTCAGTGTGCAGGTCTTTAAAGTCTTTTACAT